>NC_137801.1:68481855-69171855 GCF_963383645.1 Muscardinus avellanarius
CAGCCAGTTTAAGGACACTGCCCAGCATCTCAGATGGAGCCTGTGCAGGTAAGAGGACCAGGGGGCCTTTTCCCCACCTCAAGAGCCCTGTTGCTGCTTATGTGGGCACTCCCAGCTTTCATGCAACACTCTGAATTTATTTACTGTTATCAATTTTTCTGTGCTAAAGAGAGTGAGGAGAGGACTTCCCCTTATGGCTGTCTGGTCCCCCCATACCCATACAGTGCTCTTCCACCTCTACTACATGTGCCAGGCAGAGAAGGCAGGGCTCTCTTGGAACTTCTTCGCATACCTCTTTTCAGTTTCTGTATGATGTCCCTGAGCCCAAAGACAGGGCTGAAGTCAGCCACCTCATGGCCTCCAAGCTAATCTGAGCTACCATGGGTGGTAGATCCTCTGGACTGTGAAGACTGAAACTTATTTCCATCATTTATTTGGAGATGAGCAGCTTTGGCTGCACCTCTTAGGCTGTTAGGCAGTGCTGGGGGCAGGGTCACTTTTGTCCTGCATCCTGCCCTGCCTGGACCTTGGTGTAAACCAGGTGTGGGTGAAAGCTCTGTGATTTAGGTCAGCTCCTTGGCTCCTGGGTGGCCACGCAGGCAGGGGCTGGGCCGACCAGCTATGACCAAAACTGCCTCATGCCCCACCTGGTCCCTCTGCTTCTTGCAGCTGGCCCCTCTTTTCTACTCTCCAAAGGCCATGTCTGTTATTCCCAGCCTGGGATGTAGGATGGGGGAAGCCAAAGGCCCAGAGAGGGCAAGAGGCTTGCCTGGGAGTACAGCCATGCCCTGGCCCACCATCTCAGGGCTTCTGGGCCCTTTCTGCCACCCTGGCCACCATGTCTCCTGGCCAGGATGGCTCCTCAGGGCTTAGGTTTAGGATTCCTTGGCTGATGTTGAATTTTGATATTTTACAACAATTTTTATATTGTCCCTAAGTGTCAGAACTATAATTAATTCATTTCTCTGTATGTGTGTGTGCCAAGAAACCCAGGCTCTGGGCCTGTGGCCCTGCCCAGGAGGCTTCCCCAGCTTGAGTGCTTGAGGGAACACATTGTACCTGAGCTGACAGGTACTAATAAGGAGGCTCTACTTAAAAAATAAGTTTGAAACCTTGAGGATCATACTTTTACCTAAAACAAAGGCTTGAAATTATTTGGGGTTTTTGTTTTGGTTTTGTTTTATTTTGTTACTGGGGATTGAACCCAGGGGCATTCTACCTCCAAGCTACATCCTCAGCGCTATTTTTTTCTTATTTGGAATCAGAGTCTCAATAGGTTGATGAGAGTCTCACTACTTGCTGAGGCTGTCCTTGAATCTGTGATCTTCCTGTCTCAGCCTCCCAGATACAGAAATTACAAGTGCCTGCCACCACACCCAGTTAGAAAGGCTTGAAATTATTAGGAAATAAATTTTGTAACTCACCACTAAGTAGCAGATAACAAAGGAAAAGAATATGTCTGAAATAAAAGTGATTCCTAATATACACATTTAATTGTTGGGGGTTTTGCGGTACTGGGGATGGAACCCAGGGGAATTCTACCTCCGAGCTACACCCCCAACCCCATTTTTTATTCTTTATTTCAAAACAGGGTCTCACTGAGTTGCAAAGGGCCTCACTAAGTAGTAGCTGAGGCTGTCTTCATACCGCAATCCTCCTGTCTCAGGCTCCCAAATGCTGGGAATACAATCGTGCACTACCACGGCCGGCTCACATTTGTTAATTTAAACAATACACATTAAAGATCTTTCCAAGCGTGCATAAGAACTTATTTTCCAAATGAGTCATTTTTCTCGGTGACAGAAGATGCTAGGATGTAAATAAACACTAGGTGGCGCTCCAAACCAAGAGTCGTATCAGGGTCGCTTTCTTCTCAAAGGACAACTCCATCTAGTAATTTCAGCTCCATCTGAAAAAGAAGAGGATTTGCATACAATAATAATGCACAAGCTTAAAAGACTGCAGCCCACCTGCTACATTTCCCTATATTTGAACCAGTTCTTCACACATCTTTTTCTTCCCAAGCAGTTACTTTTCAAGTTCTATGGTTTTATATTCCCAACGGAGTCACAGCAAAAGTTTGAACACTGTGAACCATTTGTCTTTAGAACACATTCATTTCTACTTTCAGAGCACCCCACTCCCTAGAGTTGTAGAATAACAATAAGACTTACCCAGTGTCCCCTTGAGAAACTTGTCTTTTATAAATGTCTGTACTTCTGCTGGCTCTAGCCCTCATCTATGAAAGCCTTTAAAACAACAGGAACTGAGTTATTCTTATTCCTAGACCCATCAGCTGACATACATTCATGAGCATAATAAATACTCAATAAATATTTGTTCAAGGGATGACAGCATCTAGCTGGGAGACTTTCTACTTCTTGGTCTAACTGCCTTGTAGCAGAAAACACGCGGGCCAAAGAACAAATTGGCTAGTCCATCCCTATAATCCATTTGGGGGTCCGTGAAACATTTATCTCAACAACACTTAAACATCCGAGAATATGTATTGAGCATCAACTTGGGTTTGGAACCAATGTAGGCACTGGGGATAGAGCTATAAGAAAGTCAGAAAATCTCATGACTTCTGAGAATTTATATTCTAGTGGAAATGAAAAGCAAGCAAACCAAACCATACCAGACTGTGTGGGGAATATGAATACAGTGAAGAGACTGACTGATAGAAGGGGTGTTGGGGTGATCAGAGAAACTCTGCAAGGAAGTGACTTAAATGATAAGACGGAACCAGCCAAGTAAAGATCACAAGCAAATCCCCCAGGAAGAGGAGACAGCTGTGCAAAGGTCTTGAGTGGAACAGGAGATGTTAGATCGTGTGGCTGGAGTAGAAAGAAAGGAGAGTGGGAGATGAGGTCAGAGAGACAGCAGGGCCGAATCCCTCTGCCACCCAGAATAAGGACTTTGAAATTTTATACCAGGTGCCATGAGAGGTCATTATAGGGTCTTAAGTCCTGGTGTGATTGAATCAGTTTGCTGTTTGTTTGTAAAGAGCATTAGATGCTGTTGTATGAATATAGCTTATTAGGTGAGAATAGATGCCCTTTCAGTAACAATGAGATTGCCCTCCCCAAACTGTCTCCCAAATGATGGGATTACAAGCGTGCACCACCATGCCCGGCTATTATGTTCTTTTCTAATAAATAAAATCGATCGCCTTATATCTCAGACCACCAGTTTTGTGCAGAAAGTAACAAAAATAAGCCGAAAAATAAATTCAAAAGTTTTCCTGTACCGGGCGTGGGAGTGCACGCTTGTAATCCCAGTACTTGGAAAACTGATACAGAAGGATCGAATAAGAAATTCGAAGCCAGACTCAGAAACTTAGCGAGACCCTATTTCCAAATTAAAAAAAAAAAAAAAAAAAAAAAAAAATGGGGCTGGGAATGTAGCTCGGAGGTAGAATGCCCCTGGGTTCAATCCGCAGTACTCCCCTACAAACACACACAGTGTTCCTGTCCACTGATTTACCCTACCCGAAACCAAAATAATTGTAAACATTATTATTGTTAACAAAAATTACTTTAGTCATTGGTTCCTCTAACTACTTGGTTCCGCTTTCCTCCGCGCTTCTTTTCCTTTACCAAGATGGCGGTCGGAGAGCTCGCTCCTCATTGGTCGGATCTTCCGCAGGTGACGACTCTAGCCCCACCCACCACCTCCTCACCCGGAGTCCTGAATGCTGGAGAATAGACTTGACTGACGGGCGAGAGTGGGCGTGGCGTCGGAAGTGACGTCTCCGGAAGCGCCGGGTGTTATCTGCGAGGAAAGGTGGGGAAGGGTCCCGGGGATGTGGTGGGCGGGGGCTCTGGGCGCGGGGGGACTCCGAGGGGAGCTGGCGCCGTGAGTGTGGGCCCGCAGCCCTCTCCCCTCCCGCGTCCCCTGCCCGGCCCGCCGCACGCTGACCCCTGACGGCTCGGGGCCCCGCGGACTGGCGCCTGACCAGCCAGGCCCAGCGCTTCCCTGCCTGCTGCACTGGAAAGACTCGGCAGCCTGGGATGATTTGGCCAGAATGGCAATTTGGGCTTGAGCGCCGTCAAGAAGGGAGGCTCGAGCAGCATCGACAGATCCCTCTCTATTGTATACGCCCCCTCCGCTCATTCCTGCTACTTCTTTTCCCCACCTTCTCAGATTTCCCGCTCCCAATCCTTCGCGCCACCATCTCCCCTTATTTGTGGATGCTGTATTTCCTCTGTGGAGTATTTATTGCTCAACCCTTGGCCACCCGGTCCTGCTTGCTGGCCCTGGCATGGAGTTCCTTTCTCATCTTCCACAAGTACCTCTCGCTAGAGTTACTGAGGTGCTATGAGCATCCTGTTTCAGATAGCTTTGATAGACTCTGTACTGAGTTTGTCAGTTGGCCAAGTTAGAAGGTTTTAGATTTGCAAAGGAGCTTTGTGGGGGATGCAGTCTGTCTGCATCTTCAGCTGTCGGCCAGATTTTGCTATTAATGAGGGTGTTTTAGAGGGGGGAGCTTCATGGAGGAATTGTGGCCCGGATATTGAAGAAACCTCAAGGTGGAATTGGACTAGACATGAGGGTCCCTGAGGGAAGGGTAGGAGTAACAAGCAGAAAAATAATGGGTAGACAAATGAAACTGAAATGTGAAGATTCCTGGGAGACTGGAATCCTAACTAAAGCAGAAGATCTCTGCTGGGGAGGAATAAGGTATAATGATGGAAAAGACAAGATGGGGCCAGTTGACACTGGACTGTGAATTACAAGATAAATTGTGCTATAGCTGGTATATTCTAAAGCATGCTGATTAGGATGTGCTATACATCCGTGCATTTCAAATAAGTACCCATATTCCTTTTGAAGATTATGGAGGATGAGAATCTAATTCTAATTTGGAATCTGATTCTAATAGTAATAATACCTAGAAAAACTGTAGAATTGCTGGAGTTTGGGTCCAGGGAGGGAAAACTCACAATAGGGGTCTATACCACCCCACCCACATACATTCCAAAATATCTTTATCCCCTTCTGTGAAAGAGCACTTAATTTTTGGTGCAGAGTAAATTGTTGTTTTCAAGATCTAAATACCTTGCCATGATAATGATATAATAGACTAACTGGAATTGTGGTTTAGTGAGCAGAGTTATGATTATGAACATTCATTCCCAGACCAGTTTTTCCTAACTAGCCTGTACACAAATATGAAAAAAATAGACCACAAAATTTCAGTTACTCTCAAGTTAAATAAAATGAGCAAGTGTGAAGTTACTTAATCCTCAAGAAGGTTCATAGAAGCCAGGCGTGGTGGCTTAAGAGACCCTGTTTCCAAATAAAAATAAAAGTAGAAAATAGGTCTGGGAGTGTAGCCTGGAGGTAAAAGGGTTTCCAGGAACCCCAGTACCACACAAAAAAAAAAGAAGAAGAAGAAGAAGGAGGAGGTTCATAGAATGCACTCTGCCATGTACTGGAGTAGCTACAAGGAAAAATAATGTAAAAAATATAAAATACTGTCCCTATTTTTATAGTTCTCTAATCAGGTACACCTAATCACAGGGAATGACTAACTCAAAGAGTAGAACTGAACCTCCCCATTGCCTACTACTATAATATTCCTAGTGCCACCTAATTATGGCCCAAAGACTGTGGGGTTCTATGTCTGGCAATCCTTTCATAGTGACTTAGGCTTCCTTGAAAGTCTCAGTCTTCTTGTGGGAGAGAGACTTTATTTGATCAGAGCCACAGCCTGTGGTTTTTTCAAAATTTCTTCTTAAAGTAAAGGTTTGTAAGATAAACAGATTTTGTGTTAGACAGTACTGGGATGATAGGAGCTCTGGTTTTGATGCCATCTGTTTTTTCTGTCTCAGAACTTCTTGGTCCTGATGTCTGACCATGGAGATGTGAGCCTCCCACCCGAAGACCGGGTGAGGGCTCTTTCCCTGCTGGGGAGTGCAGTGGAGGTGAATGAAGACGTCCCACCCCGACGGTACTTCCGCTCTGGAGTGGAGATGATCCGAATGGCCTCCATTTACTCTGAGGAAGGCAACATCGAACATGCCTTCATCCTCTATAACAAGTATATCACGTAAGACACCTACGGTTTCCTTTTTCTTGCCTGGTGACTGATGCTTCACTTATTTTGCCCTCGTGTTCACTTATTCTGCTCATAATTACTAAAACTAGAGAACTTTAGCGCTTCATCAGTGTTAATCATTTCTGCTGGTAGCTCCTACATATTCTCTGTCCTTGCCATTCAAAGACATGAGTACTGAAGGTGTTGTTTTCATGACTCAGTAATTTCATGAGTAAGAAACTTAGCTTTTTGGCCTATGCCCACATGGCCCAGCTGTTAGACAAAAGATTTGGTAGCAAAACTAGACACGTATAAATTGATGAATTTTTTTTTTTTACTGTCCTTTTTCTATTAAGGCTGTTGGTCATAGGATTATTACTCAGGGCTAACAGAGCCAACACTCCTTGCCTCTAATTATTTTGTGCCAAATTGAGTGAAATAAGAAAAAGTTCTTTTTAACCTTTACTATAATCATTCAAATCATCAAATAATTTTGACTTCCTACAATTTATATGGCTCATCATAATAATACCTTTCCCTTGAGTTGTTTATCATCTTAGAGTAGGAAGAATAAATAGAAGATTTCAGTGTTATCAATAGGGAATAAATCCTAAAACCTCAGTGCAAAAGAAGTAACATGTAACTTAAGAAGGAAATAATGTTAAAGGTCTTATTTATAATCTGGTCATATATACTTTTTGTGTGTGTGGTATTGGGGATTGAACCCAAGGGTATTCTACCCCAAGCCATTTTTATTTTTTATTTTGAGATAGGGTCTTTGCTAAATTGCCCAGGCTGGCTTTTAATTTGCAAACCTCCTGTCTCAGCCTCCCAAATGCTGGGATTATAGGCATGCACCATGGCTCCCAGTTCTATACATACTTTTAAAAAACATGATTGCATGTATTTGTATGGCTCTTCGTAATTTATAGGGTATTTCACCTGCATAATTTCATTTGATCTTCACAAGGGTACATGATTCAATCTTCTCATTCTACTTATGAACAAAAAGCTCAGAGTTTAGAGATATTCTGGTGTTCCCCAGTTTGGAGTGACAAAACCCAAGGTTTTTTGTTTTGTTTTGTTTTGTTTTTGCGGTACTGGGGATGGAACCCTGGGGCATTCTACCTCCGAGCTACACACCTTGTCCTATATTTTATTTTGAAACAGGGTCTCACTGAGTTGCAGAGGGTCTCACTAAGTAGCTGAGGCTGTCCGCAAACCATGATCCTCCTGTCTCAGCCTCCCAAATTCTGGGATTCCAAGCGTGCACCACCATGCCCAGCTAAAACCCAGGTTTTATAACTCCTAATTCAGATTTTAGGACATAGGTTCATTTTGTTTTTCATTTAATAGTGTTCTGTGATTTGAAGGTAGTCTTTTGAGATTATAGAAATGATTGATCCACCCTGACTATTTTGGGGGAAGTTTTTATTATTGTTTTTTAATAGATATAGTATAGAATCCAGAAGGCACAAAAGAATATATAGATAGTTGAAAGTGAATATTTTTACCTACTCTTCCTTTTTTCCCCCTATCCTTCAATTCTGCTCCCCAGAGGCAATCACTTGTATTAGTACCTTATGTGTCCTCTCAGAGAGATATATATGTGGCAATTATATCACATTAAGTTTTTTATTACAGCCTCCTCTAAAGCAGGATTTCTAACTTTGGAAGTAAATAATTCTCTATTGTGGGGATGTCTTATACTTTGGAAGTTAATAATTCTCTATTGTGGGACTATGCTGTACATTGCTGAATGTTTAGCATTATCTCTGGTCTCTACCCACTAAGTCCCAGGAGTGACTCCTCCCCCCAGCTTTGACAACCAAAGATATTGCCAGACACTACCTAATGCTCTCTGAATGCAAATTCACCCTGATCAAACACAAATGCTGTAAAGAAAAATACTGCCTAGGATTCATACTATACTTTTTAAAGAGGATAAGAGGGACTGCTCTTATCCTTATTCTTCTTTTTAAGTTTAGAAATAGTGTCCATTTTTTCTTGTAGTCCATTAATACCATGGTGCCCTGTCATATGGCTTCAGTGTTGATAAAGTTTCATACAGTTATAATTACGTTTCTGCTTTCCTTTATTGTTAGATGTTTTTCATTCCTAGGCACAAAATTTGTTTTCCTGAGAAGTTCCTTTAGCTACTGTCCTCTTTATATATCTTTACTGCTGGAAGAAATAGTATTCTTGAATATTTTCAGTTTTCTTATAGATTATCCTCTCAGAATCAAACCACGGGCATAAATCCTTTAGAGAATAACTAGTGGAAAAATTCAGTAGAATCATGGAATTGTTCTACCAGGTATTTTCTGAAGGGTCTTCTGGGTCCTACTACCTTATATAAAAAGAGCTTTCAGGGCAAGGACCATGTTCATTCAACAAATATATATTGAATATATCTACAATCGACTTGGTGCTCTACTAGATTCTAGACACAGTGGTGAGTAAAATGGCCCTTGCCCTGTTGGTGTTCCATTCCAGGTATAGGAGAAGATGGTACACAGATACACAAATAAATGTAGTTACAAAATAAGGAAGATTCTATGAAGGCAACAAAGAGAGTGCTGTGACATAGATTAGCCATTTAATAGAGTAGTAAGGGTCAGGTCTCAATGAGAAGGTAAGATTTAAGCTGAGATTTGAAGGATACAATTGAGTTGGTCATTTTGGAGCATGGGACCGAGCATTTATTTTTTTTAATTTTTTTAATTTTTTTAATTTTTATTTTTTGGTCGTACTGGGGTTCCTGGAAGCCCTTCTACCTCCGGGCTACACTCCCAGACCTATTTTTACATTTTTATTTAGAAACAGGGTCTCCTAAGCCAGCGCGCGTGGCTGGCTTCGAACTTACGTGATCCTCCTGTCTCTGCCTCCCAAGCGCGGGGATTACAAGCGTGCGCCACCACGCCCGGCTTTTTAAATTTTTTAAATTTATTTTATTGAAAGTAAATGTTATACATTTAATCTGTATTTAGTGCCCTCTCTCCCCCTCATTTCCTTCCTACCCCTCCCGATACTTAATACCCAGGCTGACCTTGCTATATTCGTACTTTTACACCTATTTGGAAATAGCCGCTCATCAGTCAAGTTCAGCCTCCTTCCTCTCTTAGCTTTCCATTCAAACTTTGCTGAGATTTTCCTTCCATTATCTGGAGTCCCTCTGGTATCCCCAATGCTCACTCGTTTGGGCATATTAGAGGAAACATATGTCCCTTCTCTTTCTGTGTTTGGCTGATCTCACTTAACATAATGCTTTCCAGCCCTTTCCATCTTCTTACAAATGACGTGATTTTGTTCTTTTTTATAGCTGAATAGAATTCCATTGTGTGTATTTCCCATAAATTTGCAAACCATTCATCTGTTGATGGGGACCTAGGTTGTTTCCAAATTTTGGCTATTACAAATTGTGCTGCTATGAACATAGGTATACATATGTTGCTGTAGTTCTCTGTTTTCAACCCCTTTGGAAAAATACCCAGGAGTGGTAAAGCTGGATCATATGGTGGATCTATTCCCAGTTTTCTAAGGAATCTCCACACAAATCTCCATAGTGGCTGAACTACTTTGCACTCCCACCAACAATGTAAAAGAGTTCCTCTTTCCCCACATCCTTGCCAGCATTTGTTGTTATTTGATTTCTTTATGCTTGCCAATCTGACTGGGGTTAGATGGAATCTCAGCATAGTTTTGATTTGCATCTCCCTGATGGCTAATGATGAAGAACATCTTTTCATGAATCTATTGGCCATTTGTATCTCCTCTTTTGTAAAGTGTCTATTCATTTCAGTTGCCCATTTCTTGATTGGGTTGTTTGTTTTGCTAGTGTAGAGTCTTTTGAGCTCTTTGTATATTCTGGATATTAGCCCCCTATTGGAGCGGTGACTGGTAAAGATCTTCTCCCATTCTGTAGGCTTCCTCTTTAGGTTCTTGATGGTTTCCTTTGATGAGAAGAAACTTTTTAGTTTGATGCTATCCCACTTGTTGATTCTTGCTTTAATTTCCTGAGCTTTGGAGGTTTTGTTGAGAAAGTTACTGCCTGTGCCTATATGTTGAAGTGATGAGCCTATGTTCTCCTCTAATAACTTCACAATCTCTGGTCTGATTTCTAAGTCTTTGATCCATCTCGAGTTGATTCCTGTGCATGGTGAGATATAGGGGTTTAGTTCCATCTTTCTACAAATGGATAGCCAGTTCTCCCAGCACCATTTGTTGAAAAGGCTGTCTTTTCTCCAGCGTATGAGTTTGGCCCCTTTGTCAAAGATTAATTGACTGTAGGTGTGTGGATTTGTTCTGTATCTTCTATTCTGTTCCACTGGTCAGTGTACCTGTTATTGTGCCAGTACCATGCTGTTTTTACTATTGATCTATAGTATAGTTTGAAGTCTGGGATTGTGATGGCTCCTGCGTGATTCTTGTTGCTGAGAATTGCTTTGGCTATTCTGGGTCTTTTCTTTCTCCATATGAAGTTCATGATTGCTTTTCTAGATCTGTGAAGAACGTAGTTGGTATTTTGATGGGAATTGCATTGAATCTATAAATCATTTTTGGCAGAATGGCCATTTTGATGATATTTATTCTGCCTATCCACGAGCACGGGAGGTCTTTCCATCTTCCAAGGTCTTCTTCAATTTCTTTCTTTAATGTTTTATAGTTTTTGTTGTAGAGGTCTTTTACATCTTTGGTTAGGTTTATTCCTAGGTATTTTATTGGTTTTGAGGTTATATAGTGAATGGAACTGATTGTTTTATTTCTTTCATTGTGGATTCATTGTTGGTATAAAGAAAAGCCTCTGATTTCTTTAGGTTGATTTTGTATCCTGCAACTTTGCTGAATTTGTTAATTAACTCCAGAAGTCTTTTGGTTGAGTTCTTAGGGTGTTCTAGGTAAAGGATCATGTCATCTGTAAATAAGGATAATTTTAATTCCTCTCTTCCTATTTGAATTCCTTTGATTTCCTTCTCTTATTGCTGTGGCAAGAGTCTCAAAGACTATATTGAAGAAGAGTGGTGATAGTGGACATCCTTGTCTTGTTCCCGATTTTAGGGGGAATTCTTGCAGTTTTTCCCCATTCAGTATAATGTTGGCTTTGGGTTTGTTGTGTATTGCCTTAATGATGTTGAGGTATGTTCCTTTTATTCCAATTTTCTGTAGTGTTTTTAACATGAATGGGTGTTGGATTTTGTCGAAGGCTTTTTCAGCATCTATTGCTATGATGATGTGGTTTTTATTCTTGATTCTATGTATGTGGTGGATGACATGTATTGATTTGTGTATGTTGAACCAACCTTGTTTTTCTGGGATGAAACCAACTTGGTCATGGTGTATTATTCTCTTGATATGGTTTTGAATGCGTATGGCTAGTATTTGGTTAGAATTTTTGCATCTATGTTCATTAAAGATATTGGTCTTTAGTTTTCCTTTCTTGAGGTATCTTTATTTGGTTTGGGGATTAATGTGATACTGGCCTCGTAGAAGGAATTTGGGAGAGTTCCATCTCTTTCAATTTCCTGGAATAAGTTACGAAGTATTGGTATTAGTTCTTTACTGAAGGCTTTATAGAATTCAGCTGGAAACCCATCTGGGCCTGGGATTTTCTTTGATGGAAGAATTTTTATTGCCATTTCTATTTCATTGTTTGCTATTGGTTGGTTTAGGCTTGCTATGTCCTCTTGGTTCAGTTTAGGTAGGTTAACTGTGTTTAGGAATCTATCGATTTCTTCCATGTTTTCTTGTCTATTGGAGTATAAATTTTTAAAGTAGTTTCTGATAATCCTTTACATTTCTTCACTTTCTGTGGTGATGTCTCCTTTTTCATTTCTGATTTTAGTAATTTGCATTGATTCTCTTTTTCTTTTGTTTAGGTTGGCCAGGGGTTTATCAATTCTATTAACCTTTTCCAAGAACCAGCTTTTTGTTTTGTTGATTCTTTGAATTGTTTTTTTGTTCTCTATTTCATTTATTTCTGCTCGGATTTTAATAATTACCTGTCTTCTGCTGGCTTTGGGGTTGGACTGTTGCAGTCTTTCTAGATCCTTGAGTTGTGCCAATAGCGTCTGAACTTGGTGATTCTGAGTCCTTCTTATGTGAGCACTCAATGCAATAAACTTTCCTCTTAATACTGCCTTCATAGTGTCCCAGAGATTTTGGTAAGTTGTGTCTCTGTTTTCATTTATTTCCAAAAATTTCTTTACTTCTTCCCTAATTTCTGCTCTCACCCATTCATCATTCAATAGTGTATCATTCAGTCTCCACGTATTTGCATAGTTTCTTTTGAGTTTCCTGTTGTTGATTTCTACTTTAATTCCATTATGGTCTGAAAAGATGCAAGGAATTATATTGCATCTTTTGAATTTGCTGGTGCTTTCTTTGTGTACCAGGATGTGATCTATTTTGGAGAAGGTTCCATGGGCTAATGAGAAGAATGTGTATTCTGTAGTTTCTGGATGAAATATTCTGTATATGTCTATTAGGTCCATTTGGTTTATAGTTTTCTTTAGTTCTAAAGAGTCTTTACTCTACTTTTGCCTTGAAGATCAATCCAGTGGTGTTAGAGGCATATTAAAGTCTCCCAGAATTATTGTATTTGGGTCTATTTGAGATCTGATGTCCTGAAGGGTTTGTTTTACAAACGTGGTTGCATTCACATTTGGAGCATAAACGTTTACTATCATTATATCATCTTGGTGTATTGTTCCTTTTAATAAAAGGAAGTGCCCTGATTTGTCTCTTCTAATGTGTCTTAATTTAAAGTCTGTTTTGTTGGATATCAGGATTACCCCTGCCCTTTTTTGTTCTCCAGTAGCATGATATATATTTTTCCATCCTTTCACTTTCAGTCTGTGAGTGTCTTTGGCTGTTAGGTGAGTTGCTTGCAAACAGCATATATTTGGGTTATGTTTTTTGATCCACATTGCCAATCTATGTCTTTTGATTGGTGAGTTAAGTCCTCTGACATTAAGAGTTATTATTGAAATATGATTTTTGTTTTCTGTCATTTTGTGTTCTGTCATCTGTTTGGTAGCTTTTTTTTTTCTTCCTTAGAAGTCCTTCTGATCACTTTCCTCTCTTCTCTGGTTCTGAAGTCTGCTTTTTTCTTCTTTATGGTTTATTTCTTTAAGTATTTTCTCTAGTGTTGGCTTTGAATTCATAATTTTTTTGAGATTTTGTTTATCCTGAAATACTTTTATTTCGCCGTCGACTTTGAATAGTAGTTTTGCTGGATAAAGCAGCTTCGGTTGGAAGTAAATTTCTTCCTAGGTCTGGATCACATCATACCAGTCTCTCCTGGCATTCATGACCTGGGTTGTAGAGTCTGGGGTGATTCTTATTATTTTGCCTCTGTATGTCACCCGACCTTTTGTTCTCACTGCTTTTAAGATCTTTTCCTTGGACTCTATGTTAGTCATTTTGACTATTATGTTGCGTGGGGAGGTTCTTTTTTTATCTTGTCTTAATGGTGTTCTGTATGTCTCTTAAACATGAAGATCTATCTCTCGTTCCATGTTTGGGAAGTTCTCCGAAATTATTTCTGTGAAGAGATTACGGATGCCCCTGTTCTGTATCTCTATCCCTTCTTCAATGCATTTTATCCGTAAGTTAGGGCGTTTCATGTTGTCCCAAATTTGCTGTATGTTTAGGTTTTGTTGCTGTAATGACTTCTGCATACTATTGGCTGTGTTTTCAGTGTTGGATGAACTGTCTTCTAACAGTGATATTCTACTTTCCATTTCATCTAATCTTCCAGAATTTCT
Organism: Muscardinus avellanarius; assembly: GCF_963383645.1. Classification (NCBI taxonomy): domain Eukaryota; kingdom Metazoa; phylum Chordata; class Mammalia; order Rodentia; family Gliridae; genus Muscardinus; species Muscardinus avellanarius. The sequence continues at coordinate 68,495,665 of NC_137801.1, forward strand.
TTCTATTGCTGACTTCATTTCATTTATTGACTCTTTCATTTCATTCCAAGCCTCTTTCTGATTCTTTTTTAGTGTTTCTAACTCATCTTTCATCTCCTCTAAACTTGTTTTAAATCCTTTCATTATATTGTAGATCAATTTTAGGAACTCCCCTTCCTGCATTTCTTGTAGGTCAGTATCGTGATTTCTGTCATTTCTCCATTATTCCTAGTTCTCATATTTTCAGAGTTCTCAGGTCTGGTTTTCTGCTGTCTTCCCATCGTTAGTGGGTATTATTTTTAGCCCAGTCTTTGTATTAGGACTTTAGAAAAGACTTATCCCCCCAGAAAAAAAACTTATCCTCCCAGAAAACCAAAAACCAAAACAAACCCAAAGACCCAAAAAGTAAAACAAACAATACCAAACTGCAATAGTAAAAAATAAAATATAGCCGGGCGTGGTGGTGCATGCTTGTAATCCCCGCGCTTGGGAGGCAGAGACAGGAGGATCGCGCAGGTTCGAAGCCAGCCGCGCACGCTGGCTTAGGAGACCCTGTTTCCAAATAAAAAATGTAAAAATAGGTCTGGGAGTGTAGCCTGGAGGTAGAAGGGCTTCCAGGAACCCCAGTACCACCAAAAAAAAAAGAAAAAAGAAAAAAAAAATATATATATATATAAAAGGATAGAAAAATAGTAAAAAAAATAAATAATCATAATAATAATCATAATAATTAATAATAAAAGAGATAACAGTCCTACTATGTTGTTGATATATATGGTGAATCTTGTATTTGCTTGGAGTGTCCCCATGTGGCCCCGTGCAGGTATCGCACCTTAAGCGCTCTTCTTTGGTCCTGGAGTTGAATCGGCCCACTTTGCGCACACTGGCACTCACATATATCGTACTCATTGTGTGCTTGCTGGGTCCGTGGCTCCTCTTTATTCACGCTGGTAGTCCAATCTGTGGCTCTGAAGCTCTGGCAGCTCTCCCGTATCCTGCTGACTTTTCGCTCCAGTGGTGAGCAGATCCACTTCCCGGTCCCTGCTGATCTCCAGGCGTGTCTGCTGGGCCGCCTTTGTTGGGTGCTGCTCAGGAGCTCCAGTTAGTTAGCAACTTCGGGTATTGGAACTCTCTGGTCACTTTCAGACTTTAGAGCTTCTCTGGGAATGTTAAAGACCCAAAAGTTCCGTTTGGGCCAGCAGCCCTGAGGCCCCTGTGCCTGCGCCTGCACTCCGCTGGCCGCCGAGTCTTCAGCTCACTATCTGCTTTCTTTATGTGTTGTGGTGAATCTTGCAGTTCAGTTGCTGGATTTTTTCTGCCGTACTTACTCCCCAAGTCTGTTTTGGATCATACGTTTAATTTTTTCTTTAAGACACTTCTGTTTCAGTAGTTGAACTTAGTTTGCTTCAGCTAGTGAGGGACGCTGCGTCTCTCCGTCGCCATCTTGGAAAGTCCTCGGGACAGAGCATTTAAAACAGAGCTGTGTGTTCAGAAGCTTTTAGTGGGAAAGATCCTAATGTAGTCTAGGGATTATATGATCATTGTATTGGGAAGTGTATAGCAATTGAGAAGGGAGAGAGACTCCAGGTAAGGTTGGAGAGGCAAGCGGGACGTCATAGGCCGTGGTAAGGAGTTTGCATTTTATCTTGAGAGCAATAGAAAACCATTGAAAGTTCAATGAAGTTGTAACTTAAGCTTCTGTTTCTAAAATATGAGTTTTGGTTGTGTGGTAAATGGTGGAGGAGTACTAGGAGAAGCCAGGGAGACTGGCTAGGAAACTCTTGCAGCAGTTTACAAGAGGCTGATGGCTTGAGGTAGTATGGCAGCATGGGAAAACACAGGTGGGTTTGGTATGTGAAGGTGGAGTCCAGGGGATTTACTGATAGTTTGGAAAAGAGGATAGGATCAAGGTTGACCTCAGGTTTCTGCCTTGAATAGGATGTGATAGTCCATTTCTTGAGTAGGGCTGAATAAGGGAGAGACCCAAGAGTTCAGGTATGGGTTCTATTGACATGTTAAGATGCCTGTGATATATCCAAGTAGAGATGTCAAGTAGGCAGTGGAATGTACCAGTCTGAACTCAGAGGAGAAGTCCAGGCTGGAAATACAAGCAAGGGTGACCTTAGCATACAGGTGGTCTGGAAGTCATGAGAATGACTGTGACCTTCTAGTGAAGAGGCCAACAACCTCATAAGGATTCATTGATAGAAATTGGATGGCATAGCCGGGCATGGTGGTGCACGCTTGTAATCCCCACACTTAGGAGGCTGAGACAGGAGGATTGCACAGGTTCGAAGCCATCCTCAGCTACTTAGTGAGGCTCTCAGCAACTTAGTGAGACCCTGTTTCCAAATAAAATGTAAAAAAAGGTCTGGGAGTATAGCCCGGAGGTAGAAAGCCTCTGGGTTCCTCCCCCAGTACCACCAAAAAAAAAAAAAAAAAAGAAAAAGAAAAGAAAAAGAAATTGGATGGCGTAAACATTTCTTCTTATTTTTACTAACCACTGACGAAAATTTACCATTTCTTTCCATTTTGAATATTGGCCTTAAACCACAGTAGTATTCATATTTATAATTTTATCACAAATAGAAATCAAGATATTTTCATACAACATTATAATCTTTTCTCACATCCCAAGCTAGCATCTATACTTATCACTACTTCAGAATTATGACACCAAGTTATTAAAGATGTCTAGATCCTGTTATTTAATACATTAAAAAGGACATTTCACAGTTCTTTTTACAGTTTGAGGACTGTATTGTAGCAAAATATGTTTCTTTTATAATTTTTCTATTTGTATTATAGCCCACAAAAAAATTATTCTGAGAAAGCATCCATAGCCTTCACCAGATACCAGAAGGATCCATGGTATATAAAAGTCAAGAATCCTTGATAATGAGGAGACCCTAGGAAAGAGCCCTGAGGGTGGCTATGAAGAGAGCCATCCGAGGAGACTTTGAAGGGAAGTTTCAGAGGCAGAGGAGCTGCAGGAGGGAGTGGTACCATGGGATCCAAAAGAAGTCAGTGTTTGAAGGAGATTATCGGGTGGATGAGGATAGAGAGTGGCCTCTGCTTTCAGTAACATGTCGTTGGTGATCTCAGTAAGCTATTTCACTAGACCAGAGCCAGGGGAAATGTGAATGCACCACAAGAAAGTGGGGGCAGTGAGTGCAGACCAGAAGTTGGCAAGTTTTTTCTCTAAAAAGCCAGATAGTAATATTTTTTTTGCTTTATGGGGCCATTTGCTCTCTTGCTTTGTAGTGTGAAAGCAGCCATAGCCAGTACTTCAGTGTGTGTGGCTACTTCAGTGACTTTTTATTTGTGAAAGATGACTAGCCTGACATGACCCACTGGGTATATTTTACCAAGCCCTAGTATAGACAACTCTTTGGAGAAGTTTGGATAGGAAAAGTAGAAAAATAGGGACATCTCTGAAGGGGGACAAGACTGTGTGTATTTATTTTGAGATGGGAGATTCTAGAGCATCTTTTTCATCAATAAAGGGTCTTGTACAAGAGAGACTGATGGTCCAGAAGAGAAGGAGTTTAACTGTAGCAGTAACTTCCCAAGAAGGCAAGAGAGAATGATATTAAGAGTGATTTTTGTGTGTGTAGGTTTGTGTGATACTGGGGATTGGGCCCAGAGGCATCCTACCGCTGAGCGAAACCCCTAGCCTTTTTTTTTTTTTAAATAAACCGGTTCTCACTAAGTTACTGAGAGTCTCTCTAAATTGCTAAGGTTGGTCTTGAACCTGCAATCATCCTGGCTCAGCCTCCCAAGTACTGGGATTACAGGTTTGTGCCACCTTGCCTAATTGAAGAGTGATTTTTTTTTAAATGTGGCCTGGTATTACTTTGAGTGACACAAATTATCAGTGTCAACAGTGAGGCTGATGTGGGGTATCTGTCCCTGTATAAGAGGTTCCACTTATAAAGCCACTTAATGATGAACCAAGTCTGGAGAGAGCTGGGGGTGGGAGGAATTTGGCAGTTCATGTTCTTAATTGAGATTTCATTTGGGACTTCATTGGTTTGGTGTGTTTGGAAGCAATACAGTTGCCTTCATTCTCCTTGCAGTGTCTTTTAAGACCCTAATTCTGATTCTGTGAACTGACAAGCACAGGAATTGCCAAGATGTTCTAACTAAGTGATTCTCAGCCTATTTTTCTATCATATTTTACTTGGTATATTTCTGTTAGCAACAGTGGCTCACTTTGGTGGTTACTACAACTAAGGAGAGATGAGAAAGGAGGGAAGGCATCTACCTCACCATTCCTCTGCTTTCCCCACTATTGAGGCTCATTATTCTAGACCTTTTGTGGATACTTTAATTTAGAATTTAAAAGGCATGTCTGTCCTTTTTCTTGGAGCAGTTTAGACATCTGAATGATCTCAGGCATATTTCCTACCCAGTGTAGTGTCCCTATGTAAGAATGCTCTGCCTTTTGCAGACCCCAGTATAGAAGAAAGATCTTCAGCACATTAAATCAGTACATATTTTCATGATGAGCACAGACAATAAACCAAGCAGTGGATACTTTCACAGCTTTTTATGGTCATCGACGAGGCTACACAGATGGGACTCAGGCAGTTCCTGTCTACTGTGGGAGCCTCCGGTAACACAAGTCCTTTCTGAAAATAAACTTTCACCTGTGTTGAAAATGTTTACTGAGATTGGAGTTTATAGATTGAAGAATGCTTCATCTGTGATGAAGCTACTTTGCTGATTAATTTTTTAGACTGGAAGAAATGACATGAGGATCCTTTATAGAGCCTTTATATAGAATATATAGAATAATATAGCTTGTATATAGAATTTCTGGCTGACTTTTGAGTTATTTTTCATATAAAATTAACACTTGTCATTTTAAAAAATTCATACTCTACAAGGGAGATATGAAAGTGAAAAGAGAAGTTTCATCCACTAGAGGTGACCGCTGCGATCTTGCTTATGTGCACAAGACAATGTGCAAGTGCATGCATGTCCTTTATCCTTGAGGAATGAGTGGGATCCTGCTCTGCATTCTGCTCTGTGACTTCCTTTCTTAACCTGTGAGGACATACCAAGCCATCTCAGTCAGGGCTGTTCCTTCTGCCTGGAATGGTCTTATCCTTCATCTCTTTCTGGCTCACTCCCTTCCAGTAGTTACGAAAATGCCACTTTCTTATTGATGCCTTCTTCAGTTGCTCTGTTTAAAATTCACCTTTTCCCTTTCACTTTCTGTCTTCCTTCCCTATTAATAGTGACTTCCCTAGCACTGATTCTCTAATGTGCTTTTTGATTTATATATTGTCTGTTTCCCCAGTGAAATGTATACGCTATAGTAGGAAGAACTTTTTGACATTCACTGCCATATCCTCAACCTTTAGAATAACGCTTGACCCCATAATTGATACTCAGCAAGTATTTTTGGATGGATGAGCGAATGATTACTAAATTGTTTTCATATTTGGGTATACCGTAATTTATTAAATTATCCCATATAGATAGACGTTTAGTTTTTTGGTTTATTTATTTATTTACTTATTTTGCGGGTCTGGGGGCGGAACCCAGGGGCATTCGACCTCCGAGCTATACACCCTGCCCTATTTTTTATTCTTCATTTTGAAACATGGTCTCGCTAAGTTGCAGAGGGCCTCACTAAGTATCTGAGGCTGTCTGTGAACCACAATCCTCCTGTCTCAGCCTCCCGAATGCTGGGATTACAAGCGTGCGCCACCGTGCCCAGCTTGAGTAGTCTTATATGTATATCTTTATACTGCTACATGATCATCTCTAGGATAAGTTCCTAAAGGTGGAATTGTGAGTTTATTCACATATTAAATTTGAAGTTTTCTCCCATCTTTTCCACCTCTAAGGAAAAAAAAATGGTAACAGTGTATGAGAACACTTATATTCTTACATCTTTACCTATACCTAGTATAGTGAACTTTTAAGCCTTTTCCCATCCGATGGATGAAAATTGATATTTTAATTTTAATTTCCTTCATTATGAGTAAAGTTGAACACTTTCATATGTATTCTCCTTTTATATTTACTTTTCCACTTCTCTCTTTTTTCCCATTTTTCTGTTAGGTTATTCAGCTTGTGTTTTTGCCAGCACATCTTTGTTTGCTTTGGTACATTTCCTCTCTCTAGGCTGCAACAGGATATAACCCCAGAGAACAGTATACCTCTGAGCCACTGCCATTCTTTACCTAGAAAGTTTCTAGCCTTGATGTGACCATCTCCATGTTCATTCCAGCTCACATTTTTTATTATTTGTTGGTAAAAATAATCATATACACACATAGTGGATGTGACTATGTGCTAAGCACTGTGCTCAGCACTTTGTTTTTATTTTCTCACCCTATTCAGGAGTACTGGTTTGTCTCTACCTATATAATTTATAAAGAAACTGAGAGATAGTGAGATCAATCTACTCAAGGTCACACAGCTGGTAAATGGGGAAGCCAGAATCTGAACCCAGAAAGAGCACTCCAGAACCTGTCTACCTAACTGCTAAGTGCTAGGACCTCCAGTAAGGACTATGGACTATGATACCCATTGTGTGTGTGTGTGTGTGTGTGTGTGTGTGTGTGTGTGTGTGTGTGTGTTATTGGGGATGGAACCCAGGGGCATTCTACCTCCGAGCTACACCCCCAGTCTTATTTTTTATTCTTTATTTTGAAACAGGGTCTCACTGAATTGCAAAGGGCCTCAGCAAGTAGTAGCTGAGGCTGTCCTCGAACCACAATCCTTCTGCCTCAGCCTCCCAAATGCTGGAATTATAAGTGTTTGCCACCACACCCAGGTCCCATTGTCAGTTTTTAAGAAGTCTTTCTACCCATATATCCCCATTCAGAAAATTGACTGCAGTGGCTGAAACAAAGGGAAGATACTCATATCATATCATAGCCTGGGGGTTTTGTGCTCACATATAAACTTGCTTTTGTTACAGGAAGTCAGAATAATATAAAAAGGCATATGATAAGGAGTTTCACTCCCACTCTGATCTTATCCATTTTACTTTCCCTGCCTTCTACTTTTATTAGTTTCTCTCTATATATTTTCTGTGTATTGGTATACATATACATATTTATAATCAAAATAAACATACATACATGCATGCACATACATATATATGCTATTCCCCCATTCTGACACATAAGGTAGCTTACTATATGTATTATTTATACTTTATTTTTTCACTCAACTAATCCATTTCATCCATCTCTGAGTGCCTCTACACAAGGCACTATGCTGGCTTTAAAGAATTTTTACAAAGATGGACAAAACACAGGACTCTCTAGCCTGAAGAAGTCTGTAGTCTCCTATAGTAAGTGTGTAAGTGATTTAAAGCATGGTATTTCTATGACATAGTGCTTTCCTTGCTGATTCAGGCCTCAGTACCAACCACCTCGATTTATTTGTTTTGAGTCTCCAAAACAAAGTGTCCACGTATTGCTACTTTTTTTTTTTTTTTTTTTTTTTGCAGATCTGGGGATGGAACTCAGGGGCATTCTACCTTTGAGCTACACCCCCTGCCCTATTTTTTTTATTCTTTATTTTGAAACAGGGTCTCACTAAGTTGTGGAGGGCCCCACTAAGTAGCTGAGGCTGTCTGCGAACCGCAGTCTTCCAGTCTCAGCCTCCTGAATGCTGGGATTATAAGCATGCGCCACCACACTCAGCTACACATATTGCTATTTAATTCTTTTAAAAGACATCTTTGTTCTGGACATTCCAAAAGCCTTGTTGAGGCAATGTGGGGTAATGTTGAAGTTCTAAGTCTTGCTGTGACAAGTTACTAGATTTCCTTGTCCCTAAATAGGTAGCATAAATCATAGAGGTCTGGGAAGTGATTCAGTTTATTTTCCCCACTGAGCTTTCTAGCCAAGGAAAATGACTGAAAGAGAAAATCTAGTATCTGATCTCTATCCAAGCACTTTTCATCAAACATCTTAATGCATACTCTACATATAATATATACGAAAAACACATGCATTATCCTAAGCATTTCCATGTTTGGTATGATGCAAAGGAATATTCTTTAAAGGAACATAAATCCCAAAGAAAGATACCAGAGTTAAATATCTTAAGAGTAGTAATGGATGTGGTTTTTTCTTAGCCTCCTGCCCATGGCTACCAAACTGTCCTCTGAAGAATGTTTCATGACAGAGGCCCTTTCCTTTGAAAGCCAGTCACATCACAACATGGAAAGCATCTTTCTTTGAAGGTACATTTTTGGGCTTAGGATAGGCTCTGCTTTGTTTTGTTTTGCCATCCTTTTTGTCGTAGGAGTGTGGTGCTTACTGTCCATAGCCAATTTGGAAGAAGAGGGAAAGGCTTTGTGCTCTTTCCAGGGATGGTGATAGGTAGGGCACATGTCCTGTCTGGATGTGCTGGTTCTCTCCCCAATACCTCTGGAAACCCTTCATGCAGTGGCTGCATAATAAAGTGCATTGCATCAGTGTCTCGTGGCCATTTGAATATTTTCTATGCATCATAACCATTCCAATCTGTTTCCGTAGGCTCTTTATTGAGAAACTACCAAAACATCGAGATTACAAATCAGCTCTCATTCCTGAAAAGAAAGACACAGTAAAGGTGGGTCTTTATTTTTTATTGTTGCCCATAAAGAAAGCTTCAGAGCAACACAGGCTAACTTTAAGACAAAAGTAGTAATCTCTGCATCTAAGGCCATTTCACCAAAAAAGTTAAGAAATAGCAAGTTTGATATAGAAGCAGGTATTTTAATCATTTTTTGCCATTACCAACTTAAATCTTCTTTTTCTCTATTTACTTAGCTGGCATTAAAATTATTCTAACTCTCCATTTCTGTTTTGTGTCACAGAAATTAAAAGAGATTGCATTTCCCAAAGCAGAAGAGCTGAAGGCAGAGCTGTTAAAACGATACACCAAAGAATATGCTCAATATAATGAAGAAAAGGTCAGTAGAGTAGCATAGAAAAAGAAAAGGAAATTATTCTGGTTCCATATGCTGTGCCCTGAAACTATAATCTGCTATTTCAACAGAGTCCATGATTACACTTTTGGGGAGCAAAGATCAGTAACAACAACAACAACAAAAAGTAATGGTTAGGCAGAGGATTCTAACATAAATTTAACCTAGTTGTCAAAGAGGGTGACCTAAGGAACAGGTGATCTATTGCCTGAGTGCTGTATCTAGAGCAGGAACATCAAGAACAATGAAAAGTGTCCCTGAGGAAAAGGTTTTTTAGATAATAGAGTTTTGGAGGTTCAATCCATGTTTGGCTAAACCTAAAGCTGTTTATAATTATTTATTTTTCAAGCTATCTTTAGACGATTCTTGTTAGGAAGAGTCAGTTAAAGCATGTGGAGGTGTCAGGGATGTGGTATCAGACATGAATGCACACTTCAAGCACTTAAACATCATTGTGTAGCCATCTGTTAGGATCTGGTCTGGACTCTGATGTTGAAAAGAGCAGTGAACAGCTATAAGGTAGATTTCTAAGGCACTTTGTAAGTTAAAACTTTAGCAAAGGAGATTATTCCTTGTTATTTCTTGTTTGTTTAAATTGTCACTTTATTGATCTGATTAGTTCTGTATTGGAGGCTGCATTTGAGTTAAAGTTCAGTAGAAATCCCCAATATCAGGTAAAGGGGATTTAGTTCTGTTTTATAGCCTGGGGTAGAGGATATATATACATGGCACAGTTAGAATAGAACTGTCTTTGATCCAGGTTATGTAACACAGACAATAAAGTACATCAAGACTTCAGTACAGAAGAATATACATTAGGTATGGTCACTCGGGAAGGGTACTGAGAAGACCAGGACTTCACTTATTCTTCAATATAGGTATACAGTGGCTCTGTACAAAGGGTTGGGGATTATTCCCTGGGTTTATAGAAATATGTATTCTGTGTTGGGAAATCAGACTGGAACAGAAGTATATTTTGGAAATCTTCTGTGGAGAAGCTTTGATCTTCTGAGGTGTAAAGTATTAGGCTAAATCCTTTATCTTTTTGTAGAAGAAGGAAGCAGAGGAATTTGCCCGGAACATGGCTTTCCAACAAGAGCTGGAAAAGGAACGACAGAGAATAGCCCAGCAAAAGCAGCAACAGTTGGAACAGGAACAGTTCCATGCCTTTGAAGAGATGATCCGGAACCAGGAGCTAGAAAAAGAACGACTGAAAATTGTACAGGAGTTTGGGAAAGTGGACCCTGGCCTAGGTGGGCCACTGGTGCCTGACTTGGAAAAGCCCTCCTTAGACGTGATCCCCACCTCACCAGTGTCATCCACACAGCCTTCAGACTGTAACACAACTGTAAGGCCAGCTAAGCCACCAGTGGTGGACAGGTCCTTGAAACCTGGAGCACTGATCAATTCTGAAAATAGTAAGTCCATTTGCTAGTGTCCACTTCAGTCGTGTGTGTGTGTGTGTGTGTGTGTGTGTGTGTGTGTGTGTGTGTGTGTGTTATTGAGAATGAAACTCAGGAACCTTCTACCTCTGAGCTATATCCCCAGACCTATTTTATTTTCTATTCAGAAACAGGCAACTATTAGTAACCATTCCTAAGTTACTGAGGCGGGCTTCAAACCTGCAATCCTCCTGTTTTAGCCTCCCAAGGACTGAGATTACAAGTGTGCACCACCATGCCTGGCCACTTTCAGCTTCTTTGCAGCCAAACAGAGTACTATTTTTGGCAATTCAGCTTAAGAGTGCCTTTGTGTTCTCACTAAATTTTCATCACAGAACCCCCCTTGATAAGTACCGCCACACTGTCACATTGGCTATCTTATAAAAGTTGCTTTTGCTTAAGCATATTTACCAAGTCACTTTTCTGAAGAGTTAACACTGTCCTTAAAAGTCAGATCCTCAGCTTTTAAGATGATAGAGATTTGAAATGTTCAGTGAATTAGAGACCTCAGAGTTGGCTCTTTGTAAAATAGTTTTGAAATGTATAATACCATTGTGGAGTTCAAAGACTGACTTAAAAAGCTGAATTGTGCTTGCTGTGAAAGCATTCCTGATTTTTAAGGAGCTTAGTCAACATTATGTGTGTAGTGAGTGACAACTGAGTTTAGCCATGAAAACTATTGACAGTCTTCTGCTGTCAATAATGGCAATCAAGAAAATAATAATTTTATTTTATTTTTAGTTTATTTTTTTATTGGTGCACTGTATTCATACATCATAGTGGGATACAAACTTTTGTAGACATACATGCACACATCGCCCAGTCAGCCCCCACCTGATCCCCACCCCATTACCTCCCCATCCCTCCTTCCCATGCTTGGCTTAGTGGTTGACATCTAGTATTATAGCAATTTATCCAAAATTAAAAATGATAATCTCACATAACAGTTTCATTTGTCTGATACCAAGCTTTTGATGACTTAAAGATAACATTTCAATATTTCTTTTTGCAGTCTTTCTTACCAGAGAATATTTTTTTTCTATTTTTTTTGGTGAAACTATCATATATTTATATATTTATTTTTCAGGAAAAAAAATCTATCCTAATACGGATTATGGACTCTAGATACCAAAAACGATCTTGAAAAAGAACATAGCTAGAAGATATATATTTTCTGATTTCAAACCATATAAAGCTACAATAATTGAAACAGTGTAGTACTGTTCTAAAGGCAGATATATAAACCATTGGAGTTAAATAAAAGCCTAGAGCTAAATTCTTTCATATATTGTCAAGTTATTTTTGACAAGGTTTCCATGAACATTTGGTGGGGGAAATAATCTTTTAACTAAATATTGTTGAAAAATAATAATTACATGAAAAAGAATAAAATTGGACCCTTACCTAACACCATATACAAATATTAACTCAAAACGGATAAAAGACCTAAATATAAATCTTAAGACTATAAACTTTTAGAAGAAAATCTGGGTCATAAAACCTCACAACATTGAAATTGGCAGTGATTTCTTGGATATGATTTCAATGGCACAGGCAACAGAAGAGTATACAAACTCCCTAAAAAAAATATTGTATATCCAAAGACAATGTAAACAGAGTTAAAAGTTACTGATTGAATGGGATAAAATATTTCCAAATGCTATATCTGAAGGTATATTAATATTCCAACTAGAATTCCTAAAAATTAACAACAATAAAAGCAAACAATACAATTTAGAGATAGGTAAAAGACTAACATAAATAATGAATCTCCACAGATAACCAATCTTAGTTGTCTGTTGGATGGAAAATCTTGTTTCTCTGGTTCTGGTGTATGTTACCTATTTCTTCTTTGTAGTTAATCTCTTTGAGTATTTTCTCTAGCGCTGGTTTTGAAGACATAAATTCCTTCAGTTTCTGTTTGTCATGGAAGCTTTTTATTTCTCCATCTAATCTGATAGAAAGTTTTGCTGGGTAGTAAATTTTTGGCTGGAAGTTATTTTCTTTCAGAGTTGGGAATATGTTACTCCAAGCCCTTCTGGCTCTCATGACTTGGTTTGGGAAGTCTGGAGTGATTCTAATTGGTTTGCCTCTGAATGTCACTTGGCCCTTTGTTTTTGTTGCCTTTAAGATTCTCTGCTTGGCTTCCACATTGGTCATTTTGACAATTATGTGGCGTGGGGATCCTCTTGTCCGATCCTGTCTAAAGGGAGTTCTATAAGTTTCCCGGACCTGTGTATCGACCTCTTGCTCTATGTTTGGAAAATTTTCTGCTATTACTTCCTTGAAGATATTGTTGATCCCTTTGGTTTCACTTTCTTTTCCCTCCTCTATTCCAATTATTCTTAGGTTAGCTCTCTTAAAATGGGCCCATATTTCTTCAATGTCAGATTCCTGCTGTCAGATATTTTTTTCTAGATTAGAAACTATGCGTTCATTTTTTGAATGATCATCTTCTAAGAGCGAGATTCTGTTCTCCATGTGGTCTAATCGGTTGTTTGTACTTTGAATTGAGGCCTTTACTTCATTAATTGCATCCTTTATCTCTTTTTGGCTCTCTCTGAATTCTTTTCGAAACACCTCTATTATTTCTCCAGTTATTTTCCTGATTTGATCTTATAGAAATCTCTGAATTTCTGTTTTATCGGGTTATGATGTTGTGGGGTTGTGGGCATTCATTGCTCCATTGTTATTCCTCTTTTCCATGATTTCGGAAGTTTGTGACTTCTCTGGGTTCTTCCCTTGGGTCACTATGACTTCACTTAAGGTGCTCTGGATCTCGAGTCTGTGGTATCTCAGACCCCACTATTCCTTTACTGGGTTGTGTCATAGAGTTTCAGACCCAAGGAGTCGATAGAGGCTGCTTTAAACTATGGGGGGTGCCAGGTTGGGCGTTCTCCTATGGTGTGATATCTCTGCCACCGCCACTTCCCCACTGGGTCAAGTCCCTGGGAGTGCAGTACTGGGATTTCTCCTCCAGGGCCCGCAATTTGACTCACTGTTGTTGAATACGCAGATAGAGCTGTTGTGGACTCGGTGAATTCGCTGCTGCTGCCGCCGGTGGCAATATGGCACCACTGCCACACCCTCGGCCGTGAGGCTGGCATATTTGTTCTCTGGTTTTGAGCTCCGCTCTGAGTCCCTGCAGCGTTTGCTGAGCTCAGCCACTGGGAGCTTTAGATGCTCCCTCACCGAAAAATCCCGCCCGGTTTTTCCGCAGCGGCTCACCTTGGCTCACTGTAGCCGTCCCGTGAGCTTGCCGCTGCCGCCGGCAGTAAAGCACTGCTGCTGCGTCCTCGGGCGTGAGGCCAGCGTATCTCCTCTCTGGCTCTGAGCTTTGTTCTGAGTCCCCTTCCTCTCTGGAGCCTGGTGATTTTTTTGTTTCTCTGGTGATGGTGTTTTCTGGCGATGAAAGGCGCTGATTTTGTGGTAATGGAGATTAGTTGTTAGCGGGGCTCTTAAGCCCCACTTTTCTCGGTCGCCATCTTCCCGGAAGTCCCCCCCCCATTTTATATTTTGTTTGGAAACAGGGTCTCACTAAGTAGCTGAGGCTGGCTTCGAACCTGTGCGATCCTCCTGTATCAGCCTCCCAAGCGCAGGGATTACAAGCGTGCGCCACCACGCCCGGCGTAAAATAATGGTTATACTTTAATAATTAGAGAAAATTTTAGAGGGTAGGGATTGACTTTCAAGTCGTCATTTGAAGAAGTCAGCTTTGTATAAAACCCATTTACAAGTACAATGTAAGAAGGGAAGGAGGACTAGGCTCTTAGGCCTGACCTTTAGCTCTTTCCCTCATTTACTCAGTGAACCTAACTCCCACTACCATTCCCTCCTATATATTCTGTGTTCTGGAGAAAGTGGGCTGTTATGTTCCTAGGACAGTCCCTGGACCCTCTTCCCCAAACAGGCTTTTAGCATTTTCCTTCTACCTCGACACTCCTTTCTCTGTTTCTTCCTTTTTTGCTTTTCTTGAAGTTTTTCCAGTTCTCCTCCCTTCAGTCATATTGATTGTGTTCTCCATAAAACTCCCAGGGCTCTTTTTATCTCTAATGCAATTTAGTTAGATCATTTACCTGATAGTGTAGTCATTTGTCAATAACTAGATTTTAACTTCCTGCAGGTTAGGGCTTGAGTCTGACTCATACTTGTGTTCCCTGTGGGCTGAGCCCTGTATCTACTTGGTATGCTCTTTGTAAGCGATTGTTGAGTTGAAAGGAAGGATTTTGCCAAGCCTTAATTCATCATCTTTAGATCCCATCATCAGACTGCTGAGTGACTTTATATCTCCTGATGTTTGTCACCCCTGTAATAGTTCATCTTTCATTGTTGAATGTACAGAAGGGAACATCCTTTTTTACTTTTGCTTTTTTTTTTTTTTTTTTTTTGGTGTTACTGGACTTCCTGGAAGCCCTTCTATCTCCGGGCTACACTCCCAGACCTATTTTTACATTTTTATTTGGAAACAGGGTCTCCTAAGCCAGCGCGCGCGGCTGGCTTCGAACCTGCGCGATCCTCCTGTCTCTGCCTCCCAAGCACGGGGATTACAAGCGTGCGCCACCACGCCCAGCTACTTTTGCTTTTTAATATGAAAATATGGCTATAAGATGCTGACCCTAGCTTACTAACCTTCTCACAGGGTTTCTCTGCAGTATTCAGGAATGGGGCCCATTCTTGGTATCCTGAAGCAGGTTTTATGAGCTGCTCTGTCCATACTTTTTTAGGGGGGACTAGAATATTTTTTGTTATTTGGCGGGGTTTTTTTTGGCATTTTAAATTTCTTCCTATACACTAAATTCAGAAGTAATTAAATACCATGACTATTTTCCACTGTCAAGAATATGTCATGATATGCTTCTTTGAAAGTCCTATTTTCTGATATAAGATAAAAAAGAGATATAACCCAGGTATGGTGGCACACACCTGTAATCTCATGTACCCAACCCTATGTTATATTCTTTAGTTCTGAAACAAGGTCTTACTAAGTTTCATAGGGCCTCACTAAGTAGTTGAGGCTGGCCACAAACCTGCAATCCTTCTGTCTCAGCCTCCCAAGAACTGGGATTACAAGCGTGCGCCACCATGCCCAGCTACAACTCTTTTTTAATGCCATTAAAATGAAATGCCTTAGCTGGGCGTGGTGGCGCACGCTTGTAATCCCCGCGCTTGGGAGGCTGAGACAGGAGGATTGCGCAGGTTCGAAGCCAGCCTCAGCTGGCTTAAGAGACCCTGTTTCCAAATAAAATATAAAGTAGGTCTGGGAGTGTAGCCCGGAGGTAGAAGGCCCCTGGGTTTCATTCCTAGTACCACAAAAAAAAAGAAAAAGAAAAAGAAAAAAAGAAATGCCTACTCACTATCTGAATTTAGGGGGATCTCAGTGACTTAGCATTGCTCTTCCCAAGCTGCCAGCTGTGAGAGCTGCTCAGGAGATTCAGCCCCATGGTCTCAGAGTTCTCTCCTTCTCCATTACAGTTCCTACCATTGATGGATTGCGCCATGTGGTGGTGCCTGGGAGGCTGTGCCCACAGTTTCTCCAGTTAGCCAGTGCCAACACTGCCCGGGGAGTAGAAACATGTGGAATTCTCTGTGGAAAACTGGTAAAAAGCAAACTCTTTCCTGAACTAGACTATTTTTCCCCCTTGGCTTCCTATGGCTCTCAGAAAAGATATTCAGGGTCAGCTACTCCTTGCACCAATCCTGTCATGGAAGGAACCAGGGATTGCATAATGTTTGAATCTGTTTGGTTGCTTTTCAGGGTCCTTTGAATTGAACTGATGAATGTTATAGTTAAAGTACCTGATTATACCCTTAAAGGAAGGTCTAGTCTCTACCTTTAGATCATGTTCTGAGCACCTACTTTATGGTGGGCCTAGGAATATAAAATATGTAAGGCACACAGTATGTTTCCACAGAGACTATCTAATCACAGACAGGGAAGACATACAACAAAGGATAAATAGCATGCTGATAGTATGGACAAGCACTAGGGATTTTGAGGAAAGAAATATCAGTGAATGGAAGGACTTAACCTATTTCTAACTGCTAAGTGAATCAACAAATGAAGCGGAGTAGACATAACATGAATCTTAAAGGATGAGAAGAGCTTAGCAGTTAAAGGGAATTTGCTTTAGACATAAGCAAAGGAAGAGAAGTGGTGCTCTACCTGGAGCTTCTCAAGAACCATGAGTAGACTGCAGCAGAAATCTCCCCCGGGCTATGGAGTTTACCCAGGCTTTATGTCAGACGGAGTTCTGGAGTTGAGGGGTTGCTCTCAGAATCTCTGGCTTTACAGAGCACCATAGCAAAATGCTCAGGAGCCAAGGCTGTGAACCACCAAGATGAGAGATTCAGGAAGCACAGAGGCTCATGCTGGGATGGGAAGAGCCTTCACTTCTGTAGATAATTAACTCTCCTGTTATGATCCAGTGGGTTTACAAGACTGGCAGGGAATTGTGATACATGTTTCTCTCCTTCTGCAGATGAGAAATGAATTTACCATTACCCATGTCCTCATCCCCAAGCAAAGTGCTGGGTCTGATTATTGTAACACAGAGAATGAGGAAGAACTTTTTCTCATACAGGACCAGCAGGGGCTCATTACACTGGGCTGGATTCATGTGAGTAAATCTGAGCTCTCCAAGGGTTTGTCTCCTGTTCTCTAGTTATGTTATAAATGCACTGTTTTGAAACTGTTTGGTTGCTTTTCAGGGTCCCTTGAATTGAACTGATGAATGCTATAGTTAAAGTACCTGATTATACACTTAAAGGAAGGTCTAGTTATGTTTCTCTCTTTGAACAAGTAAATTGTATCTAGATTATTTATTTTTTCCCCTTCTCAAAGAACTCCTTTGGAGTTCTTTGCATATTTAACTGCTTGTTCCCTAGTATTGCTTTGTGGGGACTACTTGGGGCTTTTATTTATTTTTTAATAAAAATAAGCTAGTTTCCCCAAAGTTCTAGCTTCTCTGTGAACATGAATGATGATATAATGCTGGCCTAGAATATTTGTGGACATCAGCCATAAAGATTATGCCTGATGTATACAAATGATGTTCCTAAGAGGTATAAAGTCAAAATATTTAAGTGAGCCTTAGAAGCTGGTTCAGATGGCTGCATTTGATCTTAATTAAGCACCATGTACCTTCATGTAAACCAGAAGTGCCACCAATGTTCATAGTTTTCAAGAGTTTGTTTATTTTGTATGTACTTTGGTGATACTCAGGTAAAATATAATTCCTTCCCTAAAGATTACTTCTTAATTTTTTTTATTGCTCTCAGCCATTCACTCTTACAAACCAAACTACTTTTTCATGTTGTGTAATGTGTGAGTTACAGACAAATAATTTGGCTTATTTCTGGATTTAGAAAGATGATAGATACTTATATGTCAGAACTTGGGAAATACTGATCTGTGAGGAAGCCCTTTATAAGCCTTTGTTCTTTCTTCAGTCCAATTACATAAATAATTCCTGATTTGCCTAGTATTTGTAGTCCTCCATTATAGTAGAAAGGGGATAGAAAACTTATCTTATCCCCTATCTTCCAGGAGATGCAAATTTATATAAGATAATATTTTAGTGTCATATGGAAGGTGTCACAAATAGACAATGAACAACTCTTCGGGTGAGGTAGTGTGCTGAGGGCCTCAAGAGGTGCCAGCACGGCATTGTGGAATTCAGAAGGAAAAGGTATCATTTTCAGTATGATTTACCAGAATTTTGGCAAGATGGGCCAAGGGAGTGTTTCATGTGAAAGAGATAGCATTGGGAACAGGCGGGCTATGTTCTGGAGGATTAAATGGTCAAGTTTGCTAGGATTTATGTTTTGTTTAGGAAGTGATGGTAGATAACATTTTAAATGTGAAAAATTACAGTCCTGCATGGAGGGCCAAAATCATTCTGCTTTGGTAAGTAGAAAACTCCTAAAGGTTTCTGAGCAGAGCAATGATAGGATTAAAGCTATACTTTAGAAAATTTAAGGTAGGCTGGGGTGAGAGATCATTTAAGAGGTTAGTGTGGTAATAAATTGTAATAAGGGAGTTAGGATGATGGCAGAGGGTTTGGGAAGGAGGAGATGAGTGTAGGACTCGAGAGGATTTGGGAAATGAGTAATAGAGAATGATGAGAAAAGAATCAGTGATGACTCAGAGATTTGGGGCCTGGATCAGGGGGTGGCAGTGATTATCTCATAAACAGAAAAGGGATCCAGGAGGAGTGCTGAATTTGGAAGTGGGATTCAGTTCTGAGCATGTTGAATGTAAGGTGTTGTGAGGCATCTGACTCTTGGAGGCAGTTACCAGGCAGCTGGAGGCAGGCACTTGGGAACAAGGTCAAACAGGAGAGAGATGTAGGAGTCTGCTGCGTGGAGCTGTCTTTGGAAATGGAAGAGAGTTGAGAGCAAGAAGAGGTCCACAACTTAGGAGCCAGACTTCTAAGGGGAACAGAAAAAGTTATTGTTAGTGAAAAGTGGAGATGTGTGGGAAATTGAGGTTTGTGTTCAGACATAGAAGCCACAGGACAAGGGACATTATACAAAGGAAATTCAGAATACTAACCATGCTAAATACTGTGGAGAGCTCCAGCATGGTGAAGAACTGGATCAGCATGTTGAATTTGGTGAGGTCATTGAGGACCTCAGTTTAGTGGGTTCTAGGCTGTGGGGAAAACCGACTATAAGGTTCAAAAAGTCATAGGTCTTGAAGATGTGACAGTTGTGAAATGGAGACTCCCATTTTGAAGAACTTAGCTCTAGAAGAAGGGATAGAGATTGGATAATGGCTGTTTCGGTCAGCTTTTTTGTCACTGTGACCATAGGATCTGACAAGAAGAGCTTAGAGGGGGAAAAGGTTCATTTGGCTTATGGTTTTAAAGGTTTGGTCTATGGTTGGATGGCTCCAACTCAGAAACAACTTGGCCACAGAGGACAGCTACCCAGCTCACAGTAGTTGGGGATCAGAGAGAGAGATGGAAGGCTGCTGGGGACAGATGTAGTTCTCATGGCCCTGCCCCCCAGTGACCTACCTCCTCTGTACTTAGTTTCTGACCATGGGATGAATGGTGCTGCCACAGGCCATTTCTCCCCTGCGGTCTAAAGGATCATATTTCCATCAAGTAGATACTATTTTCCTTGTGGTCACCAAAGTTCATACATGCTCCTTGAGGACCACGTGGATCTGCTGCCAGCCCTCCACTCACACAGTCCTGTCTTGAAGACTTCTTCCACTCCTAGTGAGCTCATCATGGCCTTCTGTGGGGTGGGGCTTCTCAGACGAGGCCATTCGTATGAATCATTTCATAAGCTTTAAAAAAGCGTTCACTCTCATGGTGGATATTCAAGGGTGGCATGTAGGAGTCTGAGCTTTTGACAGGCTCTTTGAGAGATTTCGTTTTTGCACAGCACTTTTGAAAGTGCTTTTCAGTTGTACTTGTTTATTTCCTGTACTGAAGGTTGGCATCCTTTTCCAGTCATATTAGATCTTTCTTTTTCCAGTCCTGTTACCTAAGGTCACACCCCCTCTAAGATGAAAATAAGTTATTACATAGTTGTATATTTTATGAAGAGAAAATGTCCTTAATAAAACATAAAATAAATACTTTGGAACAAAGGAAATTAACTGAATGCACATTTAGATGTTGCTTTAACTGATTACCCTCAGATTTCAACATCTTATTTTTCTTCAAACAATACAGGCTTCTTTGAATGAATTAATGACACCCTGAAATCTGAGTAGCTTCCTACCTCCCATGTCTTCCTTGTGTGATGCTCTGACTACAGAACCGTTTTATCCATAGATCTCCAGACTCATACTTGACCTTTGAACACCTGTTACGAAGAAAAATCATTCATCTAATTGTGGCTTATTAAGTTCTTTATTTCTTCATGTTGAAATATTGGGTAGAATGTACTCTCTATTTCAGAATGTGTAATTCTCTGCAGTGTAGAAAGGGCTGGCAGGAGCCAAATAACCCTTGATGGTCATTTAGCCTCAATGGTCACTTAAAATTATGAGTCTCAATCAAGCATGGTGATACACGCCTGTAATCCTAGTACTTGAGAGGCTGAGACAGGAGGATCACAGGTTCAAGGCCAGCCTCAGCAATTTAGTGAGGCCCTCAACAACTTATCAAGACTCTACTTAAAATAAGGTTGGAGAGCCAGGCGTGGTGGCGCACGCTTGTAATCCCAGCATTTAGGAGGCTGAGACCAGAGGATCGTGGTTCGCGGACAGCCTCAGATACTTAGTGAGGCCCTCCGTAACTTAGTGAGACCCTGTTTTGAAATAAAGAATAAAAAAGTGGGCAGGGGGTATAGCTCAGAGGTCAAATGCCTCTGGGTTCCATCTCCAGACCTGCAAAACAACAACAACAACAACAACAACAACAACAACAACAAAAAGGAGGTGCAGCTCAGAGATTGGATGCCCCTGAGTTCAAGCCTTAATACCACAGGGAAAACAAAAAGAAATTATGAGTCTCTAGAACAACCAAAACTTGAGTAATCCAGGGCAATGTATACACTTTTTTTTTTTTTTTGGTGGTGGTACTGGGGTTCCTGGAAGCCCTTCTGCCTCCGGGCTACACTCCCAGACCTATTTTATACTTTTTATTTGGAAACAGGGTCTCTTAAAGCCAGCATGGCTGGCTTCCAACCTGCGCGATCCTCCTGTCTCCACCTCCAAAGCGTGGGGATTACAAGCGTGGACCACCACACCTGGCTGATGTATACACTTTTTAATGATAAAAAGGAGGAATTTCCAAAGGAAATTTTGAGGGCCACTCACGCCATTCAGTGTTTAAAGATACCTACTTACCTTGCCCGTGGGCGACATCTTTTCTTTTATGGTTTTATAATATTGTAGCTCAGAGTGATAGTGACATACATGCACACAGCCCTTAGCGGGCTTTCCTCCAGCTCCCTCCCCATTCCTCCCTTCCTCATATAAGATATTGAGATTGACATTGGTACTCTTAAATGTGTACATCCTGTCAATGGAAGTGATTCCTTCATTGAGCCTCTCTCCCCCCTTTTCATAGACCTCCTCCCTGGTTCTGCTGGAGTTTCTCCTCAATTATCTAAAGTTCCTCTGGTATCTCAGTTATTCCCTAGCTTCTGCATATGGAAGAAAGCATATGAATCTTCACATTCTATGACCAGCTCATCTCACTTACCATAATGTTCTCCAGATCCATCCATTTCCCTGAAAATGGCATAATTTTGTTCTTCTTTATTGCTGACAGAATTCCATTGTGTATATAGCCCATAATTTTGTAAACCATCTATCTGTTGATGGGCACTTAGGTTGGATCCATAATTTGGGTATTGTGAGTTGTGTTACTGTAAACATGGATATTCATATGTAATTGTAATATTCTGATTTCAGTCCCTTTAGAGAGATACGCAGGAGTGGTGTAGCTATATCATTTGGTGGCTCCATTCCTGGTGTTCTGAGGAATCTCTATACTCTATAGCAGCTGTACCAACATGTAACCCCACCAACAGTATAGAACAGTTCCTATTTGTCTACATCCTTGCCAGCATTTATTGTTGTTTGACTTCTTGATGATTGCAATTCTGATTGGGGTTAGATGGAATCTCAGTGTAGTTTTAATTTGTATCTTCCAGATTGCTGATGACTCTGAATATTTTTTCATATATTTATTGGCCATTTGTATTTCTTCTTTTGTGAAGTGCCTATTTAGTTTAATTGCCTATGTATTGACTAGGTTATTTGTAATTTTATTGTTAAGTCTTTTAAGTACTTTGTATAGTCTAGATATTAGTCCTCTTATCAGAGGAATAGCTGGCAAAGATCTTCCATTCTGTGGGCTCTCTTTAGACTCTTGATGGTTTCCTTTGATGAGCAGAAACTTTTTAGTTTCTTGCCATCCCATTTATTAATTCTTATTTTAATTTCCTGAGCTTTGGGTATCATACTGAGGAAGTTTCTACCTATGCCTGTATGATGAAGTATTGTGCCTATGCCCTCTGGTCTAATTTCCAGCTCTTTGATCTATCTTGAGTTGACCCTTGTTCAAGGTGAAAGATAGGGATTTAACTTTATTTTTCTACAAGTGGATAACCAGTTTTCCCAACACCATTTGTTGAGAAGGCTAACTTTTCTCCAACATGGGTTTAGTACCTTTGTCAAAAATCAATTGGCTATAAGTGTATGGATTTGTTTCTGTATCTTCTATTCTGTACAGACATCTTTGTGTCTGTTTTTGTGCCAGTACCATGCTAATTTTATTCCTATAACGCTGAAGTATAATTTGAAGTCAAGAATTGTGATGCCTCCTGCATAGTTGTTATTGCAGAGAATTGCTTTGGCTATTCTGGTCTTTTGTTTCTCCATATGATTTTTCTAGGTCTAGAAAAATCAGTCCTAAATTTCATATGGAGAAACAAAAGACCAGAATAGCCAAAGCAATTAGAATGGCATTGGTATTTTGATAGGGATTACATTGACTCTGCAGATTATTTTTGGTGACATCTTGATGCCCTCACTAACAGCTTTGATTCTATGGATCCCAGAGTGAACCCAATATCAGAGTCCTTGAATTCTTCCTGTTTGATTCAAGATTAGGAGGCCATAACAGGAAGCATTGTCAATCTCCTCTCCTGTCTCTAGGCCTGAGGCACAGATGCCTTTGTGGGTCTCTATGCCCACCATGCCTGTGATCTTTGTGCTGCAGATAGCCTCCATCATTTCCATTCCTCAGATAACTGCCACACTGCTCTCCTCCCCTGTCTCACACCCAAGAGAGGCAGATACTCTTATCTCCCCACCTGTGGTGCCTGAGACACAAGGTCTTCCATATCCACATCTCCCCACAACACCTGTCTCCTCACCTGCAATTCCCACCCTGAGGTCTCCTTTCCCATTTTTACAATCTGGTGATCCCAGGCCTATCTCCTGGCCTGATACAGGAGATGCACCACAGCTGCTGAGCCCCCAGCACAGGACTCATGCAGCTCTGTGCCATGATGTCAGTATTTTACCCCTTATGCACACAGCAGTTTCCTCATGCGTCTCCAGACTCAATGCCATCCCCATCTCCTCCTGGATGCCACACATGTTGAATGCCCAGTACAGGCGTGAACACCGGCTACACACCTGATATGGATCTCCTAGCCAGTTTCCCACCCTGGGGTTCCCTCTGGGCCTAACATGTCAGTACCCTGGTCCACACCAACCCCAGAGAAACCTTTTCTTGACACCTGGAACCTAGATGTGGGTTTCCTTTTGAGGGACTGATTGATTAGTTGGAGCAGGGCACACTGACTTTTGTCTTGCTCATTCTGACTTCGGAATTCACTTTTCTCACTCTGCGGTAGACTTCCAGTTTCAACACTGCAGATTAATATATTTCCCCCACAACGCCCTAGATGGAAGCTTTGAGCTCTGCCCTCGGCCCTCTCCATACCCCCCTGGTATACAGTTTCCCATCCAGCCTTTGCTCCAAACTCTACAGTGCACAGCCCTCCATCCTACCAGCAGCTCCAGAACCCATGGGACCTCAGAGTTCTCATTACAAATGATCCAAAGAGAAAAGCTCCCTTTCTGTGTATGCCTTTTGTCTGCCTCTAGCCTCTTCCCCATGAATGTTCAGGGTGTTTTACATCTTCACTGACTTCAGACAGGGGAAGAGAGAAAATTCCAAGCCTCTTTGACTTCAGTTCACTCTTAACTCCACACAACCTTACCCTCTGAGGCCTCTTTCCCTGCACAGATCCTATGAGTGAATTAAATGCATATGCTAATTTATTTCATATGGTGTCTGTAACTGTGAGCGAGAATGTTGTGTGCATTTTCCTGGGCTTAACACCACGTTTCTTTGTCTTAGACATAAATGGCCCAAGTTTCTTTGTCTTAGACATAAATGGCCCTACCCATCAGACCCTCCATGAAATCCCAGACATGAGGTTCTGCACAGTGTATTTGTGAGGGTATTCCTGCTGGTCAGCTATCCAAGAACTGAAGTGGGGTCTCACCCAGAACACTTGGGGCATGTCCTCATGATGCTCTCCAGAAAATTTCCTACCTGCTCAGTTGCCATTCCACTGGGACTGATTAGGTCTAAGCTACTTTATTTTCTTACTCACATCATTTCTTCCCCTCTGTCACGGTACTTCTCACTGGAGAAACTTCCAGTTTCCAAAAGTTTTCTATTCATTTGATTTCTATGAGCGCTCTTATTTATCTTAGTCCTTGCTTTATAGGATTTTATAATGAAAAATATATTTCTCTTTATTTTTTGCAAATAAAATTGTATATATTTATAGATACAATATACAACATGATGTTTTTTTTAATTTATTTTTTATTGGTGCAATGTATTCATACATCATAGTGGTATAAAGAAAATACTTTTGTATACATACATGCACATATCGCCCAGTTAGCCCCCACCCAATCCCCACCCCATTCCCTCCCCATCCCTCCTTCCCATGCTTGGCTTAGTAGTTGACATCTAGTATTATAGCAATTTATACAATATTAACATTGATAATCTCACATAACAGTTTCATTTGTCTGGTACCAAACTCTTGATGACTTAAAGATAACATTTCAATATTTCTTTTTGCTTTCTTTCTTACCAGAGAATATTTTTTTTCTTTTTTTTTTTTTAGGTAAAACTATCATACATTTATTTATTTATTTTTCAGAAAAAATCTATCCTGGTATGGAATATGGACTCTAGATACCCAAAACAATCTCAAAGAAGAACAAAGCTAGAAGATGTATATTTTCTGATTTCAAACCATATAAAGCTACAATAATTGAAACAGTGTAGTACTGTTCTAAAGGCAGATATATAAACCATTGGAGCTAAATAAAAGCCTAGAGATAAATTCTTCCATACATTGTCAAGTTATTTTTGACAAGGTTTCCATGAAGTTTTGGTGGAGGAAATACTAGTCTTTTAACCAAATATTGTTGAAAAATAATAATAAATGAAAAAGAATAAAATTGGACCGTTACCTAACACATATACAAATATTAACTCAAAATAGATAAAAGACCTAAATATAAATCTTAATACTATAAGCTTTTAGAAGAAAATCTGGGTCATAAAACCTCACAACGTTGAAATTGGAAGTGATTTCTTGGATATGATTTCAATTGCACAGGCAACAAAAGGGTAAATAAACTCCCTAAAAAATAAAAAAAATATTGTATATCCAAAGACAATGTAAACAGAGTTAAAAGTATGACCCATTTCTCCCTAACTCTCACATATTAGGGAAAGCATCTGATTTCTTATTTTTTGTGCCTGACTAATCTCACTTAGCATAATGTCCTCCAGTTCCATCCATTTCCCTGAAAATGATGTAATTGAGTTTTTTTTGATGGCTGAGTAAAATTCCATTGTGTACATATCCCACAGTTTTGTAATCCATTCGTCTGTTGATGGACATCTTGGCTGGTTCCATAGTTTGGCTATGGTGAATTGTGCAGCTATGAACATAGATACACATGGATTAGTTTGGTAGTTTGGTTTCTTTTCTTTTGGGTAGATACCCAACAGTGGTATTGCTGGATCAAATGGTAGATTTGTTCCCATTCTTCTGAGGATTCTCCATACTGTTTTCCAAAGTGGTTGCACTAATTTGCAATCCCACCAACAATGTCTTAGAGTTCCCACTTCTCCACATCCTCGCCAGCATCTGTTGTTGTTCGTGTTTTGAATGATGGCCATTCTAGTTGGAGTTAGGTGAAATCTCAGGGTAGTTTTGATTTGCATCTCTCTGATTGCCAGTGATGTTGAGCATTTTTTCATGCATTTATTGGCCATTTGAATTTCTTCTTTTGTGAAGTGTCTATTTAGTTCATTTGCCCATTTTGTTATTGGATGTTTTGTTTTCTTAGTGTTGAGTTTCTTGAGTTCTCTGTATATTCTAGATATTAGTCCTCTATCAGTGGTGTAGGTGGCAAAAATCTTCTCCCATTCTGTTGGCTCTCGATTGAGATTCTTGATAGTTTCCTTTGCTGAACAGAAGCTCTTCAGTTTCATGCAATCCCATGTATTGATTCTCCTTTTAATTTGCTGTGCCTTTGGGGTCTTGTTGAGGAAATGTTTGTCTGTGCCTATGTGTTGTAGTGTTGGACCTATGCCCTCTTCAAGGAGCTTCAAAGTCTCTGGTTTAATTTCCAAGTCTTTGATCCATCGTGAGTTGACTTTTGTACAGGGTGAAAAAGTGGGATTAACATCCAATTTTCTGCATATGGTTAACCAGTTTTGCCAACACCATTTGTTGAAGAGGCTATCTTTTTTCCAGTGTATGTTTTTGGCCTCTTTGTCAAAAATCAATTGGCTGAAAGTGTGTGGACTTGTTTCTGGGTCTTCTATTCTGCTCCACTGGTCTATATATCTGTTCTTTTGCCAGTACCATGCTGTTTTTATTACAATGGCTTTGTAGTATAGTTTAAAGTCAGGTATTGTGATTCCTCCTGCATGGTTTTTGTTGCTGAGAACTACCTTGGCTATTCTGGGCTTTTTGTTATTCCAGATAAATTTAAGGACTGATTTTTCTATGTCTGTGAGGAATGATCTTGGTAGTTTAATGGGCATTGCATTAAATCTGTAGATCACTTTTGGGAGGATGGCCATTTTAATGATATTTATTCTGCCAATCCATGAACATGGAAGGTCTTTCCATCTTCTAAGATCTTCTTCGATTTCTTTTTTCAGTGTTTTATAATTTTCTTTGTAGAGATCTTTTACCTCCTTGGTCAAGTTTATTCCTAGGTATTTTATTTTTTTGTGGGAGATCCTGAGTGGAAGTGTTTTCTGAATTTCTTTTTCAGTGGATTTATGGTTGGTGTACAGGAAAGCTTCTGATTTTTTAAGATTGATTTTGTATCCAGATACTTTGCTGAATTTGTTGATCAGTTCTATAAGCCTTTTGGTTGAGTTTGTTGGGTTTTCTAAATATAGTATCATGTCATCTGCAAATAGTGAAAGCTTAAGTTCTTCTTTTCCTATTTGTACTCCTTTGATTTCCTTTTCTTGCCTTATTGCTCTGGCTAGAGTCTCTAGTACTATATTGAAGAGAAGTGGTGATAGTGGACATCCTTGTCTCGTTCCAGTTTTTAGGGGGAATTCTTGAAGCTTTTCCCCATTTAATATGATGTTGGCAGTGGGCTTATTGTAGATTGCCTTAATAATGTTGAGATATGTTCCTTCTATTCCAATTCTCTGCAGTGTTTTTATCATAAATGGATGTTGAATTTTATCAAATGCTTTTTCAGGATCTATTGAGATGATCATGTGGTTTTTGTCTTTAATTCTGTTTATATGATGAATTACATGGATTGATTTTCGTATATTGAACCAGCCTTGCATCCCTGGGATGAACCCTACCTGGTCATGGTGAATGATTTTCTTGATGTGGTTTTGAATGCGTGTTGCTAGTATTTTGTTTAATAGTTTTGCATCCAAGTTCATCAGAGATATAGGCCTGTAGTTTTCCTTCCTTGAACTGTCTTTATTCGGTTTGGGTATTAGTGTGATGTTGGCTTCATAGAATGTATTTGGGAGAGTCCCGGTTTTTTCTATTTCCCGAAATAGTTTGAGTAGTATTGGGATTAGTTCTCCTATAAAGGTTTTATAGAATTCACTTGGGAAACCATCTGGTCCTGGGCTTTTCTTTGATGGTAAGCTCTTTATTGCTATTTCAATCTCTTTGATTGTTATTGGTTGGTTTAAGTGTTCTATATCTTCTTGACTCAGTTTAGGAAGGTTGTATTTATCTAGGAAGTTGTCGATTTCCTCCAGATTTTCCATTTTGTTGGAGTATAGTTTTTCAAAGTAGTTTCTGATAATCCTCTGGATTTCTACGCTGTCAGTAGTAATGTCTCCTTTTTCATCCCTTATCTTCATAATTTGGGTTGATTCTCTCTTTTTCTTAGTTAGGTTGGCTAGTGGTTTATCAATCTTGTTAATTTTTTCAAGAAACCAGCTTTTGGTTTTGTTGATTTTCTGTATTGTTTTTTTATTCTCTATTTCGTTAATTTCTGCTCTAATTTTAATAATTTCCCGACTTCTGCTGCCTTTGGGGTTCAATTGTTCCTGCTTTTCAAGGGCTTTGAGGTGTGTCATAAGGCTATTTATTTGAGAATTTTCTGTTTTTCTTATGTGAGCACTCAGTGCTATAAATTTTCCTCTTAATACTGCCTTCAAAGTGTCCCAGAGGTTTTGATATGTTGTTTCTTTATTTTCATTTGTTTCTAGAAATTTCTTGATTTCACCTCTTACATCTTCTATGACCCATTCTTCATTCAGAAGTGTGGTGTTCAGTCTCCACATGTTTATGTTGTTTCTCTGGGTCTTCTTATAGTTGATTTCTAGTTTCATTCCATTATGGTCTGAAATGACACAGGGAAGTATGTAACATTTTTTAAATTTGCTAGTGCTCATTTTGTGTCCCAGGATGTGATCTATTTTGGAGAAGGTTCCATGAGCAGCTGAGAAAAATGTAAACTCTGCTGTAGTTGGGTGAAATATTCTATATGTGTCCAACAGGTCCATTTGGTTAATGGTGTTCTTTAGTTCTGAGACATCTTTACTGACCCTTTGTCTGGACGATCGGTCTAGTATTGTGAGAGGTGTGTTGAAGTCTCCCAGTATTATTGTGTTGGGATTTATGTGTGACTTCATATCACAGAGAGTTTGATTTATGAAAGTAGCTGCCCCTATGTTTGGGGCATAGATGTTGATTATTGTTATTTCCTCTTGCTGGACTATTCCTTTTACCAGTAAGATGTGACCTTCTTTGTCTCTTCTAATAAGTTTGGGTTTGAAGTCTAACTTGTCTGATATCATAGTTGCTAATCCTGCTTGTCTTCGAGTGCCATTAGCATGGATTACCTTGCTCCAGCCCTTTACCTTGAGTTTGTTCCTATCTTTACTTGTAAGGTGTGTTTCTTGTAAGCAGCAGATGGATGGATTCTGGCTTTTAATCCATTTTGCCACTTTATGTCTTTTTATTGGGGAGTTGAGGCCGTTTACATTCAGTGTGATTATAGAGAGATAATTTTTAATTCCCAACATGTTAAGATCTTATTTCTGTTTAAGATACTGTTTATTCTTCTTTGCTTAGTTGTCAGCTGGATGGGAATTCTTGTTTCTTTGGTTCTGGCGTGTATTACCCATTTCCTCTTTGCAGTTAATCTCCTTGAGTATTTTCTCTAGCGCTGGTTTTGAAGACATAAATTCCTTCAGTTGCTGTTTGTCATGGAAGCTTCTTATTTCCCCGTCTAATTTGATGGATAGTTTTGCTGGGTAGGAAATTTTTGGCTGGAAGTTGTTTTCTTTCAGAGTTTGGAATATGTTACTCCAAGCCCTTCTGGCTTTCATAACTTGGTTTGGGAAGTCTGGAGTGATTCTAATTGGTTTGCCTCTGTATGTCACGTGGCCTTTTGTTTTTGTTGCCTTTAAGATTCTCTCCTTGGCTTCCACATTAGTCATTTTGACAATTATGTGGCGTGGGGATCCTCTTCTCTGATCCTGTCTAAAGGGAGTTCTATAAGTCTCCTGGACCTGTGTATCGACCTCTTGCTCTATGTTTGGAAAATTTTCTGCTATTACTTCCTTGAAGAGATTGTTGATCCCTTTGGTTTCACCTTCTTTTCCCTCCTCTATTCCAATTATTCTTAGGTTAGCTCTCTTGAAATGGGCCCATATTTCTTCAATGTCAGATTCCTGCTGTCGGGTTTTTTTTTCTAAATTAGAAACTATGCGTTCATTTTTAGAATGATCATCTTCAAGAAGCGAGATTCTGTTCTCCATGTGGTCTAATCTGTTGTTTATAATTTGAATTGAGGCCTTTACTTCATTAATTGCATCCTTTATCTCTTTTTGACTCTCTCTAAATTCTTTTCGAAAGTCCTCTATTATTTCTAAAGTTATTTTCCTAATTTGATCTTCTAGAGATCTTTGGGTTTCTGTGTTATCGGATTCTGATGTTGTGGGGTTGTTGGCATTCACTGCTCCATTGTTATTTCTCTTTCCCATGATTTTGGAAGTTTGTGCCTTCTCTGGGTTCTTCCCTGAGTCACTACGAGTTCACTTAAGATGCTCTGGATCTCGTGTCTGTGGTATCTCTGTCACCACTACTCCTTAACTGGGTTGTATCACAAAGTCTCAGACCCAGGGAGTCAATTAAGACTGCTTAGACCGTGGGGAGTGCCAAGTTGGGCGTTCTCCAGTGGGGAGTTGTGACTATGGTATGATATCTCTGCCACTGCCACTCCCCCACTGGGCTGCACTGCTAAAATCTCCGACCCAGGGAGACTATCTGCGCGAGTCCCTGGGAGTGCAGAACTGGGATTTCTCCCCTAGGGGCCGCAATTTGACTCACGGTTATTGAGTGCGCTGATGGAGCTGTAGTGAACTCGATGGATTCGCTGCTGCCGCCACTGGCAATTTGGCACCACTGCCACGCCCTCGGCCGTGATATGGCGTATTTCTTCTCTGGTTTTGAACTCCGCTCTGAGTCCTTGCCAGTTGTGCTGTGCCCGGCCCTTGGGAGTTTTAGATGTTCCCTGCACCAACAAAACTGCTGACTGCCGCCCGGCTGTTCAGCACCTGCTCACCTCGGCTCGCTGTCCACCCCTCCTCTCAGGCGCCTGGTGGCTGGTTGAGTGCATTGGTCTAGGGTCGTCAGGTGAACTCACCGCTGCCGCCAGCAGTAAGACACTGCTTCTGCGTCCTAGGCCGCGAGGCCAAAGTACCTCCTCTCTGGATTTGAGCTCTGTTTTGAGTCTCCCTCCTCTCTGGAGCCTGGTGCTGCTAGGGGAGATGTAGGCCGCACCGCTCCGGCCGCTCTCGCCGCGGCTCTGGCTGCTCTGCACCGCGGGTCTGGCCACTCCGGCCGCTCCGGCCGTTCCGCGACGCGACTCTGGCTGCTCCGGCTGTTCTGGCCACTCCGCTCCGGCTGTTCTGGCCGCTCTGCTCGGCTGCTCTGGCCGCTCAGCTCAGCTGTTCTGGCCGCTCCGCTCCGACTGCTCCAGCCTCTCTACTCCGCGGCTCCGGCCACTCCGCGCCGCCGCTCCAGCCAATTCGGGCTGCGGCTCTGGCTGCTCCGGCTGTTCTGGCCACTCCGCTTGGCTGTTCTGGCCGCTCCGCTTGGCTGTTCTGGCCGCTCTGCTCGGCTGCTCTGAACCGTGGCTTCGGCTGCTCTGCACCGCGGGTCTGGTCACTCCAGCCGCTCTGGCGGTTCCACTACGTGGCAGGCCGCTCCACTCTGCGGCTCCCCCCAATCCGCGCTGCGGCTCTGGCCGCTCCGTGCCGCGCGGGCGCGGCACTTCGGGCTGGTTTTTCTCTGGTGTCTTGTTTTTCCAGCCCTTTTTCTCTGTCCCTTGTAGTTACCATTTTTATTTTTTTGCTGGTGGTGTTTTCTGGCTCTGAAAGGCGCTGGTTTTGTGGTAGTAGAGTTGGATTGTTAGCAGGACTTGTAAGTGCCGCTTTCCTCCGTCGCCATCTTCCCGGAAGTCCCAACATGATGTTTTGACTTCTTTTTTTTTTTTTTTTTTTTTTTGCGGGTCTGGGGATGGAACCCAGGGGCATTTGACCTCCGAGCTACACCCCCTGCCCTATTTTTTATTCTTTATTTTGAAACCGGGTCTCACTGAGTTGCAGAGAGCCTCACTAAGTAGCTGAGGCTGTCCGCGAACTGCAATCCTCCAGGTCTCAGCCTCCCTAATGCTGGGATTACAAGCGTGCGCCACCACGCCCGGCTAAACATGATGTTTTGAAATGCTTATACATTGTGGAATACTATATCAACATATATATGCCTTAGTGTGCATATATAAATGCCTCACATTTTGATCACTTTTTCTGTGATAATCACACTTAAAGTCTACTTTCTTTAGCAATTTTCAAGTGTATAGTACATTTTAATATTATATAATTTCAGTGTTATATAAGAAATCTCAAACTTAGCAACAACAAAAGGAACTTGTGTGTCTCTACACATACGTATGTTAAACTATACTTACTTACAATGCTGGAAAAGAACTTCCATATACTTACTGTAAGCTTCAGGTGTACTACTCATGATTGCAAATGGCTTTGTACTTGTAAAGGAGGTTGAGGCCAGCTACTGACAGCTCTCTGGCCCTACTGTTCTTCATGGATCCTATGTGGCTCTCTTTACTCACCAAGAATTCTCTGGCTTGTTTTCTCAGACTCATCCTACACAGACCGCCTTTCTCTCCAGTGTTGACCTACACACTCATTGCTCCTACCAGCTGATGTTGCCAGAGTCAATAGCCATCGTCTGCTCCCCCAAGTTCCAGGAGTGAGTACACAGGGCTTGCTTCTAGGTGTTGCAGGGAAGTAGTGAAAAAAGCCTTAGACTAAGAGGTCACTGTACTTGAGGACTTAGGTTCTTTATAAAATATATAGACTGTAATATTGATTGGTTGCTGTAAAAGGCTTCCTGTAAGCACTGTCTTCCAACGGTGCTTGGTTTTAAAGATGTAAAACCAATGATTGTGTTGCTTTTCTAAGAAAATTCCACAAGAAACTTGAAGCATTTGTCTTGAAGCAGTAAGAATTTCAAAGTTTGATGTTGGATTATAGAATTTCAAAAGTTTCTGCCTTCTATCCCAGCACTGAAAAAAAAATCTCAAAATAAACACATTATATCAGAGTGTTCCTTCTTTTTCATTCCAAATCCTATTATTTACTGTGAGTTCTCCCAGAAAAACTAGTGTGTGGAGGCACTGATGACTCATCCTCTAACTGATTCATTCACCTGAAAAGAAGCCTATAAGCCAGTATCTTGTGGAAACTGTTTCCAGATGACCTCTGCCCTGTTGTGTGAGGGGGTGCCTGTGTGGGTCCTATTAAATACGTGCATGCATAGGCTAGGAATGAAGGGACATCTTTGCTTGACTTTGAGTCTACTTTCTTGTTTTAGAACTGGATTCTTTAAATTAACTGACCATGGACTAGAAGAGATCTCTTCCTGTCGCCAGAAAGGCTTTCATCCGCACAGCAAGGATCCACCGCTGTTCTGTGTAGGTACCTGAGTAGAAGAGATGGGGGCTGCATTTTCAGCAAGGAAATACAGTTGGTGCTGATGAGGTCACCATTCTTTCTGACCCACAGAGAAGATCAGCCTTCCCACTTATCTTTCTGGCTCTCCATAATAAGGATGTAATGGGAAGCAGTGTGGGATAGAAATGGGTTTGAATCTTAGTTCTGCCACTTAAAGACAATGTGTCTTTTAGGCTGTCAACCCTTCCTGGGCCTCCATCTCTAAAATGGGATGATAATAATAATTGTACATACCATATAGAGTTGCTGGGAGGATTAAATGAAGTAGAAACTGGGGGTGTAGCTTAGTAGTAGAATGTGTACTTAACATACATGAGTCCCTGGATTCAATGCCCAATGCTAAACACACAGAAACAATGTGCAGAATTACCTAATGCAGTGACTGTCCTATTAAATATTAGTTTTGTTCTTCATAAATATGAGTCGCTAGGTCTATAATAAGAAATTTGAATGCAAAGGATAAAAACACTTAAGATAGATAAATTAAGTGTATATAATTCTGGAATTTTTGCTTAGTGTTAATAGGGATTTTATGACCTTCCTAGGAAGTTCTGTTTTTCTCCCTTAAACTGTGTTCTCTGCAGAACAAGTTTAGTTGATGATAAGATCAATGTGCTTCAGGTCATTCCTCAGATTCATTGTGATTGTGTTACTTTACTCCACATTGACCTGGAGTGTTACTGTTTCTTTGGGGTTCAGAAAAAAAAGTAAGCAGTGTGGAAAAGGGACTCAGAACCTTGCCACATCAGAAGAACTGGAGTTGTGTGGAAGAGAAACCCTAAGAAGGGTCTGAGGGCTAACTCAGTGGTAGAAGACTTGATGTATACAAAAGTTGTGTTGGGTATATTTTATGCCACTATCAGAACCAAAACTAAGATCTCATGGAGTGACAATTTTTAATTGAATACAAGGAAGAACTTTTTGGTAGATCTGTTTAAAAATAGATGTCTGCCTTGGAATATAATAATTATCTAAATACCAAGATGTTGCAATTGAGTTTTCACAATCAGAAAAACAACCTGGGAGCAATGCACAGGTTTCCAGTCACAGACCCCTTCTGCATGCCACAAGTCAGCATTTCCCCAGGTGATCGCAAGTGTACTTTATTATCTGATTAGCATTATAACCCAAGAAACTGCAATGAATCCACTAATCTTTTGGATAAGTGTATATTTTGCAAGCGACTTTAGAATGTATATACATTTGAAAACTAATGACACATGGGCATTGATTCAGTCCATTAGCAGGGTGTGAAGGAAGTGATGATTCCCAGCCACAGTACCTCTTAAATAGTGGTCTGGTGTCCAGACTGGGAGCCCGTGGCCTCAAATGAGCATTTTGAATAAGGGGTTTCAAAAATGACTTTTCAGAACTTTCCAGGACTTTACCTTTCTTTTTCCTGTTGCAGAGCTGTACCCATGTGACTGTTGTGGACAGAGCAGTGACCATCACAGACCTGCGATAAGAGTTTGACTCATGAATCTTCCAAGAACTCTAAAACCTTATCAGTGTACTGTAGCCCCTTAACTTAAGCTTTCTGGAAAGCTTTGGGAGCTTTTTAAGATAGAATAGTAAGGGGGCAACACCTCTAGAAGAATTGATTTTCTATTTCTTGCTTGGCAAGAAATAACTGATTATGTCTTTTTTAGGCAAATCTGGAAAAGAACATGACAGAGTAAAGCAAATAACTCAAAAATTAAGTCAAAAAGTGATAAAATGAATACCCATATACCCTTCTTTCTAGATTCACCAATTGTTAAACCTTTATTCCCCTCCCCTGTTTTCTAATTTATCTGACAACTTGTTTATTATCTACCTTTGGACTAAATGAGGGCATCTATGCAGAAATTTGGAAGCCATTGAGAAACCTTTGGGGACTTTCTTTGGTGTATGGCAGTATCAGTGGACCTTATTACAAGGGCTAAGGACATCTCACTACATCTGAACAGATGATGAGGTTGACAAGCCCTGAAGAGTGATTTTTGCCAGGAATTATGTTATTTAACAAATATTTCGGGATATTTTCCCTCTGTAATAAAATAACTGTTAACTTATTTTGTTGTGCTCTAGAGTGAGTTGTTCAATCAAGCATCACATAAACAAGTTAAATAAAAGGTCTGGTTGTTCTGGAAAAAAGTGGGGGAGATGGAACTTGAGATGTATTGACACTGCAGGTATGTCCCAATTTGCTTTTAATTATTCCGTTTTTTTTCTCTGCCTGCTGCTGGCTTCCAGGAGCATGAAGTCATCTCTGTTCTCTGGGTGCTGTCTCAAGTAGGTCATCTCACTCACTTCCTCCTTATGCCCCACCAGCTTTCAGCTGAGGATAGTAGAGCCTTTGTGGGGAGTACAGGTTACACTCCAAGTAAATGGCTGCATTCCCTAGCTGCCCTACTCATTTCATTGAGCTGGCTACTCTTCTCTGACTTAGGCAACACCCTGGCAGGTGTGTGAAGCTGTAGTTGATACTGCGTTGTCCTCTCTCAGAGATTAACCTAGTGTTCTAAGGTGACCCAGAAATAATGATGGTATTTGTAACATGTAATGCAAGAGCAGAAGAGTAAATAGATAGGAATAGATAGAAGAATGGTTTCTTTCTATACGGAATGGTGGGGACTCTATGAATGTATAAAGTATATAAAGTTTCACTTCAGTTTTAAGTTTGTCCTGAGTGTGTCCAAGACATACTCTTGGGTTAGTGGTCCTTAAACCTTTCCCTTGAAAGAACCAAATGTCTATATCCTCTTTCTTCTCATGTTTTTTTTTTTTTTTTCAGTTTGTTGTTGTTTGGTTGGTGGGTTGTGTTTTATTTTGGTACTGGGGATGGAACCCAGGGGCATTCTACCTCCGAGCTACACTCTCAGCCCTATTTTTTATTCTTTATTTCAAAACAGCATCTCACTGAGTTGCAGAGGGCCTCACTAAGTAGCTGAGGCTGTCCACAAACTGTGATCATTCTTTCTCAGCCTCCCAAATGCTGGGATTAAAATATGTGCCACCACACACGGCCTTTATCTCATTACTTTGAAACAGGTTCTCGTAAGTTGCTGAGAGCCTTATTAAGTTGCTAAGACTGACCTCAAATGTGCAATCTTCCTATCTCAGCCTCCCAAATACTGGGATTATAGGTGTACACAAGCACACCCAGCTCATATTTCCTCTCTTGCT
Organism: Muscardinus avellanarius; assembly: GCF_963383645.1. NCBI lineage: Eukaryota > Metazoa > Chordata > Mammalia > Rodentia > Gliridae > Muscardinus > Muscardinus avellanarius. Next base: position 68,532,276 of record NC_137801.1, read on the forward strand.
CAGAAAATTGCAGTGGCTTTTTATTGCCTAAAAATATCTGGATTCATCTTTTATTTTTAAAATAAAAATATGACCACCTACATTTCTTACCCCTGACTATATATATATTTTCAAATACCTGGGAAGCTACAGGTGCTTACGCCCCACACCACAATAATTAAATACAAATCTCTAGCCGGGCGTGGTGGCGCACACTTGTAATCCCAGTACTTGGGAGGCTAAAACAGGAGGATTATGCAGATCTGAAGCCAGCCTCAGCTATTTAGTGAGGCTCTCAGCAATTTAGAGAGAACCTGTTTCCAAATAAAATAGAAAATAGGTCTGGGAATATAGCCTAAATGTAGAAAGCCCCTGGGTTTCATCCCCATCACCACACCAAAAATAAATAAATAAATAAATAAATCTAAATCTCTGGCATAGGGCCAGAGGTTTTGTTCTGTTCATTGTTTTTGTTCTATTTTTATTTTGGTTTTGACTTTAAAACTGATATTATTCTCAAATATAGCCAGGATTGAAAGTCACTACGCTAATCCTTTGTACCTGAGAATTAGGAGTTCTCATCCATTTCTGTGCATCATTGACATTCAGCAAATGTTTATTAAGCCCAAATGAACTGAAAGTATTGCAACCACACTGATCACCGAACTGCCATATTTTCTTGCCTCTGCTGCTATGCATAAGATATCTTGGAATCTAGATGGATTCAAGAAATCTGCCTGTACACACCTTCTTAATACCTGATTGCATCTAGTCAACCAGAGACACCCTGCTCAAGACTCAGTATCTATGTCTTCATCTACCCTCGTGGGAAGCACATGGTATCCAGCCAGCCCAAGAGGAAGCAAAGCGACAGAAAGCTCTAGGATTGTAAGGAAAGGAGGAAAGGAATATTATGACTAAAGGGAGTTCAGACTGAAACCCAGACATGGGAGCCTGAATTAAAAGGACAATGACTACTCAGCAAAAGAGACTGCACCAGGCTCCTCAGCCTCAAAGGCCAGGAACCTTTTCTGCTGTACCAGGCTACACAAGTACAATGCCTACTGGTCTTGGCTGAGAGGGGAAAAGAGGCGACGTCTGCTTATATCACAGTCGGCTTCAAAGGCACAGGCCTTTCGGCCTGCCACAGGCCAGTGCTGGGAGACTCAGGGGGCTGCTCTGTGTGGGTCACAGCAGGGCTGGGTTTTACAGCTGATCATTTGTACAGACTTCTAGTTAAATGGAACCAAAGAGGAAGAAGAAAACCTTAAGCCTTTACAATGCTCTCAGGTACCCAATACCTTAAAAGGAAGAGCAGGAAAAGCAGGGCCAGTATCTTGATAAATGTTTCTTTCTTGAGAGGTAAGGGCCTTAGCTTTCCTTTTGGTACCACAGAATTTAAAATTATAAATGCCTATCCCCCCCAAAAAAAAATATAGTGCCTATCCCCTTTCTCCGTTGATGACTTTTTCTGGGTTTCAGTTTCCCCAGTGAAGAGATGTCTTTGAGGTGGGGCTGAGAGGATTGAAGGTGGCTGAGGGCCAAGCCTGAAGGGATCAGTGTCCCGTGAGTTCTGCAACTTTGGACTATTTCAAATGGATTTTGAGAACACAGTTTTCAGACCATGCCAGCTGTTCAGACAATACTGGAAAGTAGTTTAATTCAACTGTTGATATTTGTGTCTCCCACCACCTTTTATCTCTATGTTCTAATCTTGTCTGGGTGTGGAGGCCAATTCATCCAAGGATCTGTATAGCATGTGAGTCCAGGGTGGAGCTTCTGAGTCAAGACTCACTTCTTTTTGTAAGGAGTTTTGTGTGGGGCACTGAGAAGGGCTGTTGGGATCAGGACCGTGGAACATTATCCCCTGGAGAGGAACTGCCAGATTGAACATTTAAGACTTTGCTTCTGGCCCAGCTGTTCATTCCCCAGCAAACTACTTAATTTCCCAAACTTCTTTAAAATCTATAAAAGGGATAAATCTAAATGTTAGCCTCAAGTGAGGACAGAATGACATCCATGTGAAAATGAGGCCCATGAGAGTTGAAATATGGCATAAAACTTAAGGATTTGGGGTCTTTTTATCTTTTTAAGTTGAGGTGCTGTTGCTTCTGCCTACTGGGCCCTTGCCCCATCCAACTTCCTGCTAAATTATTCTTCAGATACATCCACATTCTTTACCACTAGCTGGACTTCAGCTCCAAATGTCTGGTATACTCTGATTTTCTAGAAAATTGAGGGCCTCAAGAACAATAAGAAGCATTCTAACCTGCGTGTTTTCCCTAAGACTCAGAGCAGAGCCGGGACCTAGAGATTACACACCTCCTCTCTCTTGGCTCCACCCAGCTCTTGTTTGAAACTCTCACTTTTGTTGTCCAATTACTTTTTGTGATGAAGGAAGAACATAACTTGGCCCTCTTCACTGAAGTCCTTTATATTTTTATTTTTATTTTCTGTACTGAGGATGTAACCCAGAGGTGCTCCACCGCTGAGCTACATCCCCATCCCTTTTCATTTTTTTTAATTCTTTTTTTTATTTTATTTTTCATTTTTTGGTGGTACTGGGGTTCCTGGAAAACCTTCTACCTCCGGCTACACTCCCATACCTATTTTATGCTTTTTTATTTGGAAACAGGGTCTCTTAAGCCAGCGCGGCTGGCTTCGAACCTGCAGGATCCTCCTGTCTCCGCCTCCCAAGCGCAGGGATTACAAGCGTGCGCCACCATGCCCGGTGCTTGGAAGTCTTTTGCTGATCAAACTTGGTTCCTTTTAAGGTTAAGTTTAAGTTCCACCTCATCTGGTTTTTTTCCCCCTGGTAAATTCACTCTAAGTGCTTTCTTCCTTAAACTATAATGGTGCTTATAGCCTGTTTCTTACAATTTGAGATTTTTTTTTGATGGTTTGCAATAGTGTGTGTGTGTGTGTGTGTGTGTGTGTGTGTGTGTGTTGAGATTTGAACCCAGGGGCATTCTACCTCTGAGCTACATCCTCATTTTATTTTATTTTTTTGAAACAGTCTCACTGAGTTGCAGAGGGCTTAAGTCGCTGAGGCTGGCCATGAACCTGCAATTCTCCTATCTCAGCCTCACTAATGCTGGAGTTACAGATGTGCCCCACCAACACCTGGCTCCTTATTGTCTTCCTATGTGAGTTACGCCTCTCATGTAAATTATCTTAGGGTGGGGATCACATTTGCTTTCACTCAGTATAACACTTCCTTGCTGTGTAGCTGCTCCTTAAAATCATGTCCTTGGTGTTGAGTCATGTGTCAGGAAGCCAGCTGGCCCCATGCCCAAGCCTTGGGAAGTTCTGTTGCTACCTTGGAAGAAGTCTTCTTATTGCCTGGATTCAGCATCATGTTTTGGGCATGTGCTGTAGATGACCTTTTTGTAGCTACCAGGACAGAGGTTGTCCTACCCAACATGGGTGACCAGAGGGAGATAGCTGAAAAAGGGAGGTCAGAAAGGAAAGAGGAAACAGGAGATAGTGACACCAATACCTTGCTGCAGACACCAAGGGAAAAAATCATCTAAAGAAGAGCATAGGGTGTGGATGGTGCATCCCAGTGTGGAACCCTTGCCTCACATGCATGAGGCCCTAGGTTCAATCCCTTCAAGCACTGCAGAAGAAACAGAGGAAGGAGTGCTACCAAATGGCTCACAAGAGGTTTTCTGGGCTAAATTCCAGAAAGAGCCCATGGAATCTGGTAGTTAGCCAGAGGCCTTCACAGACAACTCTACTTCAAGCACTTCTGTTCATTCTTACCACGTCACCTTCTACCGTCCTTCCAGTCTATAGCACTATCATTAGCTGAATTCATCCAGTTTATTTCTGTCTTACATATCTAAAGTCGGTTCACCAAAAGCAGCAACTTTGTCTTGTTCACCTTGATTTCTCAGCCTTCAGAAGCGTACCTGACACACAGTAAGGTATGTATAAACATGCAGACTTACCCAACGTCATCAGGTTAATAAAAGTAAGGCTTTGCTTTGTGAGGAATAGAACAGTTGCTGTGCATACATTTTCAATAACTTTGAAGATTATACAATTTAAGTATAAACTAGTTAATCGTAGAAGATGCTATGGTTTGGATCTTAAATGTTCACCATAGGCCCAGATGTTAAAGGCTCAGTTGAAACCCTGAGGCACTTCTGGGAGGTAGGGGAACCTTCAAGAGATGAGGCCTACTGAAAAGATACTAAGTCATTGTGGTTGTGCCCTTAGAGGGGATGTTAAGACTTCCTCCCATTCCTCTCTCTGTTTTCTTCCTGAACAACATAAAATGAACGGCTTTGTTCTACCACGCACTCCTTGCCATGATGTTCTGCTTTGCCACAGGCCCCAAAAAACAGAGCCAGTGGACCATCAACTGAAGCATAGTACTCAAATTAGAAAAAATAATAATAAATGCCCGTAGAACAAAGATAAATAGTAAAGCCAAAACTAATTAATTTTAAAATAGGAGAATAGGTAGATAAAAAATGATAATGCAGTTTTGAAAAAGCAATAAAGTAGGCAGAGAGAAAAATGTATACAAAATTAGAAATGAGTTGGAGGTTACAAGTGCATGCTATAAGAAGGTTATATGTGTAACTAGGCTAATAGATTTGCTATTCAACTAAACAACTTTCTAGTTAAGAAAATTATACATGTCAATGAAACCAAAATTATCTTAAGAAGTGGAAGAATTCAAAAACCAATAATGGGCCGGGCGTGGTGGCGCACGCTTGTAATCCCTGCACTTGGGAGGCTGAGACAGGAGGATCGCACGGGTTCGAAGCCAGCCTCAGCTACTTAGTGAGGCTTTCAGCAACTTAGTGAAACCCTGTTTCCAAATAAAATATAAAAAAGGTCTGAGAGTATAGCCTGGAGGTAGAAAGACTCTGGGTTCTACCCCCAGTACCACCAAAAAAAAAAAAAAAAAAACCAATAATGGGAAAATGGAGAGAAGTGTACATTTTTTTATTTATTATTTTTTTGTGTGTGTGGTACTGGGGTTCCTGGAAGCCCTTCTACCTCCGGGCTACACTTCCAGACCTATTTTATATTTTTGAAACAGGGTCTCTTACTCCATCACGGCTGGCTTCGAACCTGCGCGATCCTCCTGTCTCCGCCTCCCAAGCGCGGGGATTACAAGCGTGCGCCACCATGCCCGGCTATCCTCATGCTTTTACGAGTGAGTTCTTTCAGATTTTTAAATTACATATTATTCTCATCCATTTCTATTGTGATGAAAAACATACAACATTTACTAACTGTATTAATCTGCTTTGTATTACTCTAACAAAACACCTGAGGGTGGGTAACTTTATGAAGGACTTTGTTTTGGCTCACAGTTCTAGTATAAGATTGTACGCCCACATCTAGTCAGAGTCATCTTAACTGGAAGAGTCCTGGGAAGGTTCTAAGCATCACATAGCATGAGATGGGGCGCACATGTATGTGTATCATCTGATGTCTCTTCTTTTTATAAAGCTATCAGGACTCAGTCATGGAGACCCCACTCATAACTTTATGTAATTCTAATCACTCCCCAAAGGCCCCGCCTCTAAACACCATAGTCAGATTAAGTTTGTTCGTTTTTTTTTTTTTTTTTAATCTCTGGTACTAGAGATTGAACCCATGGGCATTTTATAGCCAAGGAACCCCACCCCCAGCCCTTTTAATTTTGAAACTGTTTTGCAAAGTTGCTGAAGGTCACTAACTTGCTGAGGCTGGCCTCGAATCTGCAATTCTTCTGTCTCAGCCTCCCAAGTACCAAGATTACAGACATGTGCCACCACACACCCAGTGAGTTACCACCTTCTTCATACTTCACAATGAGGATTAAATTTCAACACATGAACCTTTAAGGGACATACTCAAATCATATTCAAACCATGGCACCAACATAACCATTCTTAAGTGTACAGTTCAGTAGTGTTAAGGATGTTTACATAGTTGTAAAGTATCTCTAGAACCCTCCTTTTGTCCCCACCACCCCACCCTAGCTCCTGGTAACCACAATTCTACTTTCTGCTCCATACACATGGAATCACATGGTATTGTCTTTTTGTAACCACATCTAGTGTAATGGTTTCATCTCTTCATCTGGTTTATAGCATGTGACAGGATTTTTTTCTTTTTAAGGCTAAATAATATTCCATTGAATGAATAGATACTATCTTATTTATTCATGTATCTATCAATGGACATATAGGTTGGTTCCACCTCTTAGCTATTGTGAATGACGCTGCCTTGAACATGGATGAGCAATCTCATGTTGTTTGAATTGTTGTAGGCAAATAGGAAAATAAGAAAATCAACATAATTCATTTTTGTGAGCAGAACCTAATAAATTCTGTACACACACACACACACACACACACTTCAAATGAATCTCAGTAATGACAATGCAAAAAAAAAAATCCTAAGGGTTTTTTTTTTTTTTTTTGGTGGTACTGGGGTTCTTAGAAACCCTTCTACCTCCGGGCTACACTCCCAGACCTATTTTTTTATATTTTTATTTAGGAACAGGGTCTCTTAAGCTAGTGAGGCTAGCTTTGAACCTGCGCGATCCTCCTGTCTCTGCCTCCCAAGCACGAGGATTACAAGCATGCACCAACATACCTGGCTTAAAATCCTAAATTAAACACTAAAAATTCATCAATATAGTGAAGGAATGATATATAATAACTGTCAGCATATATTGTGCATCTTAATTTAGAACTTGCCATGATTCCCCAGATGGCAAGAATGGCATCTCAAGTCTGCCTGATTTCACAGCCCATGGTGCATTTGGTTTTGGTTTGTTTTTTGGTGGTTGTGGTGCTGGGAATTGAGCCCAGGGGAATTCTACCTCTGAGCTATACCCCCAGACTTTTTGCTTGTTTATGATTGTTCGTTTTGAAACAGGGTCTCACTAGGTTTCTGAGAGGCTTACTACTTGCTGAGGCTGGCAACAAACCTGCAATCCTCTGTCTCAGCCTCCTAAGTACTAGGATTATAAGCATGCACCACCATGCCCAACTCATTGGTGATTATGTCCCTATAAAGGAATGCTGGCATTATTGAAAGAAACCTAGATGATACATCACAGAAGTAAGCCAAAGAAAATGAAGATAAACAATAGTGTCATGAAAAAGCATCTTAAGATGAAAATATAGCCGGGCATGGTGGCGCACGCTTGTAATCCCCACGCTTGGGAGGCTGAGACAGGAGGATCGCACAGGTTTGAAGCCAGCCTCAGCTACTGAGTGAGGCTCTCAGCAACTTAGTGAGACCCTGTTTCCAAAAAATATATAAAAAAAGGTCTGGGAGTATAGCCCGGAGGTAGAAAGCCTCTGGGTTCCACCCCCAGTACCACCCCCCCCAAAAAAAGATAAAAATCTACATTTATTCTTGCATGTGTGTATACGTGTACCTGCACGCACATGTGTGGTGTGGGACGGCATCCAGTACTCACATGCTAGGCAGGCTATCAAGGAATACACTGTAGGCAAGCGTTCTAGGGAGCTGTATTCTCTATTTTTTAACTCCCCTAATAAATTGGGAAAGAAGCTTCATTAACAATATAAATGATATCTTCTAGCACTATTCTTAATAGGCAAATAATACTGTCAGAGACCATACAGACCCATTGTACCTACTAACATTGTCATAAAGGATAATCTAGCCAATGAAACAAAGCCAGATAGATTGTACTGCTGGAAAGGAAAATCGAGTTTGGGCTGCAATTTGTGTAAGTAGCCACCTAGAAATCTGAAGGTAATTAATTCTGGAAAATGATTAGGCCTAATAAAAGGGAGCTGCAAAGTCATCCACTAAAATACATTCTTAAAAACTTTGCAAATAGTTTTCTAGTACAGGTAATTACCAATTGTGATGGGTGAGAGTAGGAAACCTCATTAATCCTGAAAACTAAAAGTATAAAATACCTTGAAAGAGAGTTAACAGAAAATGTATAAACCTTATATGAAGAATAATGTTAAGCTTTTCAGCAAGACGTGAGGAAAATCAGTAGAAAAACAAGCACACTATATTCCATGAGAGTAAGATGTAATGTTTAAAGATGCTAATTATTTTTAAATTAATCCACAAATTTAAATGCAAGTCTACTAAAAAAGTGTGTGTGTGTGTGTGTGTGTGTGTGTGTGTGTGTGTGTGTGTGTGTGTATTTTACTGGCGGATTGAAACCAGAAGCATTCTACCTCTGAGTTATACCCTCAGCCCTATTTTATTATTCATTTTGAAATTGAAACAGAGTCTTACTAAGTTGCTGAGGCTGTCCATAAACCTGTGATCTTCCTGTCTCAACATCCCAAGGGTTGAGATTACACGCATGTGTCACCATGCCTGAATTTAAAAGAAAACTCATTTTTAACTTGAAGATTCTAAAATTAATCTGGGATACATGAAAATAACTATTAAAAATTGTTAGGAGCTGGGCGTGGTGGTGCATGCTTGTAATCCCCGCGCTTGGGAGGCAGAGATAGGAGGATCGCGCAGGTTCAAAGCCAGCCCCATGCGCGCTGGTTTAGGAGACCCTGTTTCCAAATTAAAAATATAAAAATAGGTCTGCAAGTGTAGCCTGGAGGTAGAAGGGCTTCCAGGAACCCCAGTACCACCAAAAAAAAAAAAAATGGTTAGGGGAAATTTTATTATCAGCTAAGTCTTATTATAAATCTAAAAGTTGGACTTCCAGGAAGATGGTGACCGAGAAAAGCGGGGCTTAAGAGCCCCGCTAACAACCAATCTCCATTACCACAAAATCAGCGCCTTTCATAGCCAGAAAACACCATCACCAGAAAAACAAAAAAATCACCAGGCTCCAGAGAGAAAGCGGACTGAGAACAGAGCTCAGGGCCACAGAGAAGATACACCGGCCTCACGCCCGAGGACGCGGCAGCAGCACCATATTGCCGGCGGCAGCAGTGAATTCACCAGATGGCTACAGCAAGCCGAGGTGAGCCGCTGCGGAAGAGCCAGGCGGGATTTTTCAGTGCAGGGAACATCTAAAGCTCCCAGTGGCTGAGCTCAGCACACGCTGCAGGGACTCAGAGTGGAATTCAAAACCAAGAAGAAATAAGCCAGCCTCACGGCCGAGGGCGTACCAGCGGCACCAAATTGCCACCGGCGGCGGCAGCAGCACCGAATTCAACGAGTCCAGTACAGCTACATCTGCGAACTCAAGAACAGTGAGTCAAATTGCAGGCCACAGAGGAGAAATCCCAGTACTGTACTCACTGGGACTTGACCCAGTGGGAGAGGGGCGGTGGCAGTGATATCACACCATAGGAGAACGTGCAACCTGGCACCCCCCACAGTCTAAAGCAGCCTCTATCGACTCCCTGGGTCGGAGACTCTGTGATATAACCCAGTAAAGGAGTAGTGGGGTCTGAGATACTACTGACTTGAGATCCAGAGCACCTTAAGTGAAGTCATAGTGACCCAAGGGAAGAACCCAGAGAAGGCAAAAACTTCCAAAATCATGGGAAAGAGGAATAATACTGGAGCAATGAATGCTCACAACCCCACAACATCAGAACCTGATAAAACAGAAAATCAGAGATTTCTAGAAGATCAAATCAGGAAAATAACTGTAGAAATAATAGAGGTGCTTCGAAAAGAACTCAGAGAGAGCCAAAAAGAGATAAAGGATGCAATTAATGAAGTAAAGGCCTCAATTCAAAGCACAAACAACCGATTAGAACACATGGAGAACAGAATCTCACTCTTAGAAGATGAGCAATCCAAAAATGAATGCATAGTTTCTAATCTAGAAAAAAATATCCGACAGCAGGAATCTGACATTGAAGAAATATGGGCCCATTTTAAGAGAGCTAACCTAAGAATAATTGGAATAGAGGAGGGAAAAGAAAGTGAAACCAAAGGGATCAACAATCTCTTCAAGGAAGTAATAGCAGAAAATTTTCCAGACATAGAGCAAGAGGTCGATACGCAGGTCCAGGAAACGTATAGAACTCCCTTTAGACAGGATCGGACAAGAGGATCCCCATGCCACATAATTGTCAAAATGACCAATGTGGAAGCCAAGCAGAGAATTTTAAAGGCAACAAAAACAAAGGGCCAAGTGATATTCAGAGGCAAACCAATTAGAATCACTCCAGACTTCCCAAACCAAGTTATGAGAGCCAGAAGGGCTTGGAGTAACATATTCCCAACTCTGAAAGAAAACAACTTCCAGCCAAAAATTTCCTACCCAGCAAAACTTTCAATCAAATTAGATGGAAAAATAAGAAGCTTCCATGACAAACAGAAACTGAAGGAATTTATGTCTTCGAAACCAGCACTAGAGAAAATACTCAAAGAGATTAACTACAAAGAAGAAATAGGTAACACACATCAGAACTAGAGAAACAAGATTTTCCATCCAACAGACAACTAAGATTGGTTATCTGTGGAGATTCATTATTTATGTTAGTCTTTTACCTATCTCTAAAGGGTATTGTTTGCCTTTATTGTTGTTAATTTTTAGGAATTCTAGTTGGAATATTAATATACCTTCAGATATAGCATTTGGAAATATTTTATCCCATTCTATTAGTAACTGTTAACTCTGTTTACATTGTCTTTGGATATACAATATGTTTTTTATTTTTTAGGGAGTTTGTATACTCTTCTGTTGCCTGTGCCATTGAAATCATATCCAAGAAATCACTGCCAATTTCAGTGTTGTGAGGTTTTATGACCCAGATTTTCTCCTAAAAGTTTATAGTCTTAAGATTTATATTTAGGTCTTTTATCTATTTTGAGTTAATACTTGTATATGGGATTAGGTAAGGGTCCAATTTTATTCTTTTCCATGTAATTATTATTTTTCAACAATATTTAGTTAAAAGACTATTATTCCCACCACCAAATGTTCGTGGAAACCTTGTCAAAAATAACTTGACAATATAGGGAAGAATTTAGCTCTAGGCTTTTATTTAACTCCAATGGTTTATATATCTGCCTTTAGAATAGTACTACACTGTTTCAATTATTGTAGCTTTATATGGTTTGAAATCAGAAAATATACATCTTCTAGCTTTGTTCTTTTTCAAGATCGTTGTGGGTACCTAGAGTCCATATTCCATATTAGGATAGATTTTTTTTTCTGAAAAATAAATATATCAATATATGATAGTTTCACCTAAAAAATAGAAAAAGTAGATTCTCTGGTAAGAAAGAAAGCAAAAAGAAATATTGAAATGTTATCTTTAAGTCATCAAAAGCTTGGTATCAGACAAATGAAACTGTTATGTGAGATTATCATTTTTAATTTTTGATAAATTGCTATAATACTAGATGTCAATCACTAAGCCAAGCATGGGAGGGAGGGATAGGGAGAGAATGGGGTGGGGATCGGGTGGGGGCTGACTGGGCAATGTGTGCATGTATGTCTACAAAATATGTATCCCACTATGATGTATGAATACAGTGCACCAATTAAAAAAAATAAAGTTAAAATAAAAAAATAATAATAATTTGTATAGTAGACCCATATATTAGGTAGAGGAGCTCAGCTTTTTCTTATCAAGATGGCATCTCACTAAAGTACAGTGTAGAGTAAAATTAATTCTACAGGAACTCAGGCAGAGGTAGTGTAGCTCAGTGGAGCCACCTAGCTACTGCTACCCAGCTTAACCTAGGAATGTGTTTTGCCATATCTGGGAGCTCAGCTGGACTGCACAAGTTTTAAACAACTCCAAGTTTCTCTTTGTTGACATTTAATAAATACTTAGTGACAATGAGCCTGGCATTGTAATCTATGGCAAGTGCCAGGTTCAGCTACCATTCTTTATTGGTGTCTTGGTAAAATCAGAGGCTCTCAACTTTCAACCATTTTTTTCTTGTTCTAACAAAGCTCATGAAGGCAAAGTGACAGAGATTGTGGCCCATTTACCACATCAAGTCCCACTTTATAGTGCAAAAATGCTTGCAGTCCCCACAAAGGAGGTCTGTATAAGCAAATTCTGGGAATCAAGTTTTGCACGATGTGGTTATCTCCTTACTTAAAAACTTGGGAATAATGTGAGAATCAATACCTATCTAGTTACTAACTTTAACTTGAGACGCTTTGGTCTGTAGCTCCTCTTTCTGTCCATTATTAGCCATTATTATTATATGTATAACCATTCCTGTCCAATTAAATAAGATCATATCATCAGAGTTAAAAAAGAATCAATGTCTCTCCTCTTCTATCCTCCTCCTCCTCCTCCTTCTTATTCTTCTTCCTCCTCTTCTTCTCTCTTCTCTCTTCTCTCTCTCTCTCTCTCTCTCTCTCTCTCGTGTGTGTGTGTGTGTGTGTGTGTGTGTGTGTGTGTGTCTCATAGGGTTTATGCAATCAGCTGATTCAAAGACAGTATCAAATCTTTTATAAGGAGTGGAGAAGTACTTAGTGTCAGCACTCAGCCTGGATAAGCCCTGAGAAAAGCTGTTCCAAACACCTCTGACCCATGAAGCAGAATAGCAGTACTCAATGCACTGCTGGCCCAGACTGAGGAAAGGCTGATAAAAGTTGCAAATAACGTTCGATGTTATTCTTGCCACTATAAAGCCCAATGGCCACAATTCGTTAAGGCACTGACATAGAATTTGGGTAGCATGCCCAGTGAACAAGTAGACCTTTCATCTGAGTTAGGGAAAGCATAGACTTCCTCGCCCTCCCTCTCCTCTTCCTCTTCCTCCTCCTCCTTCTTCATCCTTTTTAATTTTTTTTTAAACAGAATCTAGCTAGGTTGCTGAGAATCTCCCTAAGTTGCTGAGATTGGCCTTGAACCTGCGATCCTCCTGTCTCAAGATCCCAAATACTAGGATTGCAGGCATGTACCACCATGCCCAGCTAGATTGTTCTTTTTCAAAGCAACATAAACTGGACTCTGGGTCTAGTCAAAGAGGGTCAAGTCCATAGAGTGAAAAACAAACCATGATTTATTGTATTTAATGCACAATAAATGAATAAATAAAACCAAGGATTAGATCCCATGATTTAGGAGACGCATGAACAACTCCAGAGGCAGAAAGACTTCTATCTGCATTGGGTTGGTCAAATTTCAAAATTGCCAGAGCAGTGAAGAATTGTAACTGGGCTCCTGTCAAATCCTAATCCTTGTGAAGCTTGGGGCATTTGAGAGCGGTAGGAAAGCAACTTTCCTAGGTGCTACACAGGCTCCTTTCCAGGCTAACTCAAAAGACTCTTCTAGAGTTTGCATTCAATGTCTCCAGATCTTTTATCCAGATTCAGTTCTTGACACAGGGTATTAATTGAAGGAATTTTTTTTTTTTTTTTTTTTTTTTTTTTTGGTGGTACTGGGGTTCCTGGAAGCCCTTGTACCTCCAGGCTACACTCCCAGACCTATTTTTTTAATATTTTTTTAATTTTGGAAACAGGGTCTCCTAAGCCAGTGAGGCTGGCTCTGAACCAGCACGATCCTCCTGTCTCCACCTCCCAAGCACAGGGATTACAAGCGTGCGCCACCACGCCCGGCAAAGGAAAATATTTTTAAGACAGTGAAAAATGGATTCTAGATTTTAACTTTTATGAAGTTTGGAGTGGTCTCTTCCTATTTTGGGTTTCTACAGTTTCTTCATTTGATTGTCAAAGATTATTTTGGCTACCCAAGAATTCTTAACCAAATGTAGGGAAAGTAGGGCCTGTACTTGTAGCAACATTTTGAAATGAAAACTGACTTGATGGCCGGGCGTGGTGGCGCACGCTTGTAATCCCCGCGCTTGGGAGGCAGAGACAGGAGGATCGCGCAGGTTCGAAGCCAGCCACGCGCGCTGGCTTAGGAGACCCTGTTTCCAAATAAAAATGTAAAAATGGGTCTGGGAGTGTAGCCCGGAGGTAGAAGGGCTTCCAGGAACCCCAGTACCACCAAAAAAAAAAAAAAGAAAAAGAAAACTGACTTGAGATTATTTGCATTATGTTGCTATGTGAGAATCTCACCTTCAGAACATTACAATGAATCTATGGTTCTCAGTTAAAACAAAATTGCACGTATGACTTTCTCGCTCAACACGGGGGTTAGGGGAGCAGGTATCATAATGAGGTTCAGAGGGCAGGCTCTGGAGCTAGACTGACCTGAGAGATTGATTCCTGGCTTCCTCACTTACCAGCTTAGTGACTTCATTAAGCTACTTCACCTTCATGGCCTCAAGAGTCCTCAACTCTTTAAAATGTAAATAAAGCCAAGACTAAATAAGATTATGCATACATAGAACTTAGTACAATTTGTAGCACATAGACACAACTCAACAAATGACAGCTATTGATAGTAACAATTAACTATTAATAATGAGGCCTAGGTTCAATAGTTTGTTCAAATCATCCTTTGGAGACTAGTCTGCTACGAGAACATCCTTGTCTTCCCTAAAGAGGCGGAGAGCGGGTTCTAACAGCCCAGGTTCAGCTGAGTCCCTGTGTGTTGAACTTTCGGCCAGGGAATCCACAGCCGCTAATCACAGAATGAGGAAAATGGTCCTGATTTGACTTAAAGGCCATGTTTCTGGGGTGGCAGGCCTGAGTGTCAGGTAAAGAGCTTGACCTTTAAAGAAAACTTCCAGTGGAGAGGTTACTAACCATACTTCTAAAGACTTCTTGTATTTCTTCCCATCACTACCACCTCCAGCTTCTCCTGTTGCTGGGATGAGGATGTGCTCCTGGGGAGCCACACCCCAGCTGCCTTCCAGGAAAGGTGAGTTGGGAATGGGGATGGGGAAGCTGCTTGATAAAAGGGAAAGAGCGGGGCTATGGAAGCCTGCATCTTCGGGCTCCTCCCAGGCCAGCCTGAGGCTCAGGACACAGTAAGTAGAGAGGGGTATAATCTAGCTCTTCCAGGGTTGGGATCATCCTCAAGGGATTGAGGGAAAAGGACGTGCCTTTTTATGAAGCTAGCTGGCAGGTTTCAAGTTTTCACTTTGAACTTCTAGTTGTCACTTCTCCATATAGCACTGACGTCCAAATGCTGGTGTCCTCATTGCGTGCACTCCCAGGGATTTCTCTGGGTCTTGGACATGCCATACCTGCCCCCCTAGCTGCATACCTCCTTCATCTGAGAAATCTGATCTACTTCAAATGCTTTCCCCTCCCACCCCTCCAGAGTGCACCCACAGCCTTTTTGCAGATAGTGTCAGAACTGAATTATATTAACAAACACCCAGGTGATGTCTGGTGCTACACAATGGCATGCGTGCGTGCGTGCGTGCGTGCTTGGTGTGTGGGGAACACTCTACACATCTGGAGTTAGAGGTTGGTGCTGAGAGACACTTCACTCTTTCTGACAGTGTATCCTTGCTTTGAAGTTGTGTCACTTATAAGCAGCCTATTTTCAGTTTAATACCATTAAATATCCAGCCCAGCCATCTTTATCTTTAAATAGAAATATGTACTTAATTTAAATGTAAGGAACTTGATAGTATATTTGGGAATAAGTTTGCCACCTTGCAATTTGCTTTTTACTTCTCTCATCTGTTTGATCTTTTTCCCTCGTTCCTTGATATTCTTGATATTAACAGCATTTTTATTCTATAAGTTTATTCTCTGTCAGCTTATTAGTTATGCATTCTTTTCTTTGAGAAATTGCCCTAGATATTATAGCATTCATCCTTATCAATATTTCAGGTAAAATGGCAAAAGTTCTCTATCCAAGACAAAGCAAGGATCTTAGAACAACCTAAATTCCATTTATCCCCTTCCTGCCTCTCCTGTTACTTTAATCATGCATCATAATTCTACCTATTGATTAAACCCCTTGAGACATATTACTTTTGTTTGGTAGCATCAATAGTCATGCATATTTACATATATATTAACCCTTTTTGTAGCTCTCTATTTCTCCTGCATTTCTCTGTTTCTTGCTGTGATCATTTTACTTCTGCCTGAAGAATTTTTTATGCAGCAAGTCAGCTGGTGATAAATTATCTCAATGTTGATTATTCTTATATAATTTTAAGTGTGCACTGTGATTGTACGTAGTAGATTCAGAGTGATACATCACTTGTTCTATTTCCTTCGGGATCCCACCCCACTCTGGATTGGCAGTAATACCTACATATATCAACAAAACACTATGTGATCTGTTTCCTTTCTCCAGCCTCCTTTTCCCCTTCCTTCTCCCTCTCCCCACTATTCCCTTTCACTATTTTACTGCTCTCTCACTCACTCACTCTCTTACTCTCGGTCTCTCTCTCTCTTTCCTTATTTATCTGAAGCCCCTTTTCTTTCCTATTTTCTCTCTAACTTCTACAAATGACTTTCTGAAACTGACTGATCTCATTTATTCTCAAGTTCCACCCATTTTCTAACAAATGACATGATTTTATTCTTTATACCTGAGTGAAAACCCATTGTGCACATAGACACCACATTTCTTTATCCACTCATCTGTTGATGGACACCTAGGTTGGTTCCATAATTTTGCTCTTGTGAATTGTGCTGCTCTAAACATGTACTGCTATAGTATTCTAATTTTAATTCTTTGGAGCAAATTGAAAAGAGTAGAATAGTTGGGTCATATGGTGGTTCCATTCCTAGTCTTTTTTTTTAATTTTTTTTATTGGTGCATTATATTCATACATCATATTGGGGTAAAAAACTTGTGTGTCCAGACATGCACACATCACTGATTTAACCCCTACCCAATTCCCACCCCATTCCCTCCCCGCCCCTCCCTCCCTTGCTCGGCTTAGTGGTTGACTTCGATATGTTTTGTACATTGTGTGTCCATTCCTAGTCTTTTAAGAAAACTCCATACTGCTCTCCATAGTGGTTAAAACACTTTACAATCCCACCAACAGTGGCTAAGAGTTCCTATTTCCCCACATTCTCACCAGCATTTATTGTTTGTATCCTTGGTGATTGGCATTCTAACTGGGATCAGATGGAATCTCGTTGTCATTTTTATTTGCATTTTCCTGATGTTGAGCTTTTTTCTTTTCATGTATTTGTTGTCATTTGCTTCTCTGAAAGCATCTTTCTTTTTCCTTCATTTTTAGGGCATTTTCAAAGGGAAAAGAATTATTGCAGGTATTTTCAGTCAGCATTTGAATGATATCATTCCACTGTGAGAAGTCAGTTGGAAGTCCTATCATTGTTTTTTCAATGATTACATCTTTTTCCCCAGTTACTTTCTCAGTTTGTTCCTTTGTTTTAGTCCCTCTTACATATTCTGGTTCTACTATAATATGTCTAAGAATGTTTTTTTTTAATTTATCCTACTTGGGATTCAGAGTACTTCTTTAATCCATTGCTTAGTGTATTTAATCAGTTTTAGAAATTTCTTAGCAATTGTCTTTCAAATATTCTGTCCAGCCACCCTCTCTCTCCCTGCCTCCCTTTTCCTCTCCCTCTCCTTCTCCCTCTGACTTGCAATTATACATATATTAGACCTCCCTACCATATTCCCAATATCCTAATATCTTTTTGTATTTTTTATCATTTTTCTTCTGTGTGCCTTCGTTTGGATATATTCTATTGAATTACCTTCCAGTTTATTATGTCTAATTTTACCTGTGTTCAATATGCCATTAAAGTCATATATTACATTCTTAATTTCAGAACAATTTCAACAGTTCTCACTTTATATTTTTAGATTTCAAATTTTTGCTCAAATTTTTCATTGTCTCATTTGTTTTCTTGACTATATTAAACATGGCAATTTGAAACTAAGTTACTTAAAAGTCTGTATCTGATTATCCTATAATATAGATTATCTGTGATATGTGTCTATTGTTTGCTTTTTTCTCTCAATCCTATTTCGTGTGTGTGTGTGTGTGTGTGTGTGTGTGTGTGTGTTACTGAAAACTGAACCCAGAGGCATTCTGCCTCTGAGATACACCCCCAGCCTTATTTTTTCATTTTTATTTTGAAAAAGGATCTCAGTAGGTTGCTGAGAGTCTCACTACTTGCTGAGACTGTTCTTAAACCTGTGATCATCCTGCCTTAGTCTCCCAAGTCCTAGGATTATAGATGTGCACCACCATGACTGGCTTTCCTGGTATTCTTGATAACTTTATTGAATGCTGGGTATTGTGGACAAAATTTTGTAGAGATTGTAGTAGAACTAACTTCTAGAGAAGACTTACTCCAGATTTTGGCAGGCAGTTAGAGATTATTTTATTTCAACCTTGAATTGAACTTACTCAAAGCTAGGTTCAGTCTTTTTTGTTGTGGTTGTCATTTAGCTTTGTTTTGAGATGAAGTCTCACGAAGTTGCCCAGGTTGGCTCTAACTCAAAATCCTTCTGCCTTAGCATCCCAGATAGCTGAGATATCATGCACATTCCATCTTTATAAGGCCTGGTCTTTCTGGTTTTCCTTCACTCCTAAAGCATGGTATTTCATGAGTCCTATATTAGGGCTGTCCAGAGAAACAGAACCAAAATAAATGAATATGTGTTGGAGTTGAAGGTATCGGCTCACATGATATGGAAGCTTGGCAAATATAAATCTGCAGAATAGGCCAGGAGACCCAGGAAAGAGCCACAGATCAAGTCCAAAGGTTATCTGCTAGCAGAATCCCTTCTTCTGGATGGCCAGTCTTCTTCTATTAAAGCCATCAATCCTTTTGGCCATTAAGGGATATCATGGTCATCTGCTTTACTTAAATTCCACTTTTTTTTTTTGGTGGTGGTACTGAGGTTCCTGGAAACCCTTCTACCTCTGGGCTACACTCCCAGACCTATTTTTTATATTTTTATTTGGAAACAGGGTCTCTTAAGCTAGCAAGCCTGGCTTTGAACCTGCAAGATCTCCTGTCTCTGCCTCCCAAGCTGGGGGATTACAAGCGTGCACCACCACGCCCGGCTAAAGTCTACTTCTTAAATGTTAATCTCACCTAAAAAAAACAGAAACATCTAGATTAATGTTTGATCAAATATCTGGGAACTATAGTCTAGCCAAGTTGACACATAAAATTCATCATCCTAGGTTCCTCCCAAGGGAGTGTTTAACAGTGGCCCCTCGTCTACAATAGACTGTAAACCCTAACATTGTTCTATCTAGACCCATGAGTGTGCCAGAAACTCTGATTATCTTCCCAGTCTCTTAGTTACTGTTTCTTCTTAAGTAGCATTGAAAAGATGTCTCATAAAAAAGGTGAAATAGAATGTTGGGTTTACTCAAATTAATTTTCTTTCTCTCTAGAAATCTCACCTCTCAATCCTGTATATTTGGTAGTTCTCTGGTGCCTTTAAATATGTATCTTTTTAATCTTAGGAAGATAATCATTGGATGCTGACAAATATCTTATGAAATCCATTTCTTTTCAGTTAATAATGCATTCTAGTTAACAAAACTAGAATGGAGCAATGCTCCCTTAATCTGAAAAAATGTGCATTGTATCAAATAATATTTAGTGGGGAAACACTACAGTAAGATTCTCAATGTTACGTTGAGAGAGAACATGCTTCAAAATTATCTGTGTAACTAAAGGAATGTAGTTGCCTTGTCCCTACCTCAGATTTAATGAAATTGAATCTCCGGGGATATAAAGAATGGGTTAACAGCCGGGCGTGGTGGCACAGGCTTGTAATCCCCACACTTGGGAGGCGGAAACAGAAGGGTCACACAGGTTTGAAGCCAGCTGAGCTGGCTTAAGAGACCCTATTTCCAAATTTTAAAAAAAGTATAAAATAGGTCTGGGAATGTAGCTCAGAGGTAGAAGGGCTTCCAGGAACCCCAGTACCACACACACACACACACACAAAAAGAATGGGTTAACAATGAAGTAGAGAAGTTTTCTTTAAACACAAGGATGCCTGAAGCCAGGTGTGGTGGTGCATGCTTGTAATCCCAGCATTTGGGAGGCTGAGACAGGAGGATCACAGTTCGCAGACAACCTCAGCTACTTAGTGAGGCCCTTTGCAACTCAGTGAGACCCTGTTTCAAAATAAAGAATAAAAATAGGGCCAGGGGTATATCTTGGAGGTAGAATGTCTCTGGGTTCCATCCCCAGTACCACACACACAAAAAAAGACAAGGATGCCTGTTATAAGGCAAAACCATAACATTGTTCTGAAAGTTGTAAGTAGTATAATAAAAGTGACACAAATAAAAGATAGAATATTGGTTGAAATAAATATTATTTTCAGGCAATATGTTATCTGCCTAAGAAAGAAAAACTTTAAACTGAGAGTTTAGTAAGATAACTAGATATATGTGTATAACAGGTAAATATATAATTGAATTATATATATTCCCTATGTGAATGTAATAATAAATTAGAATATACAGCAAAAAACCTTAATATAGTAGGAATAAAAATATAGAAACCTAGTACTTAAAAACCCATAATTGCTGCCAGGCGTGGTGGCGCACGCTTATAACCGTCCCCCTCCCAGGTTGGGAGGCAGAGACAGGAGGATCACGCAGGTTTGAAGCCAGCCTCTCTGGCTTAAGAGACCCTATTTCCAAAAAATATATAAAATAGGTCTGGGGGTGTTGCCCGGAGGTAGAAGGGTTCCATCCCCAGTACCACCAAAAAAACAAACAAAAACCATAATTGCTGTGTGTGGTGGCACATACTTGTAATCCCAGTATTTGGGCATCTGAGATAGGAGGATCCAAGGTTAGTGAGACCCTCCACAATTTAGGGAGACCTTGTTTCAAAATAAAGAATAAAAAAATAGGGTCGGGGTGTACTCAGAGGTAGAGTGCCTCTCAGCTCAATCCCCAGTACCACAAAAAAAAAATACTCATAATCAGCTGGGTATGATAGTGCATGCCTGTAATTCCAGTACTTGGGAGGCTGAGACAGGAGTATCTCAGATTAGAGTAGCCAGCCTCATCAATTTAGCAAGCCTCTCAGAACTCAGTATGATCCTGTTTCAAAATAAAAAAAAACAAGCCGGTAGTGTTGGTGCACGCTTGTAATCCCAGCATTCGGGAGGCTGAGTCAGGAAGGATCACAGTTTGTGGACAGCCTTAGCTACTACTTAGTGAGTCTCTTTGCAATTCAGTGAGAACCTGTTTCAAAATAAAGAATAAAAAATAGGGCTGGGAGTGTTGCTCAAGGTAGAATGCCCCTGGGTTTCATCCCCAGTACCACTAAATGGATGAATGAATGAATGAATGAATGAATGAATGAATGAATAAATAAATAAATAATAAAAACAGGACTGGGAGTGTAGCTTGTAGATAGAATGCCTCTGGGTTAAATCCCCAGTACCACAAACAAACAAAATGTTTGGGTATTTGATTCTTTCCTTGTAGTTTATATTAGAACAATTTTTATCTAGATTTAAATATTTCAATATAATAAAAGAAATAATGAAAGTGGTAGAATAAAATATAGTGAACATTTTTGGGGCACTGTGGTGCACACCTCTAATCCCAGTACCTGAGAGGCTAAGACAGGAGAACGGAAGGTTAGAAGCCAGCAGTGCATGGTAACTTAGGGAGACACTGTTTCAAATTTTTAAAATAAAATAAAATAGGGCTGAGGTTGTGGCTCAGAGGGAGAATGCTGCTGGATTCAATCCCCAGTGAACATTTACATGACTACTAGTTGGGGAATGCTTTCCTGAACAAGGCCTAAGAAACAGAAACCATAAAGGATAAGACAGATATGACATCCAAAGTTAAAGCTTTTATCAGAGTAGTGTTTACCTCGAGAGGATTATTGACTGGGAGAGTTTCCATGGGAACCTGATTTTGGTAGTGGTTACCACAGTGGCTGTGGGGGAGGGGAGCAGAGATGGGAAGAGGAAAGGAGAGATGTAGATCAAATGATGGAGAGTAGCAGATATATAACCAACAAGTCTACCAATCTAATGTGCAACATGAGGACCATACTTAATAAAATTGTGTTAGGAATTTTTGTTAAATAAATAGCTGCTCTTGTCATAAAAAAGCAACTATGTGAGCTGTTAGTAACCTATCATTGACTTCACTAGAATAAACATTTTACTATGTTTCCCATAGCATCAACTTCTAGGTCTTAAATATACAGTAAAATGCATTTTGTGTGTGTGATACTGGGAAACCCTTCTACCTCCCGGCTACACTCCCAGACCTATTTTATATATTTTTACTTGGAAACAAGTTCCCTGAAGCCAGCGAAGCCGGCTTCGAACCTGCGCTGATCCTCCTGTCTTTGTCTCCCAAGCGCGGGGATTACAAGCGTGCGCCACCACGCCCAGCTAAAATGTATATTATAAATGGACTTATTGAGCACTTAAAATCTATTTTACCATATGTTATCCTACAAATAAAAAAAAGTAAGTAAAACTTTTGTTTGGAAAAGGAAGTCATGAAAATAATTTTAAAGGAAATGACAAACTCAGAATATTTGCTACATGACATACAAAAGACTAATTGATCTCTTTAACTGAAGTCATTATAAACCAACAAGGGATTGAACAACCAAATAAAAATCAAAAATCACAAATAGGCAATTTGGAAAAGAAAATATACAAATGAAAATGTGTAACAAATTGAAACCCAGTGCAACACTATTTTTTACCTATCAGATTGCAAAGATTTAAAACTTTGGCTGGGCGTGGTGGCACAAGCTTGTAATCCCCGCGCTTGGGAGGCTGAGACAGGAGGATCACACAGGTTCGAAGCCAGCCTCAGCTACTTAGTGAGGCTCTCAGCAACTTAGTGAGACCCTGTTTCCAAATAAAACATAAAATAGGTCTGGGAGTATGGCCCAGAGGTCGAAAAGCCCCTGGGTTCTACCCATAGTACCACACAAAAAAAAAAAAACCACAAACTTAGATGCTCTCTATCAAGGTTGTGGAAAGCAGAAATGAGAATCCTCACACCTGAGTGGAAGAGTAAGATACAATCATTTTCTAGAGGCCTGGCTTAGCAAAACAGTTTTTGTGTTCTAGAGCTGGGTGTGGTGGTGTTTGCCTGTAATCCCAGGAGTTGGGAGGCTGAGACAGGAAAAATGTAAGTTCAAGGACAACACAGCAAGTAGTGAGAGTATCAGCAACCTAAGGAGACCCTGTTTCAAAACAAAAAATGAATTTGGGCGTGGAGGGTATAGCTCAGAGGTAGAATGCCCTTGAGTTCAATCACCAGAATGAAAAAAAATTGTGCATTCTATTTAACAAAGAAACTTTTAAAAATTGATCCAAAGAGATAATCCCTCAGGTCCACAAGCATCAGTGAAAGCATATCATCACAGTACTGCTTATTATGGTGACAGATTGGGAACTGCTTACACGGCCAATCAGTAATGGACTGGCTCAAAAAGTATATGCAGCCACTGAAACAGATGAGGATGAAAATCTCTATTTAAACTCTAAGGAATTTTATCATGTGATAAAGTGGGATTTGTTTATTTCTTCATTTAAAAGATATTTATTGCTGGGTGTGGTGGCGCACGCTTGTAATCCCCGCGCTTGGGAGGCAGAGACAGGAGGATCACGCAGGTTCGAAGCCAGCCGCGCGCGCTGGTTTAGGAGACCCTGTTTCCAAAATGAAAACGTAAAAAATAGGTCTGGGAGTGTAGCCCGGAGGTAGAAGGGCTTCCAGGAACCCCAGTACCACCAATAAATAAATAAATAAATAAATAAATAAATAAATAAATAAATAAATAAATAAATAAATAAAAGATATTTATTGAGTGCCTACATGTGCCACACTCTCTTCTTTCCACAGCAAGCAAGGAAAAAAATTACTTCCTTCTTAGAGCCAATATTCTAATGGTGAATGAAAGATAATAAAATGCAAAATGAATTATGTGGTATATAAAACAGTGTGTATAGATAGTATGGTATCA
Organism: Muscardinus avellanarius; assembly: GCF_963383645.1. NCBI lineage: Eukaryota > Metazoa > Chordata > Mammalia > Rodentia > Gliridae > Muscardinus > Muscardinus avellanarius. The sequence goes on from NC_137801.1 coordinate 68,555,971, forward strand.
CATTTCTAAGTGTGTGTATGTATGAGAAATATCTGGAAAGATTTTAGCTCATAGTGAATGGTGGGGATTTTTCTTTTTACTTTACACTTTTTATTCTTGGAATGTCTTAAGTAGGTATTACTTTCAAATCAAAAGAAAATAAATTTCTACTTTGACAAAAATAAAATGACAAAAATTATTTTAAAGAGGATCTAAATAAATATCTTCTTCACTTAAATTGAAAGATCAACAGCTTCCAGGTTGAAAAAGCTTTTATATTTATTTTTGTCTATGTGTGTGTATGATACTGGGACATTCTACCTCTGAGCTAAACCACCAACCCTATTTTATTTTTTTATTTTTAAGTAGGATCTCACTAAGTTGCTGAGGCTGGCTTCAAACCCGTGATTTTCCTAACTCAGCTTCCCAAGTACTGGTATTAAAGGCATGTGCCACCATGCTTAAGTTGAAGAAAAATTTTTTGTGTTAAAAGGAAGCATTGGAGCAATAGAAACTCTCATTCATGACTGATGGGAATGCCAAAAGGCACATTCAGTTTGGAAGACAATTTGGAGATTTTTACAAACTAACCATATTCTCACCAATAGATCCAGAAACTACACACCTTGGTATCAAGAACCACATCTGCTCAGAAACATGCACAAAGACGTTTACTGCCGCTTTAGTCATAATTTCCAGATCTGGAAGCAGCCAGATGCCCTTCAGTAGATAAACAGATGAGCCATAGTAGGTCCAAACAACAGAATGTTATTCAGCACTAAAAAGAAATGAACTAGGAAAGCAAAAAACAACAGGGAAGAAACTTGAAAGCTTATTACTAAAAGTCGCTAACCTGAAAAGGCTACATACTGTCTGATTCAAATATTTGACATTCTGGAAAAGACAAAACTATGGATCAGTAGAAAGATCCGTAGTTGCTGGGAGTTGGGGGATCAGAAGGGAAACATAGGCAGAGGATTTTTAGGGCAGTGAGACTATCCTATATTATTCTATAAAGATGATGCGTGTCATTATCTATTTGTCAAAGCCAATAGAATGTGCAACGTCAGGAGCAAACATTAATGGGTGATACCGATGTGCCAGCGTAGTTTAGTGATTATAACACACATACCACTTTGGTGGGATGTCGATAGTGAGGAGGGGGAGTATGTGTGTGGATTAAAGGTATGTGGAAACTGTACTTTTTGCTCAATGTTTCTGTGGACATGGACCGGCTCTTTAAAATGAAGTCTATTTAAAAGCACGCACAATGCAACAGTACCTCACGCTCCTTAGGATGTCAACAATGAATAGTAAAAAATAAACAGAACGTAAGGAGTGTCATCACAGATGTGGAGAGATGGAAGCTCCTGTGCAGGAGTAGGGAAACTGTAGACTGGCGCCAACAGCTATGGAAAACATACAGCAGTTCTCCAAAAAATTATAAATACAACATCCATATCATTCAGCAACTCCACCTCTGGGTGTATAATTTTATTTTTATTTATTTATTTATTTATTTATTTATTTATTTATTTATTTATTTTTGGTGGTACTGGGGTTCCTGGAAGCCCTTCTACCTCAGGGCTACACTCCCAGACCTATTTTTGCATTTTTATTTGGAAACAGGGTCTCCTAAGCCAGCGCGCGGGGCTAGCTTCGAACCTGCGCGATCCTCCTGTCTCTGCCTCCCAAGCATGGGGATTACAAGCGTGCGCCACCACGCCCGGCATGGGTGTATAATTTTAAAAAGGGGAAACCAGGCTCAATGGCGATTTGTACACCCATCTTCATAGCAGCAGTATTCATGATAGCCAAGCGGTAGAAGGAACCCCAGTGTTCCCCAACAGATGGATAGATTGACAGTGTGGTATATACTGTAGAATTTGTCAAATTCAAAATGGAGTTACCTAGGTCAAGTCCTGGAAAAATAGAGCCAAGGAAGACTAATATACAGGAAATGTCTTATAACTCAAAAAATAAAGGTGAACAATCCAATAGGAAAATAGACAAAAACATGAACTAGCCATTCTGAAAAAAGGGATTTTTAAAAAGAAACAAGGTTCATAAAAGCATGTTCATGTGCATTGGTTATTTTATGATTTTAAATTTCAATTTTGAAACAAGAAAATGCTCAGGTCTTTCTTGCAGATAAGGGAAAAATTAAGAAGACGGGTAATTGCCAATGTGTCATATGGTTTCTCTGGCACAATGACAGGCAGATGGGCAGAGGCACTGATCCATGGCCAGCTGCTCACTGAAGGAAATGACTCCAGATGTGAACACTGTTTCTTATATTTTCCTTTGTTTTCTTAAGCCATTACACATATTACTTTTATAATTAAGGAAAGAAAAGCTAGCCAGGTATGGTAGCCTGTAATTCCTATGCTTGAGGGGCTGAGACAGGATGACCACAGGTCTGAGGCCAGCCTCAGCAAGGCTCTCAGCAACCTAACAAGAAAGACCCTATTTCAAAAATAAAATAAAAGTGCGCTGGGGGAGTAGCTTGAAGGCAGAATGTCCCTGGGTTCAATCCCCTGTTCTAAAAATAATAATTAAAAAGCTAAACAATTCTAAGATGAAGATGATGAGTCATAAAAAAAACTAGCATGTTTCTAAATGTCCTGTGAACAAAACATTAATACTGAGCATCTGAACGTGTGAAGAAAGCTGGTCTGCCGGGCGTGGTGGCGCACGCTTGTAATCCCCACACTTGGGAGGCGGAGACAGGAGGATCGTTCAGGTTCGAAACCAGCCATTCTGGCTTCAGAGACCCTGTTTCCAAAATAAAAACCCATAAAATAGGTCTGGGAGTGTAGCCCGGAGGTAGAAGGGCTTCCAGGAACCCCAGTACCAACAAAACAAAACAAAACAACAACAACAAAAAAAAAAAAAGAAAGCTGGTCTGTTACACAGCTAGCAAGAGTGTAAACTGGTACTGGCTTTTGGAAGGCAAGCTGGCAGCTTCCACCAACATTTCATGTGCTCTTGCTTGATAAATGATTCTACTTTAAGAACTTTATCAGAAAGCCCTGCTAAGTGGTGCATACAGGAGACTGAGGATGGTTTAAGCCCCCAAATTCTAGACCAGGATGGGCAATATACCAGACCTCATAAAAAAAATAAAAATAAAAAAAAATTTACTGTAAGAAACCCTCATGCATGTTCACAAAGGCACATGTATAAAGTTTTATGAATTGCAGCAATGTTTGCAAAAAGGTAAAAAATGCTGGAAATGACTTAAGAGTCCATGAACAGTCTATTGGATAAATAATTATAGTACATCTCTATTATGAAAAACTGTGTGAGGGTTTTTAAAATTTTGATTTGGGGCCGGGCATGTTGGCGCACACTTGTAATCCCAGCATTAGGGAGGCTGAGACAGGAGGATCGTGGTTCATGGACAGCCTCAGCTACTACTTAGGCCCTTTGCAACTCAGTGAAACCCTGTTTCAAAAAAAAGAATAAAGCCGGAAGTGTAGCCCGGAGGTAGAAGGGCTTCCAGGAACCCCAGTACCACCAGAAGAAGAAGAAGAAGGAGGAGGAGGAGGAGGAGGAGGAGGAGGAGGAGGAGGAGGAGGAGGAGGAGGAGGAGAAGGAGAAGAAGAAGAAGAAGAAGAAGAAGAAGAAGAAGAAGAAGAAGAAGAAGAAGAAGAAGAAGAAGAAGAAGAAGAAGAAGAAGAAATAGGGCGTGTAGCTCAGAGGTAGAATGAATGCCCCTGGGTTCCATCCCTGGTACCACAAAAAAAATTAATTTAGCAAGATATCCAAGAGCATTAAGAGGACATGGCAAGTTGTGTTTTTTTAATCATGCTGTGTTTGTTTGTTTATTTATTTATTTATTTTATGGTATTGGTGATTAAGCCCAGAGGCATCCTACCTCTCAGCTAAACGCCAGCCTTGGTTTGTTTTTCTTTGGGAACGGGGTCTCACTGCTTGCTGGGGCTCTCCTCGGACCTGTGATCTTCCTGTCTCGATCTCCTAAGTGCTGGGATCACAGGCGTGCACCACCACACCCAGCAGAACATGGTAAGTTTCAAGTGGTAAAAACACATGTAATAAAATAACCCCATTCTATAAGATAATACAAAAATGTCATAAATATCTGAAAAAAAATTGAAAAAAAATACTCATCCTGACTTGGATCTATGTAGGAGCATGAGACGTTTGCTTTCTAAAATAACCATCTTTGTATTCTTTCAATTTTTATCATTCAATATTTTTTATGTATTTATTTATTGGTACTGGGGATTGAACCCAGTGGCTCTCTATCTCTAAGCCACACCCTGCCCCCCCTTTTTATTCTTTATTTTGAGGCAGATCTTCCTAAATTGCTGAGGTTGGCCTCGAACCTGCAATTCTCCTGTATTAGCCTCCCAAGTATGGGGGTTACAGATGTGTGCCACCACACCCAGTTTACATTAAATTTTTGAAACCAGAATAAAAAAAGGAAGAAATGTTAAGGATGGGCGTCTTCATACTAAAAAAAAAAAAAACCAAACAAAAAAAAAAAAAAAAAAAAACAGAGTATGTCTGGCACCTGGTATACTCTCCCTGCCTCCCCATCTCCTATCATCTAGATTGACACCAGCCTCCTTAGACATTCCTAAGAGCTTTGGTTTATTCAGCTTGCCCCACTTTCTGCTTTCTGGACCTTTATGAGCCTGGATCACCATCAGTTCCCTGTTATTATATTATAGGCCTTTGTATTATATCTTAGTGGATTGTACCAACTGTAGGTATGGAGCCTTACAGGGTAGGGCATCCCCATGTGAACTAACCATGTACTGAATGGTTAGGAGGAAGCTGAGTTACCCTGGCACTGAGAAGGGGAATGACTTCCCTCTAGATTCCTAGCCAGGTCAAGGAAGACTCGTACCCTGTCCTCAGCTCTGCCAAGGGAGGGAAGCTCAGATGGGGAGCTGGTGACCAGGACCCTATGTGTCTGCTTCCTGCCCCACCAGTGGAGACTGGCAGCATTCTGTCCCTGCCAGGATGACTCACATCTCATTTCCCACTTCTATGCAACAGGCTCTAGGAATAGAACCATCCCCCCCTCCCAGGATTCATCCCCTGGAAAGATTTTCTAGGAACCTGAAAGGCTCAGGAAAACTTCCTACCAGGCCTAGATTTCACTAAGCACTGAATCCAGTAGTCAAAAGATGAGCAAGGCCGCGCGTGGTGGCGCACACTTGTAATCCCAGCATTTGAGAGGCTGAAACAGGAGGGTCGCGGTTTGCGGACAGCCTCAGCTACTTAGTGAGGCCTTTTGTAACTCAGTGAGACCCTGCTTCAAAATAAAGAATAAAAAATAGGGCTGGGGGATGTAGCTTGTAGGTAGAATGCCCCTGGGTTCCATCCCCAGTACTGAAGGGAAAAAAAAGTTCAAGTATATACAGATATGGCGGTGCGTGCCTGTAATCCTAGGACTTGGGAGGCTGAGATAGGAAAATCTCAGGTTCAAGATCAGCCTCAGCAACGCCGGGCGTGGTGGCGCACGCTTGTAATCCCTGCTCTTGGGAGGCAGAGACAGGAGGATCACGCTGGTTCGGAGCCAGACTCGCTGGCTTAAGAGACCCTGTTTCCAAATAAAAAATATTAAAAAATAGGCCTGGGAGTGTAGCCCGGAGGTAGGAGGGCTTCCAGGAACCCCAGTACAAAAAAAAAAAAAAAAAAAAAGATCAGCCTCAGCAACGTAGACCCTATTTCAAACTAAAAAATAAAATAAGGCTGGGCATATAGCTAGGAAGTAGAATGGGTTCAATGCTCAGCACCCCCAAAAAAGAAAATAAAAAATAAGCCAGTGTACCTAGTGATGGCCAGAGTTCCTTCTCAGCGGACTACCACAGGCCATCCAGTAAAGCCTTCCCTCAGCTTCCCTCTGGTTTCTCCTAGCAGAGAATACTCCTTATCCACACCTCCCCTTCCCTCAGCTCTCAGTGGGAAAGCCAGGCCTGCACCAGACCAAGTGAACTCCTAGAACGCCCTGCAAAAAGCTGGCATTCGGTGCATACTTCCTCCACCTAAGGATAGGCTTCCTGAGCACCTAGTGTCGAGGCCGGGCTTGTAAAACACAGGTGCCTGAGACTCCTGCAGAGTTTCTGATCCAAAAGGTCTGGGTGAAGCCCAAGGAACTATGTTTCTGACACATGCCCGTGTCGTGCTAGTGCTGAGTGCTGGTGGCCCCACACCTTAGGAAAGGCTGGAGCAGGGTCAGGAAGGCCAATCAGGACTGCGTGCCCCACTCCAGGCCACACGGCTCCAGAGCCCCAAGCAGGCATGGAGGAGGACCCAGGGAGACACACTCCAGGACCACGAGGAAGGCTGTGGGGGCGGGGGGAGAGAGAGGCTTCTACACTGATGGGCTACTAGCTTGAAGAACTGAGAGGAAGGTCTCAGAGGAAGGGGAACCTAGAGGCCCAGCAACTTTGAAGGTAATGGAAAGGAGGTCAATTTTTTTTCCTTTTGTTTTTGTGTTTTGTTTTGTTTGTGTACTAGGAGTTGAACCCAGGGGCATTCTACTTCTGAACTAAACCCCCAGCTCTTTCGATTTTTTGTTGTTGTTGTTGTTTTGAAACAGGCTCTTACCAAATTACTGAGGCTGACCTTGAACCCGCAATCCTACTGTCTCAGCCGCCCCAGTTCTAGGATTACAGGCCTGTGCCATCACGCTTGGCTGGAGGTCAGTTTTGGACAGCCCAGCTTGAAAAGCTGAGAGTTACTGGTGAAGTTCTCCAACAGGCAACTGATCATTTTAGTCTGGACCCGGTGGGAGGTGTTGGGACTGAGGAATGTGGAGTTGAAATCGCCACAAAGCTGGTAGCTGATATTGTAGGACCTGAAATAGCTACTCAGAGAAGTACACAAGTTACAAAAAGAATAAAAAAAAAAAAAACAGGACTATGAAAATTCTGCAGGCTTAGGTGTCCCTCAACCCTGAAGTCGCTCCTTTGTATGTAATTCCCAGTATTTGGGGACTGGTAGAAGGAATCCAGAAGGAAAGGAGACAGATAGGAGGGCATGAAGGTCGAGAGGAGACTGAAAGTGATCTGGGACCCCGGGACAGCAAGTAAATAGAACACATGGGATTTCCTGCCAGTAAAGATTTAGGATGTCCCAGGCTGTACCAGACCAGACACAATGGCACGCCTCTGGGGGACACTGCCTGAGTCCTGGCAGACCCAGGGCAGGGCACCAGGCCTGAGGAGGGAGGTGTAGACGGAGGAGGCCACTGCCATTCTTGGTATGATTCTCTCCAGGAGCAGAGCTGCATCTGGCCTTGCTTTGGACAGCTTATAAGGCCTGGTGTGAGTTTTGTTTATGAGAGCACAACTTAAAAGGAACGAGTCTGCCAGCACTGGGGCTCTTGCCACTCGAATCCTTCTGCATACATTTTTCAAATGATAATTCACTCTACCAACCCCCCCTTGGCATCCCCCAAAGCCAATTTATTGAAAAAACCACCTTATATGGTAATATTGCTAACACACCGTCAGCTGGCCTTTTTAGGGACTCTGTTTAAAGAAGATCCGCCTCTGGGGTTTTATATTGCTCTGGTATTTCTGCCAAAGACACAGCGGCCCTCAGTCCCTGGGAGAAGGACCTCTCATACCCTTGGTGAGTACATGGCTTCTGCAGCCGCCTCCTTTCTGGACCTGCCTGGCCTCCTCGGTGCCGGAGGTGCCTCCAGATTGGCCTGATTCCGTGACGCTGGCCCAGGTCACACGTCAGGCCTTCTGTGGCAGTTGCTGCCTGTCAGGGAAAGGCGCCTCTGGCCAGGGGGCATCTGGGGCAGGGACAGCTTAGACCCGTGCTCCTGGCTGATTAGCCGGGAGGCAGCTGGGATGTGGCACCCATGGTCTCCACTCTCGATCACACTGATGTCCTCAGGAAGTCTGGGAGGTTGTTTTAGGAAAGCAGATCCTTGAAAGAAAAACAGCTTCTTCTCTGCACGTTCGATGGTCCTGGTATCTATGAGTTGTCCGTGTTGAGAATAGTAGGGTGTTTTCTTCAGTTCCCCTTGGGTTTCTCTGTCTTCTGACTTGTGCTTGGCTGACATGAAGAATTTTCTGTCTCTGAAGATGCGAGGGTCATTGTGAAATGAGGTAAAGTCGAGGGCGAGGGAGAGGTAAGTGTCCTGTGGCACCATGAAGTGCAGGAACCAGCTAATTTTTTCTCCTCTAATAAGGATGGTGAGGCCCAAAGAAGTTAAACTACTCGGTGTGAAAGACTCACCGCTTGCTGTGAAGTCACCTGCCAAGGCCATTGTCCCCCTCAGCACACACACAGACACGCGTGCAGAAAGAATCAAGAAGAAGGGAGACTGAGGGGCCGCTTCCACTTTTGTGATTGGAATGGGCCAGCATCTCTTAACAGCTGAGGCAGGCTGGTGTCGTGGTGCAGGGCCTTGGAGGCAGGCTGCCTGGCTACCAAAGTGACAAGTGATCTCAGTTTTCCCACTTAGAGAATGGGGGCCATTAGAATAATAATCAGTAGTTAACACAACTGTGAGAATTAAATCTTTAAAGCACAGCACTCAGCCCCACCTGGCCAGGGCCTGGTCTTGAGTTCTTGCACTTCAAGAACCACAGGAAGGACTTGTTCAAATGCACATTCTGACTCAGTAGGCTGGGGCTGGGAGCTGGTGATTCGCCTCTGGAGGAGCTCCCAGATGGCACTGGGGCTGCTCCTCTTGGGCCACACTTTGCACAGGGAGGCTCTGAGCTCCACCTTTCACTATTTAAATGTGAGTTTCACTTTGACACTTGGGCTGAAAATAGAGATGGGTGGGTGCTGGAGAACCTGCAACCCGCAGTGACATCCTCTATGCAAGACCTGGGAAACTGGGATGGGCAGCAGAGCATCAGGACCCTTCCTCCTTCCCTTTGTTCATTCCACCCATGTTTGCTGAGCATTTATTGTGTGTTAGGCACTGTCCCTGGAGGACAGTCACTGCTGCAGTCACTGGGAAAGATGGATAAACAGATAAGAAGTGTGGAATAACTAAATGTCTAAAAGGGGTAAAGCCCAAGAGGAGTCCCTATTCCTTGCTCAGGCTGTTATCCAAGAAGGCTTCCTGGAGGAAAGGCTTCCTGAGCTGTGTCCTGAAGTAGAGCAGTCCTGGTAAAGAGGAAGCATGGTCTTTGGGACTCCAAGTGGCTCAGCTGAATTCAGACTGCAAGTCAAGAAGCGGGGAGAGCTGAATTCAGAGAGGTGGGTAGGGTTAGTTCTGTAGTTTTGTATGCTAAACGAAAGCATGGATCAATGGGACACCATGGGTGATATTAGCTAAAAGGGTGACAGCAAGAGATCTGTCCCGTGAAGGGTGTGCTGTGGCAGCTGTGGGGCGAGAGGACTGGCACAGGACGAGAGTGACTGCAGTGTGTGGAGGTCCTGGGCTGGCAGCCTTGGTGGCATGGAGGTAGGATTGAGAAGGGCTAGTAACTGGCTGGGAGGGAAGGTGAAGACAGCTGGGTGTTGGGGTGGCTTCCAGGCTGGGTGGTATGGCTCTTTGAGGGTGGTTCCAGACAGAAGCTGGTAATGAGGAGAACAGTTGTAAAGGTGCCAGGTTGAGATGCCAAGGGACATGGGGGATGGAAGAGATGTGTAGGGAGGGGGCCGATTGGTGCTGCAGGCCAGGAGCTCAGGAGAGAGGTCTGGACAGGATCTGAGCTGAGGGAGTGAACAGGAGGCCCTAGTAAGAGCCAGAAAAGCAGGTGCCAAAGGCAGATTCCTGTGGGTCAGAAATATTACCAACCAGGAGTAAGTTTTAATTGAACCCCATGAAGATAACCTTAAGTCAGAGTACTGTTAGAATTTTCTATTCTGGCAATGTCTTTCATGAGATGACTTCTCTCTTTCCCAGCTTTTCTGGTCATAGGTATGTCAGTCAACTTTTCATCACTATAAGAAAATATCTGAAATAATTAGATTATAAAAAGGAAAGGTTCATTTTAGATACCAGTTTCAGAGGTTCTAGGCTATGACTGATCGATCGATTGCTTGCTTGCTTTGTGCAAAGCAGCACATCATGGCAGGAGCTCCTGGAAGAGCAAAACTACTCGCTTCATGAACGAGGGAGCCAAAGAGAGAAAGACTGGAGTTCCACGGTCTCCTTCAAGAGCACAACCCTGATGACCTAAGGTCCTCCTACTAGTCTCCATCTGCTAAAAGTTCTACCCCCTCCCAAATGTGCCACTCTGGGGACCAAGACATTAACACATAGGCCTTCAGGAGACATTCACTATTCAATCTATAGCCCTATGTATATATGTGTTTTGGGAGGGTGATAACAGGTAGATTCTGACATGTCATTTAAAGCTCCCACCCCCAAAGATATCCTCACAGAGCCAGGAAAGGTGGCCCACACTATAATCCCGGTACTTGAGAAACCAAGATAAGAGGATTGTAGGGTTAAGGCCAGTCTCAGCAACTTGGTGAGAGCCTCAGTAACTTAGCAAAACCTGTTTCAAAATAAAAAACAAAATAGGGCTGGTGTGTAGTTCAGACGTGGAATGCCCCAGGGTTTAAATCTCTAGTATCCCCCCCGCAAAAAAGCTACCCACAACTATTGTTTAAAGTCCACTATTCAGAGCCTTCCTTTTAAGACTAAAACTTTCCACTAAAATGAAAATGTCTTTTGAAGCTGGCATACATTCAAAATGAAGTAGTCACTGATTTATAAAATGGATCATGCAATCCCTTCCAAAATGACAAACTCCATCCCAAGAAGAAGTGTTGATGGAGTAGAATGAAAGAGATTATTAGTAAGGGTCATTATTTTGTGACCCTGTACAACAGGGATTGACAAACTTCTTCTTTAGAGGGCCAGATGGTAAATCTTTCAGGTTTTGCAAGCCCGTGGGTCTGACACAACTACTCTCCACTCTGCCATCTCCACAAGCAGCCATAGATAATATGGAAATGAATGAGCATTCCTGTGTCCAATAAAACTTTACTTACAGACATTGAAATTGGATTTTATTCGATTCAATTGCAAATTAATTTTCCTGGGTCATGGAATCATACTCTTCTATTGATCTTTTTCCAGCTGTTTAAAAATGTAAAAAAAAAAAATTCTTAGCTTGTGTGGGCTGCTCAAAAACAGGCCTGAGTTTGCCTATCTTGATTTGCAATTCATATGGCCCTTTTATTTCCATTATTTCATTGGCTCTATCACCTCTAGAGATAGACATTAACATTTCTGTTTTATAACAGAGGAAGCTGGAGGTCAGAGCTGCGGGAAGGGCGTGCCAGGAGGGAGGATAAGGCCAAAGAAAAGAGGTGGAGGAGCTCTGTCGCCAAACTTGTGCGGAGGAGTGGGTGGCCATGAGGGGAGACTGTCACACCTCTATCCTCAGCCAGCTGGGGGTGGCCAGGGAGGTGGGCGAATCATTTGCACTCATTATGTCCGGTTTGTTAGACACCTTTGGGGAAATAAATAAAAGCCGTGTTTCTAACCCCATGAGATCTTCAATGAAGCCCAGATGTAGTGTTTGTAGGGAAAACCAGGACATTCCCTCAGCCTCCTTCCAGCACAAAGTGGTGGTGACCCTAGGAAACCATGGTGACTTTGGCTGACATGCTCAAGTCTAGCCACAAATTGCCAGAAAGCAGCTGAGGAAGGTTTAGGATTTCTCCTGGCAGTGACGCTCCAGCAGTGTGAGGGCGGGCCAGAACCTTCTTCCTGGGTTGTGTGTGGCCCTGAGGAGGCTCCACCCCCGATCACAATCACTGCCCTCACTTCTTTGGTTCTGCTTCAGAGAAGGCGTAAGGCACCTGCAATGTGGTGGGATGGCGCTGCAGACAGTTCTTTGGGAAGCAGAGTCTAAGGCTCTGGGCTTGTGCTGTAATCACACCCTACAGAGGGAAACTGAGGGGCTTTAGAGCAGGATGGTCACAGAGGTGCAGCTTTAGACTTGGCCACCTTCCGGTATGGAGGCTCTTTCCCCACAAAGTGGGGAAACCTGGCAGTTCATGGAGAGAAAACTGTGTCCGTGTGGTTCCAAATCAAGCACTTGGGATGCCAGGGGCAGAGCCAACCAAGTCTTGGAGGGGGCCCCCAGGTGGTGGGAGTGTCCTCCAGCATTTATTGGGCATCTACTATGCACTACACAGCAAGTTGGGTGCTGGGGCTGTACACATCAACCCAGACATGGTCCTGGCGGAGGAGGAGGAAGAGATTCACAGAGAGAAAAGAATAGACCCCTTTGTTTTAGGGTATTTGCTGCCAACCGCTCTAAAAAAAAAAAAACCCAGCAGGTAGAAGCAAAAAACACCAAACATGGAGAGGTCATGCCAGTTTCTCTAAAGGGTGCAGAAGACGCGTGCTCGGGCTTAGGGCTTGTCCTGCTGGGTGGCAGACCTGTCTCTCCTAGCCTTTCCCTGGCTGGGAAATCTCTGGCCAAGTTCTTTAACTTCTCTGACTCTTTCCTAAGGATGGGTTAGGTTAGCGAGAAGGGATGGACAACTGCAGCCCCTGGGGGGCTTTGAGAAGCAGAGCCAAAAGAGAGAAGCCAGATTTTAAAAGCCATGTCACATCACTAGGAATTACATTAAGATGTAATAAAAGTACAAAAATAAAATAAAATAAAAATCACAGCTGGCCTTTCTCCTACTGCTTTAAACATAACTGAGAAGAGCTTCCTTTTCATCCTAAAATTGCTCAAACAAGCTTCTGCTGTGTCTCTTCTTAGCCAGTCTGCCATGCCTTGGCAGGCCCGGGACACTTCTCCTCTCTGCTTGGTCACCCAGCATGAGGCCACTTGGGACACGCACCTCCGCCCACCCTCCTGGCAGAGCCACCCGCGGTCCCGCATCCTGAGGGGCACTGCTTCTTTCACAGTGCCCTTTCTTTCCCTGCGTCATGTCTCTCTTTTCCCTGAACCTCTGGAAGTCGGCCTCCCTGCCCCCTCGGACCGAGGCCATCCTGACCAGGAGGCCATCTGCCTGCTCCTACCTCCCTTCCGAGGCTCCCTGGCTTCCTCACCGCCCAGTGCCAAGAACTCAGGAGCTGTCTTTAACTCAACAACAAAAAAAAAAGGGGGAGGAGGAAGGAAGGGAGGGAAACAGGAAGAAAAACAGGAAGGAAGGAAAACAGGAAAGAACATGACAGGAAGAAAGACTACAACAGATGTTGGTGAAATCACTTCCCTCGTCGCTTTGCTCCTGTCCTGCTTAAGGAGGGAAATCTGATGTCTCCATCTGTTATGCAGCAGACAGTGAGTGAGTGCGGCCTGCAGGCCCTGCCTTCCCTCTCCTCCAGGCTGCCCCTTGTCAAGGTGCTTCTACTCTCAGGACTGTACAGTTTGCTGATAACGACTGCATCTTTATTTCTTTAATGACACATTATGGTATGGATTGATTATATAAACTCTAGGTGAAATACAGCCTTCTTGCCAAAAGTTAAACCATTATAGATATAACCCAGCACCTCCTTTCCTGGTTTCCTTCCCACCCCCACAGGTAATCACAAGTACCAGTCTGTTAGATATCCCTTCAGAACTTTTTGATATATATTTACATCCATGAGTAGGAAATCGCGGAATATACATGATGCTGTTTTGTGATTTAAAAAGAAATCATATCGCCGGGCGTGGTGGCGCACGCTTGTAATCCCTGCACTTGGGAAGCAGAGACAGGAGGATCGCATGGGTTTGAAGCCAGCCTCAGCTACTTAGTGAGGCTTTCAGCAACTTAGTGAGACCCTGTTTCCAAATAAAATATAAAAAAGGTCTGGTAGAAAGCCTCTGGGTTCCACCCTAGTACCACAAAAAAAAAAAAAAATCATATATTGGCCAGGCACAGTGGCTCACACCTATAATCCCAGTACTTGGGAGGCGGAGACAGGAGGATCGCAGGTTGAGGCCAGCCTTACAGCTTAGCGAGATGCTCAGCCACTTAATGGGAACTTGTTTCAAAATAAAATAAAATTAATCATAGAAATGGTTTTATGCCACACATTCTGTTCTGCAGTCTGCTTTTGTCACTCGGCAGGATGGTTTAAAATCCTACCCAAGTTGGTTTTTTACATCTGCCTCGCTCTTCCCTTAACTATAAGGACAGCATCCCATTAGTTCAACATTTGGGTTGTTCCAAACGGCATTGTGTTTCTGTAATTAAAGGGTACCAGTTTTCCCACAGCTTTGCCAACACCTATTGTAAACCCTTATTTATTTATTTATTATTTATTTATTTATTTATTTAGTGGTACTGGGAGGGAGAACCCAGAGGCTTTCTACCTCCAGACTACACCCCCAGCCCTATTTTATATTTTATTTGGAAACAGGGTCTCACTAAGTTGCTGAGAGCCTCACTAAGTAGCTGAGGCTGGCTTCGAACCTGTGCGAGCCTCCTGTCTCAGCCTCCCAAGCGCGGGAATTACAAGCCTGCGCCACCATGCCCGGCTATTGTAAAACTTTAAATCTTAACAATATGTTGGGTGGAACATGGTCTTCTGTAATTTGCATCTATCTGATAACTAGTGAAGTTGAACACCTTTATTAGGTATTTACCTTGTTTTGTCAGTTATTTATTTAGTCTTTGTCTTTCCTTCCAGATGTTTGCTTTCTTAATTGACTTGTAGGAATTCCTTTTTGGGGAGAGGGGAGCTGGAGACTGAACCCAGGGCTGGTGCATGCTAGGCAAACACTACCATGGAGCTACAGCACCAACCCTTGTAGAAATTTTTTTAAATTATTCTTTTTAAAATTTGTTATTGGTGCATTGTCGTCATACATCTTAATGGACTACAAGATGGTAGAGGCGTACATGAACACATCCCTGGAACCCTTTACATATTGTAAATAATAATCATTTGTCAGGTATATCGTAAATTTTCTGGACTCCTTTCCTGCCCTTCAGTCTTTTGGTGACTCTCTCTATTGGATGAAAGTTCTGTAGTCATTTCAGGTCTTTAAAACGAGGTATGTGTTTGGTAGGACTACTATAACGAAGTGCCATAGACCGAGGGCCTTTAGCAATAAAAGAAATTTATTTTCCCATCGTTCTGGAGACTAGAAATAGAAGGTCAAGGTTTTCAAAAGGTTGGCTTCTCCTAAGGCCTGTCCCCTTGGCTTGTAGCTGGCCGCCTGCTCAACACACCTTCACGTGGTCCACCCTCTGCCGGCACCTGCATCCTCATTTTCTCTTCTTCCAAGGGCACTTGTTCTATGGGAGTTTTCATATTGGATTAATAACTAATTTTAATTTTATTACCCTTTTTAAAGACCCTATTTCCAAATACCATCACATTCTGAAGTACTGAGGGTTAAGACTTCAACATATGAATTTGAAAGGAGGCACAATTTAGTCCAAAACAGCAAAGTAGAGAGTAGAAGCCCAGTTGACAAAGAGTGGGAGGCCATCTCCACGCCTGTCCTTTCTGAAATTGGACCCTGGTTGCAGGAGAGGCCAGGCCCCAAAGCCAAGAAAACTGTCTCCAGCATAATTTGGCAAATGGTAACTAGCTCTCTTCTCCTCCCATTCCAAGGTGCTCCAGTCCCCAGTTCACTCAGCTTGACTCACCATGTGTGAAGAAGAGACCACCGCACTTGTGTGTGACAACGGTTCTGGCCTGTGCAAGGCGGGCTTTGCAGGAGATGATGCCCCCCGAGCTGTCTTCCCCTCCATTGTGGGCCGGCCTCGCCACCAGGTGTGTGCTTATCTGGATCCCATGCTTTGAGACTCTAGAAGCTGCCGAGGGGGTATGGGTGTGTTGAGTAGTGTGTGTGCGTGTGTGTGTGTGTGTGTGTGTGTGTGTGTGTGTGTGTGTGGTAAGGTGAGGGGGGAAATGTATGAATGGATTTTGTGTTCTCTCAGAAAATGACATTGTCTTAGAAGACAGACCAGGCCACAGGAAACCCTCTACCTCCTCTTCCTGCTGCCCTGCCATCTGGGTCTGCCCACCCTTGTCTCCCACCGTCCTGTTTCAGCAGAGGATGGACTCTCTTTCTCATTCTCCTCCTTCCTCCAAGGCACTCCAGTGCCTGGATCCCTGCATGTGTAACCCTCAGCCAATTCACCTCTCTCTTGCATTACAGGGTGTGATGGTGGGAATGGGCCAGAAAGACAGCTACGTGGGGGATGAGGCTCAAAGCAAGCGAGGGATTCTAACCCTCAAATACCCCATTGAACACGGCATCATCACCAACTGGGATGACATGGAGAAGGTATCTGCACTCCCCTCCACCCCCGCCACGTGCTCATTTTAAAGATAATACATCACCATGACCCTCACGTCCCACAGCCCACTGTGCCCTGTCATCTCTCCCTTGAAAATGTTCCTGTCATCCTTCTTTCCTTCCGCACAATCGTTTCTCCAAGTCTGGCTGCTAGCCTCTCTCTCCCTGGCCCATCACGGTGGCTTCCCGCTGCTTTCTTTGTCTCCGGTCCTCACTCAGCCAATTAATTCTCTACCCTGCTGCAAAGTTTCTCTTGCTAAAAACATCAGGTCCTGTCACTCATGCCCTCTGGAATCTTCATTAACAACAGTAGGTCCCTAACTTGCAGTCATGGCCTCAGAAAGCCTGGCCACCCCCAATTCCCTGCTCCCTGCTTTTCTTAAACATTTGCTCTGGCCCGCCCTCCACTCTGTTTAAAATGTCCATGCTGCCTTCAGAGAGGCAAATAGCCCTCTCTTCTTTTTATTTTCCCTTTTATGACTTCAGATAGGTGCATTGATGCTATATTATTATCACGATTCTCTAATGAAGATCTTCAGGAGGACTCTAGGGATATTTAGAAGCTTTTTTCTATCTGTGAATGCAGGGACGGGGGGCAATTTTTAAATGCTAGCATTCGTGATCAACAAAATCATGTGTAAAATGCTAACAGAGCCTTTCTAATATTCTTCCAATCAATTCTGCTGACAGTTGTCTGAGAGTTCTTTTTTCTACTCTGACTGTCTTTTGAAATGTAATGAGCTAACTGAGCACACTGCAACTGGGAATGGAAAACGTGGGGCAGAAGTCTGCCATTCACTTATGACTTCCTCTGGCTCCTGCATTCACTCTGGATGTGAGACAAGCTCATAAAATATACCTGCTTTTGCATCACACAGTCGAGTGGGTAGTACCATAGACATTGGCTTTAGCAACAGAGATCTGGGTGCAAATCCTACCCTCTAAGCTTCGAAGCCTTAGTTTCCTCGTTTGTGGAGATGAAAATATTGACTTCATTAAGTTGCTCTGGAGATTGTATTAAAGACTTAGTTTAAAGACATAAAGACATGGCCGGGCGTGGTGGCACACGCTTGTAATCCCCGCGCTTGGGAGGCAGAGACAGGAGGATGGCGCAGGTTCGAAGCTAGCCGTGCGCGCTGGCTTAGGAGACCCTGTTTCCAAAAAAAAAAAAAAAAAATGTAAAAATAGGTCTGGGAGTGTAGCCCAGAGGTAGAAGGGCTTCCAGGAACCCCAATACCACCAAAAAAAAAGAAATAGATTAGTGCTCAAAAAATGATATACATTATTCATATATACAACACACACACACACACACACACACACACACACACACACATATATATATATATACTTCAAGATCTAACTTGAAGACATGAGAAATTAAATATTTTTACAATAGTGACAATGTGCAAATTCTTTAAAGAAGCCCCTAAAAATATAGTATGTGCCCTAAAAGAGAAACTAAATAAGGCAAATGCATCAAATCTCCCCCAAAATAAATTTTACACTCACTGTCATTTCAAAAAATTATATAAAACAATCAAAAAGTGTGTTTAGAAATAAATGGGCAAAAATTTTAAGAACAAAATGATTAAGAATAATTATGAGGGAGACTTGCCATTTTCAAATAGAAAAATATAAGAGTTATAAAAAAATTAAAATAATTTGGTACCAGCACAAAGGTAGAGGGGAAAGATATGGTACATAAAACTTCCAACACCAGAGAGAGGTAAAAATGATTATTCAATGATTTATTCTAGCCAGGCGTGGTTGTGCATGCTTGTAATCCCAAACACTTGGGAGGCTGAGACAGGAGGATCACAGGTTTGAGGACAGCCTCAGCCAGTAGTGAGACAGACTCTCATCAACCTAGTGAGACCCTGTTTCAAACTAAAAATAAAATAGGGCTGGGGGTATGGCTCAGAGGTAGAATGCCTCTGGGTTCAATACCCAGCACCACACACAAAAAAAAATTTTTTTCTGGGACAACTGATTAGTTATTTTTTTAAATTTATTTATTTATTTATTTTTTGGTGGTACTGGGGTTTCTGGAAGCCCTTCTACCTCTGGGCTACACTCCCAGACCTATTTTATATTTTTATTTGGAAACAGGGTCTCCTATGCCAGCGCGCGCGGCTGGCTTCGAACCTGCGCGATCCTCCTGTCTCTGCCTCCCAAGCGCGGGGATTACAAGCGTGCGCCACCACGCCCGGCTCAACTGATTAGTTATTTGAAGAATATGAAGAATCTTACTGCATACCAGTTCACCAAATACATATTAATTGAATATAAAAGTTGAATATAAAAACCAAAGATTATCCAAAGCAAATGTGCATATTTAATCAGCTTTCTGGTGAAAGGATTCATAAAGAAGAATCCTTTTGATTTCTTAGATTTGATTTCTTAAAAATCATAACTTCTAAATTTGAAAGTCTAGCATCAAATTGCAAAAAAATATTACAAGTGCATTGAAGGATGAATATAAACAGCTAATACTAACTGGTAATTAAAAATACAAAGTATACCAAGACAAATTAACAACATGAAGAGATAGTGTACCAAAATGAAATTATAATAAGTTGCAAATATGAAAAAATGTAAAACTCATTTGAAACAAAACAGTTCTAAGTAAAATAACTAGTTATGATTTTTACCTACCAAATTATTTCATATTTGAAGAATGAGAATGCTGAATTCAGGCAAAATAGCTACCTTCTTATTCTTAAATATAGCTTAGCCTTTGTTGGTAATTGTAGTCAGTCTTCTGGTTACCATGTCCTTCAGCTCAATAACTCCTCACTTAGAATTCTTTTCCCTGTAGAACACCCTGAATTCAAAAATAGAAAATAAAAAATGCACAAAGATAGCAGCTACCACAGGAACATTTATAAACAAAAATCAGAGACACTACAAATAGTAATGTGATTGAACATATGATGTATATAATAAAATACTGGGCAAGCATTAAAATGTTTCTTTAATTTACTAAAAATGAATATAAAGGGAAATTATTTATGCCACACAAACAAATTTGAATAGTGTAAGATAATAATGACCATGTAATAAATAAACGAAAATAACAAATTTTAAAATACATAAAGAGAGAAGATTTGAAAAGGAGAAAAAAAGCCCAAATGTTAACTATTTTTAAGTGACAGAAAGACAGGAAGTTTTTATTTCTTTTTAAAATATTCTTCTAGCCAGGCGTGGTGGTGCATGCCTGTAATCCCAGTACTTGGGAGGCTGAAATGGGAGAATCACAGGTTCGAAGCCAGCCTCAGCAACTTAGCAAGCCCATGTTTCAAAATGAAAAATAAAAAGGGCTGGCAGTGTATCTCCAGGGTGGAATGCCCCTGGGTTCAATCCCCAGTGCCAAAAGAGATATAAATTTATGAATTATGAACATTTTTATCTTTTAAGGGACAGTACTTTATTTAAAAATAAAATAAAATGGAGCATGGATGCTCGATCCTGCACCTGAAGATACTGATTTGATGGGTCAGGGATGCAGCCTAGGAAGCTGCATCTGTAATTGCGTCCTAGGTGATGCAGAAATAGAACATCTGGAAAGCACATCTTTTAAGAAGCGTCACCTTCTGACCAGTTGACATCCTTCATCTCTTGTGCCATCCTTTGTCTTCCCATCAGGGCCTCTGCTGGTGCCAGCCCCTTGCTTGAAGGCCCTGCCCTGCTTCTGGAGACCTTTGCTCTCATGCCCATCCAGAATGCCTGCCTCTTCCTTCCCTTAACATGGGGCTAGTGTCGAGGTGCTTTTTCTTTTTTTTACTTTCATCCTTTCAGACTTTGAAACAAAGAACTGGGCACCGTGTTTGATTCATATCTACCTTCAACACACTTAGCATGATCCTAGCCAAGTCCATAAGTCCAACGGGATCAAGTGAGCTTGGGCCCCACCTCTGAATCAACCAAACCCCAGAAAGCAATGAACACGGGTGATGCAATGCACCTGGATCCCCTAAGGCACAAAGAACTGGGAGAAGGGAAAAGAAAGAATGTGGGGCAAAGCCCTGTGGAGAAGGGAGGAAAAAGGAAGGTCAAATGAAAATAAGAAGCACAGAGAGTATATTGGTCCCACGTCTGACCTGCCTGGGGCCCTGTTGAGAGAGAATATACCCACTAGAATTTGATCAGAAATTCCCAGGACTAATATTCATCTCTCCAGATCCAGCCTCATCCTGTGTACCACACAGTCCCCCTCCCACAGCATGGGCTTGTCCATCAGAATTTTCCAGCACACTGGGAGTCTACTGGACTTATCTGGCTTTTGTCTCAACCAGATCTGGCACCACTCCTTCTACAATGAGCTGCGGGTAGCACCAGAAGAGCACCCCACCTTGCTCACAGAGGCCCCACTAAATCCTAAGGCCAACAGAGAGAAGATGACGCAGGTAAGAGCCAGCGAGCCTTGAGCACCGGCGCGAGTGTGCAATGTGGATGCTCAGCCAGATACTTTGTCCTCTTCGAGCATCAGTGTAAGAGAATGTTTTGAGGACCTACTGCATGAATAGCCCAGGCCAGGCCCTCTGGGAAGTGAGAGTCGGAGAAAGAAGAACCAAATTGGCATAGCTCCTCTCCTTTATAAGGTTACAAATCATTCTACGGCCCAAAAGGTGCTGTAATTTTGCCAGACAGTCCTTTATTCTTCATTGTTCTTTCAGATCATGTTTGAAACCTTCAATGTCCCTGCTATGTACGTCGCCATTCAAGCCGTGCTGTCCCTCTATGCCTCTGGCCGCACCACAGGTGAGCGGTCTTATAATTTATTCCTTTTCTGACTTCATGGGAAGTAGGGACAAGCTAGGCCCCTGCAGAGGCTCCCGCTCAGAACAACCAAAGGGAAAGCTAAAGCCCAGAGGAAACTTTTGCTTAGGGATAACGGATGGGAATGCCCACGGGGAATGCCAGATGTGAGCCTAACTCCATATAGTTGGAAAGAATTTACATGAACAAAGCATAATGCTCACATCACAGCAGTCACTGCAGGAGCTTGTACACATGGTACATGGTTGTAGACTGTTTCTGCCTCATAAAGCAAGAAGAGTAGAACCCATGATGACGGATATAAATGCGTGTGACCTTGCTGTAGAAGGATGCTCAGCAAAAGGAGAAATTTTTAACACAAAGTGATCCTTAGTAGGGACTTCACAGCTTCCAAAAATACTATCCAGCCGGGCATGGTGGCGCACGCTTGTAATCCCTGCACCTGGGAGGCTGAGACAGGAGGATCGCGCAGGTTCGAAGCCAGCCTCAGCTACTTAGTGAGGCTCTCAGCAACTTAGTGAGACCCTGTTTCCAAATAAAGTATAAATAGGTCTGGGAGTGTAGCCCAGAGGTAGAAAGCCTCTGGGTTCCACCCCGGTACCACCAAAACAAAAAACAAAAAAACAAAAAAACAAAAATACTATCCAAACATTCATTCATTATGTATTCATTGACTTATCATTCATTCATCTATCTAATGTTTCCCGTTACTCTCTGTGATGTACTAAACTCTGTTCCAGGCCATGGACAAAAAAACTAACAAATGAGAAAGACCCTGCCTTTGTGGAGCTAACCGTTTAGTGGGAGAGAGATAAAAATAAAAGATTATTTCCCGGCAGGGAGTGAGGTCAGTGAGGGGGAAAGAGATAGTACATACATTTTGTATCCTGGGCTCTGCACTTGATTTTATGGCATAAGCATCATGTTTACTGGGCACATGGTCGTCATTGTATGATGGTTCCATTATTTATTTATCTTACTCTTTACCTATTGCTGGACCTTTTGGTTGGTCCTAGTTTTTATTAGAAAATGTGTTTTAATCAAAATCCATATTCAAGAGTAAATTACTGGTTCCTGAATATTTACTTTTGCATCTGGCTCTTATTGAATTATCTAAGTAGGTCTAATGGTTTCTTAGTTGATGCTACTGGGTCTTCTAAAAGTAAAATAATGTCATCTGAAAATAATAATAATAATAATAATTATTATTATTATTATTATTATTATTCAGTTTCCTTTTGGTTAGAATACTTTTTATTTCCATTTTCTTAGTAAGTTAGCTACAAAATCCAAGACAATATTTTTGTGTGTGTGTACTGGGGATAGAACCCAGGGTCATTCTACCCCCGAGATATACCCCTAGCCCTATTTTTTTTTTTATTTTGAAACAGGATCTTACTGTGTTACAAAGGGCCTCACTAAGTAGCTGAGGCTGTCCTCAAACTGCGATCCTTCTCTCTCAGCCTCTCAAATGCTAGGATTACAAGCATGCGCCACCACACTTGGCTACAAGACAATATATATATTTGTGGGGTGGGTACTGGGGTTCCTGGAAGCCCTTCTACCTCCGGGCTACACTCCCAGACCTATTTTATGCTTTCTATTTGGAAACAGGGTCTCTTAAGCCAGCACGGCTGACTTAGAACCTGTGCGATCCTCCTGTCTCCGCCTCCCAAGCGTGGGGATTACAAGCGTGCCCCACCATGCCCGGCCAATAGGAGTTCTTACATTGAGTTATCTTACTTCATTTCATGGTTTACTAAAAGTTTTATAAGTAGAGAATGTTAATCTTTTTCAAATTGGCTGCTTTTCATAGCTCCTTCCAGATTTAATTTTCTGATCGTAGGTACCTATGTGTTAGTTTAACTCTTGAAGGATGTGTAAGTTATTCACATAAAGAATGTGCAGCCTAGATTTAATGCAGATCAATAGCATACATTATCATTGGTATATTTCAAGGAATCCAGGGAGAGGATATGTTGCACTTGCCTTCCAAAGGCCTATCATCTCATTTTAGGGGAAAAATTGATGTATACACACACATGCACGCACACACACACACACACACACACACACACACACACAGACTGATAATTCTCATGGTGGATGAATTATCTTTAATACTAAAGGGCAATATGGTGTCTGGAGATATTTTGGTAATAGATCCCAGAAACAGATGAAAGATAAGAAGGTTTTCATAGGCCCTGTTCTCTCCTGTCCACAGGCATTGTCCTGGATTCAGGGGATGGTGTCACCCACAACGTCCCCATCTATGAGGGCTACGCTCTACCCCACGCCATCATGCGCCTTGACCTGGCAGGCCGCGACCTCACGGACTACCTCATGAAGATCCTCACAGAGAGAGGCTATTCCTTTGTGACCACAGGTATCCAGCCCCTTTCATGATTCTGACTTGAGTTCAGAACCAAATCTGATTGAGGACCGCAAGTTCTCAGATGGCCCTGTGTCCTCCAACTCTCTCGGGGGTAGACTAGGAGGCCCTGAGCTGGGGCTGTACCTCTAGACAGACCAGAGTCAAGGCAGCCTTATTGGAAGAGGGAGGTTCCTGACCAAGTCGTGCTGGGAGGAAACCACACAAGGTTTCGGCCTAATTGCTTTAAGCAGCAGCTGGCCGAGCCTCTTTTATAACCTGTCTCAGCACTCCCTTCTTCCCAAGGACCTGCTGCCTGTGTTCTCGTCACATGAGGACTATTGATTTCGACAGGGCTGAATGGTAGTGAAGATATGGTGGTGAATTTCATTACCTAGGGCTGCCTATGGTTTCCTGAGGACAAACAGAATAAAGGAGGTCTGAATTTCTACAGAGACATGTGGCCCACCTAGGCAGGGGAGGTTTTAGATAGGGGCCTTTTAGATTCTATAAGATTACAAAGTATAAGTCTGAATCTAGACGGGAAATGTGTCCTGTAAGGCCTGCAGGGAGGCCCATGGTTTTGTCAGGACAGAGTGCTAACAGCCAGGGAGAAATCCCATGCAAAGTTTTGCTTGGGGATCAAGCTTTTGAATTCCACTTTAGAAAAAAGAACAACAATTTTAACATGGGTAGAAAGACCTTTTACCCTCTCTAAAGGCAATTCTATCATCATCCCAAGACTGAATCCAAAGTAGATACAAGAAGGAGTTTTTCATGGTGATCACAATGGCACAGCCAACCTAGCAGAACTAAGTATTCACTTTTTGTCATTTCTGCTCCTCCTAGCCGAGCGAGAAATCGTGCGAGACATCAAGGAAAAACTGTGCTATGTGGCCCTGGATTTTGAAAATGAGATGGCCACAGCAGCCTCATCTTCCTCCCTGGAGAAGAGCTATGAGCTGCCAGATGGGCAGGTCATCACCATTGGCAACGAGCGCTTCCGCTGCCCTGAGACCCTCTTCCAGCCCTCCTTCATTGGTGAGGTGCTGCCTGCAGTCCCTGCTCATTGATCTGAAGGGGATGAGGGAGAGGTTCTTGGAAGAGAGGATAAGGGGGAGGTTGGATGAGGTATGGAAAAAAAGAGAAAAACCAGGAGTCAAGGACATTTTTTTATTATTTACATATACCCCATATTTTTCCAGAAAGGGTCAAAGCATATAAACAATGCAACTAGATAAAGTCTAATTGTTAAGTAAAAGGGTAATGAAATTAAGGTAAAGGAAAATCAGAATAGGGGATAGAACATGAAACTAAGAATGTGGTTAATACACTACATGTATCAGAACGTATCTTAGATCATTTAACATTTATGTCAACTAGACCTACACTAGTAAAGGAGGTGGGTTTGTGGATGAGACTTGGTTTGAAGTACAGACTCTGCCCTGCCAAGCTTTGTTTCCTTGGACTTGTTTTTTTCTTCAAATCCCAGTTTTTTTAATCTATAAAATGAAAGCAAGGACAGTACCTACCAAATAGTATTAAGACAAGGATTATGAAATAATATTTAACACAATTAGTGTCTTGAAGAATGTCTATGAGGGAAAAGGAGAGGATTTATTCATGGGTTTATTCTTGAGGTGTCTTTATGATCACCTAAACGTTCTAAATTTAGAATGTTAGGATAATTTCACAACTCTGGATATACTAAAACTACTGAACTATATACTTTTAAAGGGTCAATTTTATGGTATGTGGAATATATCTTAATAAAACTGAGAAAAGAAGCTGACGTGGAAGATAGAGGTATGCCTTTAGAAATAAGCCTTGGGCAACACTGTGAAAGATTAGTTAGAATAGGGGTAAACTAAAGGCTGGACCATGACTGCTTAGGGGTCTGGTTTTGTAATCCAGTTGATAGATTGATTAAGGATCTGACCTAAGGAAGTTAAAATAAAAGATCATTTGAGAAGCTGGAGCTATGAGCATTTGTGAAGCAATGGGTGTTATAATCTCTATTAGGCATGGAGTCTGCTGGAATTCATGAGACAACCTACAATTCCATCATGAAGTGTGACATTGACATCCGTAAGGATTTGTATGCCAACAATGTCCTCTCTGGGGGCACCACCATGTACCCCGGCATCGCCGACCGGATGCAGAAGGAGATCACAGCCCTGGCCCCCAGCACCATGAAGATCAAGGTGGGTGTTGCTCTAGTTACCTTTTCTAGTTGTACAAAGATCTGCCTGGCCCAGGAGATGCTTTCAGGACTGGTAGCTTGGTCTAGTACTCGAGTTCAGCATCAGCCTGGTCTGAATCCAACAGCATCTTGGGAGATTTTGTTCCTTGGATACCAATGGGCTAGAGGCATGTTTAGATTACTTATGCCCTCATCACATGGGTGTCATATGAGAAGCAGTTGAAAGAACTTGAAATAAAGAGAATATTGAGAGGGTTGAAGAGAAAATGAGGAGGAAGGAAATGGAAGGAAAGGAAAGACGGAGGCAGTATCTTTAAACTTCATCAAGGACATGGAAGCCAGGTGTGGTGGTGTACACCTGTAATCCCAGAACTTGGGAGACTGAGACAGCAGGATCACAGGTTTGAAGTCAGCCTCGGAAACTTAGTGAGGCCCTCCACAACTTACTTAAACCAATTCCAAATGAAAAATAAAATCAGTCTGGTGGTGGGGTAGCTCAGAGGTAGATCGCCTCTGGGTTCAATATCCAGCAACAGACAGACACACAGACACATCTTAGAGGTTACCCTAAAGGAAGTCAAAAGTTCAAAAAAGGGACTGTTTGGTCATAGGGCCAGTTGCCATTTCAAACTCCCAGATATATTTCTAGATTGCGTGGCTAGGCAGCTCTGATCTATCCATGTTGGCTACAGCCCTCTCTACATGGCTTCTCTCCAGGTGCATATCCTGTGGGCCTCTACAGAACAGCAGCCCACCTGTCTGCCACTTCTGCCTCTCCTCTGGCCTCTAAGCAATTCACACAGACCTTTTTAGGGCTTTTGAGAACTTTCCTGCTAAAGGGTTTGGAAAAAGAGTTGGGACAGCTGGGCGTGGTGGCGCATGCTTGTAATCCCCGCACTTGGGAGGCAGAGACAGGAGGATTGTGCAGGTTCGAAGCCAGCCATGATGGCTTAAGAGACCCTGTTTCCAAATAAAAATATAAAAAAATAGGTCTAGGAGTGTAGCCCGGAGGTAGAAGGGCTTCCAGGAACCCCAGTACCACACACACACACACACACACACACACACACACACACACACAAAGAGTTGGGACTAGAAATAATAAATTGATAGAAAGTTACAGGGTCTCACAATAAAGCTGGATCCTGGGGAGTAGGCCTGATGTGAGAAGTATACTCTGTCAGTGTATTCTAGAAACTTCTTCAGAAAGGTAGATTGCCCAGGCCTTCCCCTGCCTAATGGAAGGTGCTCACTGTAGGGAAGCAGAGCTGGCCACAAGAAAACTGGTGAGAGCCTGTGGGCTCTTCCCACCCAGAACCTCAGGAACAATGTGCTTACTGAGGCCTGCCACATGCAGGGCACCATGCCAGGCCTGGGCCAGGGCCACAAGTCAGGATTCCATACCTAGTCTCACCCCCAGATCCTGGTTCAGTAGGTCTGAGGTGCCCACTTCCCCTGTGCTAATGACCAGCCACCACTGATTCAATGCATTTCCTACCTCATCACAGAGTTTAGGATCTAATTAACAGACTTGATTTTTGAGGTTACAAGGGTAACCTCAATAAGCCAATAAAAAGGAAAAGGGTACCCAGGCAGGGAAAATAGAGAGAACAGAGGTAGCTGGGGTGTGTGAGCTTGTATGAGCACCCAACTAAGCTGAACAGCAGAATGTACTGAGCAGGAGAGAAGACACTAGCCCTAGAAGACGTGTAAGAAGAGACCTGTGGTGGGGATGGAGCTGAGAGTCAGAGTCACCAACCTAAGAGTAGCCAGGGTTTTCTCACAACTAAAACTTCCTTCTATAAAATTGGTTACTGTCTTAGAGACTAGGTCTTCTCAGTCCTTGTGATAGCTGTTCAGGGAGCCTCTGGATGACCTTTGTCTGCCTGAATAATGAGATAACTTGTAATGATCCTTCTTATTCTGTAATCCCATGATCTCTGCAATTTAGAAAACACCGAGAGTGATTTTTTACGAGGCAGAAAAATCCATGTAGTGTCTGGTTGCTCTAGCATGGAATTCCTGGACCCTTCAAACACTGGGACATTAACTGAAGAGCAATAGTTCTTCTGGATCCACTTTTAGGAGAAGTTAAAAGTTATTTGACATAATAACCCATTTCTAAATGCTAAGCTTAGGACTCCTAGTGGAAGGGATGAATTTGAAAAGTTGCTCATTTGAATTGAGAACTACTCAATGAATTTGATAACTGCAGTAATTTGAAAACTGCTCAGATATAAGTGGCTGTTAACAAACAAAGCTCAAAACAGGGTCTTGGAAGACTGCCTTTAACTCAGGAATGGAGGCAGCCCAGCCTGACCCGACCATGCATCCAGATCTCAGGCAAGGACAAAATAGAGCTTCCCCTGTAAGTGTTGGCCTTAGTCGGCAATGGCTGAGAAACAAACAACTATGAAATTTCAGGCACAGAACAATAAGCGTTTATTGCTTATGCATCTGCAGGTCTGCAGAAAGTGAGCTGATCAGGGTCAGGCTTGGCGAGGCACCTCTGCAGGTCCATCCAGCTCAAGTCACGTTCACAGTGCTCTTTATGGGGCCCAGGCCCGAGGGCCAGCAGCTCCTCTGGGGAAGCTTTTCTCACAAAGATAGCAGAGGCACAAGAGAGCATGTCCAGCCATGCACGCACATTTCAACACCTGCTTGTGTCACGCCCACTAACATCCCATTGGACAAGGCAAACATATGGCTCGTCTCTCCGCCACAGGGCAGGGCCATAGCCTCTTCCCATGGAGGACAGAAAGAGGGAGGGGAGAGTGGGAATTCTGAGCGATGATCTGGTCTACTACCATGTTTATCCTGGCCATTTCCGATCGTGGAGGCTGCCCTTTCCTGGGGCAGTCTGGCAGCATGAGACAATTTCTGGCCCTCCCTGGCTATTCTTTTTGGGGGGTGGGTGGGAGTGAGGTCTACAGGAATGTACCACCGCACCCAGCTTCCTTGCCTGTTCTCTCGGGGGCTGATCTCGACTTGCCACTTTACTCTTTGCAGATCATTGCTCCCCCGGAGCGGAAGTACTCAGTCTGGATTGGAGGCTCCATCCTGGCCTCTCTCTCCACCTTCCAGCAGATGTGGATCAGCAAGCCCGAGTACGATGAGGCGGGGCCCTCCATTGTCCACAGAAAGTGCTTCTAAAGTCACAACGCGTTCTCTGAGGATCCCCTCGAGGCTGCTGTTACCAGTCACAAAACATTAAAACCTGCAAGCCTTACTCCTCTGTGTGGGGCTCTTTTTTCCCTGGGCTGTGTCTCCCACCTGTTGCAAAGGGCTTTTCATAGATTATTTCTAATCTGCACAATATTCCTGTGAGATAGGTACTATCATTATCCCCATATAATAGTAAAGGAAATAAGGCTCAGAGAAGTTAAGGTCTTACTAAAAATAATTCAAGTTTCTCTGATCCCAAAGCTGGTTCTCACCTGCTCTACCATCTTGTTTTTCTCCTTGAACATAGGTAAGAATGAAAGCTTCATGACTCAGAGGGTTTAAGAAACGGGCTTTCAGAGTTTTAAGTCCTTAAACTCACAAGCAATACACTAGAGAACATGAACCCAAGCCTTATAGAATGTAACATGAGTGGTTCAAATACAATCCATTTGTACTTAGTTGAAGGAAAATCATAGTGGGCTTTAAGATTTCTCTGAGAGCTTTGGTCATTGAAAATTAGATTGTAGCCGGGCGTGGTGACACACACTTGTAATCCCCGCACTTGGGAGGCAGAGACAGGAGGATCGCGCAGGTTCGAAGCCAGCCGCGCATGTTGACTTAGGAGACCCTGTTTCCAAATAAAAATGTAAAAATAGGTCTGGGAGTGTAGCCCGGAGATAGAAGGGCTTCCAGGAACTCCAGTACCACCAAAAAAAAAAAAAAAAAGAAAAGAAAATTAGATTGTATTTTGCCCCAAAATTAATTTAAAAAAAGAATAGCACTCTTGGGAAGAATATATTCATATATTTACTTTTCTCTCTCTTTCTCTCTCTCATATATTTTTTCCCCATCCTCCACCCTTGGTCAATTCTGTTTACTTTTACAAGTATCCACTGAACACTAACCCTAACTAACTTTCCTTACGGCTGGGTAAGACCACATGTGATATAGGTTTACCACAAAAATGATTCCTGCCCATCAGGATCTCACTGCCTAACGGCAAGACAGACACCTACTGTACAAGACAATGATATAAGGGTAAAGAGAAGCACCCACAAAATACTATGAGAAAATAAAGGATAATAATAGTAACTAACAATGAGTATTTACACTAGGCTGACTGCAGAGGCTGGCTGTTGGAGGGCCGACCTGGTCAGAACTCCCTACCCTCCACTCCCACCTCACTTCCCTTAGCCCTCCAGGCCCTCCACCACTTCAAGAGAAAAAGTGCTGAAAAGTGAAAGTGCTGCCCTAAATTCTTTTCTTTCTTTTTTTTTTTTTTTTTTCGGTGCTGAGGATAGAACCCAAGGGCATTCTACCTCTGGGCTACACCCTATTTTTTATTCTTTATTTTTAAACAGGGTCTCACTGAGTTGCAAAGGGCCTCACTAAGTAGTAGCTGAGGCTGTTCGCGAACAGTGATCCTCCTGTCAGCCTCTGGAATGCTGGGATTACAAGCGTGCGCCACCACGCCCCACCGGGGTCTGGCTAAGTTGTTGGGAGCCTCACTAGATTGCTGAGGCTGTCTTAGAACCAGCAATCCTGCTGTCTCTGCCTCCCAAGTACTGGAACTACAGGCATGTGCCACTACGCCCTCCTAGAGGTCACATTCTTAAAAGACCTCCCCTTATGATCAGGTTTCGCAGTAAGAGTTCATTCAGGGGAGCAGAGCCACCATGGATATTCTGAAAATAAGGGATTTATTACAGGAATGAGACTTTATCCAAGGTGGAAGGAGCTGGGGAGGTGAGTATCTGCAAGGATTTCTAGGATAATTAGAGAGGGGTCATTACTCTCTGGAGGGCTAGTTGAGATCTTTCTCTGGGCACATCGTCTGCTATAGTATCTGACTACAGAGATCTCCCCAGAGGAGTGGCTGGAGATCCTGGTCTGCCTTCCAAGTCTCATGCCACGTCCCCTTTTGGCCAACTCCGTTAAGAGTCCTTTTGGCAGAGCATTCTGGAAACATACTTCTCAGTCTGACCATATCCATTTGCAGAATCCAGCACATTAAGAAGTGTTTGATGTAAATGAGATGTAGCTGACCAAATGTCCAAGAAGCAAAAGGAAAACCACATGTTTGGACAGGCATCCTGGTACATGTAATCCTAGTGCTTGGAAGGCTGGGACAGAAGGATTGCAGGTTGGAAGCTGGCTTCAGCAACTTAGGATCCTTGGCAACTTAGCAAGACCCTGTTTAAAAAAACAAACAAACAAAAAAAGGCAGGCATGCTAGTGCAAGCTCGTAATCCCAGATTCAGGAGGCAGAGACCAGAGGATAGATTCTGGGACAGCCTCAGCTATTTAGCAAGGCTCTTCACAACTCAGAGAGAATCTATTTCAAAAATAAAAACACTAGCCGGGCGTGGTGGCGCACGCTTGTAATCCCCGCGCTTGGGAGGCGGAGACAGGAGGATCCCGTTGGTTCGGAGCCAGCCTTGCTGGCTTAAGAGACCCTGTTTCCACATTAAAAAAAAAAAAAAGTAAAAAATAGGTCTGGGAGTGTAGCCCGTGAGAGTGTATCCCGGAGGTAGAAGGGCTTCCAGGAACCCCAGTACCACCAAAAAAAAATAAATTAATAATAATAATAATAATAAAATAAAAATACTAAAAAAATAGGGCTGGGGGCGTAGCTCGGAAATAGAATGTCCTGGGTTCCACCCCCAGTACCAATAGACAATATCGGGAAAGCTCTAAAATCACCCTTATTTTTGTCTATAAAAAAGCAAAGATGACGGAACTGTTTTTTTTACAATGTTATTTGTCCTGTAAACAAAAAAAAAACGGAGGGCCTAATCTCACTATAACAGATCCAGCTGTCTGCAAACTCTTCCCCACCCTAACGCAATTAGACTTCCTACTTGCAAAGCTTCTCTACTACCGGTGCGGAAGCCCGGCGCTCCCTCGGGCCCCGCCCCGCCAGCTCAGCCCCGCCCACTTCCTGCCCGGCGATCTTCTGACGTCAGGAGCGCGCCGAGGCGCCTAAACAGCGGTTCGTCGGCCGGAAGTGCTCGGGCCGGAAGTGCGCCTAACGCTGAGCGTGGGTGGGATGGCCGCGGGCCGGTTCTTGCTAAGTCGGCTCCGAGCGCTCTTCGGTTCCATGGCTCAGCCCCCACTCGAGGGTGCGCCCTCTTCTAGGGGTCTGCACGCGGGGCGCCGGCCCCGAAGGCTGTTCATCGAAGGCAACATTGGTAAGGGTTAGAAAGTGGCTGCCAAGCCTTGGCCTCCGCCTCGCAAGTGATGAGAGGCTGGGAAAGGCAGCTGGCCCGGAGTCCTCCCCCTCGTCTCCACCCCCATTTGATGCCCCAGACCTGCCAGCCTGATCTGAGCCGCCTGAGCGTTTCTCCTCCCACCGAACTGTGGGTCTTCGCCGCTTTGGTTGTTAGGGCATTGGGCCTTAGTACCCGCCCACAGGGACACATGTTTGGGGTGTAGAAGCCACACTGGCGGTAATTTGGACAGGAATCCTATTAACCTTGTTAGGTTGAAGTGGAAGCGACAAACGGTGCACTTCCTAAGATAGGGTTACCAGATATAGCAAAAACAAAAAATACCTACTTCACATAAACTTTAAGATAAACAACGAAAAATTTTTAGTGTGCTTCACTCGCAGTGTTCTGGAATACACTGAAAAAAAAAAAAAAGAGCATTCATTGTTTAACAGATTTAACTGTCCTGTATTTTATTTGGCAAACCTACTGTGAGGAGTTTCTAAATTTCAGTCATTTGAATGCCTCTCACTGTTTTTACCATGCCCCTGTGTTAATTGCACTGTAATTTCTTAATGTTTTTCTTAGGAGGAATCACTTTTTGAGGTAAATATATATTTAAGATAGTTTTGTCAAGAAAAAAGTAATGATAAAGGAAAATGAAAACAAAACCTATCAACTTAACGTTCCTAAATTTGACTTGATCCTTTCACCTGCAAAGGCACTGAGCCATAAAAGAGGATTAGCAGGTGCCCAGTACTGAAGACATTCTAACAGAAAACAGAATTTATCATGTTATTCGTTCACCAAATCACTCTTTGTGATACTTCCGTTTGCCAGTAGTGTTCTTGGACCTGAGAATACAACTGTAAATAGAACAGATAAGAATCTGTGTGCATGGAACTCTTAATAGGTAGAAGTAGACTAATGTAAATAAAGCAAGATAAGATAAACAGTATATTAGCTAGTAATGAATATGGTAGAGAAAAAATCAGGGACAAGAGAAGTCATCATTTTAAATAGAATAGTCAAAGCCAGCATGTCTGTAATCCCAGTA
Organism: Muscardinus avellanarius; assembly: GCF_963383645.1. Classification (NCBI taxonomy): domain Eukaryota; kingdom Metazoa; phylum Chordata; class Mammalia; order Rodentia; family Gliridae; genus Muscardinus; species Muscardinus avellanarius. The sequence continues at coordinate 68,588,918 of NC_137801.1, forward strand.
CCTGGGAGGCCAAGACAAGAGGATCACAATTCCAAGGCCAGCCTTAACAATTTAGCAAGGTCCTCAGCAACTTAGTGAGTCCCTGTTTCAAAATAAAATAGGGCTGGGACTGTGGCTTAAAGATAGAATACTCCTGGGCCCAATCCCTGGTACCACAATAAGTAGGGTAGTCAAGGAAGGCTTCACTGATAAAATGAGATTCAATCTCACACCTGAAGAGTGTGAGAGAATGAACCATGTGGACCACTAGGAGAAGCATCTTCCAAGCAGAGGAGCAGACAGAAAAGTCCTGAGGTAGAAAATCAGGGAATCCAAGGGACCCACTGCACCTGTAGTAGAGGGAGCAAGGAAAAGAGTGGAGGGGCGGCTAGATTGTTAGGACTTCATAGTCCTTCGTGCATGAGACAGCCAGTGGATGGTTTGAGAAGTCAAGTAACAACGGCACTCGGCCGACATGTTGAAAGTAGAAGATGTTGGGACACCATTGGAATAAGTTATGGCGAAAGTAAGACTTAAGGTAGGGCCAAAGTTAGTGACAAATTGAATGTGTAGTATGAGAGGGGTCAGTGATGCTCTCAGTTACTTTGATGTGAACAATTATATTTTTCAGTACTGGGGATGGAACCCAGGGGCATTCTACCTTCAAGCTACACCTCCAGCCCTAGTTTTTATTCTTTATTTTGAAACAAGGTCTCACTAAGTTGCAGAAGGGCCTAAGTACCTGAGACTGGCTGCATTCCCACAGTCCTCCTGTCTCAGCCTCCCAAGTACTGGGATTACAAGCATGCGCCCCATGCCTGGTTTGACTTGAACAATTTTTTTTGTGTGTGTGTGTGTGTGGTACTGGGGGTGGAACCCAGGGGCTTTTCTACCTCCAGTCTATACTCCCAGACCTATTTTATATATTTTTTTGGAAACAGGGTCTCACTAAGTTGCTCAGAGCCTCACTAGTAGCTGAGGCTGGCTTTGAACCTGTGAGATCCTCCTGTCTCAGCCTCCCAAGCACGGGGATTACAAGCATGCGCCACCACGCCCGGCTGACTTGAACAATTTGAAAGAGTCCAGATTTTCTTAAATGGAGAAAAATGGAAACATATTGGAATGATGGTTTCAAGGTTTTGGTTTTAAACATGTTAGGTTAATGCCTAGTAGATACCAAGTGGAATTGTTGATACGCAGTTGATATATAAATCTAGAATGCAGAGAATCTGTGGCTATAGCTGTACATGTAGATGATTTAAAGCCAGAAGACTGGGTGAAAAGGACTGAACCTTGGAGCATGCAGAGACTAAGAGAAGATTGGGGAGTTGGGAAGAACAAGCAGAAGAGAGTAGGGAGTAAAGACTACTGAGTTAGGAGAAAAGACAAAAGGGAATCATATGGAAGCCAAGTAAGGAAGTTGTTCAGAGATAGGGAATGATAAATTATGTAATAGTGTTTAGGGCTTAGGTGAACTTGATAATAGTCTTAAGAGTGGAAGGAGTTAAAGCCTTATTGGCGTAGACTTAATGAGAATGAGTGAGGAATCGGAGACAGCCTTATAAGGCAACTGTTGGGAACATGTTGTTGAAAGAGGATTCATGGTGTCATAACTGAAATTGGAGATGGTATGAGAGTTTTTAATCTGTTTTTCTTTGTGAGAGAGGTAATCCCTCTCTCAAATGTTTTTGTTGTTGTGGTGGTGGTGGTGGTACTAGGGATTGAACCCAGGGGCATTCTACATCCATGCTATATCCACAGCCCTATTTTATTTTTTATTTTGAAACAGGATTTCACTAAGTGAGTAAGGCTGGCTGTGAACCTACAATCCTCCTGTCTTAGCATCCCAAGTACTAGGATTGCAAATGTGCACCACCATGCCCCGCTTAGAGCATGTTTGTGAGATAGTAGAAATGGGCTCTAAGAGAAGAAGAAATTTGGTGAAGCAGCAGAGAGGATGTAATTACTAGAATGCTCCTTAAGTAAGCAGGAAGGAATGAGACCTGTGGTCTAGTTGGAAAGAGTTCAGCCCTAGCTAGGAGCACAGTTCATGCTTAGGACTAGGAGGGATGGCCAAATGTATGCGTTCTTTAACTTCAGCAGATGAAGTGGGAACTTGGTAGTTTTTTTTTTGGCTGTGTCAGTTTTCATAGTGACACAGGAAGAAAGGCTATAAGTGAGTTCTGGAAGAGAAAAGACATGAAATAGTCTAATTAATGAAAGAAAGAAATGTTAAATTGCTAGGCAGCATTAAAGATGCACTTGGAGCTGGGTGTATTGGCGCACTCTTGTAATTCCCTCGCTTGGGAGGCTGAGACAGGAGGATCGCGCAGGTTCGAAGTCAGTCTCAGCTACTTAGTGAGGCTCTTAGCAACTTAGTGAGACCCTGTTTCCAAATAAAGTATAAAATAGCTCTGGGGGTTAGTGGTCGTGTAAGAGACTATTCACCACAGCTGTGTGTTTTTCTCCAGACAAATCAGAAACATTGAAAGGAAGGATCTGTTATCTATCTAAAGGTGTTATTTAAAGATATCCTGTTCTGTACTCTGAGAAACAAACCCCTAAAGCAAACTGTCCTTAGATGCCAGAGAACTTCACAGATAAATTCTTTGAACAGGTCCTATTTTCCTGATCTCCTAATTTCCTGAGCTCCTAAGTTTTCTGATCTTTGCTTCCTCACAAAGCTAGATTCTGTGTTTCTTGTTTCCTGAGCATCTACTGTGTGAGTCCAGCCTCACACTGAGCACAGCAGTAAACATGTTACTGCTCCTCTCCTTCAAGGAACTCACAATCAAGGGGGGAGGACAGACTTCTAAATATAATTCCCATGCTATGTGATGATCAGACACTCAGGATATCTACAGTAGGAATTCTCAAGGAAAAGAGGAGAAAGAATGTTCTAGGCACAGGAGGTAAAATTTGCCAGCGTGGTAAAGGCTGAAGAAACACATTTAGTTTTAATAAAAGGGAAGTAACTGGATGTGCCTGGAGTTTAAGAGACCTGTACAAAGGAGAAGAGAGGTTGAAAGGATAGGATTTTCCAGATGCTAAAGAGCCTGTGGACCATGCTAAGAGTTATCCTGTTGGCAGTGGCAGGCTGTTTAAGTGTGGAAGTCAGTATATGCTTAACCAGGTTAATTTTTTATGGAAATTGGGTATCATTGAATAAAAAGAAGGCTCCATGAAGTAGATACTTTCTTTTTATGTATTATTTGCTGCAGTACCCATAGTGCCTTGTATCTAGTTGATAGGATGAAAGAATGATAAATTGGAACAGTTTAAAGTAGATAGACTTTAGTTTCATGGCTATTGTAATTGGAAGAAAAGGAGCAGGCTTACACAGAGAAAACATAATGGGTTTTTTCTTTTCTTTCTTTCTTTTTTTTTTCCAGTATCGGGGATGAAACCCAGGGGCATTCTATGTCTGAGCTACACACCCAGCCCTATTTTTTATTCTCTATTTTAAAACAGGATCTCACTTAGTTGCAAAGGCCTCACTAAGTAGCTGAGGCTATCTTCGAACCACAATCCTCTTGTATCAGCCTCCCAAATGCTGAGATTACAAGCGTGCACCACCATGCCTGGCTTGTTTGTTTTCTGAGGTTTAATAGAATGTGTTATTTTAATACTATGCTTTTATTGGTGCATTACGGTATCACGTAATTAAATCATGTTGACAGTGACATACATGCACACAGCACTTGGTGTTCCCTTCCTCCCCATTTCTCTCTCTTTCTCTTTTTTTTCTTTTGCGGGTCTGGGGATGGAACCCAAGAGCATTCTACCTCTGAGCTACACCCCCTGCCCTATTTTTTATTCCTTATTTTGAAACAGGGTCTCACTGAGTTGCAGAGGTCCTCACTAAGTAGCTGAGGCTGTCCACGAACCGCGATCCTCCAGATCTCAGCCTCCAGAATGCTGGGATTACAAGCGTGCGCCACCATGCCTGGCTCTCTCTCTCATTATAAAAGACTGCGATTGATGTTGATGTGTTGAAATAGTACTTTTAGAGCTATATGGATTGACAGGCCTGGTGGCCACTTGGAGATGACAGATAAAGAGGGTACAGGAGGAAGGCACTAAGTTTGTAATTTGGATACTGACTCTGAAAGCAGAAGATAGAATACCAGATGTGGTCTGGTGGAGGTAACAGTGATACATTTTGTATGAAATGCCTATGAGAGCCCCATGCTTGTTGTAATCCCAGAATTCGGGAGGCTGAGACCAGAGGATTGCGGTTCGCGGACAGCCTCAGCTACTTAGTGAGGCCCTCTGCAACTTAATGAGACCCGGTTTCAAAATAAAGATCAAAAAATAGGGCAGGTGTGTAACTTGGAGGTCAAATGCCCCTGGGTTCCATCCCCAAACCCACACACACAAAAAAAAATGCCTGTGAGATATGGAGAGATGGATATCCTGAGACAGATTGGAGTATGTGCCTGACATCCTAGAAATGGAGCTGAGATTGCAGACGTGGGTGTTAATTAACTGGTAGGGGTAGTTGTTGAAGCCTTGGAAGTAAATACAGTCGACAAGGAAAGAGTAGTGCGAAGCGGACTGGGGACTTACTCTGACATTTTTACTTTCATCTATTTACTGTCCATCACCCCACATTTCCAGATGAGTCACTTCTTGGTGGGCTGTTAAAACATTCTATGCCCACAACTGTCACAGAACTTGAGTTCTGTTGAAATTGTTTACATATTTAACACCCTCCTTGGGTCAGAGCCACCCTGTGTCCTAGTCATCTTTGTATTCCTGGCACCTACCCCACTATACTCATTCAGTGATTCTCGAATCCGGTGGAAGTTGGTCATTGGTACCCACAAAACTGTTTTTTGGATGGAAGATTTTGGTTGTCAGGGCTTTTTGTTTCTGGTGTTTTGTTGTTGGTTTTTTGATAGGGGCTTGCTGTGTTGTCCCTTCTGGTCTCGAACTCCTGTGCTCAAGAGATCCTCCTTGCCTCAGCTTCCCAAGGACCTGGGATTATAGGAACACCACTGCACCAGGCTCAGTACTGCTTTTTAAGTCAAAAGTTACATTTTTCCCCCTAATCACAGGTGGCATCCCCAAACAAATCAGAATGATAGTACCCATTTGGGAAACCTGAATAGGAGAAAGTGAACCCTGGTCCTAAACAAAAATTGGATATGTTTAAGTAGGTCTTTTTTTTTCTTCTTTTTTGTGGTACTGGGGATGGAACTCAAGGCTTTCTACCTCACAGCTACAGCCCCGACCTAGTTTATATTTTATTTGGAAGCATGGTCTCACTAATTTACTGAGAGCCTCACTAAGTGGCTGAGGCTGGCTTCAAACCTGCGCAATCCTCCTGTCTCAGCCTCCCAAAGTGGGTCTTACTTATTATAGTCCTATCGCTGATTCCTGTTAATTTGATCCTGAAGTTACAGATAGCAACATGTAAGGAAAATGGATCAGTAAACAACTGATGGCATCTATCTAGCATGACTTATAAAGCCATATGCAATGTGTGATTGAAAGTCAAAAGCTTGGTACCTCAAATGCCTGAAAATCTAAAAAAATAAAATGTCTAGCCCATCTTTTCACAGTATTCATCACTGGAGTGTATTATCATCTCCCAAAGCCAGTTATTTTGTGAATACACATGTAAAGATTGCTGTCTGAAATATAATTGTCAGTGAGTCATCTGAAACCATTCTTGCTTTTTATTTTCAAAACCCAGCTAGAGAGGAGGAAACTGTTTTACTCTTCAGTGTAGAGAATTGGACAAGCAGTAGAGGGCTTCCCCAATAACACACTTCCTCCAACATTCAAAATGAGAAATTAACATCATTAATGTGTCTCTTTTATTGAGTATAGAAATTGAGCAAAGAATCCTGGAGAGGGGGAGAACCTGTTTGCCTCAAATACTGTATTTTGGATTCCCTTTCTGTGATTCACCTCATTCCATTCATCCATCCCTGTTCTTAGTTCCTGGCTAGATACTCAGGATGCAAAGGGAGCAAGGTACAGTCTCTATCTTCAAAAAGTGAGCTCCCAGTCTATCTGGAGAGACTGAAGAGTGAACAGATGATTACAGTGTAATACCTTGGTATACCAGAGCAGGCAGTAATTAACTCTGCTAAGGATGAAGTGCAGCTGGAGAGAGTTCAAGGAGGCTTTGCCGAAAAAGTGACAGTGGAGGGATGAATCACTGTGTGGGCAGAGTGAGGGAGGAGGGCACGCCAGATCAGAGTGGCGCTTTTGTGCCAAATGGACGAGTTTGCATCACATTCTGGAAGCTGTCAGGAACTTTTTTTTTTTTTGCAAATAGTTTCCCATGAAAATATAATAAGAGGAATCAAGGTTAAAATGTATTAAGTTTCTTTTAAGCCTGCTGACTGATTAAATTTGCCCAGAATGCTTTTAGGCTCAGAGTCTGAGATCCTGCGTATTTAGTCTCTATTCTCCAATAGACTTAAGTTCCTTGAGGGCAAAATCTCAGCCCAGTTCATCATTTTAGAGCTACTTACCATTTAGTAGTCCCTCCATGAACGTGTTGGTTGAATGAATGCAGTGTCAAATGTAGTTCCTGACATAAAAACTAAATTTTGGGGGGAGGGAGAAAAGTTTTAAAGGTATTAGTCTTATATTTACTGCATTTGACTTTGGTAAAGGATTTCAGAATTGGATTTATCTGCTTCATGCTTTCCATTTTGTTCAGGAAAAGAAAATTTCCTAGAGGTGATAGTATATTTAAGTAAAGTTTCCATTAAATATATCTGTACTGAATGTAAAATAATATAATAGATTACTTGGAGTATTACATCAGATATTGTCTTACTACTACATTTTAGCATAATATAGATGTATCATTAGCATTGTAGTTAGTAAAAGATTTATGGGAAAAGAAAGTCCCAACTTAGGAAAAGACAAATATTAACAACAGAAAATCCTGGTCAGATTTATAGAATGACAATCATGGAGCTAATAAAATCAACATGTTGAAGTAATATATTCAAAGTATAAAGTCCTGGTGCATACAAAGTCCACTGATAGTCAGGTCCCTAAAGGAAGTTTTGATGCTGGTTTTGAGATCAGATAGTTCCTAAATGTTGTGATATTAATAGTGTGTTGAAGCCAGAAGTGGTACACACTTGTAATCCCAGTCCTTGGGAACCTGAGACAGGAGGATTCCAGGTTCAAGACCAGCCTCAGCAACTTATATTCTCCTCTCAGCAACCTAGCAAGACTATTTAAAACAAAAAATAAAAAGGACTGGGAGTATAGCTCAGAGGTTGACTGCCCCCTGGGTTCAATCCCCAGTACCACCCCTCCCCCCCCCAAATTTTCTTTTTGAAAGACAGCAACCTGGAATTTAATTTTAAATTTTACTAAGTCTGAGATAAAGGTGTAAAAATTCAGAATTGCTTGAAGAAGTGAGGCTTTCTGTAGACATGGGTATTCTCATCACTAGGAACACATAGCACTGGCAGTAAAGAACCAAACATCCCCTATTATGAAGCCTCTAGGAGTTTGCCATGTTTGGGGCTTTTTGTTTCTTTGGTGTTAGGGTTTGAACCCAGGGCTTTCTACCTCTAAGCTACACCCTCAGCCCTTCTTTTTTTTTTTTTGAAACGGTCTCACTAAATTGCTGAAGCTGGCCTTAAACCTGTCTCAGCCTCCCAACTACTAGGATTACAGGCATGCACCACTGTGCCCAGCAAGTTGTTTGTCTTTAAACAAACAACAGCATCTAAGCAAGAAAAAAAATAACTGTTTAGATATCGCAACACTGGAAAAGATATGCTGTCTCTGGTTTTATTATAACTACCTAGCTTTTAATTTTTGTTAAGTAATTACTCCACATCTCTGAGTGGAGCCTGGTACAGGTCAGTTCCAGTGAAAGTAGTTTAGAAAATACTGCATAGTGGTGAATTACCTACATTTCCTGCCCTTGCAGCATGGACGGCACAGCTGTCAGGACCTTCTGCCACCATTTACTGTCATCTGCTGTAGCTGGCTTCTGATTACTAGACCGGCTCTCCAGAAGCCTTGGAATGGGGAGTGGGGTGCAGAGTACTCTGGATATCAGAAGTGATTGTTCCCGTAAATGGAACCACATATTTCCCATCATATCTAATTTGCCGGCATTCTAGGGTTTGTGTGTTTAAATGGCATGAGTCGGATTCGCAGAGTCCAGACTGCCCTTAGATGAACTAATAGTGTCTGATCTCAGAGGTGAAGTTGGCACTTCCTGAACCCATTCCTTCCTGTCTGTCTCCAATAGTTTTATTGTTTGTTTGTTGTTTTTTGTGATACTGATGGAACCCAGGGGCATTCTGCCTCCAAGCGACACCCCCTGCCCTATTTTTTTTAATTCTTTATTTTGAAACAGGGTCTCACTGAGTTGCAAAGGGCCTTGCTGAGTAGCAGAGGCTGGCCAAGAACTGGGAACCTCCTGTTTCAGCCTCCTGAATGCTGGGATTACAAGCATGTACCACCACGCCCGGCCTCCAGTAGTGTTTTTTTTTTTTTTAAGATGTCAATAATTCTAACAATCATTCAATCCTAACCATCTAACAAATCAACTACCTTCATATTCTCATATTATTCAAAGTGTCTTTTTAGCTTGTAGCTTTTCAGCCAAACAGGGACCATAATTCAGATTTACTGAATAACTTGTGACCTAAATGTTGACCACTTGGCCAAATATTTTGTGCAAAGGCCTACTCAGGATAGGCAGGTGTCTGAAAACATGAAAACTCAATAACCTGCTAACAGACCAGAGTGGTGGGAATTTGGTGTGAGCTAGAGAAGTCCTGAACTTCATGGAGGAGGTGGGATCTTAGGATTGGTAGGAAAAAGGCTTTAAAGACAAGCCTAGGCAGGGGGAAACATGTATTCACTCGTGTGTGGGAAGAGCAGGGGCTGAGCAAAGTGAAAAGGCATGTGCAAGCTGGGTGGAGGTGGGGACTGAGACAAGCGTGACTACAGAGTGCACAAATTCATGTTGTTTGTTCTGTTCCTGTGTATTCAGACAGGAGTTGGGGTGATGTGTAATAAGTGTCACATATTGGATGTGTGGGCTTTTGTGCTGAGACATCAGCACTCCTGATCAGTAACCACAAGTGGCTGGTAGAATTTACTGGAATGGTGTCCTTCTTCTTTTCCTTGATTCCATTTGGAGTCCTTCAGAGAGTGGAGAAACGAGAAAGACCACTCCCTATAGAGGAGACAGAGCTCCAGATAAACTGAAGTTTCATTTTAGGAGTTTTTCACAAATGTAGGTGTCAGAGGGAACCAAACTTAATAGTTATGTTGTAGTGATTCAGCCAGAACATTAGACTAGACTTTGTTTTCTGCCCTTAGGAGACTCATCTTCAACCTTGAGAAACACAATTAAAATTGCAATGATGAAGTCTTACCCAGAATACCAAACCAAGCACAAAGAAGGATTAGGTAACCCACTTAAGGTGTCAGGTCCTGGAGAGGTTTCACATAGGAAGTGCATCTGAGTAGAACTTTGAAGATCAAGAAGGAGTTGGCCAGATGAAGACAGTAGGTGTTTGAGAATGAGGGAAAGCAATGCAGAGTGACATTTGTAGAAGAGAACATGGCATAATTGGAGTCAAGAGTTTAGTCCAGCAGGAGTGCAGAAAACAGACTGGAGAGGTATTTGCAGGGACAGACCCTGTTGTATCTCGTAGACTGCTTACAGGTTTGATTTTATCCTGAAGGTAGTAGAGATCTGTCAGAGGAGTTTAAGCAGTGTTCATGTGCAGTGTGGCTGCAGTGTAAAGGCTGAGTTAAAGAGAAGAAGGCTGGGGTTGGAGAGACCAGAGGTGATGAGGACCTGCTATTGAGCATGAAGGTGCAAATGGAAAGAAAAGAACAGGAGAGTTAGAGGCAAGTGCAAAGAGACTTGGTGCTCACTTGGAGCTGACCAGAAGAAGAAGTTGTAACTGTGGATGGTATTGCTATACCCTGAGGTCTGGGATACAGGAGAAAGCTCAGTTTGGTGGGCAAGATGTCGGGTTCATTGGGGAATCTATTGATTTTGAGGTGTCTGCGGGATGCCAAATTTGGAGAGGGTGGGAGGGCTCTGTCCGTCTGGAGCTCAGGAAAGATGTTGGCCAAACATGAGTGTAAATGCAAAAAGATAACTTGAATGTTGAGGTAGTCAGGTGGATTTATCTCCTAATAGATTTTAAACCACTACTCTTCATCTCCTTGCCATCATTCTTGTCAAGCAACTTTCATTTGATTGGTGTGCTTACTTCTGCTTCAGCCCATTCTTACTCAGCTGGTGGAGTAAGTGTTTGAAAGTCAGAAGGAAAGCTGGGCATGGTGGCGCACGCTTGTAATCCCAGTACTTGGGAAGCTGAGACAGGATTATTGCAGGTTCAAGGCCAGCCTCAGCTACTTAGTGAGGCCCTCTGCAACTGAGTGAGACCCTGTTTTGTAATAAAGAATAAAAAATAGGGCTGGGAATGTAGCTCGGAGGCAAAGTGCCCCTGGGTTCAATCTCCAAACCTCAAAAAAAAAAAAAATGAGAAAGAATTTCTAATTTCCCTGCTTAAAACCCATAGTCAGTGACTTCCCTTTGTCTTTAGAGTAGAATTCAAACTTCTTACCATGGTGGCTAAAGGCCTTGTGTGACCTGGCTCTGGATTTCTGCCTGCCCAGCCACCACCATCTTGAGCCATTCTTCTTCCTCATTTGACCACACTCTAGCTCTGCTTCTAGAGCCTCAGACTTGTCTTCTGTCTTGTCATGTTTCACGTTCTCTCTCCTAGGCCTTCATTCCTACTGCTCCCTCTGCATGGGTTACCTGTCTCCAGCCCTTGGCCTGGCAGACTCCTCATCTCGCCATAGATGCCATTTTTTTTCAGAGGAGACCCACCCACCCTTGACTTTCTGTGCTATATTAGAGCCATCCTGCATTTTTCTTTCCTAGTACTTAACAGATTTATTAGTAGTTCTTGTATGCTAAGTATGTTTCACTCCATACAGTCTCTCTGAAGACAAAATCCATGCAGTATTTGGTTTACTATTGTATGCCAGTGCCTGACAGTCCTGAGTACATAGTTAGCACTCCTTGAATATTTGTTAGATTTGTTGAATAAATGAGGATCATAGTTGTTTTCATTTCCTGTCTTGAAAAACTTGTAAATTTTACACTGTCGCAAAGCAAATGGGACTGTGACTCAGACTTTACAATTCACATAGCCGATTTCATCTACTTTGGGTGTTTTCATTAAATTTTCAGTTGTTACTAAATATTCTTCAGTTCTGTGAGGTTGGGACATTAAAACTGCTGATCAAACCTTGGTGGGACTTTTTCCCCCTGCCTGTGTTCATTATGATTGGTTGGCATGGCCTGACTCAGTCCAACAAGGGTATGGCTGCCAAGTTTTGAAACTGAAAAAACTTGTACTTGTTCACTTGAATTGGGCATTTGTGTTAGTGAGGCACTCCTCTTCAGCCTGATTTGAGTAGCATCCCAATACATGCTGTTTGCGTTGCAGCTGTGGGAAAGTCCACCTTTGTGAAGTTACTCATGAAAACTTACCCAGAGTGGCACGTAGCTACAGAACCTGTAGCAACATGGCAGAGTATCCAGGCTGCTGGCACCCAAAAAGTAAGTTTTCAGTTGTGGTGGGTAGTTGACAAGCATGGATGGGTAATCTAATTGTGATAATTTAATTTGCTCTGCGGAGGCAAATTAATTTGAGTCTCTTTTTAAAAAATAGCTTTATTCCAGAAAGCAGACCACATATACCAGAGAGGATATTATTTATTTGAATATGTTTAGTCTTTATTTTTGTGGCTTTTATGTGTCTGAATAAATGTTTGCCTCCATTCTTTGTGGTCTCCCAATGCATGTCCAACGATCCTGGCTTTGAAGATGAATTTTGTCATTCGTACCTTAAGTACTTACATTATTATTACTGAAGCTGATCATCAGGATTAGTAGTTAATGTGTTAATAGTGACTTGTGTGTGTTAATGGTGACCTTTTTTAATAGAGTCGTAGAAGTTGGAAAGGACCTTGCACAGCATCCTGTCACAATTTGACTTAATGCAAGGCAATAGCTAACATTCATAAAGCATGCACTGTGTGCCAGGCTGCACCATACAAGCACTCCATGTCTCATTACATGTCACAGCTTAAGCTGTAGTGTCATGTCTACAGCTTTGGCAAAGGCCAAAGGGTTGGTTTCAACACCAGCCATGTTAGTGTGAGCAGGGAGGAACCAGTTTGGACATGCATCTTAGAGTAGCTTTGGAAGTGGCTTCACCATGCCCCCTAAAGCTAGGCGAAATATGCCTGCAGCCACCTGGAACATTCCCTGAGTGGCTTATTCTGGATTTTACCAATTCTGTTAGCTTTTCTTTGTATTGAGCCGCATTGAAGCCCTATGACTCAGACTCATTGGTTTAGTCCTGCCTCTTAAGTCTTAATTTTTCCACATGGCAGTCTTACATCTTACATACAGCTGAAGTCAATGGTGTGCCTACTTTTTCTCTCCTATCAAGTCTTAACCTCTTTCACGACAAACACCTCCAATTTTTCTCCAGACTATTCCTCATTCTGAAGTAACTTTGTCTAAGTAGTTATAGTAGGCTATAGTAATATACTAAGTATACTGCTTAGAGCTGAACACCAGAGTATCATGAAACTTGTTCTAGGTACCACTTTTCTGTTATTCCAACCTAGAGTTGTGGTACCTTTTGTGGAAGTCACATTGGTTTTTTTGTTTTTGTTTTTGTTTTGTTTTGTTTTGGTGGTACTGGGGGTGGAACCCAGAGGCTTTCTACCTCCGGGCTATACTCACAGACCTTTTTTATATTTTATTTGGAAACAGGGTCTCGCTAAGTTGCTGAAAGCCTCACTAAGTAGCTGAAGCTGGCTTTGAACCCGTGCAATCCTCCTGTCTCAGCCTCCCAAGCACAGGGATTACAAGCCTGCGGTACCACGCCCGGCAACACATTGGTTTTTTTTTATATATTTTTATTGGTGTATTGTAGTCATACATCTTAATGGAACAAAAAAACTTGTGGAGATATACATGCACACATCATCCAGTAAGCCCTTATCTAACACCCATCCTGTTCCCTCTCCCACTCTCCTTCCCATGCTTACTTTAGTGATTGGCTTTGATATGTTTAAGTACATCATGTGCTTTAAAGAGTTTCCATCACCCCCCTCCCATCTCAGGTCACCTTAATTGCAGATACTCGTGCATTGGTTTGGTAGTTTGGTTTTATTCTTTTGAGTAGATACCCATAAGTGGTATTGCTGAATCTTATGGTAAGTTCGTTTTCATGCTTCTGAGGATCTTCCATACTGTTTTTGGCATGTAGCTACAGAACCTGTAGCAACATGGCAGAATATCCAGGCTGCTGGCACCCAAAAAGTAAGTTTTCAGTTGTGGGTAGTGGCAAGCATGGTAATCTAATTAGTAATCTAATTGTGTTAGATTACTCATTAATGTGCAATCTCACCGATAATGTGTTAGAGTTTCTACTTCTTCACATCTGATCAATTACAGTTTATCTCTTCCTTGAAGTCCTCCTTTTATTTTCCACACTGATTCCCATTTGCTGAAATCCTGACTGCCAGAAGGTGAGTGACTTTGATGAGATGATCCCCTCACACCCAATTTTTTAAACAGAGGCCACTTGGATCTGGCAATTTGCTGAGAGGGTGAGTCCGCAGCAGCTTCAAGTGCTTCCTGCCCGCACGATTGCAGGGACCCGCTGGCCCTTTGCTGTGCAGCAGGCCTGGGCACCGGCCTGCTCACAGACCCGCTCAGCAGGCCCTGACACCGGCCTCACCGCTTGGCAGGCCCCGGCACCAGCCTCGCCTGTAAGGCACATTATTGAAGTTTATTTCTTTCTTTGTAATTAGTTTTTTTTTATGATGATGGAACTAGGAATTGAACCCAGGAGCACTCTGCCTCTGAGCTATATCCACAGCCCAGTTTTTTCTTTATTTTGAAACAGAGTCTCACTAAGTTGCAGAGGGCCTTACTAAGTTGCTGAGACTGATCTTGAAACTATGATCCTCCTGTCTCAGCCTCCCAAGTACTGGAATTGCAAGTGTGTACCACCACACCTGGCCTTTTCTTTCTTTCTTTCTTTCTTTCTTTAATTTTGAAGCAGGGTCTTGCCAAGTTGTTCAAGCTAAGCTTGAACCTGCAGTCCTCTTGTCTCAGCCTCCCACATACTGGGATTATAGACACTATCACATCTGGTTTAAGATTTTTGTTTTTAAGTTGTCTTGTCTCTTTATATGTCTGTATATGTGCATGTTTATACATGTATTTGTGAAATTAACTTTTCTATTTAGAAATTAATTATATATCGTTTTCTAAATATGCCATAGGTCACCTGTTAAGATTTTAAAATAATCTACAAATTGATACTCTTTAAGAGATAGAGCTTAATTATCCTTCCCTTGAAGAAGAGCTCAACTTAGTGATTTGATTTTAACTATTAAAATGTAGCAGAAATAACTGGGCTTTCCAGTGTAGGTCACAAAAGACATTGTAGTGTCTGTCTTGCTCTGGGGGTGGTAGCTTTCTTGCCATGAAGCAGCCCTGTCAAGAAGCCCAGAAAGGTGTGGTGGTGCAAACTTGCAATTGTAATTAAAAACTTGTAATCCATAGCATTCAGGAGGCTGAGACAGGAGGGTCGCAGTTTGTGGACAGCCCCAGCTAACTTAGTGAGGTCCTTTGCAACTCAGTGAGACCCTGTTTTAAAATAAAGAATAAAAAATGGGCTGAGTATGTAGCTCAGAGGTAGAATGCCCCTGGGTTCCATCCCCAGCACTCCCCCACCCAAAATAAATAAATAAATAAAAACTTAGTGGGTCTCCTTGGAAGCGGTTCGTTCAGCCCCAGTACCGCCTTTAGATGACAGCAACCTCAGCCAACTTCAAGACTGAAACTTGATGAGAAAGCCTGAAGTATAACCACCCAGCTAAGCTGTTCCCCAGTTCCTGCCCCAGGGAAGCTGAGACACTGGATGCTTTCTGTTCATGCCGCTCAGTGTCATCATTTGTTATGCGCAGGAGAAAAGTAATGCTCCTATAACCCCATTATCTAGAGGTAAAGTGGTTACTTTTTTTTGTCTACCTGTCTCTTCTTTCTACAAAGGAGAAAATATATATTTACATATATACTTAACTATAAAATATATACATAGTTTGCTTTTTTTAAACAAAAATTGTGATTGCCACCTGCATGTTACTTAGTGGGCAAAGTCTTTCTGCAGTGTACAGCATATGTGAAAATTTCCTTTAGTTATCTAGCCCTCCATATTTCAATGATAAATACCTTTATAGCAAAAAAAAATTGTGGCGGGGGCAGGGGAGAATGTAGTTGGGAGGCTTGAACCCAGGGGCATTCTACCTCCAACCTTAGCCCTTTTTCTTTTGTTCTTTTTCTTTTTTTATTGGTGCATTGGAGTCATGCAGTGGAGTCATACAATGGAGTACAAGATGGTGGAGGCATACATGCACACATCACTCATTTAGCCCTCCCCCCCCCCCGTCCCCTTCCCCTTCCTCCTTAGCTTAGCGGTTGACTTTGACATGTTTGTGAATGTACATTGTGTACATTAGGGAATTTCCTTCTTCCCCCAGCCTATCGCTCCCAGTTAGGCCTCCTTATTTGCTCGTCTATGGTCTTGCCTCCTTAGTCTAGAGTTCCTCCTATGACCCTTTTTCTCCCTAGCTTCTACATATTAGGGAGAGCATCTAATTTCTTACTTTTTGTGACTCACTTAGCATAATGTTTTCCAGTTCCATTCATTTCCCTGTAAATGGCATAATTTTGTTCTTCTTTATGGCTGATTAAAATTCTATCGTGTACATATCCCATAGTTTTGTAATCCATTCATCTGTTGATGGACATCTTGGCTGGTTCCATAGTTTGGCAATTGTGAATTGTGCAGCCTTTTTATTTTTTAATATTGAAACGGGGCCTCACTAAGTTGTTGAGACATGCCTTGGACCTGCGATCCTCCTGTGTGCGTCTCCCAAGGATTGGGAATTATAGGTATATAATAAAATGTTTGTTTTTAATAGCCAAATTTTGTATACCTGAATTTTTTAGGATAATCTAAAATTTTAATTTTGATGTCCAAAAATTATAGTTACTACTTATTATACTTTATAAAATTTCCCTTCAGAAAAGGAAACGCCTCATAATCTTATACTAGTTATTATTTTTTTTAATCTTTGCTAACTTAAGAGGTAAGAAAAAGTTATTTTATGTGTATTTGATTATCAGTGAGTAACATGTTTTTTTTTGCCATCCCTTTATCATTATTCTTTACCCCTTGCTTTTTGTTCCATTTTAGATCTTCAGCTTCATAAAAATACATTGTATGCAAAGTATATTATTGTCAAATATTGCTGATATTTTCCCAGTTTGTCATTTATCCCTCTATGTGGTATATTTTGCAATTTAATACAGTTCAGTTTTATGTAATCAGATTTATCCATTTTTTCTTAATAGTTATTGCCTTTGATATTAAAGTTTTTAAGCACCTCCTATTGCCCAAGATTTTAAGAATATTTATATTTTTTCTATTGCTTTTATGTTTTATATGTCTCTTCTTAAAGCTATAGGACTCTCATGTCTTCACAAATGGTTATCTACCTGTCCTATTAGCATTTTGTTTATTACCAAGTAGAATACATATTTTGTTGTTACTGTGACTAGATCTTTGCCCTATCATATTTTTCAAGCTGATTATTGATGTATTAAAACAGGTTTGTCTAACTTAATATACTCATATTTATTTTTTCTCTTGGTTTTATTTGCTTAGAGTTTTAGAAAATTCTAGTTGTTTCTAAATAGCAATCATTTGGAAGGGTTTCCAATATCCATACTGCGTTTCTGTTTTCTTATTTTCTTTTAGTTAGAGATTCTGAAACAATATTAAATGATATCAGTAAGGGGACTCTCCATCACCTTGTTTTAAGTTCACTTTTGTTATTCACTTCCATAGGTCATGTGGGGGAGGTACTCCTATTACTAATATATTAACTGTTTTATCAGTATCAAATAAGATTCCCATCAAAAGGTTTTTTTTTTTTTTTTTTGCGGTACTATGGATTGAACCCAAGGGTATTCTACCTCCAATCTACACCCCCAGCCCTAATTTTTTTTTAATTCTTTATATTTGAAATAGGGTTTCACTAAGTTGCAGAGGGTCTCTCACTAAGTTGCTGAAGCTGGCCACAACCTTCCTGTCTTAGCCTTCAAAGTACTGGGATTACAAGCATGTGCCACCATGCCCACCTCAAAAGCATTTTTATATAGCCGTAGGAATTTTCTTTTTTAATCTCTTAGTATTGGCCGTAGATTCTTTTTCTCTTGCGATACTGGGGATGGAACCCAGGGGCTTTCTACCTCCAAGTTACACCCCCAGCCCTATTTTTTAGTCTTTATTTTGAAACAGGGTCTCAATGAGTTGCAAAGGGCCTCACTAAGTAGCTGAGGTTGACTTTGAACCCAAGCAATCCTCCTGTCTCAGCCTCCCAAATGCTGGAATTACAAGCATGTGCCACCACACCTGGCAGTCATAGATTTGATAATGCACATTTCCAGAATGAATGTGTTTTGGTCATGGTGTAGTGTTGTTCCATTAGTTTGCTAATATGTTTGGAATTTTACATGTATATTGGTAAATGTAATTGGTGTTACTATTTGTGTAGACAGTTTCTGACTCTGGAAACTTAGGCTCTACAAGCTCACAAGCTCAAGATCAGCCTGGGCAAATTAACAAAACCCTTTTTTTTTTTTTTTTTTTTTTGGCAGAACTCAGGGGCATTCTACCTCCGAGCTACACCCCCACCCTAGTTTTTTTTTTTTTTTTTTTTTTTTTTTTTGTGGTACTGGGGTTCCTGGAAACCCTTCTACCTCTGGGCTACACTCCCAGACCTATTTTTATATTTTTATTTGGAAACAGGGTCACTTTAGCCAGCATGGCTGGCTTCGAACTTGCGTGATCCTCCTGTTTCCGCCTCCCAAGCGCAGGGATTACAAGTGTGTGCCACCATGCCCGGCTTACACTTTATTTTGAAACAGGGTCTCACTGAGTTGCGGAGGGACTCATTAAGTAGCTGAGACTGGCTGCGAACCATGATCCTCCTGTCTCAGCCTCCTGAATGCTGGGATTACAAGCGTGCACCACCATGCTTGGCTCACAAGACCCTATTTCTAAAGACAAAAGGGGGGGCCTTGCTTATACTAAGCAAGCATGTAACTTCTTATTACTTGACTATAAACTAATTATGGTTATAAATTAAAAATTTCCATACATTAGCCAGGCGTGGTGGTGCACGCTTGTAATCCCCGCACTTGGGAGGCTGAGACAGGAGGATCATGCAGGTTCGAAGCCAGCCTCTGGCTTAAGAGACCCTGTTTCCAAATAAAATATAAAATAGGTCTGGGAGTGTAGCCCGGAGGTAGAAGGCCCCTGGGTTCCATCCCCAGTACCACCAAAAAGAAAACAAAAATTTCATACCTTAAAGGAGGGTCTGAGTTCCATCCCCAGTATCATTAAATAAATAATCATTGATGATGTATTCTATTTTTGATATGTGGAAAAATTATTTAGGTGTGTGTGTGTGTGTGTGTGTGTGTGTGTGTGTGTGTTGCTGGGGATTAAACGCAGGTGCATTCTACCTCCAAGCGACACCTCTGGCCCATTTTATTTTATTCATTTTGTACTGGAAATTGAATCCAGAGGTATTCTACCTCTGAGCTACAACCCTATCCCTATTTTGTTTCTTATTTTGAAAAGGGGTCTCATTAAATTTCTGAGACCAGCCTCCAACCAGTGACCCTCCTCTGTCAGCCTCCAAGTACTGGGATTGCGGGCATGTGCCACCATGCCCAACTTGACTTAGCTCTCTGAGCTTTTTTTTAGGGGGTCTACTTTTTCTATTAAATTTTTAGAGAAGTATGTTATAATGTATGCTTTTACTATAGTTTGTCTTTCCTTGTATTTATAATTGGCTTTGCATTATATTTATATATTTCATTGCTTTAGTATTTCCTGTAAAATGGTTCATAGCTTTTTTTGGAGTCTTTTTTATTAGTTAATTATTCTTTAAAAAAAAAAAAACTCCTGCAGCATTTGATGCTTTGTTTCCCTTGATATAATGTAGCCACATCTGCTTCATTTACATTTGTATCTACTTTGTGGATTTTGCTTTCTGTTTGTTTTTAACAAATCTGTTTCATTTCAGGTGTAGTGTGTGTGTGTGTGTGTGTGTGTGTGTGTGTGTGTGTGTGTGTGTGTGTGTTGTGTGTTACTGGGGATTGAACCCAGGGGAATTCTAGATTTTTATTTCATTTTCCTCTTCCTCCATTCATTTAGACAGCATATCACTTTATTCTAACAATGGTACTTTTACACTAAAACATACATGTTTAAGCCTGTACATCAATGCTAATGGACTCTCTGTGGAAGAAAAAAAAGAAAAAGAAAACTAATGCTTTATTGCTTTCTCTTCCAGACTGCATCCCCAGATATATTAAAACCATGTAAAATTTTATAGATTATAGAATGTTTTTGAAGTATGAAATTTCTCTTAACAGTAATTCTTAAGTTGTCATTAAGCTGCACAAACACATTAACACAGTTACTTTATACTTAACTCTCTTCCCCTGGTTTATCTCTGTGTGCCATATGCTCTTTACCACATCTTCCCCTTTATTTTTTTCTTTCTTTCTTTGCAGTACTGGGGATTGAACCCAGTACTGCATTCAGCCTCCGAGCTACTCCCCCAACCCTATTTTGTTTTTTATTTGGAAATAGGGTCTCACTAGGTTGCTGAGGTTGGCCTCAAACCCTTGATTCTCTTTTCTCAGCCTCCCAACTACTGTGATTACAGGCTTTCACCACCATTCCTGACCTTCCTATTTCTTAATCTTTATTTTATTTTCCAGTTGGTTGGGATACATTCAAGATAAAAATTTTTTTCAGAAAGGATATGTAGGTATAATTTCTGAGTGGTTGCTTGTCTGAGGCTGCCTTTGTTTTATGTTGAAATATAAAGAGTAGCTTCTGTTGAAGGAAAGTGTTATGTGCTTTGGGTCCTTATTTCTTTGTAAGTAATTGTGTCTTTTCTCTTTTCATTGAGCTTTTTTGGGGTGTGTGTGTGTGTGTGTGTGTGTGTGTGTGTGTGTGTGTTACTGGGGATTGAACCTATGAGAATTCTACCACCAGGCTACACCCCCAGCCCTATTTTTACTATTAATTTTGAAACAGGGTCTCAGTAAGTTGTGGAATATCTCACTAAGTAGCTGAGGCTGGCTGCAAACCTGCAATCCTCCTGTCTCAGCCTCCCAGGCTTGCACCACCACGTCCAGCTCATAGTACTCCCTGTTTTATTTTATCAGTGAGGAGGCAACCTCTGGAACTCATTGAGGTATTTTTGTTTTCTCCTATTCAAACAACAGCTCTGTCTGAACAGATTGGTGCTCTCTCCTTTTAAAGTGCAGGATATTTTTTATATTCATTTTTTGTTCCTTTATTTATTTACACATTTGGAGGGATATTTGCATTTGTTCTGTAGCTGAGAAGGGTTCTTTCACAAAATGTGTAGGCTTCTATGTGGTTTTTGTTCTAGAACAGTATTCCTTTGGTAACTCAAAGCCACTGATACAGTAGCCCACACCCAGTCCACCTACTACATCTGCCAGCATGCCCCTGTGCTCCATCAGGCATTCCACAAACTCTGCGACACACCGTGAGCTGCTCCCAGCCTCTAGTGACACCTTCAAACCCCAGGAGAATCAGATTTGTCCCCGAATGCGGCCGGCTGGTAGTTTTTGTACATTGGGGACTGGAAGGAAGGAAGTCCCGAACACACCTCGTTTCTGCTAAAGCCTTTCGGAGACCTGAGACCCTTCCTTATAATCCGAGGGTGCTTGCTGTCAAGTCAGATTGAACTACTTCTTGTTGCCTAGTCTTCACGCTATTCACCCCATTCTCCCTCCTTATATATTTGTTTGCACCTGAAATAATTTCTTCTTTGCTTTTTTTTTTTTTTTTCAGTACTGGAGATATAACCCAGGGGCATTCTACCTCTGAGCTACACCCCAGCTCTATTTTTTTATTTTTCTTTATTTTTAAAACAGGGTCTCGATGAGTTGCGGAGGGCCTCACTAAGTAGCTGAGGCTGTCCACGAACCACGATCCTCCGGTCTCAGCTTCCCGAATGCTGGGATTACAAGTGTGCACCAGCACACCTGGCATGAAATGATTTCTTCTTAATCCCTGTTTCTATCTGTGAGGATTCTACACATCATTGCCCCGGGTAATGCCACTTTTTTCTGGGAACGTCCTAAGATCCCTCTGCCATGTGTTCATCACATGTTCCGCCTTGTATTTTTGCCTTTCATATCCTTGTCTTCCCTTTTCATTTGCATTGTGAGCTCTTAAGTTAAATTACCATGTTCTGCTCGCCTTTATAGGAGAGGTGTTAGAATAAAGAGATGAGAGGAAGCTAGGCTTTAATTCAACACTTGGACAAGTAAATTGCTCAACCTCTAGAAAATAGTCCTAACAGCATTACCTATTTTATGAAGCTGCTTTGAAGGTTAAAGGAGATAACATAACACAGAAAACACTGAAATAAATATTACTTCTTTTTTCTATACCCTTTACAGCACCTAACCCATGGAGTGCCTCATCCATACAGGCCCTCAGTTAAAGGTGCTTTGCACAAAACTCATTTTTGCATTGAGTCAGTGATAGAGCCTAGAAAAGAATTCAGGGCCTCTGTGATCAAATACTTGTCCAACCTGCACATGCCAAGTAAACAAAACTTAAGCCAGGTGTTGGTGGCACACACACACATAATCCCAGTACTTGGGAGTCTGAGACAGGAGGATCACAGGTTCAAGACCAGCATCAGAACCTTAGCAAGACATTTTTTAAAAGCAAGCATTTTAAAAAATAGAGCTGGGGGGTATCACTCAGAGGTTGAATGCCCCTGGGTTCGATCTCTAGTACCACAATAATAATTTTTAAAAATTGCATTTCATAGCCAGGCTTGGTGGCACACACCTATAATCCCAGTACTGAGGCTGAAATAGGAGGATTGAAGGTTCCAAGCTAGCTTCAACAACTTAGCAAGACCCTTAGCAACTTTGAGATTCTATTTCCAAAAAAATTGTATTTTATAAAGTCTCTAGAATAGAGTTTTGTTTTGTTTGTTTGTTTGTCTTAACAAACAGATTGTAACCCTTCTTTGAAAGATACAGAATTCTGTTTGTTTGCTTGGTGGGTTGAACTTCCAAATAAGCAATTGCTTTCTTACCTGCCTTAAAGTTTTAAAAAGAGAAAGCTACGGATAGAGTCTCAAAAGCAAATTAACATAGTGTTACTGTTACAACAGAAAGATTTGATTGAAGTAGAATTTTAGATGGTTGTTGATTCCCTCCTCTCTAAACAGATTCTCTGTGTGGTTTTTCCTCTACTTTATTACATTGAAGGTAACATTGTCACCTTCTCTGTCAGATTCTCATCTAGTAAGGTATTACAGTATTTCAACTAAGCTGGAGGATCTGATTGTAATGTTTTTTTAGTGGAAGGAAACATTTGCAGATTTCTGCATTGAGTGCTAAACCTTTTTAGGGGGAGGTGAAATAGTGGAATAAATACACCTTCTGGGGAATTCTCCTTTTGTAATCCCCTGTAGGCCAGCACTACCCAAAGTCTGGGAAACCTGTTGGACATGATGTACCGGGAGCCCGTGCGATGGTCCTACACATTCCAGACCTTTTCCTTTATGAGCCGCCTGAAAGTACAGCTGGAGCCCTTTCCTGAGAACCTCTTACAGGCCGAGAAGCCCGTACAGATCTTTGAGAGGTCGGTGTACAGTGACAGGTAAGACACAAGCCTTCACCAGCCATGTGCCCTGTACTTAACTCTGCATGTGTTCCCTACTTGCGCCAGCCTCACACCTCTCTAACCATTGAGCATTATGCTTTGAAAAATCGTCTCCTTTTTTTTTTTTTTTTTTTTTCCAGATCTGGAGATGGAACCCAGAGGCATTTGACCTCTGAGCTATACCCCCTGCCCTATTTTTTATTCTTTATTTTGAAACAGGGTCTCACTAAGTTGCAAAGGGCATCACTAAGTAGTTGAGGCTGTCCGTGAACCGCAATCCTCTGGTCTCAGCCTCCCGAATGCTGGAATTACAAGTGTGTGCCACCACGCCTGGCTTCGTCTCCTTCTTAAAGACAACTCTATACTGATTTTTTCAGAGTTGTAATTCTACTGAGTTATCATATACATCAAGAAAGAAGATTGTCGTTTTCATAAATTAAATGCATTGAAACTCCCACAGTGCCACCAACTACAGAAGAGACATTTGTGATTGGTTATTACCTTGAATAAAAAAGGAGACAGAATTAAAATTTGTGTTCCTAAAATTGTAATAGAAGAGTCATTCATTTTCTTTTTATTCTTCAAGAAAAAATACCCAGGCAGAAATAGAACCTTTCTGAAACTGGCATGTATCTCCAATTTACCCTTTTTTTAATGTGCTTTTATTGGTGCATTTTAGTCTCACATCATAATGTAAATCATGTTGACAGTGACATACATGCACACAGCAGACGGTGCCCTCCATATTTACCCTTTTGACCCCTTTATATATAATGGGATTTATTGCTGACTAGAACCTGGAGTGGACACCAAGTACCTGTGTACAGGAGGAGTTGTGAAGTCATTGTGTGTGTTACTGGAGATTGAACCTGGGCACATTCTACCTCTGAGCTACACTCTCAACCCTATTTTTTTTTTTAACAAGGTCTTACTTGTGGAGGGCCTCACTAAGTTGCTGAGGCTGGCCATGAGTCTACTTCTGTCTCAGCCTCCCAAGTACTAGGATTACAGATGTGTGCCACCATGCCCAGCTTTGAAGCCACTTTTAATAAAGACTAGCAGCTAGCCTGAAGAGTGAGCCCAGTGGTTCCAGAAGAGATAGCTAACCCACCCAGGCTCCAGATTTCCTGGCTTTGTTCTGCCAGAGTTTAGGTTGTGACTTGGGGCTAGATCACCTAGAGATGGTGTTAGGGTGGCTTGATCTGGACACCTAGGTTTTTCATTTCTGAAAGTTAGACTTTTGTCGGGGAAATGATGCTTTCAAGCAAAATTAGCTGTCTTAAGCCCTGTTATCTATAAAAATGGAATATGTTATATTTCATTGTCCATTCACTGCTGAAGACACTCAATTGGTTACCCACTTAATTCCTCATTAAACTGGTTCTTCTTAGTGTTCCTATAAACTCTCCTAGAAGAAAAAAAGAGGTTCATTTGTAAATGTCATATATTGTTCTGAGTTTACCTCAGAATCATATAAGATATATGAAAGAAACCCTGCAGGCCACACATTCCTTCTTCCTGGGCCCTAGAGGAGCCTAGACTTGATAAAAGCTAAATATGTGAATCGCAGGTGGTTGAGCCCTGGGTTTTAGTTCTCTTTCCACTGTCTGGTGTGCTGCTCTCTTTTCCTCTCTCCTTTCTCAAGCCAGGCCTCTGAGACTAGGAAGGTATAATCACCTGAGTTGCCTAGAAACATTCACAGTTGGTCTTTTGAGTTCTGGTCCCATAGTGATGAAGGTATGTGAGAGACAGCTTAGATGAAAATGGAGAAATAGAAATAGTCTGTTATGCCGGGTGTGGTGGCGCACGCTTGTAATCCCCGCACTTGGGAGGCTGAGACAGGAGGATCGCGCAGGTTCGTAGCCAGCCACGAGGGCTTAAGAGACCCTGTTTCCAAATAAAAAATATATAAAATAGGTCTGGGAGTGTAGCCCAGAGGTAGAAGGGCTTCCAGGAACCCCAGTACCACCAAAAAAAAAAAAAAAAGAAAGAAAGAAAAGAAAAAAGAAAGAAATAGTCTGTTATTAGAAATGCTTTGTTAAGAAGCTACCTGAATCTAATGTACTCATAAAGGAGGAATTAAGAATTGGTCATGTGGTGGGTTGCTGCAAAAGTTGAGATGCCTTCACCAGAGGGAGCTTTTTTATTGTTGTTTTGGTTTGGTTTGGGTTTTAGTTTGGATCCTAGGGATGGAACCCAGGTGCATTCTACCTCCAAGCCACACTCCCAGCTCTATTTTATTTTTATTTGGAAACAAGATCTCTCTAGGTTAATGAGAGTCTCACTACTTGCGAAGGCTATCCTTGAACCTGTGATCCCGTGTCAGCCTCACAAGTACTGGGATTACAAGTGTGTGCCACCACAGCCGGCTGAGTGGACATTTTTGAGACAGAACAGATAACTTAACTGCAAATTCAAATCCTGAGGATAATTTAGACCCTTTCCATTATGTGTGAGAGGGGTTGGGGAGGAATATCAGGTATTACTGAGGATTGAACCCAAGTATGTTTTAACTCTGAGCTACACCCCTGGCCCTATTTTTATTTTTGAAATAGAGTCTCACTAAGTTGCTAAATAACTTTGTTAAATTACTGAGGCTATCCTTGAACCTACGATCCTCTTGTTTCAGCTTCCCAAGTACTGGGATTACAGATGTGTGCTAACACCAGTTATCAGTTCCTTCCCATGGGCATTCTACCTTCTAACTATACCACCAACCATTTTTTTTTTTTCAGTACTGGGGGTATAACCCAGGGGTAGTGTACCTCTGAGTTACACCTCCAGCCTTATTTTTTATTCTTTATTTTGAAACAGGATCTCATTGAGTTACAAAGGGCCTCACTAAGTAGCTGAGACTGTCCGCGAACCATGATCCTCCAGTCTCAGCCTCCCGAATGCTGGGATTACAAGCATGCACCACCAAGCCCGGCTCCACCAACCCTTTTTATTTTTCATTTTGAAACAGGATCTCACTAGGTTGATGACAGTCTCAATACTTGTTGAGGCTGATCTCAAACCTGCGATCTTCCTGTCTCAGCCTCCCAAGTACTGGGATTATATACACATGCGCCACGACGCCAGCTCCTTTCCATTTTTTTAAAACTTCAGCCAAGGCCTGGGGATAAAGATCAGTGATATGTCATGCTTAGCCTGTATAAAGCTCTGGATTTAGTCCACAGCACCAAAAAAAAAAAAAAAAAAATAGAAGGGTCATTTATTTGCTGGCTCAGCGCAGACTTATTGAATGCCTCCTGTGTTGAGGCACCAGGCCTGCCCCTGGGGCTGCAGCAGAAAATAAAGCAGACCCAGTCACTGCCTCCATGTGGATCCTAGGCTAACAGGGAATGAACACACACTCACATGTGTGATGTGTGTTCCAAAGAAGGACCACAGGTTACTTGGGAGAGTGGAGTACAAGAAGGAAAAAAGAACCTAAGTCTTTTCTGATGAGGTTGAGGAGCGTGAGCCTGTGGGGTCAGAGCAGAGGCCCCAGCTGTGAGGCCCTTGGCCAGCAGCCCCTGCAGTCAGTCTGCAGCAGGCTGCCCTTGCCGCTCCACCCAGCCGCCCCACCGCCCTTCCACCCGGCTCACTGTCCCGCCCGCTTCGGAGAAATAGGGGAGTGCCCATCCTCAGAAGAGGCAAAGGCCCTTTATAGGTCCTTTTAATTTGTATTGGTAAGATCTAAATTTCATCTTCTAGTTATTTGTGGAAAAGCTGACAATATTTTTTAGAACCTGAGTTACAAAAGTCACCTTTTTCTTGTTGCCTTCAGTCACACTATAGTAAAATCATTCCAAATTGGGAAAGTTCACTTTTGGTTTTTTCACATTAGCTTCTTCATAGCGAAGCAGAAAGCATTTGTAATGTTAACAGAGCTCTCTGCCAGTCAGTAAAAGCACTGCTTGAGTCCCCTCTGCAGCCATCGCAGCCCTGGCTGAGAGCTCAGATGGCTTCCGGAGGCAGCTGGCTAGTGGATGTTACAGCCAGCATCAGACCCTGCAGAGCCACTCTGGAAGCCCTGTGCTTTGAAGGGTGGAACTCGCAGCCTTGCGTGCTGCACTTCCCTGATCCATTCTTTTGCAAAGATTCTGAATTTCATTTTCCCAGAAGTGGCCAGTTGCTGAGTGTTGCCTTAGAAACTGGAGTTCATTGTTGATGATGTAAATTGTGATTTGTATCAAGATGCCTGAGGTTTAAAAGTGGAATTGACCCTCCTGAAACCCTGGTTTCTGTTTAGCTCTGACTTCCTATTTACCAGATCCTCCTTTTGTTGTGGAAGTAGCAGAGCTAGCTTGATTCAGCTTTAGCATTCTTCTCTGACATAGACGTTCCATAGGCAGAGGAAGCCAGCCAGTAAGAGCTTAGAGGCACTTTGGCAGTACTGAAGTCCATAGGAAATGCATTTCCTGCCCCTTAGATGACACCACAAAGACAGTTCCCTCTGTGCTTCTGTACTAAACAAAAAGATGACTGGGAGCATGGAGACTCCGAAGCCCTCCGTCCTCATGTTAAAGGTATCTGGGTGGCTGTAAGATTTACTTCTTTGGGGCCTTGTGGTGAGAAGGAAATCTCAAAAGTTCAAGTTTGCACCCTCTGCTCTATGTTCTGACTGATTTCTAGCAGAGAAATTTGTCAGGAACTAGTGATTTCCTTTTCTAGTATCCCTTTGCTCGCAGTGGATTATTCCATCTGCTAAGCTGTGGTTTTAGCTTCTAAGTCTAGGTGTTGTTTCCCATCGTGAGTTCAGCAGGGAGGGAGCTGTGGGTTAAGGATTCAGATTTCTTAAGAACTGATGAGGAGCTAGAAAGGTTAAGTGGTCTGAACAGACATGGAACAAGTTGGTTATTGATTTTTCTGCTTCTCTCTCTCTCCCCCTTTCTTTCCATTTCCCATTCTTCTCCTGTCTACCCTCCCCATCCCACTTGCATTTCTATCCAGGTATATCTTTGCAAAGAATCTTTTTGAAAATGGCTCCCTCAGTGACGTTGAATGGCACATCTATCAGGACTGGCATTCTTTTCTCTTGCGGGAGTTTGCCAGCCGACTCTCGTTACATGGTTTCATCTACCTCCAGGCTACTCCCCAGGTAACTCTGAACCCAAAGCATTAGACTTTAAGGCTTTATGAGACTAAGAGGTGACAGTCTGCAAGCCCTTGATCTTCTGGTTGAAGTTAGAGCATGGGCATTAGCCAAAACGAGCAACAGTAGACACTCCCCTTTCTGGTGTCGGGCACCTTGCTCAGTCATGTGCCCAAGCAAAAAAAAAATTCAAGTGCCCCTCTCAGTGAAGCAACAAAGCCAGAACAAATTGGGCGTTGCCTCTGTTGCCCCAATCTTGCAGCTCAGATATGGCAGCCTGCAGCCTGTGGACTCCCTTCTTCCTTCCATTGGTGGGGTCATCAGAGGCTCCGGTGGGCTCATTGGTTTTCTTAATAAGATTTAGGGAGGAAGAGAAGGATGGTTTCCTCACCTCATCCTGATACTGCCCTTAGTGGCCCTTTTTGAACCTTGAGGCCACTAGTATGGCAGGGTGGACTATAGAAATGCATTCTGTGGCTATCTGCCTTGAACTTCAGAGCCAGCCTGCACACAGGATGATGTCATGTCAGGAGGCCAAAGTCTCTGCAGATACCAGGGGTCCTTCGTTTCTGCTGACTGGCACTGACCTCAGGCAGCCTCTGGAAAGCTTTGCACTAGAAGGATCCTCTTCTGTAAAAATTCATTGGCTCAAACTAGATACCTCTGAAGTTTCAGAGGTAACTCTACCCAAGAAAAGAGCAGGATAGAATTTAAAATATCTCTACATAAAAAGCTATACCAAACAGTGCAGTGGCACACACCTGTTATTCCAGTACTTGAGCAACTGAGCAGGGGTGGGGGGAGTGGATATGGCAGGTTCCAGGCCAGCCTCGGCAACTTAGCAAGGCTATTTAAAATTTAAAAAGAAAGCTGGGCATGGTGTATGCCTGTTATCCCACTATTTGGGAGGCTGACACAGGAGGATCACAAGTTCTAAGAGAGAGAGCCTCAAGAACATAACAAGACTCTCAACAACCTAGTGAGACCCTGTTTCAAATTAAAAAATCAGAGCCAGGCATTGTGGTGCACACTTGTAATCTCAATATTGGGAGGCTAAGAGAGGAGGATCACAGGTTCATGGTCAGCTTCAGGTACTTAGTGAGGCCCTCTGCAACTTATTCAAACCCTGTTTCAAAATACAGAATAAAAAACAAGGCTAGGAGGTATAGCTCAGAAATAGAATGTCCCTGGATTCAATCCTTAGCACCACAAGATAAATAAATAAATAAATAAATAAATAATCGATCAAAAAAGGACTGGGGCTATGGCTCAGAGGTAGAATGTCCCTGGGTTTAATCCCCAGTACCAAAAAAAAAAATTAATTTAAAATAGGGCTGGGGATGCAGCTCTCAGATAGGTTGCCTCTAGATTTAAACTTTAGTACCAAAAAGTATACCAAAAGGTATACTAATGCTCAATGCCCCAGCACAAGGCCCTGTCAAATACTACATGAAATGGACCTTAGTAGGGCCTTCAGCCCTTTTCTTCCTATCTTCCTCCAAATTCTAAAAATCATGCAAACCCACAATTTAAAATAATCCAAAGCTGGGCATGGTGGCACACAGTTGTAAACCCAGTACTTGGGAGGCTGAGACAGGAGGATCACAGGTTTGCAGCTAGATTCAGCTACCTAACCTAGTAAGGCCCTCTGCAACTTAGACTCTGTTTCAAAATAAAGAATGAAAAATAGGGCTGGGAGCCAGGAATGGCAGTGAACTTGTAATCCCAGCATTTGGGAGGCTGAGGCAGGAGCATTGCAGTTCGTAGATAGCCTTAGCTACTTAGTGAGACCTTATTTCTAAATAAAGAATAAGGGGTCGGTCTTCCTGCTGAGAGCGCACAGGTGGCGGCGGATCCTCTCACGGAGCCATGAGACCTCCACGGGCCTCTGGAGCCTCAGGGAGGACGCGGGTCCCAACGCGGCGACATGCATTGGTGGCTTTTGAGGGTGTGGCTGTAACCTTTACTGAGGAGGAGTGGGCTTTGCTGGATCCCTCCCAAAAGCTCTCCCGACATGTGATACAGGAAACCTTGAGGAACCTGGCCTGCGTAGGCAAAGATCAGGAGGAGCAGAACATTACAGATGATTACCAAACTTTCAGGAGAAATCTAAGATATCAAGTGGTAGCGAGATTCTGTGAATATGAACTTGGTAGTGATTGTGGAATGATCTTTAGCTGCTCTCCAGATCTTATTGTCAAGCAGAAAACTCATCCTGGAGTCAAACCAGGTGAAAGGCAGATGTGTAGAGATGTTCTGTTAGGTCATTTAACCTTAAATAAGCCCCACAGCACTCACTCTGGACAGAAATCATGTACACATTGGAAATATGGAGAAAAACCTGATAAATACAAAGAACAGGGCGGGGGGAGCCTTCAGCTCTCCCAAGAGCTTTCTGAAGGATAAAGGGAGCCGCAGTGGAGATCAGCACCACGAGTGTGAGCAGTGTGGGCAAACCTTCAGTAGTTCCCGTTACACTAATGTCCATGAAAGAATTCACAGTGGAGAGAAACCTTATGTGTGTAAACAGTGTGGAAAAGCCTTAAAGTTTTCCATTTACATAAAAACACATGAGCAAGTTCACACTGGTGAGAAACCCTGTGTATGAAAGCAGTATGGGAAAGCTTTTATTTCCTCCAAATACCTTCACAAACATAAGCAAATTCACAACGGCAGGAAACCCTATGTGTGTGAGCAGTGTGGGAAAGGCTTTAGTTCTTCCAATCACTTTGATATACATAAGCAAATTCACACTGGAGCGAAACCATGTGTATGTAAGCACTGTGGGAAAAGCTTTATTGCCTCAAATATCCTTCACATACATGAACAAATTTATACTGGTGAGAAACTCTATTCATGTAAACAGTGTGGGAAAGGCTACAAGTTTTTCAGTTACCTTCAGACACATGAGCGAAGTCACACTGAAGAGAAATCCTATATATGTAAGCAATGTGGGAAAAGCTTTAGATTTTCCAGGTACCTTCACAAACATGAGCGAATTCACACTGGGGAGAAACCCTATGTATGTAAACAATGTGGGAAAGCCTTTAGATCTTTTTTTTTTAATTTTTTTTTTAATTGGTGCATTGTAGTCATATATCAATCACATTGGAGTACAAGACTTGAGAGGATATACAAGCATACATCATCCAGTTAGCCCTCATCTAGCCCCCATCCCATTCCCTCCCCCTCCCTCGATCCCATGCTTGTTTGGTGATTAACTTTGATACATTTTTTTATGTACCTCCTGCGTTTTATTTTTTTATTTATTTATTTATTTATTTATTTATTTATTTTTGGTGGTACTGGGGTTCTTGGAAGCCCTTCTACCTCCGGTATACACTCCCACGGGCTACACTCCCAGACCTATTTTTTAACATTTTTATGTGGAAACAGAGTCTCTTAAGCCAGCGAGGCTGGCTCCGAACCAGCGTGATCCTCCTGTCTCTGCCTCCCAAGCGCGGGGATTACAAGCGTGCGCCACCATGCCCGGCAGACCTCCTGCGTTTTAAAGAGGCTCCATCCTCCACTATTCCATACCCTCTGATTGGTCACCTTAGTTGCTTCACTATAGGGCCCTTTCTATAGCTCAACCTCTTCTTGTTGATTAGGAGAAGCATCTGATTTATATTTTCTGCGATATTTCTCTGTGCATGCCACGTTGCAAGTACCGATCCCACTCTTGACAGCCCCAGTAGTGGCCTGGCTACCCGGCAGAAGCCTTTAGATCTTCCAGTCACCTTCAGGTACATGAGCGAATTCACACGGGAGAGAAACCCTATGCATGTAAGCAATGTGGGAAAGCGTTCACTCATCCTTCTTCTCTCAGAAAGCATCAAATGAGTCACACTAGAGAGAAATATATATATATAATGTAGGCAATGTGGGAAAACCTTTAATTCCTCCAAAATTATTAAGATGCACAAAAGGACACAATGGAGAGAAACCTCATGTGTGTAATCTGTGTGGAAAAGCTTACACTGATCCTCATTCTCAGAAAATATGAAAGGAGTCACCTGGGACAAAACTGTTGAATAAGCAATGTCGGACAGTCTTTAGTTACATATGTTAGCCATGTGGAAAGCCTTCAGTATATCTAGTTCCTTGTACAGACATGAAACAACTCACAGAAATGTAATTCCCAATATACGCTCTAGGCAGGCTTCACTGTCATAGAGAAATGCCTGGTTGAGAGTGCACCTGTCAATGTAAAGCTTGTAATCCCAGCATTTGGGAGGCTGAGACAGGAGGATCACGGTTCATGGACAGCCTCAGCTACTTAGTGAGACCCTCTGCAACTTAGTGAGACCCTGTTTCAAAATAAAGAATTTAAAAAAGGGCAGAAGGGTTGTAGCTCAGAGGACAAATGCCCCTGCGTTCCATCCCCAGACCCGCTCCCCCCCCAAAAAAAAATCACCATGTAGTATAATCCTCTGAAGAGAAGTAATGTGAAGAGTTCAATGTAAATAACTTGTTTGGAATACTCCAGAAAACACAAGGGGAAGGTAGTGATCTAAAACTTATGACTATTTTGTATCAGTGTCTCAAAGTATATTCAGGACTATGCAGTGTTCGTTTTTACAGTTAACTGAGAAAGTGACCCATTTTAATTTTCTTTAATAAATAGTTTGTGAGTTTAAAAAATAATTAATTTAAAAAATAGGGCTGGGGGTGTAGCTTGGAGGTAGAATGCCCCTGGGTTCCATCCCCAGTACTGCATGCATGCATAAATAAATAATAAGTAAGTAAGATAATCAGAAATGACTAGCTTCAGTGCTCCCTCAGCCCCGTGACGTGAGGAAGAGAGAATACAGCTAGCCTGTGTCTCTCAGGGAGCCAGCCCTGCCTGGGACCAAAGCATGGAGAATGCGCAGCTGTGTGGGGCCCAATGGGCTGGGGCCTGGGGCCACGGGAGACCCACCTGCCTGTGACCCCAGCAGTCAGTGGCACCTCCTCTTCCTGCCCTTCAGGAGGTCAGCGAGAGGGGCTGCCCCTGCACCACCTGCACCTCCCTGTCTTTCCTGCCTGCATTCAGGTGTGTCTTCACCACGAGGAGTGAGATGAATTGGGGTCAGGCAAAAGCGGTGGGCACAGAGTGTTCTGGTTTTTTTTTAAGAATTTTTTTATAGCCATGTCAATAAAGTAAGAATTGTTAACCAAATTAATAATAGTAAAAAGGGAAGAGAGAGAGAGAGAGAGAGAGAGTGTGTGTGTGTGTGTGTGTGTGTGTGTGTGTGTTTGCTAGGGATTGAACCCAGGGGCATTCTATACCTGAGTTATACCCCGTTTCTATTTTATTTATTTATTTTTTATATTTATTTTATTTATTTGTGTGTGTGTGTGTGTGTGTGTGTGTGTGTGGTAATGGGGATGAAACCCAGGGGCATTCTACCTCTGAGCGACACTCCCAGTCCTATTTTTCTTATTCTTTATTTTGAAACAGGGTCTCACTGAGTTGCAAAGGGCTTCACTAAGTAGCTGAGGCTGTCCTTGAACCGTGATCCTCCTATCTCAGCCTCCCAAATGCTGGGATTACAAGCATGTGCCACCACGCCTGGCTCTTTATTTTTTGAAACAGGGTCTCACTCAGAGGGCCTTGCTCAGTTGCTGAGGCTAGCCTCAAACCTGCGATCCTGCCAGGCGTGGTGGCGCACGCTTGTAATCCCCGCGCTTGGGAGGCAGAGACAGGAGGATCGCACTGGTTCGAAGCCAGCCGTGCTGGCTTAAGAGACCCTGTTTCCAAATTTATAAAAATAGGTCTGGGAGTGTAGCCTGGAGATAGAAGGGCTTCCAGGAACCCCAGTACCACCAAAAAAAAAAAAAAAAAAAACCTGCGATCTGCGATCCTTCTATCTCAGCCTCCCAAGCACTGGGATTACGACACCTGTTTTAATAGATCAGTGTTAGTCCAACATGGTGACACACACTTGTAATCCAGTACTCAGGAGGCTGAGAGAGGAGGGATCTGGATTTGCGGCCAGCCTCAGCAGCTACCTAGTGAGGCCCTCCACAACTTAGAGAGACCCTGTTTCAAAATAAAGAATAAAAAATAGGAAATGGGGGTGTAGCTCAGAGATAGAATGCCCCTGGGTTCAATCCCCCAGTACCACACACATACACACACAAAAATAATGTTAGCATCAGTATGTGTCTGCAAGTGGTAAATGAATGATTATAAGTACCTTTTATAAGAATTGCTGTGTTCTTGAAAACAAAGCTATAGTTTTAAAAATATTAAGTAGTTGCAAGGTTGAGACAGGAGAATCACAGATTTGAGGCCAGCCTTAGCAATTTAGCAAGACAGCAACTTAGCAAGACTCTGTTTCAAAATAAAATAGGGTTGGGGTTGTCGTCCAAAGGTAGAATGCCTCTGGGTTCAACCCCTAGTACTAAAAGAAAAAAAAATCATATCCACTAATTCAGATAATTTTTTTTCTGTGAGAGGAAAATAGCCTTACTATGCTTAGAAATCCTAAATTATTTGCTAGTGGGACTATAAATTGGCTAATTTCAATGGAAGTAGTTTGACAGTTATATTATGCTCATACCTTTTGACCTATATTAATCATGGTGCCAGGGATTTTCTTCATAGATATGCTCACATATGAACAAGATTTTCTTCATAGATATGCTCACATATGCTGTGTACAAGGCAGCACTGTTTGCAGTAGCAAATTATTGGAAGCAGGCCAAGTGTTCATCAGTAGGAACTGTTTGAATATATTGTGCTCTGACCATACTCTAGAAAATTCTGAAAACAGAAAGAGAACATTCTTTCTGTACTGATGCATAACAGTCCCTAAGACACATTGCTAAGTAAAGTACTAAGTATATGATGGAACACCTTTTATATATTTTTTTAAGTGAGGGAAAGAATGCATATGTATGTAAAGTATTTTTAAAAGTATACAGGATGTTCATAGCATTGGTTGTGAGTGAGAGACCTGGGTAGCTGGAAGTCAGGAGTATATTAAAAATGCTGTGTGATTAGAGAAAGAAAGGAACAAGGGGAGAAAGTCTCAAAGCCACCAGCAGTGCGGGTTTGATTGTAGAGGTAGAAAGTTAGAAGGAAAGAACGAAGTAGGTTCAGAGGAGAGGCAAGTAGAAATAGAAAAGATGGTTGGGCATGGTGGCACATGCTTGTAATCCCAGTACCTGGGAGGCCGAGACAGGAGGATTGCAATTTCATGGCTAGCCTCAACAACTTGTGAGGCCCTCCACAACTTAGTGAGACCCTGTTTTAAAATAAAAATAAAATAGGGCTGGGACTATAGCTCAGGAGTAGAATGCCCCTGGGTTCAATCCCCAGTATTAAAAAGAGGGAGAGGGAGAGGGAGGGAGGGAGAGAGAAGGTGAAAGTAAACTGGGTTTAGTGGCACACACAGGTAATCCCAGCTATTTGGGAGGCTGTGGCAGGAGAATTACAAGTTTGAGGCCAGCCTGGGCAATTTAGACCCTTTCTCCAAATAAAATTAAAAGGGCTGGGGATTTAGGTAGGGTTCTATCCCTACTAACAAGCAAACAAACAAACAAACAAACAAAAAGTTGGAGAAAAAGAGAGATGGAAGCTGGGCATGGGGGCACATGCTTGTAAACCCAGCACTTGGGAGGCTGAGATAGCAAGATTGCAGGTTAGCAGCCAGCCTCAGCTACTTAGTGAGGGCCTCCATGACTTAGTGAGACCCTGTTTCAAAATAAAGAATAAAAAATAGGGCTGGGATGATAGCTTGGAGGTAGAATGTCCTGCGTTCAATCCCTAGTACCACAAAAAGAGAGATGGGGAGACTAAGTCAGAAATAAAAATGTTAAATTAATATTTGCAACAATATTTATTGACTGCCCATTCAGCCAGGTCCTGTGCTCAGCCCTAAGCAAGACAGACTCTAACCCTGCCTTCTGGGTATTCCCATCACTGTGTCCTCCTAGCATGGTGTACAAACCATACTGTTCTTTCATTCATCTGAAAAACAACTGGTAGTCTGTTTGACCAGGGGCTAGCCAGCGCCCAGCAGCTCTCCTAGTGGTGCTCAGTGTACTGGGCACAAAGGTAAACCGGGAGCTCTGTAGAAGTGGGAATTAGAGTATCCTGCCTCTTCTGTGAATCACTGCTGCCCCCCCCCATTAATCAGAACTGCTGCATGTATTTATTTATTCATTTATTTATTTTTGTGGTACTGGGGATGGAACCCTTCTACCTCCAGGCTTCACTCCCAGACCTATTTTATATTTTTTATTTGGAAACAGGGTCTCTTAAGCCAGCAAGGTTGGCTTCAAACCTGCACGATCCTCCTGTCTCCACCTCCCAAGCGTGGGGATTACAAGCATACACAGCGTGCGCTACCACGACTGACCAACAGACTGGCTTGAACTGCTGCATTTAGAATCCAAACCTAAGATCAGCACATGATTTGCTATTTTATATATGTTTTACTTATTTGTCTCAGTCATAATATTCCAAGGACAGAAACTGTATATATATATATATATATATATTTTTTTTTTTTTTTTTTTTTGGTGGTACTGGGGGTGGAACCCAGAGGCTTTCTACCTCCGGGCTACACTCCCACATCTTTTTTATATTTTATTTGGAAACAGGGTCTCACTAAGTTGCTGAAAGAAGAAACTATATCTAAATTTAGAGCA
Source organism: Muscardinus avellanarius (assembly GCF_963383645.1). Classification (NCBI taxonomy): domain Eukaryota; kingdom Metazoa; phylum Chordata; class Mammalia; order Rodentia; family Gliridae; genus Muscardinus; species Muscardinus avellanarius. The sequence continues at coordinate 68,625,506 of NC_137801.1, forward strand.
GTCATTAGTTGATTAAAGGAAAGACAGAGACGAGAAATTGCTTTAAAAGTCAACTTCTGAGACCTGTGTCATCAGTTTGAAAAGCTGGACATACAGCCCTAAGTGAGATTTGCTTACATGAGGTCATTTCCTGAGAGGAAAGGGTAAGACAGGAGGGAAACAGCAGTGACCCCAAGTCTTTGGAATAGTGTATACTGCATGTGGGGATAAAGCTCACATTAAGTGTTTAAAAGGGGAAGTCCTAAATGAGTGGATTAATCCCTCTTTGCTTCCAGGGCAGATGACACTGAATGATGAAACATTTTGCCAGGCAGAGACAGAAATGAAGGCAATTCAGGCAAAACAAACACTTGGAGCAAAGTGTCGAGGTATGAAGGAGCTCAGCCTGTCCCACCGAAGGAGGGCAAATCCGGACAAATCCGGCTGCAGCGACAAGGCCGGGGAGGAGCTAAGGAGCTTGAGAAGTAGGAGGGCGGCCTCCTGTGACAGGTGGAGAAGGAGACACCTGTGTGCATTCTGCCCCAGGGTGCAGGGTAGAATTCTGCACATCCTATGAAGGGGAGGGAGGGAAGTTAGTATGGAGCCTCACCTTTTGTTTTTTTTTCATTGCCTTATTTTACCTTTGACCGGTGCAGACTTTGCATTCTACTCTGGAGAGTGTTTGGTATAGTATGATGTATGGCATAGTTTGGTATATTAACTACTATTGTATACATATGAGGCCACTCACACTTCTTTGAATTTTGTGGTTAGGACTGTAGCAGTAAGGAGCCTGTGAAGTATTTTCAGCAAGGAATGTCATGCCACTGCATTGCAGTGCTGTGAGACTGGATGAGGGGACAGCCTGGGAGGAGAGAGCAGCTCTGGCCTGGAGCTCGACGTGCCGCCTCTGGACTCCTGCGAGACCCGTGGGGGGCGGGGATGAGGAAGTAGGAGCCCACCATGACCACATGCCAGTGCATGACGGAGACTAATGATGCCTGGGCTTTCTAACTTAAGGCTGTGTTTTTCCATACACTTCTCCTCCTCCAGGAAGCAGAGAGGCTTTTGCTATAGTACAAATATGGTAACGAGCCCCTGTCAGGGCACAGGTGAGAGGAGAAGCAGTAGAGGGTAAAGAGAATTTTGTGACTTCCTGGTGTGATTGAGAGAAGGAAAAAGAACAGTACCACCAGGTTTCTGGTTTGACTCACTGGATAGTTGGTGTTTGCCATTAACTAGCTAAGGATACTGCAGAGGAAAAGCACGTCTAAGAGGGAGGCGGACAGAATAGTGTAGATCCTCTGGTCAAGAAAACAAGGCAGCCTGTGGGTCTTGGGGCTTCCCTACCCTAACAGCCAGAATAGCAGATGAACCCAGTGTGACCTGCGGCTGTCTTTTAGGTTTGTTTGAAGAGACTGAACCAGAGGGCCAGGGAAGAAGAGAAAGGAATCCAATTGGCCTATCTTGAGCAGCTTCACCGTCAGCATGAAGCCTGGTTCATTGACAAGACAACCACGTGAGTGAAAGAGCAGTATCAGACAGACCTTCTCTATGGCTGATTGTTCAAAGAAGTTCAGCATGCATCCCCATAAGGAAGTGCTTAGAAGCGCCCAACATTTTTCAGCTCAGAAATTTTATATTGAGACCCATGTGTAGTGGTGCACACTTGCAATCCCAGCATTCGGGAGCCTGAGACAGGATGATCACAGTTCACAGACAGCCTCAGCTACTTAGTGAGGCCCTTTGCAACTCAGTGAGATCCTGTTTCAAAATAAAAATAGGGCTGGGGTTGTAGCGTGGAGGTAGAATGCCCCTGGGTTTCATCCCCAGTACTGAGAAAAAAAAAAATTTATATTGAAGCTGGGCATGGTGGTGCATGTCTGTAATCCCAGTACCTGGGAGGCTGGCATAGGATGATGGCAGATTTGAGGCCAGCCACAGCAGTTTCGAGAGACTGCTTCAAAATAAAAAGGGCTAGGAGTGTAACTCAGAGGTGTAAAGCCCCTGGGTTCAATCCCTAGCACCACCACCCCCAAAATAAGAAATTTTACAATGAATATAATGTACATTTCAAGGGACTCATCTTTAGATGTATTTCTCCAGCTTTTTCTTTCTTTTCCTTTCCTTTCTTCCTCCCTTCCTTCCTCCCTGTCTTCCTTTCTTCCTTTTTTTTTACATTTCTCTAGATTGACCATTGTGTTCAATGATGGTGATACTTGCTTCAGAATAAAAGACTAAAATTTGTGTGTGGCAGCACATGCCTATAATCCCAGTACTTGGGTATTCTACTTCCAGGCTATACCCTAGCCCAATTTTTTAGTCTTTATTTTGAAACAGGGTCTCACTGAGTTGCAGAGGGCCTCACTAAGTAGCTGAGGCTGTCTGTGAACCACTATCCTCCAGTCTCAGTCTTCCAAATGCTGGGATTACAAGCGTGCACCACCACGCCCAGCTGAATTCATATTATTTATTTATTTATTTATTTATTTATTTATTTATTTATTTATTTTTGTGGGTCTGGGGATGGAACCCAGGGGCATTCGACCTCCAAGTTACACCCTTCCTTATTTATTTTTTTATTTTTATTTTTTTTGCAGGTCTGGAGATGAAACCCAGGGGCATTTTTTATTCTTTATTTTGAAACAGGGTCTCACTAAGTTACGGAGGGACTAAGTGCTGAGGCTGTCCACAAACCATGATTCTACGGTTCTCAGCCTCCCGAATGCTGGGATTGCAAGAGTGAGCCACCATGCCCGGCTTATTTTTTTTTTAATTTTTTTTTTTTTTTTTTTTTTGAAGCAGGGTCTCACTAAGTTGCGGAGGGCCTCATAAGTAGCTGAGGTTGTCTGCGAACTGCGATCCTCCCGTCTCACCCTCCCAAATGCTGGGATCACAAGCGTGTGCCACCACACACAGCTGAATTCATTTATTAAGATGCTTTTTATGCCCGGTGTGGTGGCGCACGCTTGTAATTCTGGTGCTTGGGAGGCTGAAACAGGAGGATCCAGGTTCACGGCCAGTATCAGCTACTTAGTGAGTCCCTCCATAACTCACTGAGACCCTGTTTCAAAATAAAGAATAAAAAATAGGGCTTGGGGTGTAACTCGGAGGTAGAATGCCCCCGGGTTCAATCCTGAGTACTGCAAAAGTAAATAAAAATAAATAAATAATTAATTAATTAATTGCTCTGAGCCGGGCGTAGTGGCGCATGCTTGTAATCCCAGCATTCGGGAGGCTGAGACCAGAGGATCACAGTTTGTAGACAGACTCAGCTATTAGTGAGGCCCTCTGCAACTCAGTGAGACCTGGTTTCAAAATAAAGAATAAAAAATAGGGCAGGGGCTGTAGCTTGGAGGTCGAATGCCCCTGGGTTCCATCCCCAGACCCACAAAAATAAATAAATAGATAGATAGATAGCCCTGTACAGCCGGCGTGGTGGTGCACACTTGTAATCTCTGTACTTGGGAGGCTAAGACAAGAGAGTCACAAGCTGTATACAGCCTCAGCTACTTAGGCCCTCCACAACTTAGTGAGACCCTGTTTCAAAATAAAGAATAAAAAATAAGGGCCGGGCGTGGTGGCGCACATTTGTAATCCCAGCATTCGGGAGGCTGAGACGGGAGGATTGCGGTTCGCGGACAGCCTCAGCTACGTAGTGAGGCCCTCTGCAACTCAGTGAGACCTGGTTTCAAAATAAAAAATAGGGCAGGGGGTGTAGGTCGAAGGTAAAATGCCCCTGGGTTCCATCCCCAGACCTGCAAAAAAAAAAAAAAAAAAAAAAAGGGCTGGGGTTGTAGCTTAGAGGTAGTTTCATTGAGAAGCCATGTAAATTGAGATCTGTTCTCTGAATTTATTAAAATTCAAAGGTTGGCTCAGTATTTCTTTCCTCCTGCCCACTAAATCTTCATGCTTCTTATAGGCTCCACTTCGACGCTCTGCTGAAGACTCCAGTTCTGGTGTTAGATGTCAATGATGATTTCTCTGAGGAAGTAACCAAACAAGAAGAGCTCATGAGAAAGGTGGGAGGATCTTAACCTCTGCTACCTCGTGGTTTCCCTCCAAACACTTTTATCTTTTTGGTCTTTGTTCCAAAGTTCAGTATATTAGGTCTTGGGTTTTGCATCTCAAATTGCTTTTCACATTTCACAGCCTATAGAATATTATACAACTTACAAATAGAGTCCCTCTTCTCTGAAGTATGTAGGGACAATAATTGTTGAATAATTGACTCGGAACATATGCTTGCCAGCTGACTTCCTCCTCTAAGGTGTTCTAAAACTAGGGAAATGAGACTTGTGGATTCTGTTCCCAGCTCTGCCACTCAGTGCTATCTGACCCCGGGCAGCTCACATTTCTTTACCAGGCCTATGTTCCCTTCCTCACAGAAACCCACAGGACTGGATGCATATGCACTGTGGGTGGAAACATTGAACACTTTGCTAAAAATGTGAATTTTAACTTGAGTTTTGTCTTTTCCACAGGTAAACACCTTTGTAAAGAATCTGTAACCAATGCTAAGATGTTCTGGCTGTGATCTGGGCTCTCTGACTTCTGAAGCTAGAAAATATTGAACCTCCCACGTAGCTCTTTTGTCTCTTGAGTAGTCTGACACACAGGAGTATGGTCTATGTTGTCTTTTAGACTATCATTGTCTTCTTTTATATCTCAAGTTCTTTGAAAATAAAACCGAGTTTCTCTAACCCATTGTCTGTGTATTTCAGGATGTGTCTCTTGGTGCCTCCTCTGAACTTCCCAACAGACCACCACTGTGGGGGGATAACTGGGGGTGGTACCAGGGCCTTCCTTGCACATGATAAGCAAGTGCTCTAGCACAGAGCTACATCCCAGGCTCTTTGCATTTTCTTTGAGACAGAGTCTCACTAAGTTGTCCAGGCTGGCCTCAAACTTTGGATCCTCCTGCCTCAGTCCTAAGTAGATTATGGGTTTGTACCATCATACCCAGCTTCGGTGTCTTCCTCTAAGACTTAATTATTTTAGCCCTTTAGGTCTGTGATCAACTTTGTAGTTAGCTTTTGTGTATAAGAGAAGAGTCCATCTTCTTTGTTTTGCATATGAGCATCCAGTTGTCCAAACCCCATATGATGAAAACACTGTTCTTTCCTGTATCAGATAGTCTTGATACCCTTCTTGAAAAAGCATGTCCCACTTGCGCTTGTCCACTTTTCTCTCTTGTCCTTCTTGTGCTTGTTTGCCACATTAGACTCTGGACGGAGTGTAATATAAAGAGATGAAAACAGAGTATGTGGTGTGTTTTGGGAACTCAGTGAGTTTAGTCATTTAGCTTTGAAGGGCTCAACTACTTAATTCCCATCTACATTTTCAGGAACCACTAATGTAGAATTCCATCACTAGTAGGCCTAGAATAAGAGCACTAGGCCCTCACATCTCAACAAATATGAATGTCTGCCATATTCTAGGTGCCAGCGAGATAATGGTGAACATGACAAAAGGGAGACTTTCTTTTTCAATGTGTGTATTGAACAAAGTGGTAGACATCAAACGAAATCGCAGGCATGGTCAGCATTTCAAAAGAAGTACAGATGTACTTGGTGAACGATAACAGAAGGAGCCAGTATAACCTGGGACAGCCCCCTACAAAGGGACAACTAGTCAGGTGTGGTGGCACATGCCTATAATCAGTATTTGAGAAGCTGAAACAGGAAGGTTGCAGGTTCATGGCCAGTCACAGCAACTTAGCAAAGCCCTCTACAACTTAGTGAGACCCAATTTCAAAAGGAAAAATAATAAGGCTGGGGGTACAGTTCAGAGATAGAACACCCCTGGGTTTGATCCCCAGTACCACACACACACAAAAAAAAATGCATAGATCTTAGCTGTAGTGGTGCACACCTGTAATCCCAGTTTGTGGAAGGCTAAGATAGGAGGATCACAGATTCAAGTATAGTATGTAGTGACTTAGTAAGACACTTTCAAAACAAAAGATAGGAGCCAGGCATGGTGGCTTATGCTTGTAATCCCAGCATTCGGGAGGATAGTGGTTTGTGGACAGCCTCAGCTATTTAGCAAGGCCCTTCGCAATTCAGTGAGACCCTGTTTTAAAAATGAAAAGACTCAGCCGGGCGTGGTGGTGCACACTTGTAATTCCGGCATTTGGGAGGCTGAGACAGGAAGATCACAGTTCGGGGACAATCTCAGCTACTGCTTAGTGAGGCCCTTTGCAACTCATTGAGACCCTGTTTCAAAATAAAGAATAAAAAATATGGCTGGGGGTATAACTCAGAGGTAGAATGTCCCTGGTTTCTATCCCTAGTACCTCAAAAAATAAAAAATAGGGGGTGGTGAATTGGCTTGGACCACTCCCCCCGCATGCCATTCTGGCATGGGGCTGTAACTATCTTCTGTATTTCTATCTTTTTAATAGACTTCTTTAAATCTTCAAAAAAAAAAAAAAAATTAAGCCGGGTGTGGTGGCGCACGCTTGTAATCCCTGCGCTTGGGAGGCAGAAACAACAGGAGGATGGCGCAGGTTCGAAGCCAGCCGCACGCGCTGGCTTAGGAGACCCTGTTTCCAAATAAAAATGTAAAAATAGGTCTGGGAGTGTAGCCCGTAGGTAGAAGGGCTTCCAGGAACCCCAGTACCACCAAAAAAATAAAAATAAAAATTTAAAAAATAAAAAAAAATTAAATTAAAATAAAAAATAGGACTGGAAGTATAGTTCAGAGATAGAATGCCCCTGGGTTCCATCCCCAGTATTGAGGGGAAAAAAAAAAGGGCTGGGTATGTAGCTCAGAGGGAGCCTTTAAATATGGGGATTAGGACCAAAGGAAGGCAGGCTAAGACCTTTGGTCACTTGGAGTTTTAGAGGAGATCCTGGGATTGGAGTTTGTACTAATAGAATTTGCTCAGTGTCTTGCCTAAAATGGCCCCCACACTGTCGAGCCAGACCAAGTTTGTACCCAACAGCCTGCCCCCCAGAGTCAGGTAACTTGGATTAACACATAAAAATAGCTGCATTTCTTTTTGGCTTATGATGTGGCAAAACCTGCTGTTCTGGAACCTATTACCTTGATGGGTTTATAAGATGGATCAAAGTTGTGAAAGTTCTAAGCGAGGGAGAAGGTGACAGTTTCAGGTGAAAGACACTGTTTGTTAAATGCAAATGCTGGAATCACAGGGGCAAAGTGAAACAAGGAAATAATATGCACTTTAAAATGTAAAGGTGGTTTAACCTCCTTCAACCTTCTCCTTAAATAGTAAGCAGTTCACATCCTCTGGCCCACTTTCTCCTTGGAACCTTTTCCTTTCATTGCTGTCTTTGGCTCTCCCACCACTTGGTGCCTCCCTTTCTGTCTCCTGGGCTGACACCTTTTCTTTCCTCCTTTGAAGTGTTGGTGTCCCCGAGGCACCCTTGGCTCCTTTCTGTATTTACTCCTGGGTGATCGTTGGTCAGTTTTCCATCTCTGACAAAATACCCGAGACAAACCATTTAAAAGGGGAAAACATTTATTTGGGCTCTCCATCTCAGAAGCTTCAGTTCCTGGTCACTTGGCCCCACTGTTGGTGGGCCTGTGGAGAGGCAGAAAATCAGGGCAGAACCTCATGGTGGAGGAAGCTGCTCATCTTCTAACAGCCAGGAAGCTAAAGAGGGAGCGTAGGCAAGATACCAGCTACAAGGGCATGCCCCCAAAGACCTGCTTCCTCCACCTTCGCCTACCCCCCAGGTGCCCACCACTTTCTAATAAACCAATCATGAACCCATCAGTGGGCTGATCCATTGATGAGACTAGAGCCCTCGTGATCTATTCACCTTCCAAAGGCCCCACCTTGGACTCTGCTGCTTTGCATACCAAGTCTTTAACACATGAGGTTTGGGGGAGATTTCAGATCCAAGCAATAACTCATCTGGTAGCACTTTTGTTTCATCTTTGGTACCGGAGATGGAACCCATTAGCATTCTCTCTCCAAGCTATGACCCCGGCCCTATTTTATTTGAAGCAGACTCTCTAGGTTGCTACAGGTCTCACTAAACGGCTGAGGCTGGCCCCAAACCTGTGTCTTTCCTGCCTCATCCTCCCAAATACTCTTGTACAAGTTATTTTCTACTGCTGCCATGTCAAAAATACAGTGGCATAAAAAAGCAACACAAATTTATTGCTTTCAGCTCTGCAGAGCAGAACTTTGAAATGGGTCTCTCTGGGCCAAAATCAAGTAATCAACAAGATACTTCTTTCTTGGCAGTTCTAAAGAAGAGTCTATTTCCTCCCCCCCCCCCCCCGCTTTTTTTTTTTTTTTTTGTCCTCTAGGGGACATTCCTTGGGCTTGTGGCCCCGCCCTTAATCTTCAAAGCCAGTAGTGTTGCATCTCTAACCACAGCCAAGAAATTTCTCTGCTGTCAGGACCCACTTGATTACACTGAGCCCACCTGACTAGTCCAATCTAATCTCCCCATCTCAAGGTCTTTAGCCTTTACTACATGTGAAGTTTCCTTGGCCTATGTGAGGCAGTATAATCATAGGTTCTAGGAACCAGGATGTAGACACAGATGGGCTCGGGGCATTAGGCAAAAGACAGCTATTTGACTTCCACAGATCTCAAATACTGTTATGGCTCCTGCTGTTAGCATGGGGTGAAGCCTTTAAAAAAAAAAAAAACTGGAAATGTTAAAATATAAATCATATGTAACAACAGAAGGGTTAGCATAAAGCATCCCAGCATCTCCATTACCCATGTTCTAGCCCCGGCCAGCCCATAAGCACCAGGAAAAAGCTTGAAGTTTGACAAATTCAGATTTACTAATTTGTAGCAAGGGAAACCACATACTACTAGAACCATGGAGCATCTTGAAAAGGGTTGCAGGATTGAGAAAAGGTAGAGTTTAGGTAAAATCTAAATGGAGTGGTGTTTTGATAGATGCAGAACAGGACTGTGTGTAAAGGAGTCAACAGCTGTTCCAAATTGCAAAGTAGACTCATTTGTTTCTGACAAAGCACATTAGGACAGACCTGGACTGTTGTCCAGAGGCCCGTCTCTGAGGTTCTAAGCCTGGGCTGGAAGTGAAGACCACTTGTCTGTGTCAGAGTGACTTGGCTCCTCCTGTGATGTTTCATTTTACTGATAAAACTTCAAACAGCCAAGTTTCTGAGAGTCTCCTTTTAGAGAACAAGGTTTCCCAGTGAGTGAGAAAGTGGTAGTCACACAAAGAAGTGGGGTGTTATGACACTCTAGCTACTGCATGCCCTGGGGGGAGATTCTGGCTCTGCCTGAGTCTGTCCCCACCTGAGGAATAGCAGGGCTGACTTGGCATGAGCCAATTTTTACTTTCTCACTCACTTCAGTTATCAGTGCTACCAATCTTGATTCACCTGTAGCCTACCTCTCTGATTATTTTGGGGGGGAAAAAATTCAGACGTAGAATGAGACTTTGCCCTCAGTGCTGGGGACTGAACCCAGGGGTATTCTAGCTCCAAGCTACACCCCTAGTTCTTTTTATTATATTTTGTTTTTGAACAGGGCCTTACTAGGTTGCTGAGACCCTACACTCTGTTGCTGAGTCTGTCCTTGAACCTGTGATCCTCCTCTTGTCTCAGCCTCCTAAGTACCGGGATTACAGGCATGAGCCACCACACCCAACAAGAAGAGAATGACTTTTAAAGATAAGAGCCTTGGGCTGCGGATGTAGCTCAGGGTAGATTACTTGTCTAGCATGTCTGAGACCCTGGGTTCAATCCCCAGTGCTGGAAAAAAAAAAAAAAGTGAGGACAGAGCCCTGTAGAACTCCAAGTATCATTGCCTAGAATTCTTACACTCAGTGGGCACAAAACGGAATTCTTGTCCCCACCTATCAACACCCCCACCCAAGCCCAGTCATCAAAATCCATTTGTCCTGCTTCCCAGTGTACCCCGGTTGATATCAGAAGCCTGGGACCATCTTTGCCTCTCCTCTTTTTCACACCATTCTCACCAAATTCTGCTTGTTCACCTCCAGAGTCAAATCTCTGCCCTTCCGTTTCTCTTTCTCTAGTTGAAGGCACAGTGGACCCTGATTGGCTTCCCGACATTCATTTGTGTCACCTCTTGCCTTTGTAGCAGCGACTGTGCCTGGCAATGGCTGGGACACCTCCGATCCTCATTCCTTCTCCGTCACTACTACTAGTAATGATCTCCTCCCAGGCCATGTTAACTAAACAACGTACAAAAAGAACAGGTGAGCCAGGCCTGTTGGTGCTCGCCTGTAATCCCAGTACTTGGGAGGCTGAGACAAGAGGATCACAGGTTTGAGAGGACAATCTCAGCAAAGTAGAGAGACTCTTGGCCATCTAGCAAGACCCTGTTTCAAAATAAAAAGGGCTGGGGGAATAGCTCAGTGGTAGAATACCTCTGGGTTTGATCTCCAGTACCTGGGTGGGGGGAACAACACAACAAAACTGGGGACTCTTCAGAAGCACAGCTTCACGTTAGGTCCCTGCTCCTCGACTCCTCCTGGGTGGAGGTTCTAGAGCTCCATGATTTTGTCTCCCACCACTGCTACCAGAAACCCAAGATAACCCAGTTTCTTGTGTTTCCCACTTGAAGAAATGCTTCTCTCTCTGCACCCCCTCACCTCCTGACTCTCTCATAGTGGAAGAACTACTCATTCTGCCAGTCCCGAGTCTTCCCTTGCTGTTGAAGCTCTTGCCTTCCCTGACACAGAAGTAGCCAGCTTTTATGCTCTTGGACACCCTACTTATTAAATTTCTGGATTCTACCTGAAAAAAAGTTGTCTGGAACATTTTTATTTTTGTGGCACTGGGGATTGAGCCCAGGGGTATTCTATCCCCGACTACATCTCCAATCCTATCAATCCTACTTTTTAAATTTTTATTTGGAAACAGGGTCTCATGAGGTTGATGAGAGTCTCATTACCTGCCAAGACTGTCCTAGAACCTACGATTCTCCTGTCTCAGCCTCCCAAGTACTGGAATTAAAGCATGTGCCACCACACCCAGCGATCTTTTACCTTCTTGATACAGACAAGTCACTTAGCACAGGTTTTGGCATTTATTTACTTTTTTTTTTTTTGAGACAGGGTCTAACTGAAGTGTCCAGGCCGACCCTGAACTTACAATCCTCCTGTCTCAGCCTCCCAAGTAGTAGTATTACAGGCACACACCACCATGCCCAGTTTATTTACTTTTTGATATTTACTGAATTCCTAATAAAAACTTGCTAAATAAGAGAATAATGTGAATAAAGACACAAATCTGCCCTCTCTAAGGTCATTTGGTTGTGAGCTCCGTGTTATGGTCAATAGCATATGAAATGCCTTCTGTGTGCTAAGAACTGTGAGGCTCTGCAAACAACTAAAGGGGCTCAGAACCCACCGCAAGCTGTCGAGAGGTTGATTGTTGGCGCCTACTGTGTGGAAGCTACCCTGCCAAATACTTTTAAATATCAATTCAATTAGTCTTCTCAATAATCCTAGGAAGGAGAGTTAAGATCCCAGTTTTTTTTGTTTGTTTGTTTTTTTGGTTGATACTGGGGTTCCTGGAAACCCTTCTACCTCCGGGCTACACTCCCAGACTTATTTTATATTTTTATTTGGAAACAGGGTCTCTTAAGCCAGCAAGGCTGGCTTAGAACCTGCGAGATCCTCCTGTCTCCGCCTCCCAAGCGCGGGGATTACAAGCGTGCGCCACCATACCTGGCGCAAGATTTCAGTTTTAACCAGTGGGGAAACTGGAGCTCAGAGGTTCAGTAATTCCCTAGAGCTAGTACTACCAAAAAGGAAAAAAAAAATGCCTTTTATACAGTAATTATCAGGCTCCTTCATTACCTGAGCTTTGGAAACCTTCATCTCTAACTTCCACTCTCTATGAAAGAAATGTCTGTTGTAGCTCAATGGTTTTATTTGCTGTCCTCTGAACTAAGTCTATGCTCCTCTAGTCCCTGCACTTGCCTGACCATGTACCCTGTTGGTCTGAAATGCCACAGAAGAAATAGCCATGCTTATTCATTATTAACAGAAGCAGATGACTCTAATGAAGCTTTGGTTTCAGGACCCATCCCTTACCAAGCCCTAGGAGAGCCCACCGTAGCTGTTCTGCAGATGTGAGGGAGCTGTAACTGCTGCTGCTCAAAAGTTTGTTGTGGGCCAAGACTGGCCGTGATATCTGACTTGCAGAGCCTGAGCTGCATATCCTTGGCCTGCCATGTAGCTGCAAAGGAGTCTAAGAAGGATGGTATCTGGCTTTCCATCTTCCCTGTAGGAGTTGAGCTCCACCTCCAGTCATGGTGAACCAGTGCTCAACCACAGGAAAGGAACTCATTCACTGGTTCTCCTCAAAGGATAGCAAATTCTCCAGGTCTTTCCATCTTCTTGCAAATGACATGATTTTGTTCTTCTTCATAGCTGAGTAGAATTCCATTGTATGTATTTCCCATAATTTTTCACTCCATTCATCTGTTGATGGAGACCTAGGTTGGTTCCGTATTTTGGCTATTACAAATTGTGCTGCTATGAACATGAGTATTCATATGTTATTGTAGTTCTCTGATTTCAACCCTTTTGGACAAATACCCAGGAAAGGTATAGCGGGATCATATGGTGGATCTAAACCCAATCAAGAAATGGGCAACTGAACTGAATAGACACATCACAAAAGAAGAGATACAAAATGGCCAATAGATACATGAAAAGATGTTCAACAAAGCCATCAGGGAGATGCAAATCAAAACTACGCTGAGATTCCATCTAACCCCAATCAGAGTGGCAAGCATAAAGAAATCAAATAACAACAAATAACAACAAATGCTGTCGGGGATGTGGGGAAAGAGGAACTCTTTTACACTGTTGGTGGGAGTGCAAACTAGACTAGCCGCTATGGAGATCGGTGTGGAGATTCCTTAGCCTTGCAGCTTTTAAGCACACTACCTTGTAGGGCCACCAGGTGCCTCCAGAATATGTCTGAGCGGGCTCACATCCTTCCCAAACCTCCTCTGCTCCAGCTTACAGTGGACTGTCGTTCCCCTGTACTCCTTGCTATTGGCACTACATTTGCCCTGGCCTCTCAGTCTCCTGGGTGCCCTTCGTTCTCGGAGCCCACCTTCATGAGTAATTACCATCTTCAGGAAGCCTCTGCAGACTGCCACCCCAGCCAGATCAGGGGCTCCGCTGTGTGCCCAGTTGAGCTTATTCATCACCGTTGCACTGACCACAGAGCATTAGCACGCTCTCCCCTTGGCTCTTAACTAGAGCACAGAACAGGTCTTGTCCTTGTTTTGTAGCTCCAGTAATAGCCGTGAGTAATTCGAGAGACACTGGGTAAACAGAAAGGAGAAAAGGGGAAGCAGGCTGAGCCGTAGAAGGCCTCTAGTGCTAAATAATGAATGTCTCCCACATCCCTACCCCTTTTGCTGCCAGCAACATACTACAGACTTGCTGAGTCCCAGGCCACAGTCCGCTGAGCCTCTGGACTAGATAATGTGGCTGAGATGCTTAGAACAAATATTAGACAGTGACGGTGAGTCCTTTGATTCTGCTCTCAGAATCCCTTGTCCAGGTGATTTGGACCAGAAAGTACCTCCTGAGGAGAGAGTAACAGAAGACAGAAGCCTCTGGCAAAGGCACTGGGCTTCACAGACTTCTTTCACATGGGAAAGATATAAACTAAGTCACTGTGGTTTAGGATTTTATTGTGCGCAGCAGAGCTAATGTGTCCTGCAGCTCTGAGCTTGTGGCCACGTTCTCTCTGCACCAGGTGGCTTAACAACTGGAGAGCACAGGCAAATACTATCCAGTACTGGGGCACCGCTGCAGATGACAGGTGTTATGGTCCACTGGGGTGGGTGTGTGGGAGAAACCAGGGGAAGGGATTGGGAGAAACCTTGGGCAAGTCACTAGGCCTCTCTATATCTTAGGTTGCTTGCTTTGAAAACAAGAAAGGTGATCTTCAAAATCTTTACCCTCTCATGCTCAAAGTATTTGCCTCATGAATGAACAAATAACGTGGAATAGGTAGAGGACTTGGATTCAGGCATCATACAAACCTGGGTACAAATCCTGGCTGGGCCACTGGCCAACAGTGTAACTTGGACAAGTTCTTTAACCTCTGAGTTTCTGTTTTTGTAAAGCTAAAAATGATACTAACTTTGGACCAATTTTCAGGGTTGGTTCAAGAATTAGGAACCCCGTGGACAGGGACTGAGAGCGTAGCTCAGTGACAGAGTGGCATGCCTAGCCTACTCAAGGCCCTGGTTCAATCCCTAGCACCAAAAAGCAAACAATGATAAAAGAGAGAGACAGACAGGCAGGCAGACAGGCAGTAGACCAACTCCTAGGCACAGATAAGACACTCCATAAACGGCGGTGGCAGAGGTGGGTAGTAGGAGGGGTGGATATTTGGATAGTCCTCAGTCTCCCTGAGCTGAGCCTTGGAGACCGAGGTGAGGAATGTTTGGCAGGTGGTCGGAAGGACTGCCCACACAGGTGTGCAGCATGGGGTGTGTTGGGGGAGAGGGTTACGTATGATGTGACAGGGAAAAACAGACACAGTGAGCCTGAGTGGGGAGACGGCACGCCCCTAAGTGTGACACATGGCAGACAGAAACAAGTGCTGCTTCCACTGGCTAGGAAGCTTCACGGACCACGTGGCATTTGAATTGGGCATCAACTGATGGCAGGATTTTTAGGGGCAGGTGGTTTGGAGGAGAAAAAGGCAGGAAGCTAAAAAAAGGGTCTGGGCATGGGGCAGGGAAGCTGGAGGGGAGGGCAGTTGTGGATGAGAAATCCTCAAGCGTTATAAATAGATTGTTCTGCAAAAGAGGGACTGGTCAGCCAAGCCTCCCTGCCTGTTCTCTTACCTGCTTTCAATAGTTCTGAGTAGGCTGTTGAAGGCAAAGCCAGAATGCCTGGGTCTTCCTGTGAGGTCCCTTGGGCAGCCTGGGTGGCGAGCCGGTGTGGGACTCTGGCTCAGAAAGGGGGGCCGGAGCAGGCAGGCATTCACAGCAGCTTCCTTCCCGCCTGGTGGCTGGCTGAGTGCCCGCACTTGACCTGAGATGACCTGCTTGCTGGAAACAGTTCTGTGGCCAGGAGCAGTCAGGCTTCACCTTCGGCTTTTTTTCCCTTGTCCTTCAAATTGGGAATTGGGGTTGTGGTGGCACATGCCTGTAATCCCAGTACTTGGGTGCCTGAGACAGGAAGATCACAGGTTTGTGGCCAGCCTCAGTAACTTAGGCCCTCGGCAACTTAGTGAGACCCTGTTTCAAAATAAAAAAAAAAATAAAATAGGGCTGGGGGTATAGTTCAGAGGTAGAATGTTTCTGGGTTCAACCCCCAGTACTATTTAAAAAAAAAATGGGACTCTTTCTCAACTCTTTTGTTTTTTGGGTTTTGTTATTGCTGTTTTGTTTTGTTGTTTTGGTACCAGGGATCAACCCAGGGCATTGTGCTTGCAAGGCAAGCACTTTGCCACTGAGCCTTCTGCTGTTCCACAAGCCTTCCTGTTCCCTGGCAGGACGTTGCTTTCTTTGGTGTTTGCCAGCAGGATGTCTACTGTTAGCAACCTGTTCTTTTTGCCTCTTCTCTGCTTAGAATGGATGGCTTTAAGGATGCTTGATCATTGCATAGATAAAGAAATAAAGACTAGGGGAGTGGTATATGCATTGTGTTTTTCCCAGAGTCACTCAGCTAGTTGACATCAGACCCAAACAACCCAGGTTTGGGACTCTCGGGCCAGGCGGGTGCTCTCGCTCGCTGGCTGGGAGCTGCTCAACTCCACTCACCTCAGATACAGGAAGGCGTGGGCATGTGCACCTCGGCTCATCGGCAAGCCTGGAGTAACGTCAGTGACTCGAAGCCCTTGTGTGGAAAGGTGAGTTACATTTCAGACATCTTCACAACAATACCATGCTTGGATATTTTGTGGGTTGGGTTGATGTGGAAAATAATTCCTAAAATTCCCAGATTGGTCCAGTGTCACTGATTAGTTGCCTTTAAGACACTAAACCCAGCAGTAGGGTCAGTAAGAAACGCCTTGGTCAAATGTGTACGGGATGAACACAGCATATTTGTCAAGGAAAGGGGTTGATTTCTAGCCAACATACAAGCTACCATTTCTTAGTGCCCAGTGGGTTACTGTTGCTCCAAGACCTTTTCAGAATTTCCTTTGGAGCCAGCCCGCCGGTCCCGGGAGAGCCAGGCTCTGCTCGCCGTTCACCAAGGACACGCGGGGCATCTGTGTGGCAGGTACCCAAAGCACGAGGGCTGGCAAGACACACGCACATGTACCTTACAAGTGACCTCTTCAATGGAGAAAATAAGATGTCTTACCTTGGTTCTCAAGGATATTTTTTGGCTGCTTTCTAAAGTTAAGCTCCTTTTCAAATGATAGAGAAAGAATTCACTGGTTGAACATATTCAGGAAAAATGTACCTTAGACAAAGGCAATCTCAAAAAGAGAAATTCCCAAGACATTTTAATCGATGATAAGACAATCTCCCAAGGAGATGATTTAGATAATATTTATTTGGAACTAGACATTGTGGGGTACTTGTTTAAAATGCAAAGGCATATTTTCATGAGAACAAGGTTTTGGCTCCTGGAGGCCAGCCACCTCTCAAAGCATGACCAAACAGTCTAAATCAAACCATATCTCTTGGCTCTTGTCCACCACCATGAGCCCTCTGGCTAGGGCTGCCCCAGGCGTTCACATTTGACAGCATCTGCCTACTACAGGAACTCCAAATCAAATCAGACTCTAAGATTGACACCGTTTAGAAACAAACCTGCTTATTTGCATGAGTTTCCTATGTTGCCAAGGATATGCCAATGATTAAAAAAAATCGCTGTCGAGTTTCCAGATTCTGAAAAAGAAAACATTTCTATATGCTATTTCATGTAGCTCTTCCTCATTTATCCTCTCCTTGAAGCCATACTCTGGCAGTAGACGTTAAATATTTTTTATGATAGACAAAACGAGATTTGGATAAATGACTCCTCTAAATCACACAGCTGTAGAGGACCATCATGGAGCTGGAAGCCAGGTCCTTGTAGTCGCTCTTTCAGCACTCCTCCACCAGACCTCAGGGGCCTAAACACTTACCCCAACTCCTGGTTGGGTTGTGCTTCCCAGCCTGTCCCCCAAGCCCAGGTGTGACCAGCATTGCCAAGGACACCATGGGGTATGTCACCCCAGTCCTTCCCACCAGAATCTTTGGATGTTGGGCCTGGGCAGTGGTGTTCCTTGAGTTCTCCAGGTGATTCTAGTATGAAAAGTCTCCATCACTCTGTTACGAAAGTAACCAGGATTTGCTTTCTTCTCTCTCAAGGACCTCCTTAAAAGCATCTGAAAAAAAAAAAAAAAAAAGAAAACTATTATCAGGATGGACCAAGATGTTTCCTCTGTAAAATCTCCCTAATATTTCCAATTTAGTATTTCAAATTTAGAGCTGTTCAAAAAGTAATATGGAAGCCGGACGTGGTGGCTCATGCTTGTAATCCCAACATTCAGGGGAGGCTGAGACCAGAGGATTGCGGTTTGCGGACAGCCTCAGCTACTTAGTGAGGCCCTCTGCAACTCAGTGAGACCCGGTTTCAAAATAAAGAATAAAAAATAGGGCAGGGGGTGTAGCTCGGAGGTCGAATGCCCCTGGGTTCCAATCCCAGACCCGCAAAAAAAATAAATAAAATAAAATAAACCCAAAGGAATTCTACCTTTGAGTGACACCTCCAGCCCAGTTTTATTTCTTATTTGGGAACAGGGTCTCGCTAGGTTGATGAGAATCTCACTACTTGCTGAGCCTCTCCTTGAACCTGCAATCCTCCTGTCTCAGCCTCCTAAGTACTAGAATTACAGACATGTGATACCATGCCCAGCTCCATAAATTATTTAGTTGTTCTTTGATGTAGAAAATTGAGAGTTTTGCTGTTAAAAATAAGTCTTCCATGAGGATCCTTGTGCCTATATTTTTATGTACAACTTTCCTGGAAGTGCATTACTTAATCAGAAGGTATAAAATATCTTTAAGGCATATTAACAATGTTTAAGGATAAACATTGTTAATATGCTTACCCAAGAGTATACTAGTTTATGCCCCCCCCCCAAGTGAAATATCTTAGAAAATAACAACTTTACAAGCTTTGGAAACTTTATATTTTCATTTCATTATCTATCAATTTACTATAATTAACGAGGTTGGGCTTTTTATGCCTTTATTGGCCACTGATATTGCTCCTTTAGTGAATGTCCATTCATCTCCTGAGATTTTTTCCTTTTTTTTTTTTAACCATTGTGGGTGTACATTTTCTTTCTTACATGTATGGCAAATAAACACTTTTCTCATTAATTTGCTTTGTAAATATTTTATCTTTTAATTTGGTTTGTTGACAAAATAATTTGATTTTATGCTTAGAAATATTCCTTGTTCAGGTGTATTTAAATAGATGTCTCAGTGAATAAATGCCTCCTCACAGAGAAGCATTTTATCTGGTTAAGCAGGGTATGTTGTTCTGGGCTAAGAAGTAGTTCCTCTCCTACCAGAAGTTGGCTTCAAATGATCAGAACTACATTACTTCTTCTATAGTATACATTGCTTCAAATACCCTCCCCAAAGCAGAATAATACAAAAAGCATATTGGTAGTTCCCATCTTTGTAAGGAAAAACATTTTATAAAGCTAACAATACAGTATAGCCTCTCACAAAAGACTATCCCACCCCTAAACTAATATTGCCCAAACCCATTTCCGTCCTAAATTTAAAAACAGGGTGAGTCTTAGGATGGTACCACTAGGTTCTTCCAGCCCCAAGTGGAAACTTGTTTGGCCCAAATTTCCTCTGGTCCAGTGCCTTTGGGGACACACTGATCCTGGGCAAAGTGACTCTGGCATGTAATATTTGACACATGTATACTAAAAAATTATTTGTGGTTTAGTTGGCATTCAAATTCAACTGAAAGTCTTGTATTTTTACTTGTTAAATCTGGCAAGCCTATCCTGAGGTTTTTCTCTGTGTTGAAGTTTGCGCCCATGTCCCAGGAGTGGCCATGTCCCAGGAGTTCCACAGGAAGCGGACTTCTGGCACCAGTCATTGCAACTGACCTGCTTGCTTTCAAAGAGGCCTCCAGAGTACCAAGGGGTGGCCTCCTCCTTGTACCCCAGAAACATTTCTGAAAATCCCCACTGCATTACCTATTACACAGATCAGCATGGACTATATTTTGTTTTTACCCAGGGTATATTCTACTTCCAAGCTATACCTTCAGGCCTATTTTATTTTTTATTTTATTTATTTATTTATTATTTATTTATTTATTGGTGGTACTGGGGTTCCTGGAAGCCCTTCTACCTCCGGGCTACACTCCCAGACCTATTTTTTTACACTTTTATTTGGAAACAGGGTCTCCTAAGCCAGCGCGCGTGGCTGGCTTTGAACCTGCGCGATCCTCCTGTCTCTGCCTCCCAAGCGCGGGGATTACAAGCCACCACACCTGGCTTCTTATTTTTTAATTTTGAGAACATTTGTCTCACTAAGTTGCTGAGGCTGGCTGTAAACCTGTGATCCTCCTATCTCAGCCTCCCAAGTATTGGGATTATAGGTCTGGGCCACGTACTTATAAAGTGAGCTCTTCCACCAGGCCTCATGGGCCTCCCAGGCTTCCTGCTTCTTCCTCCTCTTCCCAGCACCTTTCACAGCTCCTGTGGGCCTGTGGGTGGGCAGGCCCAGTGAGTGCCTAGCTCTGGTGCTCTCAGCCCCTGCACGTTCCTCTCTGAGTAGCTATTCTGTCAGTTCCCCTCTGGCCTCCTACAGTTGATGCCTTGTTTTCTGTTTTACAAACTGTGTGTGTGTGTGTGTGTGTGTGTGTGTGTGTGTGTGTGTGTGACTGGGATTGAACCCAGGGGCATTCTACCTTAATGTACGCCTCCAGTCCTATTTTATTCATTTCAAAACAAGGTCTGGGAGGCTGAGACAGGAGGATCCGGGTTCACAACCAGCCTCAGCTGAGGTCCTTTGTAACCCCGTTTCAAAATAAAGAATTAAAAATAGGGCTGGGGGTATAGCTCAGAGATAGAATGCCGCTGGGTTTCATCCCCAATACTGCAAAAAACAAAAACAAAGAACAAGCCGGGCCTGGTGGCGCACACTTGTAATCCCCGCGCTTGGGAGACAGAGACAGGAGGATCGCGCTGGTTTAGGAGACCCTGTTTCCAAATAAAAATGTAAAAAAATAGGTCTGGGAGTGTAGCCCGGAGGTAGAAGGGCTTCCAGGAACCCCAGTACCACAAAACAAACAAACAAACAAACAAACAAAGAACAAAATACAATAAGGTCTCACCAAGTTGTGGAAGACCTCCCTAAATTGCTGAGGCTGGCCATGAACCTGCAATCCTGTCTCAGCCTCCCAAGTACTAGGATTATAAGCATGAACCACTCTTGGCTGGCTGTCTCACATATTTTTGATTTTCTAACAATTAGATTATTTTCCAGAGGCTGGTGTTAAAACCCAAGTGTTATTGCAGTTGGAGATGGCTGAGCGTAGCATGGATGTGGGTCAGAGCCTCATCATATCACTATTAGGACAGGACTGTGGGATGGCAAGAAGACTGAGACACGGAGACATTAGCTGATAACGTCCTTCTCTGAGGTAACAGATGGAGTCTTGGGAATGCAATGGATCCCTCAGAAAGAAAGAGAGGGTGACCCCACATGACTCTCTCCTGGGTGCAGGTGTTTCCAGGTATGACCCTTCCCACTCAGTGAGGGATGCCTGTGTACTTTTTATCTTTACCCTACCTAGGCCTAACTCCAAAAGACTTCTTTTTTTTGGGGGGGGGTGGTACTGGGGTTCCTGGAAGCCCTTCTACCTCTGGGCTACACTCCCAGACCTATTTTTACAGTTTTATTTGGAAACAGGGTCTCCTAAGCCAGCACGCGCGGCTGGCTTCGAACCTGCGCCGATCCTCCTGTCTCTGCCTCCCAAGCGCGGGGATTACAAGCATGCGCCACCACGCCCGGCTTCCAAAAGACTTCTAACAGGAGCTTCTAGCCATGTGTGGTGGTGCATGCCTGTAATCCCAGTACTTAGGAAACTGAGACAGGAGGATCACAGGTTTGAGGACAGCCTCAGCAAGTAGTGAGACTCTCAACAACCTAGTGAGATTCTGTTTCAAAATAAATAAAATGGGCCTGTGAGGTGTAGCTCAGAGGTAGAATGCCTGAGTTCAATCCCCCGAGTACCACAAAAAAAAAAAAAAAAAAAAAAAAAGGGGGGGAGCTTCTTCATCACTAGGGGGCCTATGAATCACCTGAGTCTTTTTAAAGCACAGCTCCTGATCTGGAGCTCTGGGGCCTGCTGCTGCCTTACCACACAGCTGTGAGCACTCAGTGGCGCCCCTGTTCTAAGTTCATGGCCCACACTCTGGGTAGCAAGAGTCTGAAAATGAAATTCCTAATTGGCTGCAGGATGGCCCAGGGGCTTGTCAAATCACTTCCAGGACTCTCTGTGGGACTGTCTGTGCCCAGAAGATCAGAATCTAAAAAAGGCAATGTAATCTACGCATGTGAGAAAGGAGACCAGATTGAGAGGAAGAGGGCTCAGCTGGAGTGGGGAGAGCAGGGAACCCTGGACGGTACAAGAGCAGGGCAGGTTAGAATAGACTGAATGAAGGCAGGAGGGAGCTGGGGGCGGCGGGCTCCAACTGGACAGACTGAGTGGGGCCTCTGCCCAGTGCCAAGCCTCCTGCTGCCTGCGGACACCCTTAATCCCATTACTTTATGTGATACCTAATGTCTTCAGTGATTAGTACATACCATAGATACACCAATAGATACGTGGTGTTTGCACCTATTTTATATATATTTTTTCACATACCGGGGACTGAACCCAGGTACCCTATCTCCAAGCTACACTCCCAGCCCTATTTTTATATCCTTCATTTTGAAACAGGGTCCCACTAAGTTGTGGAGGCGCTCACTAAGTACCTAAGCCTGACCGTGAATCTGTAATCCTCCTGTCTCAGACTCCCAAGTACTGGGATTACAAGCATGTGCCACCACGCCTGGCTATTATATGTGTGTGAGTCTGTAATATATGTACATATATGTGTGTATATAGACATATATATAAACATATATGTGGTATTCTACCTCCAAGATACACCCCCAGCCCTTTTATCTATGCGGTACTGGGGATAGAACCCAGAGGCATTCTACATCTGAGCTATGCCCCCAGCTCTATTTAGCCCTATTTTCTATTTTTTATTTTGAAGCAACATCTCACTAAGTTGCTGAGGCTCATTTCAAACCTGTAATCCTCCCATCTCAACCTCCCAAGTACTGGGATTACAGGTGTGTGCCACCACACCCAGCTTGTATGTTATATTTTACCGCTGGTTGTCATGGTTACATATAGTTAAAATATAAGACCATTTCTCTGTGAAGTGGGAAGAGAAATCAAGGGATTGGGTAAGAATGGAGGATGGAACAGTTTTTGTTTTTTTTGTAGTGGTTGTTGTTTTATGATACTAGAGATTAAACCAAAAGGCATTCTACTTCCAAGCTACCCCCCAGCCCTATTTGATTTTTATTTTGAAGCAGGGTCTTGCTAGGTTGAGAGTTTCACTACTTCCTGAGGCTATCCTCGAACCTTAAATCCTCCTGTCTAGCCTCCCAAGTACTGGGATTACAAGCGTGGGACAGTTTGAGCATCTACTATATACCAAGGTCTGAGACAAGGACTTTGCCATATGGCGGCTCATTTGATGGGTATCATTAGTCTCATTTTTATTCAGGGAAGGAGGGGGGAATGGGTCTTATCTTACCCTCAGTCACCAACTAGTGCATGGAGGAACTAAAATTGGAACTCAGGCCTCCAGAGGAAGATCTCAGCATACAGGAAAAGGGGAGATGACATGGGGGACATGGTATCTCAGTGGGAGGCATAGGGTCCCTGGTAGCTACAACTCTGAGGATGGGCACCCCTGCACTATGAAATTACTACACATAGGGCTCAAAAGGATAAGAGGAGGGGAGCCTCAAATAGAAAAAGGGTTGGTATGTTGAAGTCTCAGATGGGGCAAGCAGGAGACGGATGGGAGCAATATGGAAACCAGGACAACTCAGCTGAAGTTGCACTTACCTTTGAAGGATGCTCAGTCCTTCCTATAAAGCGCACTTACTGTACTAGATGGTCTTTCTTCCTTCCTTTCTTTCTTTCTTTCTTTCTTTCTTTCTTTCTTTCTTTCTTTTTTATGGAACCGGGGGTGGAACCCAGGGGCATTCTATCTTTGAGCTACACCCATAGCACTATCTTTTATTCTTTATTTTGAAACAGGGTCTCACTGAGTTGCAAAGGGCCTCATCACTAAGTAGTAGCTGAGGCTGTCCACGAACTGTGATCCT
This sequence comes from Muscardinus avellanarius, assembly GCF_963383645.1. Classification (NCBI taxonomy): domain Eukaryota; kingdom Metazoa; phylum Chordata; class Mammalia; order Rodentia; family Gliridae; genus Muscardinus; species Muscardinus avellanarius. The sequence goes on from NC_137801.1 coordinate 68,648,844, forward strand.
CCTGTCTCAGCCTCCCAAACGCTAGGATTACAAGTGTGTGCCACCGCACTCGGCTGTACTGGATGGATTCTGAGGATTTATAATTTAGAGATTTTACCACTTAAATACTAAATATATTTTCTCTGTTTTCCTCCATCCTGTCCCACCACACATACTTTTTTTTGTGTGTGTGTGTGTGGTACTGGGGTTCCTGGAAGCCCTTCTACCTCCGAGCTACACTCCCAGACCTATTTTTACATTTTTATTTGGAAACAGGGTCTCCTAAGCCAGCGCGCGTGGCTGGCTTTGAACCTGCGTGATCCTCCTGTCTCTGCCTCCCAAGTGCGGGGATTACAAGCGTGCGCCACCACTCCCCGCACCACACATACTTTTTTCAACAAGTCTCTTTAAAAATTTTGCCTTGGAGAAATCAATGTTGAAGTTTAACCAAGAAGTTCATCACAGGATCTGGTCCCAGCCAACTTCCTCTACCTGAACCTCAGAATAAGGGCCTGGGATTCAGGTGGAGGAAGCTGGGTCTCTCTGTGGGTGCGCCCCACAAGCATCTCAAGAGAGGTGTGTCCTCGCTTGAGTCCTCTTCTAGTTCCCTTTGCGCTACCATCTTCCCTGGCACTCTTCCAGAAGTCTCCCTCTCTCTTCCCTTGTCCGATCAACCCCATCCTGTTGATACAACTCTCTAAACCTTTCCCCACACTTCTCTATCTCCACCTCTGCTACTCCAGTGAAGACTATCATTTTTTTCTCCTCACCTAGATTCCTGCAACAGCCTTCCAGCGGGTCTCTGCTTCTGTTCCGACACCCTCCCCCCATGTAGCCCGTGCAGCAGCCAGTGCTGACCAAGGTGTGGTCCCAGAGCCAGGCACTCCTACCATGTGATTGGTGGGCTCCTCACCCAGTGTCAAGAGATCACCAAAGGCTTCCTTAAGTGTCACCCAAATTGAGTCAGGAAGGATGAGTGGGAGTTAATGGCAGGAAGGCAGGAAACACCTCTGCCAGTGCTGTGCTATTTTAGAAGATCTAGTAGGTGAGCCCCTAATGTCAACTATATCCTGCATCCTTTCCTTTGCTGGATGTCTTCCTCTGTTTACAAATTAATTTCCACTGAGTTTGCCCCGGGGATGCTCACCTCCTCCCCCATACTTCCTCAACTCAGATTTCTTTCACCAGAGTCTGCATCTCTGAGCCTGTTCTGGAGCAAAGAGTGACACAGTCCATTAAGGGAGGAGCCTCTATTATGTGTCCCCAGGAGGGAGAAATGCCCTGGAGAGAGGCAGAACTACTTGCATTCATGTCTACCTCAAATACACACACACACACACACACACACACACACACACACACACACACACTCACACACGTTCCTTGTTTGTTAGTTGTTGATGCTGTTAACCAAGCGCTTTCACTCTCTTGCTGGCATGGGGCAGGCCTGGACTTACCACTCCCCTGCCCCCTTGCTGCTTGCCGAGGCCAGGGGGGTGAGAGCAGAAGTGGTGCGCGGCACTTCCACGCCAAAGCTTGATGAGTCAGTGCCGCGTTTGCCCTATCCGTTTCCTGCCTTTTAGGCTGAGGAGGTCCATGTCTGTTCCTGGCAGTCTAGGTTTCTGAGTGACTAGAGAGAACAGAGCTCCTACTGACCCAGCACAGACATACGGACATGATTTATAATTGAGAAATACAGTGTGTGTGTGTGTGTGTGTGTGTGTGTGTGTGTGTGTGTGTTACTAGAGATTGAACTCAGGCATTCTACATCCGAGCTACACCACCAGCCCACCAACCATAGAGTCTCAGGGCCGGGCATGGTGGCGCATGCCTGTGATCCCAGTACTTGGGAGGCTGGCTTCAAACCTGCATGATCCTCCTATCTCCGCCTCCCAAGCGCAGGGATTACAAGCGTGCACCACCACACCCGGCTTATGCACCACCATTTGAGAAATATACTTTTGTTATATTAAAACACTGAGCTTTACGCGGGCGTGGTGGCGCACGCTTGTAATCCCCGCGCTTCGGAGACAGAGACAGGAGGATCGCGCTGGTTCGAAGCCAGCCGCGCTGGCTTAAGAGACCCTGTTTCCAAGTAAAAATATAAAAAGTAGCTGGGCGTGGTGGCGCATGCTTGTAATCCCCGCGCTTGGGAGGCAGAGACAGGAGGATCGCGCAGGTTCGAAGCCAGCCACGCGCGCTGGCTTAGGAGACCCTGTTTCCAAATATAAAAATGTAAAAAGAGGTCTGGGAGTGTAGCCCGGAGGTAGAAGGGCTTCCAGGAACCCCAGTACCACCAAAATAAATAATAAATAAATAAATAAGTAAATAAAACACTGAGCTTTGAGGCTTGTTTGCTATGGTAGCACAATGTCATTGCTCTGATTGATACCTCATGTCAACCAAGGACGGGCATTTAGCAGCCTGGGTATTTAAGTCAAGGCAAGCCCCTACCCTCCTTAGGTTGGAATATTCCCAGTTTATTTCACCTTTTTGATATTATGATGGTTATCCTTGTATTCCCCTTGCAAATAATATAGCCTGGCTCAACCTAAGTTAAAAATGCAGTCACAGAACTAGTTATAAACACAAAGGTCTGTTTAGAAACCTTACACATAACCTAGAAACCTTACACATGTCCCATGCACACATACATACCCAAAAGCCACTAGTGAATCTCCCTGTCACCGAGAGCCAAATGCCTCGTATCGGTCCTAGGGAAGTTGGAAGGCCAATTTCAGAGTTCTGGATTGTAGGGCTGATTCTGCCACTTAGTCATGAATGATCTTGGACGAACTGCCTCAGAGCCCCAGTTCCTTTATCTGTAAAATGGTGATGATGATAATAAGAACTATGTCACAGAAGAGGAAGGTGCATTTGCAAAATTGCCATATCAGCCACTCTGTGCAGATAGAGAAATGTGTGCGGAAGTGCTTTTAAATGGGAAAGCGTCATAGAAATACCAGCTGGTTATATTTTTAACAACTATATGACCAAAGAAGGAAGACAGCCAAAACCAAGTAAGCCCCCCAATGTTTCCAATCTTTAAAACCAAGCCCAGGTATATCCTTAGATTCCTGCAAAAGGACCCATATTAGCCATTCTCCAACTGGGACATCCTACTTGTTAGTTGCAGACAAGGAGTGGGTCATCACATTCAACAACTCCCAGGCTCAGCAAGCCGCTCGCAGGGTCGGTTCCACCGATCACTTCCCCAGGCACGTGCACAGGCGCATCCAATTAAGCTGCCTGTCCCTTTCCTTTGACCACTTCTGAATCAACTCCAGTTCATGGGTGGAGTCAGAAGCCCTCCTCATTGCTCAGCACCACCTCTGTCCTTAGCCCCATACAGAGAAATGCCTGCTCTCACCACTGCTGTCTTGGTAGTCCTTTGGGCTTCCCTCCATGGCCAGGGCAGGGCAGTCTCCTTTCCAGCCCTCGGGGCAGCAGTCAGGCAGGTTCTGACCTCCTGGGCACAGTTGCTGCCAGAGGCTGGGCCCCCCAGCTGGCTTACAAAAGGCACAGATGTAGTTGTCTCCACACAGAGTGCCTGGGGGCCTGGCCCTGGCCTTCACAGACTGGCAGACCTTGCTTCCCGCTGCGTCCCCTGGCCGGGTGAGCTCCAGCTTGACATTAGCTGGAGGTTTGTTAAAACAGAGTCCTGGGCCCCACCCCCTCCCAAGTTTCTGATTCAGTGAGGCCAAGAGAATGACTCCTCGCTGTCCCCAGGTGGTGGTAATGTTGCTGATCCAGGGACGCATTTAGTGGGAACTGCGAGGCTTCCCGGGTTTGTCTGATGCAGCTTGCTCAGAGATAGAGGCTCCTCCGCTGCGCGCCTTCCCCAGCTGCTCGCCTGCCCTGAGCACCGCGTGAATGAACAGAGAACAACCCTGCAGCGCTGAAAGCTGGAGACCCAAATGAAGGTAGGACCTGAGGAGTTTGTACTTTTGGGGGTGCCACTAAAGGGTTTGTGTGGGTCAGACATTATAATGGCAGAAAAGAAACTTGGAAGCCTATGGGTCCTCTGTGTTACTGGAGTATTTCTTTGACCAGGCCCCCTCCACCAACCTATTTCTTCATGCAACGCACAGCAACGGGATGCTAAGTCTACAGTTACAACACCTTAGTCCACCTCCCCAGGCGTTCCTAAGGACTGGGAGGACAAAATCTGGGAGGACTGTGGAGGTCCTAAGGGAGCTTCTAACTTTGGTGCGGAGTGGGGCTTTGGGGAATCTGAGGAACTGGAGGTTTCATGTTAGAATCGGCATTTATATCCAGGCCTGCAGGATTCGTGGGAACCTTGACAGAAGAAGTAGTGGGTGGGAAGCCATTTCCCCAGGCAGAAAGAGTACGCACCAGGACTGCCCCAGTGGAAGGTTCCAGAGGTGATTGGGTAGGCTGGGCCCGGTTCCCTTCTGCTTCTCTGGCAGCTCCTTCTCTGTCTCCTTGGCCACCTCCTTGTCAGCGGACGTTCCCTGACCTCTGTCCTGGCAGCCTCACAAACAGAGCCCATGTCTGTCTCCAGCCCCCTCACCTCCACAAAGACATCCCCAAGTGTCTTTCATCCTGCATTCTTCCAGGTGAATGGCACCAGCATCCGCCTACTCACCTAAACCAGAGGGCTTTGCAAAATGACCCTCTCATGGGTTGCCAGTTAAGACTAACATGGCACTGTAGATTGCTAGTGCCATTTACCAAAGACAGTACTGGATGGAAGGTGCTGGGCTCAAATTCTGAGTCCACACCTACAGGCCAAGTGAACTTGGGCACGTTATTTCTGTTTTCTTATCTGCAGCATGGGTCTGATGATAGTAATGTGGCAGGGGTAGGTCTGGAACCAAGAGCTCTTTGGCTGTAAGCTACCTCCTTCACCTCATTGGCCACACGGTCTTTCCAGAGATTGCATGCCAAATAGGCTTAGGACATAAGTAAAGAGAGGACGGCAGATTTTGTGATGAGTGTGAGTACAACCATGTTAGGACCAAAAAGAAGAAAAAGGAAACGAATCCACAAATAGAAAAGGCTAGCAGGAAATACAGCGAGTCATTAAATATGGTTGTATTGGGGTGCTTTTCGTCTGCTATTTACACTTCCCACATTTTCCTTAATATACTTTTATTTAAAAGTTACTTAAAACACTACAATTTTATTACACTGGAAATAACGACAGGCCCACAATTTCTCGTGTTTGAAAATTACACTCCAGTGGCATTTCTTCTCAGATCTAGTCTTACTTTCCTGAACGGAAACTTCTCAGTCCTTCGGAAGGCCACGCACGGTAGCAGCCCGGCATTCCAGCCACTTTCCCAGCCCACCTGACAGCTGACAACCTGGGCAGCGGAGCCGGCTGTCAAAGTCAGGCTTGCAAGAGGGCAGTTCCCCGCCGAACGGGGCTGCTTCCACTGCCTAGGGGTTTCTAGACTTGAGATCAGTTACTTTTTTTTTTTTTTAACTTCTAAATAGCCGGCCGAATGCTCCTTTTCCAGTTCTGGCTGAGTTGTTAGCTTCAGCCGGCGGGGATGCCTGCCAGGTACCTGGCTCGGCGAGCACCGCCCAAACTGGTCAGGCTAGTCCGCCCCGTGGCTGTTTCTGCCAGAACTTGCCCGAGTGAGTGTCAGAGACCCACCCTTCTCCACAGCAACCCAGGTGGGTGGAAGGCAGCTGTGGACGCCGGCCTGGCAGTCGGGCCAGAGGGGTGGAGCCGAATTAATCTAACCTGGAATTTCAACTTGGCCTGCACAACAGGTGAGGAGAAGAGGAGCGGAGGGAGAGAACGGGTAGTTTGGCAACTTGGAAATATTCCTGAGCTTTGCCCCTTCACCCCCCACCCCCACCCCCGGCCTGGAACGGAGCCCCGGGTGACTTTCCAAACTAGGTGCGGGGTCTCAGGGCTGCCCCGGCCCGCGGCCCTCCGCCGCGCGGCCCCGCGGCCCCCCTCCGTGACGCGCCCGCCCCCTCCTCCGGGAGGCAGGGCGGGGGGAGCGGATTAGCCTTTGTTTTCGACGCGAAAGCGCCGAGCCCGCTCGGGGGAGGCTGGCGAGGCCGGGCCGGGGTCCGCCGGGGCCGCGCGCTGGGCTGCGACCCCGCGGCCCCGCCGCCGGCTCCTCCTCCTGGCCGGCCGGGCCGCGGTACGCACGGGCGCGGCGCCCATTGTCCTGCGCCGAGGGGCGGCGGGCGCGGAGGCCGGCGGCGGGGCGCAGCCGGGGGGCGGCCGGCGAGCCCGTGCAGCCCGCGCCCCCGGCCGGGCGGCGCCGCAGGTGCAGCGGGCACGTGCGGCCCCGGGCGGGGGCGGCCCCGCGAGCACGTGCCGCGCGGGGGGCGGGGAGGCCGCGCCGCCGCCGCCGCCGCCTCTTCCTTCCTCGGGCGCCGCCTCCTGCGCGGCCCGGGCGGGGGGCTGCGCGTCGAGCTCGCGGGCGCGGGCGCTCCGGGCGGCGGCGGCGGGGGCGGCGGCGCGGGCCGGGAAACTTTGCCCCTTTGTGCGCTCCGCCCCGGAGGGAGGCGGCGGCAGGTCGGTGCGGTCGCGCGGTGGGGGAGGGGCGCGGCCGGCGGGGCCGGCGGGGGCGGCGGCGCGGGGGCGGCGGCCGGGCGGGGGCGCGGGGCGGCGGCGGCGCGGGGCGCGGGCGCGGGCGGCGGGAGCGGGCGGCCGAGGCCCCAGAACAAAGGAGCCCGGGCGGCGGCGGCGGCGCGCGCAGCCCGGCCCGCCCCCCCCCCCCGCGCCCCCGGGCGGCCGCCGCCCCCTCCCCGCTCCCGCCTCCCGCCCCGAGGGCCGGGGCGCGCCCCCACCTCCAGGCCGCTGCCCGGCCCGGCGTGGAGAGCCTCTCCGCAAACTTTATTTTGAAAGCTGCCCCCTTGGAGAGGGCCCTGCGGCCTCCAGGGACCGGGTGTGGGGGAATTTTGGTGAAACTCTTACCAGCCCGTGGGGGTGGGGGTGGGGAGGGCCCGAGGCCAACTTTCTCAAAAATCCCACCCTGACCACCCCACCCCCACCCCTGAATGCGTCGTCCAGCCCCCCCCTCCCTCCCCCCAGCACCCAGTCTGGCCCTAGGCCGCCACCCCTTGCGGTTCTGGGCAGGACTTCATTTGAGCTAGCCCCTGTCTTTCCCCCATTTTCTCTTTTCCCAGAAGCAGGAAGAGGTAACACGTGAAAGTTGTCCCGAGCCCCGAGTGATGCGCTTCCTCTTTCTGTCTCTTTCAGGCAGCGCGCCTTCCTCCACCACCCTGAGCCTGGAGGAGAAGTACCAGGGAGGAGACCCCTCACTCCGCTCTTTCTCCCCCACTCCTGTCTGCTCACCTCATGCCCGGGTCCAGGGTGGGTGAGGGTGAAGAAGCCACCCAGCCAAGATGATCGCCTCCCTGGGGGCTGCTGCTACTGCTGTCCTCCCCCAGAGCCTGGGCCCCAGCAGGTGGGAGAGCAGCCCCAGAAGGAGCCCTGTCCGGCTGCTGCAGAGAAGGTGAAGAGGGCTTGAGAAGAGACACCCACTCGGGACAAGGAAGCTCCTGGTCTTCACGCTTGTAGACTCTTGACTGTTTTAGGAGAGAAGGACCTGTTGGTGGCCTTTTGCAGGCAGCAGGAAGCTGACCGTGGTTCTGCCTGGCACCTATGCCCCCACCTCTGGTAGCATCAGCATCAGTGTCATGAGCCAGTTTCAGGTGCCCCTGGCGGTCCAACCGGACCTACCAGGCCTTTATGACTTCCCTCAGGGCCAGGTGATGGTAGGGGGTTTCCAGGGGCCTGGGCTCCCCGTGGCAGGGAGTGAGGCCCAACTCCGAGGGGGTGGAGACGGGAGAAAGAAACGCAAGCGGTGTGGGACTTGTGAGCCCTGCCGGAGGCTGGAAAACTGCGGGGCTTGCACCAGCTGTACCAACCGCCGCACACACCAGATCTGCAAACTCCGCAAGTGCGAGGTGCTGAAGAAAAAAGTGGGGCTTCTCAAGGAGGTAAGCCGGCCCTTGCTAGGCTTCCCATCCCTTCTTTGAGATCATGAGGCCCTTGTTAAAGACTGGTCCACTGAAGCCCATTCTCTCACGGCTGGTCTCTTGGGCCAACTTTTGGTGGGACCACAGTTGGAAGCATAATTGGCCTCTGACACCCCCCCCTCCCGGAGTGGGCTTCTTTGCATTTGTATGAAGTAACCTGACCATTTGTATGAAGTAACTGAGTCACAGAGAACTGAGGGTAGCACCTGCATCGCTGGCACAGTAGTATCTTGGCAGGTAGTAGGCACCCAGATGTTAATGAGTGGATGCATGAGGTACTTCTGAGACACTATGGGACCCAAAGAGTTGTTGAGGTGAGAGGGTGAGGGAGAAATGGAGGCGTGACCCCACATTGGCCATTTACCCCTTCCATTCTGGCAGCGGACTGCCGGCTCAAGGTTGGTGGCGGCCTCCACGGCGGAGAGTTGGCAGAAGTAGCCAAGTTGAGCAGCTTAGGCGGAGCGCTGTAGCGGCTGAGGTCGCTCCAGGCAGCGGAACTGGCGCTGGACAGAGACAGAGGCCGGAGCTGTCTGCGGGGCTCCCCCTGGCTCTGCCACTGATTTCTCTTAGGGCCAGACAGCTCGGGCCTCTCTGGAGCCTGTCTTCTCCTTGGGGACATGGAGGAGTTGTATTTGGCCTTTGAAGCCTTCCCAGCTGGGCTGGGAGCTGCTGCGCTTCTGCAGACCAGGGCACCTGTGGCTGGGATGGACTGGCGGTGCGTGCGCGGGATTTCCCTGACCGCAGAGCGCAGAGCTGTGCTGCGAGCTGGTGGTGGGGGCTGCCGTCAGTGGCCAGGAAGAAAGATCCAAGTGTTGGGGGCAGGGAAGTGGGTTTTTCTGTCCCTTCTCACCTTCCCTTTCCATTTGCTGTGGACACTGGATGTCATGATCCAGGGACCACAAACCTAGTGCCCTGTTTACCCCATCTCTGGTTAAAGCAGACATCTGGATCACATCTGCATCCCCCCATTCCAGCCTGGGAGCCAGTGTGCAGCCCCTTTATGTTGCTGGCGTTGAAGGCGTCAGCATCCTGCTGGTTCTGTGCCCTGTAGGTCATTTCTGAGAGGAGCTGAGATCGGTATAAGACTTCACTTTTGGCCATGAGATCTGGTGTTCTGGTGTGATGATCACCCGCCTCGTGTAGTTTGTAAACCTTGGTTCGTTTACTTCCTTTCTTCTAGCATTCATTGCCTTCCCACTCCATGTATCTCACTGTATCCCTCCCATAACCAGACCCACAGGGAGCCAGGAGGCTGAGCTTTGTAGGCTTGGTGTTTTTGGAACTGGTGGCCCTTGTGAATGGTGTTAAGTGCTTCTCTTGGCAACAGCAGGGCATACCTGAGTGAAAGGGGCTGGGAGCAAGGCCAGGGTCTTGTCATCCTTGTGTGTAAGCTTCTGGCCCAGGCTGCCGGGTGGTCATGGTAAAGATACCGTAGATCTGGGTTGGCTGAGACTTAGAGGCAACCTGCTGAGAGATGCCTGTATCCCTGTGGACCTCGCCATGGCTGGCTGCCGCACTAGACCCCCAGGGTCTGTTAACACGTGGCTGGATAACCTGTGATATTCCAGGGCAGAGGGTTCACGTGCTGGTCTGTCAACCAGTGTTGGCTCACAACAGAATTCTAGTTTCTAGAGAACAAGCACAGTGGAGACAATAGAGTGAGCTTTTTCTGAAAGCCGACTTTCTTTGTTTTAAAGAGTAATAACTTTCTTCTGAGGATAGGTCCATGTTTTGATGAAGCAGAACTATGAATAGAAAAATCTATTTCGTAAAGAAATCTCTACTTGGTAAAATACAAAATGGTAACTAGTGTCTCTCTACACCTTTTTTTTTTTTTTTTTAAATTGGTTCATGAAAGCCAGGGAAGCACTGTCTAGATGACACTGCATGTAATGGGCATCCCTGGCACAGCCACACAGTTGAGTCATGCTTCAGAAACACTGCCTGAGCAGAGTGGTTAGCAGCTCTGGGGGACTGCTGGGACCTTAACCATTAGATTTTGGTAGCATGTACCAGAAGGAACATGCCCCAGGCTGGGGAGGTTGTTTTTGGCCCTGACTGTTCAAGTGGGCCAGGACACAGCATCCTAGGAACCTCAGAATTGAGACCTTCTACTTGCATCTCTGCCCCTGACACTTCCTCCTCTCCATTAGAGTGGTACCGCTGCTCTGGGCACCCTTTTCTTCCATCCTGGCCCCATTTCTCCCTGCTGGGCTGCCTTTGGGGCTTCTTGGAGTGGTCTGCTGATAGCTGCTTTGAATCATCCTGTAAGGGGGGAGATTATCTTGGGCCTTCTGTCTTATCTACTCCTCAGTCTATCCCCCAGTAGGCTTTAAGGAAGGTGCTGGGGAATCCCCTTACTCAAAAAAGTAGGTCATCACTTAAAGACTAGAGACAGTTCCCCAGGGACAAGTGACTGCTTCTCCGGGTCCTAACCTGAGGTTGGTGCAAGTTGACAGCAGCTATAGGTCTCACAGGGTTTCGTTCCTGTACTGTGGTCTGTCTTCCTTCCTAGTTCCCAGAAGGATTTAGATCCCAGGCTGATACCGGAGGCTGTTTGATTCGCATTCTTTTTGCCTGAGTGGTGATTTGGTAGCACAACGAAGATAGCTGACTAGAAAAGTAGGGTGTGATGGGTATGGAGAGGCGCAATAGGGCCCGTAGTAGGGCAGCACAGTTAATCACGTGTCAGTTTCCCCCAATGGTAATGTCAAAGTAACCCTTGTTGGTAGAGTTGTTAAGAGTAAATGAAATAAAATATGCATAATGTCTGTCACATAGTAGGGAATCAGAGCACTGTGACAGTGTTCCTAGAATGTGGAGAAGAGAATTGATCTTATTTATTCATTTATTTTTATTTTTTTGGTGGTATTGGGGTTCCTGGAAGCTCTTCCACCTCAGGCTACACTCCCACAGGCTACACTCCCAGACCTATTTTATACTTTTTTATCTGGAAACAGGGTCTCTTAAGCCAGCGCAGCTGGCTTCGAACCTGTGTCATCCTCCTGTCTCCGCCTCCCAAGCGTGGGGATTACAAGCGTGCGCCACCACGCCCGGCAAGAATTGATCTTTATGCAGAAACAACTGCGCATGAGTGTGAGTTGTAAACATGCCATACAAATTAAACGATTATCTCAAGACATCCCCTGGCTTGCTCAGAGAAGTGTGGGGCAGGCAGGGGAGCTTGCACACCCTGAGCAAGGGGTCGCCATGATCCTAGGCTGCCTGAGAAGTTGCCCCTGGATAAGGGAAGTGAAGCCCTGGTCGAGTAGGAAAATGACCCTTTATTTTGTGTGTGTGTGTGTGTGTGTGTGTGTGTGTGTGTGTGTGTGTGTCTGCGTCTGTATAGCAGAGCATGTGCGTCAGATTGGAAACATGGCTGAGCCACTGTGTGTGAAAGTGAGAGAGATGAAATGGTGGATGGTTTGAGAACCTTCTCTAGCCCTTGGCCAAGTAGAGTCCAAGTGGAGTTAGGGGCTGAAACACATCTTTCTACCTGGGACCTGGGGTCTCTCAGAAACATTAGAACACTACATGACAAATTCCTGCCCACCCTGTTGGTAGCTCTGTCTTCCTGAAGACAGGATATGAGTGGCAGCACTTTCCACATCACAGAGGGAGCTAATCGGTGGAGGAGAATTGATGAGTCTTTAGAGCAAGGGATCTGTCTTGGTGTTTACAGGGCCTGAGAAGGCTGGGCAAGGAGAAATGTTTACTTTAGACTTCAGAAAATTATATATATATATATATATATATATATATATATTTTTTTTTTTTTGGTGGTACTGGGGTTCCTGGAAGCCCTTCTACCTCCGGGATACACTCCCAGACCTATTTTTACATTTTCATTTTGGAAACAGGGTCTCCTAAGCCAGCGCGCGGCTGGCTTCGAACCTGCGCGATCCTCCTGTCTCCGCCTCCCAAGCGCAGGGATTACAAGCGTGCGCCACCACGCCCGGCTGAAAATTATCTTTCAAATGCAAGCAGTTTTCAGTTCCAAAGCTGCAGTTTCTAAAAGGGACGCCATATGGAAGGATAGAATTGTGCGTGCGTGTGCGCGTGCGTGTGTGTGTGTGCATGTGTGCGTGTGTATCAGTCACTGGGGATTGAATCCAGGAGCATTCTACCCCTGAGCTACATCCCCAGCCCTGTTTTGATTTTTACTTTGAAACAGGGTCTTGCTAGGTAGTGAGAGTCTCAGTACTTGTTGAGGCTGTCCTTAAACCCACAACCCTCCTGTCCCAGCCTCCCAAGTACTGGGATTACAGGCATGTGCCACCATGCCTGGCTTTGCATTGGTTTTTAAAGCAAATGCTAACAGAACAGTCATGAATGGTGGCCTAAGGAGAAAGACAGAGGCATGGGGGAGGACTGAACCTTCTGTGTGGCTGCATGGCTGCTGTCTGTTCTGTGCAGGTGGTAAAAAGCCGTGCTCCTGGGGGTTGGTAACACTGCATGCAGATTCAGGAGTGGTCTGAGAGGCCAGAGTGTGCTGAGCTTGGAGGAAATAAGTTGTCTTCCCAGTAAGAACAAAAAAGAAGAGGCAGGCCAGCCTACAACTTGAGGAGCTTAACAAGGGAGCCAGAGGGTTACTGTTGGGTCCTGGCCATGCTAGAAGGCATAAACTGGGCAAACGGAGCTGGTTGGATTCTCTGCTTGGGCATGAGCCGTTTGCTTCCACTGAATGTGTTCACATGCACTCAACTCACAATCACACTGCAGAATTCTGCGAGTAAAAGAAGGCTGAAAGACCAGAGATGGCATAAAGTTCAGTTTTTCAGCGGTTTTTGAAAATACATGTAAATGTAAGTTAATTTTTTGTAGTTGTAGAACATGTTGTTTAAAGGATGGTTTGTGAGCCTTGAGGAAGGCAAGTGGTGGACTATAGGAGTTCTCATAGTTCTTTATGAAGCAGCTCAGGAAAGCTAAGATCAGCATTTCTTTAAAGAAACGATGATGGCGCTGGGTGCAGTGGCACATGCCTGTAATCCCAGCACTTGGGAGGCCGAGACAGGAGCATGGCATCTCTGGCCAACTTCGTGGACAGATTAGAGGTCCAGTTATTGACATACATCCTGAAGGGAGGATGCTGATATAATTGCTTTGTTCAGTCTCTTTGTCCATCATGTATATCAGGTTCCATATTGGGATCACTTAGGAAAATTTAAAAGACCAGTCCCTGGGTCCTACACCTCCCCCAGGAATTCTAATCTAATTGCTCTGGGCTGGACTCCATTGGTCTAAGGCTCCCTGGATGTATGTAACGTTTAGCTGCATAAACATCTTCTGAAACAGACAAGAGACTAAAGTGATGGGTTCTCGCCTAAACTCTCTGAAGATGCTCACCCAAGTCTTAAGACACCTGAGTGGTTCACGGCTTTACCTCCACCCTTCCACTTAATGGACCAGCAGTATCAGTATCACCTGGGAGCTAGAAGTGCAGAATCTCACTGGGCAGGGGCACATGCCTGTAATCTCTGTACTAGGGAGACTGAGACTGGTATGGCACATTCCAGGCCAGCCTCAGTAACTTATCTAGAGTGTGTTTAAAATAAAATAAAAAGGGTTGGGGGTGTAACTTGGAGGCAGAATGCCCCTGGGTTCAAACCCCAGTAACCAAATAAATAGACAAACTCTCCGGGCCTTTCCCAGTTTCTGAATCAGAATCTGTACCTCAGTCAGAGTCTAGGTGATTTATGTCAGTAAGAGTTTGAGGAGCTAGTCTGCAAAACTTTTGTGGCTAGAAGGGAATGGGACATGGAGAAGAGAGCACAAATAAGGCACAAACAGGTACAGGATTCCAGTTGCCGACCAGGACAAGGAGGATGACCCAATCCATTTCTTCACCCTGTAAGCCAGGAAGGCTTACTCTGTGTTTATTCTTGTTCTTCTGCAGTGCCTATGGCGAGCTATCAGTAAAATGCTTTCAGAATGTGTGTGTTTTGAGAACAGCCAGGAGAGCTCTCATCTGTGCAGCTCGGCACCCTGACTGAGCCCCACAAGAGTGGTCGTAAGTGGTGATGGCTGTGCCGATGAGAGGTGTGTCCGTGGAACCTTGGGCCTGGTGCATGGGTGTGGAGCCTTGTGGAGCAGAAGGGATGTGCGCCTCTTTCACAAAATGTAGGTAATAGGTATGTCAGAGTGGGTGCTGGTCATGAAGCAGCTATTAAATTGTATGACGGGACAGTGGACTAAGGAAAGTGGGGTGTCTTGAACTGTGAGCCGCAGCCAGAATGGGGTTTAATCAGAATAAATGCAGAGTCTCTTGTATGTCTTTTAAAAACGAGAGGAAATGTACTAGTAAGAAACCCTTGCTTTTTAGCTGGTAGAAAGAGCTGAAATTCTACAAGGAATGTTGACAGCCTATCTTGAGATCTGTCAGAGTGGTCACAGGCAGGACAATTGAAGGAAACAGGGCTGCTGGGCTTGCAAATGATCAGAGGAACAAGCAGGCTGAGGCAAGTCCTGTGTGAGCGGGAGTCGGCTCCTTCATGTGGAGGAGTACACAGGACTCTTATTAGTGGGTGAAAGTGCTAGGCAGGCCTGCTGCACCCAGATTAGAAAAGGGCATGCCTAAAGTTTATAAGTGGTATACACTGAAGAGCTGGCCCTGAGATGTGCTGGCTGGCAGAGATGTTAGGAGGGCATCCCCAACGGGTGGGACCTTCCTCTCTTGGTGGGCTTCAGCTAGGACTTTGTAAAGTATAATATCGGGTCTGTTCTCATATTGCTTCAACAGCTACATTGTAGAAGAAACATCTAAGGCCACAACATTTTTGGTCAAGGTCTAGATTTAATTTTACTTTTTTCTGTGCCTGGATTGTTGGGGGGAGGGGGGGGCTCACCCTTTCTAGCTGAGTGCTCTGTCACTGAGCTATACCCCAAGCCCTAGACCTAAACTTATGCCTCAACCTAATCTCAGACCTGGGTTGGGGTAAGGTTTGTGACTTTCTGAAAGTTTCAGCCAAATGTCATATGTATAGGGGTGTGTTTTCTCATCTCAGGGGAGAGAAGACTATGTGTTTAGCAGGTTCTCTGTGACTGCCTCAAATTTAAGAAGCATCTTCTACCTGAGCTGTCTAGTATGATAGTCATAAAGCCACAAGTGGCTATTTAACTTTTTTTTTTCCGAGTCTGGGGATGGAACCCAGGGGCATTCGACCTCCGAGCTATACACCCCCTGCCCTATTTTTTATTCTTTATTATGAAACCGGGTCTCACTGAGTTGCAGAGGGCCTCACTCAGTAGCTGAGGCTGTCCGTAAACCGCGATACTCCGGTCTCAGCCTCCCGATTGCAGGGATTACAAGCGTGCACCACCACGCCCGGCTGCTATTTAACTATTAAACTAAAGTCAGTCACTCAGTCACATAGCTGCCTTTCAAGTACCTAATAGCTACATGTGGCTAGTGATCTATGCATTGGACAGTGCAGAGAAAGAATGTTCCTATCACTGCAGGAAGTTCTGTTAGGCAGCACTGTGAGCTAGATGTGTCTTGTCCCTGTGTGGTCCCTGGACCCTCACCACAGCCTCTTTCTAGTTGGGGGAAATAGCTATCTGGGTTGGTTGCTGTTCTCTGATGTTTTTTTTTTTTTTTGGCTTAGGATCATAGCCTCCCCCCATACCCCCCAGGTAAGTAGTGAGATCTGTGGAGAGGGACAGTATTTTGCTGAGTTCTAATCTACCGCAAAGCTAATTGCTTCTTGAAGGTACGGCCATGTTTTATTTATCTGCTATGGGGAGAAAATAGCAGTAGGAGTGAGTTGTGACTCCCCACCCAGACATGCTCTTCATGGCTCCCTAGTGGGAAAATTGAGTCCTCTTTGCCCATAGCCCTGAGCAGCAGCCCCAGTGAACTTTGTTCATATTGACTTCTAGTCTCAAATGTACTTCTTCATGGGCCCCACCCAGTCATCCCTCTGTCTTGGGTCGCCTCATTCTGTAGAAGGCAGCATGGTGACTGGATGTGGTGGATGGTCACGTCCATCCCATCTATCCCCCAGTGCTGAGAAGTTATCATTAGTCCCCATCGCTTCCTTACAGTGGCCTTGTGGAATGAGGCTAGGATATTCAGAAAGACAGGAGGTATTGGGAAGAAAAGAGACCCCCTAATCTTCCTCTTGAGTCCTGCTGATGTCCAGCTGGCTGGTCTGGTCATTCAAGTCCCTGAGAGTTGCTTTGCTGTGGGTTGCTGCCATACCTGGAGTGCACAAACCTCTTGGTGGTTGTGTCCTCTGTCACTTGTGTAAGAAATTGGATAAGTTATTAATCGTGGCCTGGTTGGATAACTGGCTGGTCTACAGGTGACCAGAGGCTGAGGGTTACTTGATGGCTTCATGTAACACACAGCGGGCCTGGGCTCTGTTCCAGCATTTGCTGCTCCTGACTCGTACAGCCTCCAGCTCCATCATGTCCCACCTACCCACAGCCACCCTGGGGACTTAGTGGACAATTAACGTACCTCCCCCTGCTGTGAGAGCAAGAAATCTAGATTCTCAGATGGGAGGAGAGTTTCATTGGATGGAGTCATCTAGGGGCACTGACTAAACCATAGGCATCCCCATGACTCCCTGCTCCTCCTAATTGTGGTCAAGGAAGCCTCAGAAAGGGGGCATAGGGAAGCTGGGTAAGAAACAAGTGGAAGCTGGGCATGGTGCCACACCTGCAATACCAGTCGTTTGAGAGTCTAAGGCAGGAAGATTGCAAGTTCAAGGGTAGCCTGGGAAATTTAGTAAGACCTAATCTCAAAATTAAAAATATAAAAATAAATAGGGTTGGGGAAGTAGCTCACTGGCAGTGTGTCCCCGGATTCAGTCCCCCGCATTCCCCACATACACACACATACACACAAGTCTCAAAGTACTAGACCACAGCCTCTTCTTTCTCTAACCCATTCTGAGCTACACCCCCAGCCCTATATTTTAGTCTTTTTTGTGTTTGAAACGGTCTCACTGAGTTGCAAAGGGCCTCACCAAGCAGCTGAGGCTGTCCGAGAACCACGATCCTCCGGTCTCTGCCTTCCGAATGCTGGGATTACAAGCGTGCGCCACCAAACCTGGCACTGTCGTACTTCTTACTGACATTTTCCCCTTTCCTTCAGTGATGCTGGCAATGGTCCTGGAATCCTGAAGAGACAGGGATGGCAGACTTACTTTGCAGGCTGTGGGATGGATGGGCGCACTGAGGGGGAGGGGGACAGCGGAGTGGGGAGGATGGTACTAGGAGGACACAGAAGAGAGACTTCTTGGAATGTTTCCTTGGTCCCTTGTACTGGAGGACGGAGCGCCTCTCTCTGGTGGTGGTTTGGTTTTCGGAGGCAGGAGGTTATCTGCTTTGACCTGTAGATGTTTAGGTTGCCTTCAGCCCCATTCAGCAAACCTTGCCTTGGACCAGGCGTGGGTAAGGCTCAGTGCTGAGCCTGAGTAGTGAGTAAGGGGAGGCAATGTTAACTCTCCTTAATGAGCTCGCAGTCTGGAAAGGGCAACAAGCATGAAAACAAATAATTACAGCTTGTCCTAGAAGGACTGTGATGCCTTGAGGGCAGAGCCCAGCCTTGGTTACCTTTGGGCCCCTTACAGCCCAGCAGTGAAGGAACAGCTTGAGAGTTTCAGTGTAGCCACATGTGAAGGATGAGGAGGGTGCCTTCTCCTGATTCTGCAGAGTGTGGGAATGCAGCTGGGATGCTGGTGGCTGAGGCAGCAGAGCAGGACACAGGCAGGTGGCTGGGCGCACTGGAGGGTGTTCATAGTTCCGTCTTGTGGAAGCTTAGATACTTTGTGTTCATTCCTTGTGGAAGTCTTCCTCCTGGGCTTCCCAGGGTTTCTAGGCTACTCAGTGTTTGGGTCCCGCCTTCTCTATAGTATCCTATAGTCCTTTGTTATTTGCTATATCCTGGAACATCTGGTGGCCCAAGGCTGTTGAATTTGGGGTGAGGGGACCCTGATGAAGTTCCCAGGATAAAGCATGTAGGAGGGCATGCAGGGTGTAGGCAGGGTGTGACTGCCACCTGTGCATGCTGCTTGTTGGCGTGGAAGAGGGTGACATTGTTGACTGCCTCTCATTGGTTTCACTTGGTCAACCCTGGGTGCCTTGGTTCAGTCTAGTTTGGCTGTATCTCCAAGGAGGGCCATCTTTTTTTGTCTGTTGCTGCTGCTGCTCCTCGGCTTCCTCCTCCCTGCGATTGCCGTTGACACAGACTTCCGCTGCCAAAGCTAATTGTGAGGCCTGATTAGTGAATGAAGGCAAAGGCAGTTCCCATGACAACTGCAAAGAGTTTCAAATATAGGGGATGATGTGTGTGTGATGGGCTGCAATTACTTGGGTGGAAATTGATGCGTGGACACCGGGGACTTCAAACATAGGCTCTGAAGGTGGAGGGGGTGTTAGGTTTCTTTGGCAGGATCCTTTGTGTGATGGAGAGGGAAGGAGGTCACAGACCTCCCTCGCAGTCGATTCTAAGTGCCTTTCCTGTGTCTAATGTTGGGCAAAACCCCACTGGGGCTCTGGAGAGGTACAACTCCAGTCATTCTGGTTGGGAAGCAGGACACACATAGAGGCAAATTCCAAGTGTCAAATGAGAAATGTTAGAAGTGCTGTCGGCTGGCAGGGGCTGGGGTAACCGGAGAAGACTTACTTCCTGAAGGAAGCGGGGCTTGAACCGAGCTCTGAAGTAAAGCCTGTGGAGAGAGAGTGACCTGGTTCAGGACACAGCCATGGCAAAGGAGGAAAGCCCCTTCCCCCCCTGTCCCCTGCGGGCTCTGGAAGAGGTAGGTGCACTGGAAAATCATATAGTGACTGATGTGAGCAAGGGGTTAGTGAGGCCCCTGCTCATTTCCTAGCTGTGTGGCCGTAGGCAATGTCTTAGCCTTTGTTCATCTGTAAAGTGGACATGAGTAATTCCTGTCTTGGTTTCTTTTGAAAATACTACATATCGTGTCTTCAGGTGAGGGGCTGTACATGGGGTTGGTGCTTGGTTGCTATTCTTGTAAATCTGCCCTGAATGTATGTCTGCGTTCCTTGGTCTTTATCTGTATGGAGTCTGGCTGTGGGTATCCATATTGCTGAAGTGCTCAGTGTGTGTCCCCAACATGGGTGAGTCAGTTTACTTTTCCAAGTGGGGAGGGCTGTGGCCCATTCTTCTAGGTCGGAGCGCAGTAGGGACTTGGGGTATGCTAGGAGGAGGGGTGGACACCCCTTTCCCCATGCAGAATGGTCCCAAGTACCTCTGGGTGGGCCACTGTGAAGTCTAGATGTAGAAGCAGTTGGGGCAGATAGAAGTGACAGAGGGTCAGTGGGCAGTGAAGAGAGCCCAGCTGGAGGCATGGTGCCCCAGCCTGTGCTCAGACTCCCTGGAGCCCTGGCATTCCTGGGCCCCACCAGAGGGGAAGGAGCCAGAGTGGATGAGGATGGGAGCAGATAGACTGCCTGGGGACTGTGGCTCCTTCAGGTTGCAGGCAGGGTGGGGACTCGTGGTTGGGGTAGGGCTGAGTTTGCAGGTAGAGATGGGTCACACAGGGAGTCAGGGTGGAAGTAGGCTCTGTGGCTTCTGCAAGCTGGTAAAAAAGATGTGTGTAGACTGAACAAGTTTAGGACTCAATTTTGGCAGGTCCTGCTCCCCCCTGCCCCAGGAAAGGAGGCATACTCCTGGATCCTTGGGGACCTCAGCGAGGAGGTTGAACGGGACCCTCTCTGTGCCCAGCCCGTGCCTTTCCACCCTCCTGTGTAGAAACTCAGCTCAGCACATTCCAGCTCTGCAGAGCCTGGTAAAGTGTGGAAGATGTGCCCTGCCCACGTGGGGAGGACTGCCATGTAAATAACTGTGCTTCACTGTGACTGGTGCCCTAGAAGAGCAGTGTCCTGCCCTGTGAGGAGCCCATGACTGAGAAACGGCAGAGGGGAGCACTGTTGGGTTCAGCCTTGCACCGCATTAGCTTGTGGGGAGCAGAAGGGGATGGATCCAGGCAGAAGGAGCAGCATTTGGGGAGTCTCTGAAGCAGGAAAACATTACAGTGCTCAGATCTGCAGCTTAAAGGGAAGCAATCAGTTCCAGTGACCCCAGTTGTCTTTGCAGTGTCTGCAAGGGGAGGGGGCTCTAGAATTTGAATGAGAAAGGCCTAGGTTTCAAATCAGCCTACCACTTACCAGCTGTTTTGACAGGCAAGTGACTTAACGTCTCTAAGTCCCTCCTTTCCCCTGTAAGAAGCAAGGTTGTTTGTGGAGTAAGTCAAATGAGATGATCCTACAGCGTGGTTGGCACAGGGCCTGGTATGTAGCAGAGGCTTGATAAACTGTGGCAGGCATCGCAGCAACAGTATTAATTGATACTGTCCACACAGTGTTAGTCTCTCTTGGCCAGCAGCAGACTGGGTTTGGGGTGGAGACCTGGGGAAAGGGCTTTGGGAGCCAGGGTAGGACTCCACTTGGCCTGGTCAATGCAAGAGTTGAAAGGCACAGAAGTCCAGTCCCTCACCCAGGCCATTGCTTGGGACATCCTTAACCTGCCTCCTCACCTGCCCCCTCCTACCTTGAAGAAGCCCCGAGGGCAGCTGTTTGTCTCTGGAGAAGGCAAGTGTGGGCCCTGCTTCCCCCTGGAGCCTCCACACCAGAGATGAGCCTTGCTGTCTGTCCTCAGGTAGCTCATCCGCTTCCGACCCCCCACCATGGGCCCAGGGAAGGGCGGCAATTAGGCATCTTTGATGGAGTGGGGTAATAGAGCGAGTCACTGCATCAGGGGCTCTCACGCATTCTTACTGGTCCTATGAGTCACTTCTCTGGCCTCATCTTATTTATCTATGAGCATGAGCAGCAGCACTCAGTTCTTCAGTTCTGGAAATGAAGAGTGCTGGTAGCTAGCAGCAGCCACAGCCCAGAGGCACTGTGCTGTGCTTCTTTGTGGGAGCCCCCACCGCTGTAGGAAGTAGCTGCTAATTTCATTTTACAGATGAGCAAAGAGAGGCTAAGACAGGTACGTTACCGCCAGCCAGGTAGTGGTAGTGCACGGGACCGAACTTAAATTTCTGGGTTCCAGAATGTGTGGAAGCTCCGGAGTGCTCCGCTACAGGGAGGGAGGTGGTAGAGAAGGTTGTGCCAGGGGATGCCTAGGAATTGTATCCAGGAGTGGACTGCAGCGTCTTCCTCTCCCCTCTCTTCCTCCCTGCTCTTAGTCTCTTGGTTAACGGCCTCCACAGGCCAGAGCTTTCTGGACCATTTTCCCTCCTCTGCCTCTCTTGGAGGCTGGAAGCCCAGAGGTCTTGGGGGGGGTATGAGTGGGGGGGATACCTCCTGCAGCTTCTGGAAGAGGGGAGAAACCACGTCGGGGCACCAGCAGTGAACCATGCAGTGAGGTGTTTGGCCCTGGAGGGTGCAGCTGACCCACAGAGGCTTGAGGGCCAGGTGGGGAGTGGGGGCTTCCAGAGCAGCCTCGGAGAACCAGAATGTGGCTGTGGTCTTGAGCGAGCAGCTGCCACAGACCTGGCTTGGAGTCCCCAGCTCTGCTGTGTTCGGGGCTGTGCCGCGTCACCTTGGCCAAGTGACTTCACTCGTCTTGCCTTATTTCCTCTTCTGCAAAACTGGGTAAAGGTTCGTGCTGCCTCGGCCTTTTCTTCTTGGAGGATAAGTGTATTGCGCCTCAAGCTTGAGCCTTAGCCACCACCAGGAAGGGGCTGGCTGGAGCAGCAAGGGCAGGGGTGGGAACAGCGCCGCCTGGGCCCTACCCCGGGCGCAGTTTGTCTTCTTTGACCCTGGAGGTGGGGGGTGCCCTCTGCGCATAATGTCTTCGGGGTGCCCTCGGGAGGAAGCCGGGGGTGCCCCGGGATCCCCAGCCTGCCAGGGCGCGGCGGCGGGCCTGGGAAGCTGCCCTCCCGGCTCGGCCGGCCCCCGCCTCCGGCTGGGCAGGCCCACGGCGGGCAGGGCGGCCGCGGGATTGGCTGGCGCGCGCGCCGCCCCTCGCACACCAGCCTCGCGGCGGGCGGGGAGGGGAGCGCAGCCGGCAGCTGGCCGCCGCCTCCTCTGCAGTGCCTCCCTCCGTGCGCTCCCTCCGGCGGGGATAATGGGAGGCCTGGCGGCGGCCGATGCACCAAAGGAGGCCGGCCGAGGTATAGCGCAGGGCCAGGAGGGACTGGCGGGCCGCGCGCAGGCAGGGGGGCTGTGCCCTCTCGGGAGGGTTCAAAAAGGAGAAATGAAAACAAAAACACACTGGAAGGCGAAAGGGCCCATCCGCGCGGGTCTGGGCGGCAGCTGGAGGAAGGAAGATGGTCCCTGCTGGCCTTTCTTCCTGAGGCCCCTTCCTCTCCCTTCCCTACTTCCCCCTCGGTGTTCCGGGTGCTGCGGGAGACTTTGCTTTTCTCCCGGTACTAGCTGGCTCATCGGTCTCTCTGGCTTCTTTTGCAGGTGGAAATAAAGGCTGGTGAAGGAGCCGGGCAGTGGGCACAAGGGGCAGTTGTCAAGGTACCTTGCGTGTGCGTGTTTGCGTGTGTGTGTGTGTGTGTGTGTGTGTGTGTGTGTGTGTGTCTCGGGGGTGAAGTGTTTGGATTGGATAAAAATAAAGGGTCTCCTCTGGTGATCCCTTAATCTCCCACTGTGTGTGTAGCAGCAGCTGAGGGGGAGGGGCGGCAGGAGTGTGGGCGGCCAATGAATTCTCAGGCCTGTGTGGGTTTTGTTTGGATTCTTTTTGCTTTCTCAGCTGGATGGTTTGGGTGCAGTTGGGGTTTGATTTGTTGAACTGTGTTGTTTTTTTTTTTTTTAAGACATACAACCCACTCCCCACCTCTGGCTCTGGAAATCTCTGGAGAATGTCCCTGGCACTGTTGGTTTGCATCCAATCTGCAGAAATCCCGTGGGGGGGCTGTAAGGGGGAGGGGGAATTGAGTCTGAAGCTGATAGGGTGTCATTAGTCATGCTGCTGTCACCATGGAGATGGCTGGAGAGGAGGTGGTGGGGGTGAGGATATTTTGGGTAGGGTGGGGGCTGATGCAACATCATGACGGGGAAGCTGGCGGGTGTCTGCTGTTCCGCCTGCAGCTTGGTGTCTGGGGGACTGGGAATGAGGAAGCAGAGAAGGGGGCACTGAGCTGTTCCAGGTGGTTGTCTGAAGTTGGGGGCTGGGCTATTTGGGGCAGTTGAGTGGAGAATCTCATGGAGTATTTGTCTTTATTAGGAAACCATGGGTAATTCTCCCACGTTGGCAAGGACCAGATCCGTAGGTTATTTTGGGCTTTGCCCTGTTTTCAGGGTTTGGGGACCCACCGAGAGTTTGGGATTACTCAGCAGTATCCTCTGCTGGCTCAGGGTGGAGAAAACAGAGTAGGAGACAGCTCGATGTGGCTGCCTTTCAATAGCAAAGAAACAAGAAAAGTGTGGGGACAGGTGAGTAGGGGCAAGCCCCGTGGGACTCCTCCTAGTAGAGAGGGAGCTGCTTGGGTAGCAGGTGGGTGAGCTGCCAATGTCCCCACATGCTCCTAATCTCCCCCCCTGCAAGTCCTCCTCCTGCTTCCTGTGAAAACTGTGGGAAGCTCTGAGGAGGTGCTGGAAGTGGCACCCTGCCACCTCACTGCCTGGGCGGGGATGCTTGCAGCCGGGAGGGGCCCTCTGCTTCTCTACGTGAGATGGGGACTCCTGAGCCTGCCGCTGCGGGTGGATCAGGAGGCCGGGGGAGGGAGTTCCTTGTCCTTGTCCTGTGGAACTTGAATCAAGGAAGTGCTTGTGGGAGGGCACAGATTTTGCTTCTGGAGCAGCTTCTTGGGGAAGAAGAGCCAGGTGGCGCCTGCTCCCTGGGGAGCCAGCATGCCTTGCTGAGCTGAGAGAGCAGTGGGCGATCACCTGGGGTGAGACTGTGGGAGGCCCCAAGACAAGCAGAGGTGTTGTGTGCCTTGATTCTGTGGGAGAGAGGAGTTGTGAGCTTACCCTGGCTCCTGCTGGCTTGTACTCCACCTCTTTTTCTGAGCAGAATCCCCAGGTTCCCCTTCCCTCCCTTGGCTGTCCACTGTTGCCTAGAGGAGTTGCGATCCTGTGTGTGCTGTGGCAGGGCTGTAGGCACTGAAATCACAGAGTGGACCTGTTCTTCCCCCCAGCCTGGGGAAAGCAGGACAAGGGGATGGGGACAGATGGGACCAGAGAGGGGCCAGCTCCCTCCTCCCTCTGTATCTCCAGCTTTGTCAGCAGAGCTTCCCTTTCTGCTGGGAGAAGGGACTGGTCTGTTTACTCCTGAAAGCATCCTTCCTGCCTGCTGTAGTGATGGCTCTCCCTGGCAGACCTGCTTCCCTTCCGCTCTCTCCCAGTGTGCTCTCCAGTTCTGCCTGCATTCTGCCGGCCTGGGATAAGGCCAGTTTTCTGCAGACCTGCTGGACGCTCCCAGTGTAATATTCTAGCCCTTAATGTTAAGGGCATGTGGCGGGGGCTATTTGAAAACTCAGAGGAAGCCCTCCAAACAGGTCTTCCCCTTCCCTCTTTTCAGTGCAGGAGCTGAGCCAACTGCCTCTTTACAGCTCCATGGTTGTGTCTGTACTTGTTTTTGTCGTTGAGCTGTCTGAGAGTCGTAGCTTCCTCTTAGCCCGGGCACTGCCAGCCAGCCTTCAGGCCTGAGCCCTATTCCTGGTGCTTCCTTACCCCACATGGGGTTTTCTCTGGTGGCCAGCTGGATGTGTTATTCCCACATTCCATAGATAAGGCAGTTTTGCCAAATACTCTTCTGTCTTCCGGTCTTGGTATAAGTATCCAGCATGGAAAGTGTTCCAGGTCAGGAGAATATGCCAAGACACAGGGTAGAAGGGGTATTACGGTCTGTGTTTCCACTGGACGGGTGCATTAGGAGTAAGCCCCATAGGTAAATGGTATCCAGCAGCCAGAAGAGATAGGACCATCTCCTGTGTGCTGAGTCTCACTAGGGTTTTCGGGAATCTGATGTATGGGTGTATGCAGTGCCTAGTACAGGCACAGAGCTGAGCTTGATAGGTGCAAGTTGTCATTTTCCTGCCTGGAATACCCCCTGTGTCCCCACGATATCCCAAGGAACATGCCGTAGCTCACGCTATTGCCACCTCCCCTCCCCCAGCAGCCTGGACAGGAGCACCAGGCAGCCCTGCTTTGGGGCTCCCACACGGCTCCCACGGGAACACTCCACTGGTTAAGGATGTCTGGAAACTATTTTGGGACAGTGCCCAGGATCTCTGCCTTCTGTCTTTACTTTTGACCACTGTAAAAATGCCCTGTTGTCAAGAATCTGTGGTCCTCAACTTTCTGTGCACTCTGAGGTCTTTCTTGTCTGTCTTGCAGCACTTTGTGAGGGACTGGGAGGAGCCCTTTCTCTCTGAGGTGTGAGGTGGTAGATCCAGAAGCAGGTGAGCCTGCCAGGCTAGAGCAGGAAAAGAACCCACCAAGAGTTGGGTTTGAGGATGGAGAGAGAGGGAGCTTTGTCATGCACGTTAAGAACTGGAGTTGAGTCCCAGAGCTTAACTCCACCTTGCTGGTGACCCCAACCCTTTTCACATGTCAAGGGAGAGGAGGAGAGCTTGGTGAGAGAGACAGCAGAGTGAGAGCCTTCCTATCCCTAATGGTGCAGGGGCCCAGGGCTGAGTTCAGGAACCCTGCGATGGTCCCGCAGCCCTCTTTTGGGCCCTGTGCTGGGTTCCCTCCAGCTGCAGATGGACATTGCTTCTAGAAATGGACTTTGTGGTCTTGCCAAATCCCCTCCCATACCCTGGAGGCTGTAGCAAATGGTATTGCTTTCTGGGGTGGGGGGGAGGGAGCGTGGGGAGGGGCTTTGTTTGGGCGCAGCTTTTGGGTCTCCCAATCCTCTTAAGTCCGCTCTTTCCCACTCCTGACCTCTTGGCTTTTGGCCTCATTTCCTCTCACACCCAGACATCTGGCAGTCAGCTGAGGACTTCCCCTTGTTCCCAGCATCTCTGCTACTTCTGAGGAGGTGGATTCCTTGTGGATAAGTTTAGGAAGCCTTTAGGCAAGCAGGGGACAGAAATGACTTGGATAATGAAGGCATACTGATTATTGTGCTAAGCAGGGATCCGACTGTCTCTGTTTTATCTCCCTTTCTTTCTCCCTCTGTCTTTCAACATGCATCGAGCATTTACCACGTTCCAGGTACATTAAGTACTAGGTACAGAAACATAGGAGAAATCATTGCTATTTGAATCTCACAAAACTGTGGTAAGTTAAGAGACATTGACTCAAACACTCTTAAGTGGGAAAACCAGCATCGCTGGTTTCTTATTTTCATGCAGTGGAAGCCTTTGATCTTAACTGTGTGCAGGGCTGTGAACTTCCACATGGCAGACGAAGCCCTTCATCCCATACCTACCCAGCTCTTTATCTTTGCTTTTCTCCCTGGCTCAGTGAGCTTCAAGGGACTTTGAAGGAAGAATCAATGTGCCAACCTTGTTTTTAGTAAGTCAGGCTAGTGTGGTCGGGAGTGGAGTAGCTGGAAAAGGAGCTTGATTTTTGAAAGGAAAGCGTTGGTTTTTGGTGTGTTGGGTTGGAGGTCCTGGGAGAGGTGAGTAGAAATACTGCCTAAGCTGTTGACCCTAAGTCCAAAACTGCCTTTGACTCATTAAGAGCATCAGTCCTGTGGCCTTTATTGCTTCCGGGGCTCTGCAGAAAGACCTGCTGGCTTAGAGGAAAGGGGCAAGAAGAGCAACCGTCCAGTCTTTTTCCTGCCTATTTCTTACTCTTGCTTGTGGGTTCTGTTTTACCTTACAACGGGGAACTCACTTAATGTCCGTGGACTTCTGTTTTCTCTGTAAAGTGAAAGGGTTGCCTTTGAAAGTCGAGGCAAGGCACCTTGACACCCCTCTTTGGTGTGACCCAGAGGTGTAGTCCTCTTCTCCTGGGGGCTAACCACAATCCTGATTTCTGTAAGGAGGACATCCTAATCTTTTTGACTGAGTTTAGGCCTCTCTCCCCTACTTCCTCTAGCCGAGGGTCTTTTGTTTGAGATGCCAAAGATTAGACCAAAAATAGGAATTTCCTTTTGTCTATCTGCCTCATCCTAGAGGAAATAAGGGGGGCAAAAGGATAGGTAACACTGACTTGGCCACAACAGTATTCCTTAGGAGGCAGACGAGCCATGGATAGAAGGATTAGGGTCCACACAAATCCTGGTTTGTCTGTGGCCTGGAACCCCAGTGCCCTTGGTGCTTAGGTAATTGGATTTCTCAGCCCCGCCTTCGGGCATTTTCACGTGTAATCCTAACCTCATGGGCTTTGCAAGGAAATAAAGGCATTGAAAGGGTTTGTAACTTGTCCCTGACAGTGAGCCCCTGAGCGCCATGTCTTGTTGACTGACTTTTCCTGTTTTGCTGCTTCTTGGGCATCCTCCGTCTCCCCAGGAATGCCCCATCCCCTGTCTTTCTAGACTGCAGGCTTTGGTTCCCAGCCTTGCTAAGCAGATGGAATTTACAGAAAGAGCTATTTCCTACCGTCCACCTTCCTGTACTTCAGGGAGGTCCCATCTCTGACTGCCGGCTACACTGCAGAAGGGGAAGAGCCAGGGAGGCCAGTAGCACCTGTCAGAGGTGGAGAGAGACCCTGGGAAGGGTTCCAGGCTGAGAGCCCCGTCTGGGTGCCCAGACTAACTCTTCTGATGCACATTCTCCTTTGGGTGTGCCTCTTGGGCAAATCATATCTCTGCTGGCTTCAGCAGGTTCAGACTGGGGTTCAGAGGGCTCTCTCTGATAGCAACAGGCCCTGCTAGACCCAGAGAGGGGAGACTTGTCCTTTATGATGTAGATAATTGTTGCTCCATACCCATAAGCGTTCTGGGGAAATGGATTTTCAGTGGATCTGGAGGTGGTACCCAAGAGATGCTCACCTTGTTTTTCTTGCTATCCTTCTCTCTTCCCCTGTCCTCTCCATCCTAAGACACACATCAGGGCCTCAGCCCATCCACATTCCTGCCCTCATGCTTTGAGTAGAGCTCTAAGTTGTAGACAGAAGCAGGAAGGCACTTCATACTTTGTGAAGTGTGGGCCATGGACTCCTTGTGTCAGAGTCATTAGGGAGCTTATAAAATGCCACAGAGCTGCCTCACCAAGATAGCCACTGACTGGGTCAAGCCTGTGGGCCCCTGTCACACTGTTAGGTAGAGTGACTCAAGACAAGGTATCATGGGGGCCCTAGATATTAGTGCTAGAGGCTCTGAGCAGGCCGGCCATGTGCCATCCCCCTGCTCACGGAACCTGCCTCTTGTCCTGGCGCCCATCCTACTTGATAGTTGAGCTCTGTGCTGACCTCTGCCCTGTTGCCTGTCCTACTATTATTTCTCTTTGGTTTCCTGCTTCCCAGCTGTGGGTTTCCAGTGGCATCTTTTGGACTCTGAGCAGTAGTTAGGGCTTAGCTTTAGGGTTGTGTGGTTGGAGTGGCGTGTGTCTTGGGGCTGTCTTGGCAAGTGGTCCAGAGCAGTCTGAACACCCCGGCGAGGAGCCAGAACCCAAGGCTCTGTGTCCAACCCTGGGAGCTCGTCCCCTTCACTTTGCAGACACTGCACCCTCCACATGGGAGACATTGCTCTCCATCGGGCCTCTGCCCACAGTCTGGGGGAAATGAGATGTGGAGGAGGATCTGGGTGGGTGCCAGGACATTTCATCCCTAAACACTCCCACCCACAGCTTCCACCCGGACAGGCAGGGGCCACGCTTCAACTTGTCTAGAGTGTTCCCAGTGACCAGTCCCTCTGGTTCAACTAGTTTAGTGGTTCACAGCCCGTTGCCTATTAGAATGATCCAAGGAGCTTTGTAAAAAGAAAATATCAGTGTCTGGGCTCAGCCTCAAAGAGCTGGGTATCGTTGGTCTGGAGTGGAGCCTGGCCCCAGTATTTTTTTTTTTTAAGCTCCCCCAGTGATTAGAATGTGCGCTCAGGGTTGAGTGGCCTTTTCCAGTTTGTTCGCCATGTCTCCCAGACCCACAGGTTGCCCCAGAATTCATTTCTTACCCATTGATAACTGTAGTGATAATAAAGTCTAGAACAGTGGACATAAGCATGTCTTTCATGTGTATTGAATGTTAGATTGACCGTTCTCTTCCGTGAAGGTGATCCTTGAGTTCATTGTTAAAGCCAGAACTTGAGAAGGGAATGGTGTAGCAGATGATAGAAACTTAGTGCTGTCCACCCAGATTTTAATTTTTAAAAAAACTTTTAACTGACGTGCAGCAGATACACAGAAAAAGACACATGTTGTCTACATTGTGGTGAATTTTCACAAACACACCGGTGTAACCAGCACCTGGATCAAAATGGGTTTACTTGCTCTGTTCTCAATGCCCAGAATTTCTATGGCATCTGGTTAAAGCCAGGGCAGGCCTTAGCACAGCAACATGCTCTGGCTTTGAGCCTGGAGGGTTTTAGCTTGGCTTGTGCCAGGAATACCTTTAAATACTTTCACCAGCATGATCCTGTATGAGTAGGCATCACTGTGCTAGAACTGGGGTGGAGAATGCTATGAGCACCTTCCCTGCGTTACCCTCCCCTCCACCCCCTTAGTTCCTTTTCCATGTGCGCCTTTCGTATGCCAGGCCCCAGTCTTGGGTAAATTAAAAAAAATATATATATACATATATATATATATATACACACACACACACATATATTTTTGCCTTTTCTTTTTTATTATACAGGTAATACTTATGTTCTTTGAAAAAATTAGAAAATAGAAGTAAGACAGAAGGGAAGGGGGGGGGAGAATTTGCCCATAATTCCACAATCCAGTCAATCACTGTTAACTGTTCCTGTCCAGACTTTGTTTCCTGCCTACTACATACCTGTGTATAAAAATGTAGTCAGCTGCCTTGTGGCTCACTTTCCCCTACATGACCCCTCGCACTTGCGCCGCTTACTGAACACTACCCGTGTGTGGAGTGGACACAAAGGCAAAGTTTTCACAGTTCTCTTCTGCAGTTCTCATGGCCACTCTGGGGCTGGTGATAGTAGCCTGACTGTCTGATAAGGAAACTGAGAATCAGGCCAGGAGCTTGATCAGGGGCTGATGTTTCATGAGGGGTGGAGCTGAAATTGAGGCCAGGGTGTCTGTCTTTTCATGTTAAATGCATTTGCCAAATATTTGTTGGATAGAGAACATCTTTCTCATTGGTGATTTTTTTTTTTTAAATTTTCACTTCAGTGGGAATGTAACTCTAGGGTTTTACTCTGTGTGTGGTACTGCTGATTGTTTTAAGGTCTTATGTTTGCTGTTTGAGTTCTAGTATATCATGTTAAAGAAGTGGTCTCATTCTATCAAGAAAGTTTTTCCTATTAGGAGTGGATATTTTATTTTGTCATGTTTGTTTAGCATGCTGTGAAGTTCAAATGAATTTCTCTCTGCTTATAAGTAAGATGAATTGTGTTAATATACTTTTTAATATTGAACTATCTTTGCATTCCTTGAATATACTTGGTAATGGGTATTTTTTAAACATGATATTTGCTTTATCAACATGGAAATTTTCCATCTATATTTGTGAGTAAAACTGACCTGTAATTTTCATCGTCAGATGTTGGTATTAGGCTAGATTGTGAAGCTTTTATGCTTCATGCTCTGGTACAAGTTAAATAATGGCGGCTTAAATAATAATTCCATTTCTTAAGGAATTGAAAAGATCTCATGAACCATCTGAATTTGGTGTCTCTCTCTCCTTTTGTGTATATATGTATGTATGTATTTTTTGCAGTGCTAGGGATTGAGCCCAGGGCTTCATACATTCAAGGCAAGTGCTTTACCACTGAGCAATACCTCCAACCTTTTTTTTGTGTGTGTGGTACTGGGGGTTCCTGGAAACCCTTCTACCTCCGGGCTACACTCTCAGACCTATTTTTAGATTTTTATTTGGAAACAGGGTCTCTTAAGCCAGCGTGTAGCTTAAGAGATTCTCCTGTCTCCGCCTCCCAAGCGCGGGGATTATAAGCATGCGCCACCACGCCCGGTGTACCTCCAACCTTTTTTTTTTTTTAATTTATTTTTATTGGTGCATTGTAATCATACATCATACTGGAATACAAGACTTGAGAGGATATACAAACACACATCATCCAATTAGCCCTCATCCAGCCCCCATCCCATTCCCTCCCCCTCCCTTGATCCCATGCTTGTTTGGTGATTAACTTTGATACATTTGTTTATGTACCTCCTGTGTTTTAAAGAGGCTCCATCCTCCCCTATTCCATACCCTCTGATTGGTCACCTTAGCAGCATTTTGCCAAGTTGCCTGGGCTGGCCTTCAGCTTTCAATCCTCCTGCCTCAGCCTACAGGCAAATGGGATTCTATAAATGTGCCACTATGCCAAGCCCTGAGCTTTGTATTTGTTTGGAGGGATGGGTCTTCACAGCTTTGTGATGTTTGTTTTACTTATTTATTTTTTGTGATACTGGGGATGGAACCCAGGGGGCATTCTACAGCTCTGAGCTATACCCTAGCCCTATTTTTTTTTTTTTTTAAACAGGGCCTCACTAAATTGCTGAGGCTGACTGCAAACCTGCAGTACTCCTGTCTCAGCCCCTCAAGTACTGGGATTACAAGCGTGCACCACCACGATGCCTGGCATTATTTTTTACTCTAGCTACTGGTATAAAATGCTTACTTTGCATTTTCATGAATGTGACCTATTTTCAGATTTATTAGTATAATATATATGTAATTACTTGTCCTTCAATACTAAGATTTTTTTCACTTTCTGCATTTCTAATATACAGAATTTTAAAAAGCACATAGATTTGCCAGTCATGCTATTTTCTTTTTTTCTTTTTTTCTTTTTTTTGGCAGTACTGGGGATGGAAACTAAGGGCATTCTACTTCCGAGCTACACCCTCAGTCTATTTTTTATTCTTTATTAAAATATGAAACAGGCCAGGCGTGGCGGCACATGCATGTAATCCCAGCGCTTTGGAGGCTGAGACAGGAGGATCGCACAGTTTCGAAGCCAGCCTCAGCTACTGAGGCTCTCAGCAACTTAGGAAGACCCTGTTTCAAAATAAAGAATAAAAAATAGGTCTGGGAGTATAGCCTGGAGGTAGAAAAGCCCCTGGGTTCCACCCCCAGTACCACAAAAAAAAAAAAAGAAAAAGAAATAGGAGCTGGACGTGGTGGCACATGCTTTTATAATCCCAGCATTTGGGAGGCAGAGACCAGAGGATTGCAGTTTGCGGACAGCCTCAGCTACTCAGCGGGGTCCTTCACAACTCAGTGAGACCCTGTTTCAAAATATAAAAAACGACCAAAAAATAGGGCCAGAAGTGTAGCTTGGAGGTAGAATGCTCCTAGGTTCCACCCCCAGTATCACAAAAATAAATAAATAAATATATGAAACAGGGTCTTACTAAATTGAGGAATAGCTCACTAAGTAGCTGAGGTTGACAGTGAACCTGCAGTCCTCCTGTCTCAGCCTCCTAAAGACTGGAATTATAAGCATGCACTACCACACTGGGCTCCATAATGCTATTTTCTAAAGCATTAATTTCTGCTTTAGTCTTAAATTGTCTTCCTCAGATTTAGTCACTAGTCATTTTTCTGAATTCTTAGTTGAATCTTTAGGGCACTTTTTCTAACTTTTTTCTTTGCTAATGAACACATTCAAAGATCGGACTTCCTCTTAAGTTTGATTGTGGTCTTCTCTGGGTTTTGATAATTTGTCTGTTGGAACTTTGGAGTGAGATGTAGTGTGTGAACATCAAGCCCCTGTTTTGCCTGGCTACCTTCCTCCTGACGGGGGCCCTGAGGAGAGTTGTTGCAGGTAGAACA
The DNA here is from genome assembly GCF_963383645.1 of Muscardinus avellanarius. Classification (NCBI taxonomy): domain Eukaryota; kingdom Metazoa; phylum Chordata; class Mammalia; order Rodentia; family Gliridae; genus Muscardinus; species Muscardinus avellanarius. The sequence continues at coordinate 68,681,532 of NC_137801.1, forward strand.
ATAGCTACCCTGAACCTTCAGGTAGAGACCCTAGTAATACCTTACCAGTTTGGCAGTGAGGACCTGTGAAAAATTTTAACCTAAGCAAAATATTTGAACTCATTGCCTAGGATGAGTGCATGTCCTAACCCCACATGGAAGTTTCAGTAGTAGTATTTAGAAAAGCCCCATGCTTTCACACAAGAGGAACTACAGCTAATGGTGAAGACAAAAAAATACTTGACCCAGAGCTCAGAGCCTGAGGTGGACTCGGCCACAGGTAAAAGTTTTGCTGCCTGCTTATTTTATGCACCAGCTGCTACCTTTCGGGCTCTGATGAATGCCTAGGATGGAGAGGACAGTAGAAGAAGAAAAGAGGGGTTCTAGGAAGAGCAGGACGGCCGTCTCCTGGACACTACCTCTGGCTCCATGTGGCTGCCCTAGAGCTCAGGGTGTGGGGCAATGAGGAACCACATCGTGAAGGCCCATTCTGCTCTCTCTGGGCTCAGCAGGGCCTGTTGCAGTCCTAAACTTGTTCAGACTCCCAGAGAAATGATGTGGCCCAAGGGAAAAGACAGGATACCTTGAAGGATAGATTCTCTTGCCCTTTATCCTGACTTTTTAAATTTTTTTTTTCAGTACTGGGGATAAAACCTAGAACCCTTTTATCTCCAAGCTACACCCCTAGCCCTATTTTTTTTAAATATTCTTTATTTTGAAACAAGGTCTCACTGAGTTGGGGAGGGCCTCACTAAGTAGCTGAGGCTGTCCATGAACCTTGATCCTCCTGTCTCAGCCTCCCAAGTACTGGGATTACAAGTGTGTGTCACCATGCCTGGCTGTCCTGACTCTTTTGAGAACTGTACAGCGAAGGGGAATGGAGAAGGCATACTGAACTTTTAGTTCAACTTAGATAACATCAGTAATGTTGTTCCTTTTTTTTTAATGGAAATATTTTTAAAGTTTAAAAGTAATGCATGTCCACTTAAGTAAATTAAATAACATATATATATGTTAATGCTGGAGTTAGCCTGCCTGAATTCAAGCCACAGTTTTGCCACCTACTTAATGTCCTCAGCTGCTAGTTTGAGTTTAAAGAGCACCTGTCTCAAAGGATCATGAGTATTCAGTAGAATACTGCATGGAAAGTCTTAGAACAGTGTCCTGAATCTAGAGAGAGCTTAACAAATGTTAGTTATTTCCAGGTACCTCTGTAATCCTAGTACTTGGGAAGATGAGTTGGGAATCCATAGGTTCTAGGCCAATGCCTAATAACTTAGGAAGAGCTTGTTTCAATATATACATAAGGTCTGGGCGTGTCGCTTAGAAGTAAAGCACCTCTGGGTTCAGTCTCTAGTATCACACACAGAAAAGTACATCATTGGAAACTGAGACTTTTAAATTTCTTCATTCCAGTGTAATTACTACAATTTATACAAATCTTTCCAGATTTTTTTTTTTTTTTTTGTGGTACTGGGGTTCCTGGAAGCCCTTCTACCTCCGGGCTACACTCCCAGACCTATTTTTACATTTTTTATATTTGGAAACAGGGTCTCCTAAGCCAGTGCGCGCGGCTGGCTTCGAACCTGCGCGATCCTCCTGTCTCTGCCTCCCAAGCGCGGGGATTACAAGCGTGCGCCACCACGCCCGGCTAAATCTTTCCAGATTTTAAAGTGAGTACATGAACTTAATGACTTTTCACACAGTAATATGCTTGTAGCATATGTATTTTCAAGTAATCTTTTATTCACTAATATTTTGAAGACATCTTTCCTTGTCAGTACAACTATTTTATCCTTTTAAATTATTATGGAGTATTTCATTTTAAGGTTTATGGTATTTAACTTATTTTACACTGATGGACACTCAGAGTTCTGAATTTTGCTGTTATAAATAATGAATTAAGCCAGGCGTGGTAGCGCACGCTTGTAATCCCCACGCTTGGGAGGCAGGGAAGGAGGATCGCGCAGGTTCGAAGCCAGCCATGCTGGCTTAAGAGACCCTGTTTCCAAAAATAAAAATAGGTCTGGGAGTGTAGCCCGGACATAGAAGGGCTTCCAGGAACCCCAGTACCACCAAAATAATAATAATAATAATAATAATAATAATAATAATAATAATAATAATAATAATAATGAATTAATGAGCATATTTGTACATATATTTTTTTGAAGTTGGCATAGAATAAAAACATGCAAGTCACATTTTGCCAGGCATGATGTGCCTATAATCCCAGTGGTTGGGAGGCTGAGACAGGAGGATCGTAGGTTTCAGGGCAACCTCTGCAGTATAGTAAGAGTCTGACCAACCTATCAAGACCCTGTTTCAAAATAAAAACTAAAAAGGGCTAGGGTGTAACTCAGAGATAAAATGCCCTTGGGTTCAATCCCAAGTACTGAAAAAAAAAATTACCCAAGTTACCTTTCCAAAGGATAATTTGATGATAATTATCAAATTTACTTTCCCACCAACACTGAATTGAGGAATTAATGGGTTTTTTTTGCCAGTTTGATAAGTAAAAATATCTAATTTTAATTTCTTTTTTCTTTCTTTCTTTCTTTTCTTTCTTTTTTTCTTTTTTCTTTTTTTGGTGGTACCGGGGTTCCTGGAAACCCTTCTATCTCCAGGCTACACTCCCAGACCCATTTTTATACTTTTTTAAATTTGGAAACAGGGTCTCCTAAGCCAGCACAGCTGGCTTCGAACCTGCACGATCCTCCTGTCTCCGCCTCCCAAGCGCGGGGATTACAAGTGTGCGCCACCACACCGGGCTCTAATTTCTTCTATTAGTGAACACTTAAGAATGGTGTTCTGTATATTACCTGTTATGTACATTACCTATTCTTAGATTATCTTTGTATTGAGCTATGAAAATTCTTAATATATTGACATTAATTGCTATTAGGAAAAGGCTCACATATATGTGTATGTGTGTGTGTGTTATATAGAGAGAGTTGTGTGTGTTTTTGTGGTTCTGGGGATTGAACTGTGGGCTTCACACATGGTAGGCAAGGACTGAACTGTACACCTAGCCCTTTCTGTTTTATTTTGAGATAGGGTCTTCCTAAGTTGTCAGGCTGGCCTCAAACTTGTAATCCTTTTGCCTCAGCCCCCCAAGTAACTGAGATTACAAACATGTGCCACCATGCTGGGCTTATACATACATTTTTTGGTTTGGGTTTGGTTTTAGGTGTTGGGTATTGAACCCAAGGCTTTACACATTCTCAGAGTATGCTCTAACACAGAGGTACCCTCTACCCACACCCAATTTGTTTTATTTTCAAAAGAGTTTTAGCCCATAATTTGTCTCTCATTGTATCTATCATGTGGAGATTGATCTTTGTATAATCAGAATTTATCAGTATTTTGACTTCTAAGTTTTTATAGTTTTATTTTAGACATGCATATCTCTAAAGTGAAATGAATTTTTATTATATGATATAAGATAGGTTTGAACTTTTCCCAAATAGAAAGCCTATTATCAGTAGTCTATTGCATATAGTTTCCTCAGTGGTTTATAATTCCATGTTAAGTATTTTATAAATACTCACATATTCATTGGTGTTCTAAGGCCTCTCTTCAGTTCTATTGAATTATTAGTCTGATTTTATGTATTTCATTGTTTTAATTACCACAATTCTTTTATTTTCTTTTTTTTTGTGGTATTAGGAATGGAACTCAGGGGCATTCTACCTTTCAGCTACACCCCCAGCCCTATTTTATTCTTTATTTTGAAACAGAATCTAAGTTGTGGAGGGCCTCCCTAAGTAGCTGAGGCGGCCACAAACCTGCAACTCTCCTATCTCAGCCTCCCAAGTACTGGGATTGTAAGCCTGGACCACCATACCTGGCTAATTACCACAATTCTTATTTAGCAGTGTTGTGTTTTTTTTTCCTGAAAAAACTTTCCCACAACATTTGTTTGCCTTCCCCACCCTTCCAAATAAGCTTGAGAACAACTTATGAGAAATGTTGAGGGTGTTTTTTTGTTTGTTTTGTGTGTGTGGTACTGGGGGTGGAACCCAGGGGCTTTTCTACCGCCGGGCTATACTCTCAGACCTATTTTATACTGTATTTGGAAACAGGGTCTCACTAAGTTGCCTTGAGCTTCACTAAGTCGCTGAGGCTGGCTTTGAACCTGTGCGATCCTCCTCTCAGCTTCCCAAGTGCGGGGATTACAAGTCTATGCCACCATGCCCAGCATTGAGAGTTTTTAATTGTAATCACTTAGAGCTTAGAGATTTGGGGAAATGGCTGGTTTTATATTAAGTCTTCCCATCCAGGGGCAGGGAGATGTATCTTTCCATTTAGTCTTCTTGGGTGACCATCACAGCTTTAAAGTTTTCTTCACATGGCTGTTACGTGTGTTTTAGGTTTATCCCGAGGCATGTCATGGTTGTCATTTAAGTTGTGAATGGGGTCATGTCTGTTGCACAGCCCACCCCCACCCAGCACTGGGGTGCACACCAGCCACACCCCACCCCCACCCCCACCCAGCACTCTTTAACCTGTCTGCAGGCATGGTGGAAAAGCCTCTGTTTTTTTGTCAGCAGTTCTGTGTGGTTGACACTTCCTGTCCCTCATTGTCTGTGCCTTCAAGGTAATACAGCAATGCCTGGATGTGGGGTCCCCATCTTATCAATTCCCTGTTCCCATGCCTGACACAAAGCCTAGCATGTAGTAAATCCTTCTGATCAATGCTCGTGGAATCAAATTGGTGAGCGGAACTGAGAGCTTCACCTCTTCAGAGCACGCTGGTCTGGCCCAGGGCAAAGAGCAGAGCCTGCGGCAGCCTGGCGCCAAGCCTGAAGGCTGTGATGTGGATGACAGGTGGGGCACCCACCCAGAGGAGAGGGTCCTGGGCCATTTTCCCATCAGGGAGGAGCACACACCTCATAATTATCCTAGGACCAACAACTCAACTTGTCATTAGTCCCCATTAGCACTAACTACTAGGGAGAATTGCTTTCTTGATTCCTAAACACCTGAAGGTAGCACAAAACAAACATATCTGCAACCTCAAGGCTGGTCGGCAGAGCTTATGAAGAGCACTGGTGGGTGGCTGCATGCCAGGCCCCGTCTCATGGCAGCGGGGTCTTGTTCCCCTTGCTGTCCTCCTCCCGTGTTTCCCAAGCCAGGTTTAGTCCTGTCAGTGTGCTGATCTTCCCATTTTACGCTTCTCTGGGTAGTTGAGCACGAAAGGCCCTGCTGCTTGACGGAGCTGTCCAGGTGTGCTGTCTGCCCTTCATGGCCGTTCCGGATCCGCAGGTCCCCAGTCTCCTGCCCTAAGAGCCAGGGTGGACGCGGAGGTGTGTTTATGCCGAGGAGGGCTGGGCTCACCAGGGTCATGAGGGGGCATTTCTCACCAGTGGGGCTTGGAGCGAGGGAAACCCCTGCTGAAGGTGAGCAGAGGACGTGAGCAGTTCCCAGTCCCTCTGCGGGGCTGTGTCAGTATGTCATCTGCTTCGCTTCACTGGGGCATTGAACTGTTACTGATTTAGCTGGTGATCTAGGTTCACCCTCCTGGCTCACTCATCGCAGGGCAGCAGAAGAGATTGAAATGCTTCTCTGGCTTCTTTGCCTGGTTAATTCCCCAGAAGCAGTGGAAACAAGCAAGGGTGCATACAAGAGATGTAGGGGTCAGGGAGGGAGGCAGAAGCACACTTCCAGGTCCCCACTCCACCTCGTCTTACTCTTATCTCCCCATGCTCACCTGGAGCAGGTGAGCCCCCTGGCCTGGAGCCACTGAGTATCTTCACCAAGCTTTGGAGGAGCTGCCCTCTCGGGGTTCTGAGCCGAAGCAGATGGCCCTCTGTCAACCCATGGAGTCCTTCCAAATGCCTGTCCCCACATCAGAGCACATCCCAACAGGCAGCCTGGCTGCTCGGGACTTCAGGCCACCTGATGGACAAAGCCTGTTCTAGCCCTGCCTTCTCTATCCACTCTTTAAAAGAGCAGAGGTGACCACGGGCAGCTCAAGCCTGCGTATCCACACCAGAGGTAGACAGAGACTCCATCCCCTGCCTGCCTGTAAGAGCCCCTGCTTCTGGGCCAAGTGGGGCTTCCCCGGTGTCTACGCTCACCCTCACCCCTGTAGGGTTAATTGAAGGAAGTAGTTATATTCCTTTTAACATAATTTGTAACATGTACTTTTTTCTTTTCTTTCCCCTCAGGTCTGGGGATGGAACCCAAGGGCATTCGACCCCCAAGCTATACCCCCTGCCCTATTTTTTTCTTTATTTTGAAACAGGGCCTCACTAAGTTGCGGAGGGCCTCACTTAAGTATCTGAGGCTGTCCATGAACCCCGATCCTTCAGTCTCAGCCTCCAGAATGCTGGGATTACAAGCATGCGCCACCATGCCCAGCTTACTTTTTTTTTTTAAAGTAACCAGTCTTGCCGAGCATGGTGGCGCACGCTTGCGCTTGGGAGGCGGGGACAGGAGGATTGCACAGGTTCGGAGCCAGCAGAGACCCTGTTTCCAAATAAAAATATAAAATAGGTCTGAGAGTGTAGCCCAGAGGAAGGGTTTCCAGGAACCCCAGTACCACCCTAAATAAATAAATAAATAAATAAATAAATAAATAAATAAATAAAACCAGTCTTGTCAGAGTTTATTAGTCTTTTGGAAAGCCTTCTGGATTCATTTATAAATATTGCTATTTTCTGTTTTCTAACTATCTCTGTCTTTATTAGATCATTTTTTATACTTTGCTTTTATTTTCTAGGTTCTTGAATCGAAACTTGACTATTTTCCTTCTTTATTGAATTGTGAGCTTTTCAGTGAATAGATATGTCAGATCCATAGTTGTCATTTTGACTGTTTTTCCCCCATGACCCTAGAGTTATTTTGGAGACATACCTAGGACCTCCAAATGCGTGTTCCTTCTGTTAGAGGGGCCTGAGTGCTGCCATTCCAGGCTGTGTGCCCATGCTTGGAGCCTGTGTGCTTGTGTTGCTGAAGCGTCACGTTGCCCTCTGGAGTGCACATGAGAAAGGCAGTTAAGTGCCCTGTGTGCAGAAGGGGTGGTCCCTATCTCCCTGACAGCCCCTCTCCACACATGCTGCTGCTGGTACCCAGAGACTGTCCAGGTGAGGTGCCCCCTCTGCCCTCCGCACTGAGGCTTGGACCCGGGGGCTCTTTATCACCAAGCTACAACCCCAACTTTTAAAAAATTCTTTGAGACAGGGTCTTACTAAGTTGCCTCGGCTGGCCTCAAAGTCCTCCCAAGTGGCTGGGGTTCAGGCCTCTTTCTTACAGGCCTTCTCCTCTGTTCTACTCAGTCCCTTGGTTGGAAGGCTCAGGGTTGGCGAGGAGGGACAGACTTAAGCCAGAGAACCTGCGTTTTGGAGCCTTGCCACCCTCTGCCTGCCGTGATCACTCACTTTACCCCGCTTCCTCTTCATTTGTAGACGGAGGAGAACCTGGACAACCCTTAGAGATCACCTGGTAGCATCCCTCTTTTAAACACCGTTTTTTACTTTGGCATAATTTCAGAGTTTCAGAAGAGTTACAGGAATAGTACAAAGAATTCTTTTCATTCAGATTCCCAAACATTAACATTTTACTGCTTTGGCTTCATTTGCTTTCTTCTTCTCTTTCCCTCTCCTTCTCTGTTTGCATGTGTGTTTTGTGCTGCTGGGGATGGAATTCAAGGTTTCATGAGGGTGCACACAGTTACACCCTCAGTCTCCTTTGTGTGTGGTTTTTCACTTGAGCCATTTAAAAGTTCACAGAAAAAGATGAGGTCATTTACTTCTAAAGAGTTGGATGTGGATTTTCTAAAAATCACATTAATAACCACAGAATAGTGATCTAAAATCAAGATGTTAATGTGGATACAGTATCATTTGTTAATCTGCAGACCTTGCTCAACAGTTTGCTGGCTGTCGCAACATCTTCTGGGGGAGAAAAGCCCCCAGATCACATACTATATTCAATGATAAGGATTTTTGTTGTTGTTATTTTGACTTTTAAATCTCCTTTAAACTGAAGCATATTCTCCCATTGTCATTTTATACTTTGATGAGTACATTGTAATTATACATCCTAGTGAGATTTTGTTTCGCAATGCATCTATTGATTGATAGGTATTTGGGAGAAGGGTTACTGGAGATTGAACTGGAGCTAAACCTCAAGCTATCTCTTGAGTTACACCTTCTTTTGAGCTGCAGGAAGGCAAAATGACTTGCCTACAAATTTAAAAAAAAAAATGGTAACAGGGTCTCACTACATTGCAGAGTCTTGCTAAGTTGCTGAGGCTGGCCACAAACGCGTGATCCTCCTACTTCAGCCTCCCAAATACTGAAAATTACAGGTGAGTGACCACCATATCCAGCTGTTTTGATTTTTTTTGTGTGTGTTGTACTGGGGTCTGAACCCTTCTACCTCCGGGCTATACTCCCAGACCTATTTTATATTTTATTTGGAAACAGGGTCTCTTAAGCCAGCAAGGCTGGCTTTGAACCTGCGCAGTCCTTCTGTCTCCACTTCCCAAGAGCGGGGATTACAAGCGTGCGCCATCATGCCCGACTATTTTGACCTTTTTAAGGAAAAAATTTAAGTTGATGAGGAATTTGAGCTGCAGGTAGGCAAAATGACTTGCCTTAGGGCCTACAGCATAGCAGAGCTGTACAGGAATCTGGCCTGTGCTGATTCCCTGACCACTGTGCTCTCAGGTTTGTATCACCAGCCAAGTCCACAGGCAGAGAGGCGGGGCGGGGCCAGCTCCCCCAGGACTGCCTTCCAGCCTCTCCTTTTGCGCCATCTCTGCAATGCCAGGCAACTGACTGGTTTGGTGTTGGCCTGGGATCAAGAACATAGCTGGAGAGAGGAGGACTTTAAAACTGGTCCAGCAACCTCCTCTCCCTGAGAAAGGTGCTGGGAAGGAACTCCCCACCTTGGGTGGGGCACAGCTGCCAGGAGCAATACCCGAGGGCCTTGAGTGTGGCTTCAACCCCCACGCCCCCGCCCCCACACTCTTTGGGGTCATTAGCTGGGCTTCTCTCATCCCCAGCCAGCAGGGAGGCCTGAGCCCTGTGTGGAAGCTGAGCCCAAGAAGGCAGGTCACCTGCTCCGGGCCATCCCTCTAGGGCAGTACTTCTGGGAGCCATCATTTACATGACAAGGGGGATGCTTAACAGGTAATTGACTGTTAGGTTATCTTGCTCTGGCAGAGCCCCCTTGTATTGTGCGTACTAACCACGTGGTTGGTTTTTTTCAACAAATCATTAGCATTTAGGTCTTTAAAGGCTGGTTTATTGCTTAATACACAATCTTGACAGCACCTTGAGCCTGGGGGTAGGTCTCACACTTAGTGCCTGGCTGTGAGGTGTGGGAGGTCTCCTGTCTTTGAAAAAGGAGCTACCACCAGAGTCCCTAGGATAGGATCCTCCTGCTTTCACTTTTGCCTCTAACTTAATGGGGAGGTAGAAAACCCGCTGGAGGGAGTTACAAACCCATCTTCCTCCCAACCCCCACACAGACTTCTGGTTTTCTCTTTTTCTTCCCTTTTCTTTTCTTTGAACTTTTTTAGTACTAAGGATTGAACTTAGGGATATTTTACCTCCAAACTATACCCTTCTTTATCTTATTTCTTTATTATTTTTTATTTTGAAACAGGGCCTCGCTAAGTAGTTGAGGCTGACCTTAAACTTGCCTTCCTCTTGACTTAGCCTCCCAAGTACTGGGCCACCACACAGGGGCTCCTTCTTCCACCTGTGCTTGAGGGCAGGCTCCCCAGCTCAGCCCTCCCCTCCGTGAGCAGGCAGTGTTCAGCGGCCACATTTGTCTTGCAGCTTAGAGAGATGGAGACTTTTTTTTCTAAAGTTTTTTTAAGTTACAGTTTTATTAAGATACAACCCATACTTTACCCATTTAAAAGGGCATATTTAGTTGTACAATCAACACCACTATCAATTTCATAAAATTCTCATCCCTCCAAAAAAAACCGTGCCAAGTAGCATTAACCTCCCAACACTCAACGCCCTAAGCCCCTGGCAGCCATCAAAGTTCTTTGTCTCTGTGGGTTTGTCTTATCCACACATTTCATATGAATGGGATCACATTGTATGTGACCTTTTGTGCCTGACCTGCTTCCCCCAGTGCAGTTCTTCAAGGTCCATTTATGTTACACCATGTGTCAGTATCCCCTTTTATGAACAGAGCACATTTTGTTTATCCATTCATCAATTGATGAGCATCATTTTGGCTGTTTCTACTTTTTGAATTTTATGAATAATGCTAGCATGAGTTTTCACATACAAGTTTTTGTGTGAATGTGCTCCCCCCCTTTTTTTTGCAGTACTGGGGATGGAACCCAGGGGCATTGTATGTCCGAGCTATACCCCAGCCCTATTTTTTGTCTCTTTATTATTTTTTATTTTATTTTATTTATTTTATTTTATTTTGGTGATACTGGGGTTCCTGGAAACCCTTCTTCCTCTGGGCTACATTTCCAGATCCATTTTATATTTTTTATTTGGAAACAGGGTCTCTTAAGTCAGAGAAGCTGGCTTTGGACCAGCCTCCACCTCCCAAGCGCGGGTATTACAAGCGTGCCTCACTCTGCCCGGCCTAGTCTCTTTTATTTTTGAAACAGGGTCTCACTGAGTTGTGAAGGGCCTCGCTGAGTAGTTGAGGCTATTCATGAACTGCAATCTGCCCGAATGCTGGGATTACAAGCGCGTGCCACCACGCCCAGCTACGGTTCCTGGCTTTAAATCATGTTTTCTTTTTATTATTGAGTTGTGTTTCCTATACAAACAGAAGTCCCTTATCAGTTGCAGGACTTGCAAATATCTTTCCCATGGTCTGGGGTTCCCCTTCTCCCTACTTTCTTGATGGTGTCCTTCAGAGCTGAAGAGTTTTTTATTTGGTGAAGTCTAGTTTATCTTTTGCTCTGTTGGTGTCTCATCTAAGAAACCATTGTCTAATACAGGCTAATGAAGATTTATGCCTATCTTTTAAGAGTTATTTTTATAGTATTACCTCATGTACTTAAGTCTTTGATCAATTATTGAGTAAATTTTTGTCTACGTTGTGAGGCAGGTGTTCAAGTTCAATTTATTTTATTGCCTGTGGCTATCTAGATGTCCCAGTCCTGTTTGTTGAAAAGACTGTCTTCCCATTGAGCTGTCTGGGCACTTTTTAAAGCTTTTGAGATGTTTATACCAAATGAGATAGCTAAATTGATCATTACAACTTTTTTTTTTTTTAGTGGTATGTGTGAATTGGCTGGTATTAACATTTAAATAGTGTACGTGTATGCTCTTCAAAATATCTGGTGAAGGACAAGGGTTTTTTATTTTTGACTGAAACATAATGTACATATTTATGGGCACAGTGTGACGTTTCAGTGCATGTACAAAATGTGTAATGATTGGGTAATTGTTAGCATATCCATCACCTCAGACATTTATCATGTCTTTGTGTTGGAAGCATTCACTTTCTGATAGCTGTTTTGAAACATACAATTAATTGTTGTCAAACGTAGTTCCTTTACTGTGCTATAGAACATTAGAAATTACTCCTATCCAGCAGTATCCTCCTGTACCTATTAACCTCTTCGGTTTTTTACATTTTTTACATTTCTAGTTTTTTTTACTTTTTTTGTGTGTGTGTGGTACTGGGGTTCCTGGAAGCCCTTCTACCTCCAGGCTACACTCCCAGACCTATTTCTTTACATTTTTATTTGGAAACAGGGTCTCCTAAGCCAGCACGCGCGGCCGACTTCAAACCTGCACGATCCTCCTGTCTCTGCCTCCCAAGCGCGGGGATTACAAGTGTGCGCCACCACGCCCAGCTATTTTTTTTTACATTTTTAATCTACCACTGGCTGATTGTTGTATAAGATCGAGTAAAAATGAGTTGCTAGTAACAGAATCCCGTGCTTAGATGCCCTTGCCATGTCTGGTTGTGCTCCAAGTTCTGAAGTTGAGGCTCCCTCGCAGCCTCACTGTGGAGAGTGTGGAATAGCAGCCGTGCTGGGCAGCAAGTCCCTTGCTGGGCGTGTCTTAGACAAGCGCTTTTCAAACTCTTGGGCTTGGGGGCCTCCTCACTGACACCTGGGCTCTGGACCAGCAGATACTGGAAGCCATTGCTTGCAGCCTATCCATTCAGCCCTTTGTGCCAAGTTTTTGTTCCTGCCTTGGGGGACTCATAAGCCCAGACAGATGTAGGAGGAGGTAAGAAACCACCCTGACAGTTGCCAGTGCCGTGGGAATGTGGTAAATCTAGAGGCTCGCCCTTGGGCGCTGCATGTGCTGTGTGTGTCCCAAGGAGAACGGTACCAGGAAGAATGGTGCAGCTATTCAAGATGAAATTCTTAAACAGTTAATAATATGGGCAAATGTTTATGATATAGTAAGGGAAAAATGTTTTTGCATTGTGTGGTACAGGGATTAAACCTAGAGGTATTCTACCTCTGAGCTACACTCCCAGTCCTATTTTATTTATTCATTTACTTTTATTCTTTTTATTTATTTTGCTGTACCAGGAATGGAACCCAGGGGCATTCTATCTTTGAGCTACACCCCCAGCCCTATTTTTTATTCTTTTGAAGCAGGGTCTCACTAAGTTTCAATGGACCTAAGTATCTGAGGCGAACCATGATCCTCCGGTCTCAGCCTCCCAAATGCTGGGATTACAAGCGTGCACCACCATGCCCGGCTTATTTTTCTGAAACAGAGTCTCACTAAAACCCTATTGGGGCTGGCCGCAAACCTGCAATCTTCCTGTTTCAGCTCCCAAGTACTGGAATTACAAGCATGTGCCACCATGCCTGGCTATAGGGGAAGAATTTAACATATAAAAACCCACCAAATATATGCAGTGATCCCAGTTTAAAAAGTACCAAATACAAACTGGTTCTCTCTGTGTAGTAGGAGTCTAATGATTTTTTTTTTTTTTTACAGTACTGGGGATTAAACCCAGGGGCATTCTACCTCTGAGCTATACCCCCCAGCCCTATTTTATTTATTTTGAAACAGGGTCTCACTAAGTTGCAAAAGGACTTACTTAGGTAAGGCTGGCCAAGAACCTGTGATCCTCCTGTCTCAGCCTCCCAAGTACTGGGATTATAAGCATGTGCCACCATGCCTGCCTTTTTTAAAAAAATCTTTTTATTTTCCACTCGATAGTGGAAAAAGCCTCCTGTTCTCCCATCCCTCTGAGTGACTTCTGCCGGAGCTGTCCTTTTTCTTACTGTCCTGTTCTTATGACCTCTCTTTATTCTCTCGGGTCATCCAGCAGGGCTTTCCCTGGCTCTGTAATGAGTTTATCGTATGCCTTTGATATCCTATCAGTAACTACATAAAAGGCAGCTGCACTTGGAGGTGAATTCACATTAATATCATTTTCATTGCTTTCATTACATATTCAAAGCCACAGAGCATGTGATATAGGTTTATGCTGTCGACACATTCTAGTGATGGTGGTACAGTATGAATTTCTAAAGGGCCATAATTTTGAATAGGATCTAAGACAAATTCAAACACCTAATAAGTCCCTTTTCATGAAGTAGGAACTGTGCTCTTTCTCTACTGTACCCCATTGCCTAAAAAATGAGGCTGAATACGTATTTGTTGGAGGGATAAACGAATGAACGCGTAATTACATACATGCACAGATGAAAAATTATTGTTAAAATGCATCAGTAACAGGAGGTAGACTTTTGTACTGTCAAGGGCCAACACCGCTATTTTCACTTGGAAAAGAACTACATTTCTTTCATCATTTGCACTTTTGGATTTACAGTGTTAGTCATAACCTTCATACGTGATGGTATCTTGCTATTTTCACTACTTGTTTCATCCAACTTTTTTCTTGGTATTTGTTGTAATCAGGGGTGTTGACATGCACATAATATTCCAGTGGGTTAGGTCATAGTCTTACCAAAACCCTTCCCCTGATAGTAAGTTTTCACTAGTGTATAAAAGAGACAAAAATGTAAAAACTGGGTGTTTAATTCCCTTTGATACATCCATTCATTTGCTTATCCGCTGATCTATTTATTTATATATTGTTGTTTGCTTCAGCCAAAGAGAAGATTAACGTTATGAATTAGAGGTCACCCTGGCCTGGAAATAGAGGGACATAGGTGCTAGACCCTGGATCGAATGTGCATCTAGTGGTGGTGATGCTCAGTGGGACTAAGGCAGAGGTAGGGTAGCCACTCAAGGAGCCCTTACTTGGACTGTTCCATGAGAGACTCAGAGACGAGGCCAACTACTGAAGAATGAGCTGAGATACTTTGGAGAGAAGCAGGTGTAGGGAGTGCTTGCATGTGGAAGCTTAAAGAGGAGGACAGCAAAAGGATGGAAGGTTTGAATTGGGATGCGTCAGAGGATGGCTCCTGACATGAATGTTTAAAAAAAAGAATTGCCAGGCGTAGTGGCGCATGCTTGTAATCTGCGCTTGGGAGGCGGAGACAGGAGGATCGCGCAGGTTCGAAGCCAGCCTCACTGGTTTTAAGAGACCCTGTTTCCAAATAAAATATAAGATAGGTCTGGGAGTGTAGCCCGGAGGTAGAAGGGTTCCATCCCTCAGTACCACCAAAAAAAAAGAAAAGAAAAGAAAAGAATTGTCCAAGCCAGATGCAGTGGTGCACACCTATAATCTTGATACTTGAGAGGCTGAGGCAGGAGGATTGCAAGTTCAAGACCAGCTCGGGCAGCTTACACTGTCTCTCTAAATCATGAATGGATGAGTGAATGCTTGGAAACTGGGGATGGTGGCGCATGCTTGTAATCACAGCATTTGGGTGGCCGAGACAGGAGGCTCACAGTTTATGGCCAGCTTTAGCTACTTAGGCCCTTTGCAACTCAGTGAGACCCTTTTTCAAATAAAAAATAGGGCTGGGGTGTGGCTCTAAGGTGGAATGCCCTGGGTTCCATCTCCAGTACTGCAAAAAAAAAAAAAAAAAGTTGGGAATGCAGGTCAGTGGTAGAACACTTGCCTAAGTGTGTACCAGGCCCTGGATTTGGTCCCCAGTAGGAAAAGAAGAGATGTCCAGAGAAGTTCCAGGGAAAGACAGGTGCTAGGTTAGGTTTTAAATATATGGGTTTTAAGTTGCATCATGTAGAATCATGTCTGGTAGCTGGAGGGCAGTTGAGGAAAAGGAAGCTTTTGGATTATTGGTGTAAGCTAAGTGGCAGGGTCTTGAGTGGAGATGAGGTTTCCAGAGGGGTGTGGGGAACTATGGGGGTGAAGGCTGGAGAGCAGCTTCTAATAGGATTTTTCCAGGAGTTGAGGTTTAGGATACAGATAATTTATTTGCACTCTCTAATTTCTTGCCTTGTGGACAAGCAGCTGGCTTTCCTAAATATGTTGCGTCCTTACTTCCTAGCCCAGAGAGTTGGTTTTATAGCTGATAAGTGTATACTCCTCAGCCACAAATTTTTCTTCAACTTTTTGGATGGTTAAAGATTGATTTTTTTGTGTGTGTTTTGTTTGGGTGGTACTAGGAATTGAGCCCAGGGGCCATCTACCTCTAAGTTACACTCTCAGCTCTTATTTATTTATTTATTTATTTATTTATTTATTTATTTATTCTTGTGGTATTGGGGATTGAGCTCAGGGGCATTTTACCTCTGAACTACACTCCAGCCCTATTTTTTATTCTTTATTTTGAAACAGGGTCTCACTAAGTTGCAGAGGGCCTCAGTATGTAGCTCAGGCTGCCTGCAAACCTTCGATCCTCCCAAGTACTGTTATTACAAATGTGAGCCACTATGCCCAGCTCCTCTTTTTATTTTTTATTTTTTTAAACCATCTTGCTTTGCTGCTGAACGTCTCCCAGTGTTGCTGAGGCTGTCCTCAAACCTGTGATCTTCCTGGTTCAGCTTCCCAAGTGCTGGGATTATAGGCATGAGCCACCACACTTAACAAGATTGGCTTTTTTTTTTTTTTCCTACTGGGGATTTAATCCCAGGGGCATTTTACCTGTAAGCTGCACCCCCAGCTTTTTTTATTTTTGTTTTGAAACAGAGTATCTGCTAGATTCCTGAAGGTCTCCCCACTTTACTGATCCCTCCCCATCTTAGCCTCCCAAGTACTAGGCCACAAAGCCAGGTAGATTTTATTTATTTATTTATTTATTTATTTATTTATTTATTTATTTATTTTTGGCTGTTGAGTATCTTGGGTCCTTGAGAAGGGAATGAGCAGGGAGGCTTGAGGAAGAGGCTGAAATCCATTAATAATTCTTGAGCACCTCCTGCAAAATGTAGGAGCTCATTCTCCAAGAGAATCAGAATCTCTGTAGCTGGAGGCCAGGCATGGCTGTCTGATCAGTGCAGGGACTCTAGATTCAGTGTTTGCCACTGGTGGGTTTTGAGCCTTGGGAAGAGGTAGTTACCACCCTGTGCCTCCCCTCTGCTCAGCTATTAAAATGATGTAGAGTTGTTGGAAGAGTTGAAAGGTTACATTTAAACGTCAAAGTGCTTTTTAAACCCATTTCCCACCCATCCAGCACTTTTTAAAATTTTTTATTTTTTGGTAGTACTGGGATGGAACCCAGCGGCTTTCTACCTCCAGACTATACTCCCAAACCTATTTTTATATTTTATTTGGAAACAGGGTCTAAGTTGCTGAGAGCCTCACCAAGTAGCTGAGGCTGGCATCGAACCTGCACAATCCTCCTGTCTCAGCCTTTCAAGTACTGGGATTATAAACCCCCGGCGCCACCCAGCACTTTACACTGATAGCCGTGGTCCTCCTTCCTAGCCCCTTTGACACAGCTGCGGTGCTCGTGTTTTGGAGGGATGCGGGGCCCCTTCAGGGACAGTGCAAAGGGGCCTTAGCCAAGGCCTGGCTGTGTGGGGGGCTGCAGTGTTTCCTTGGCCCTTTTCACTTGGTGGGGGTGGAGCAGCTGGTGGGCGGGGCTGGGGCCCTTCTGGCGCAGACGTGGCCGGCAGTGTGCAGGCGAGTGCTGGGGGTTGGGGCTCCGGTGGAGCAGCCGCCAGCGCGTTGTGACCTGGTTCTTGTGTGCTGGAAGCAGCCAGTGCTGCCTTTGCCAGGCCTCAGATGTGGTCGGGCTCCATTTCCTCCCCGCTGGCCTGGGGCCGGCCGCCTCCAGCTGCTGAGACTGAGGCTTCTGCCGGAGAGCTGGACCCTGTTTCCCGGCTGCAGATCCAGAGGCAGCCCGCCGTGCCATGGGGTGCTGTAGACTGTCTGCCCAGGCATAGATAGAGGGCCTGAGTTTGGAATTCCAGGCCCAGCACAGCAAGTTGCAGAGATCTGCTTAATAGGTGGGGAATTTCAGGCTGGGCACCCCACCACAACCAGACTGAATCTTCCAGAGTGTCCTTCAGTGTTTAGGTAGGTAGGTAGGTAGGTAGGTAGGTAGGTAGAGAGAGAGAGAGAGAGAGAGAGAGAGAGAGAGAGAGTGTGTGTGTGTGTGTGTGTGTGTGTGTGTGTGTGTGTGGTGTCTGTCTCTGCGCCTTGCAAAGCCAACAGCTCTCTAACACCAGAAATAGCAGGGGGAAAACTCGCCGGCAGATTCCTACCCCAGAACTTTCCCTTCTGGGCTTGTTCACCAGCATGAAGTTTGCGTAGTTTGCGATGCTCTAAAACCTCTCCCCTGAATAGAAATGGTTAACAAGAAAATGTACCCATTCTTTACTTCCATGTGTTGACCACGAGCGTTAGTGTGTACCTGCGTAGGTATGTCTGTGTACTGGGGACTGAACCCAGTGGCATTCTGCCTCCCAGCTACACCCCCGGCCCTTTTTATTTTGAAACAGTGTCTTAAGTTGCTGAGGCTGGCCTCAAACCTGTGATCCTCCCATCTCAACTTTCCAAGTATTGGGATTACAGGTGTGCAACACCATGTCTGGCTTAATTTTTTCATTTTACACATTTCCCTATGTATAGTTCTGGTTGTTTACTTCTTTTGGTACTAGGGATCGAACCCAGGGGCATTCTACCTCCAAGCTTATACTCCCAACCCCTTTTATTGTGAAACATGGTCTCGGTAAGTTGCCAAGGCTGGCTTGAACCTGCCATCCTACTGTCTTGACCTCCCTGGTACTGGGATTACAGGCGTGGGCCACCACACTCATTTCCCTATTTTTTAAATATGTTCTTATTTTTATTAAAGTAGTTGTATATGCCTGATTAAATATTATAATTTTTCTTATATGTACATAAACATACTACACTTAGTGTTTTATTTCTGTTAAAATAGATAAAACAGAACAATAAAGAAACTCTACCCACACAAATTTAGGACGTTGACAGCATCACTAAAACTACACATGTCTTTTGTGAACATTTGCCTCCAGCCCATCCACGTCTTCACCTCCAGGGCTAGGCAGTACCATGGTTTTGTGTTCCTCTTTCCTTAGCTTTTTGTAGTTTTGTTTTTGTTGTTGTTGTTGTTTTGTAGTACTGGGGATGGAACCCACGGGCATTCGAGCTACACCCCCAACCCTATTTTTATCTGTTTTGAAACAGGGTCTCTCTGAGTTGCAAAGGGCCTCACTAAGTAGATGAGGCTGGCCACAAACCGTGATCCTCCTGTCTCAGCCTCCCGAATGCTGGGATTTACAAGCGTGCGCCACCACGCCCGGCTTGTAGTTTTCATTTTGTGTTTATATTCTTACACATTTAACTTTATTAGAGGTTTCTAGATTTGGCAGAATATATGTTATCTTTTGAAGCTTGCCTTCTATTTTGAACTCACTCTAAATTCTGAAATTCATTCATGGTCCTGTAGTTCATTTATCTCCATTGTCCATTCTATGTTTAGTGAGCACTTAAGATATTTTTACACTTTGTTGCTAATGAGTAATGCTGTTTTGAAAGTTTGTGTATGCCAGGCTTAATCCCCGGGCTTGGGAGGCAGAGACAGGAGGATCAGGAAGGTTCAAAGCCAACCATGCGGGCTGGCTTAGGAGACTCTGTTTCCAAATAAAAATGTAAAAATATGTCTGGGAGTGTAGTCCGGAGGTTGAAGGGCTTCCAGGAACCCCAGTACCACCAAAAAAAAATTAAAAAAAAAAGTTCGTGTACATATCTCCCTATGCACGTGTACAAAGGCTCTCCACGAGTGGAATCTGTAGAACCATAACACATATGCGTGTCAAACATTACACACAGTGCCATGAACCTTCCCAGAATGTCTGCTTTTGCCTTCTTGCCACTGATGTATAAGGAAAAGTCACTGCTAAACTATACTGGCACAGTGGTGTTGGGACTAAAATCCCCTCTCAAGTGCTTACTTTGTATCTGGTGCTATTATGAAAATTCTTTGTATATTAATTCTCATAGCAACCTTGTGAGATAGATACTGTTATTCTCAATTTGTAGAGAGGAAATGGGGACACAGAGATTAACTTGCTTAAGTCACACAGCTAGTTTAATGGTAAAAGCAAGCATCTAATGAAATGTTCTTCCTTTATGTGTGTGGGGGTACTGAACCCTCAGGCAGTGTATCTCTGTGCTACAACCCCAGCCCTTTTATTTTTTATTTTGAGACAGAGTCTTTCTAAATGGCTACGGCTGACCTCAAATTTGTGATCCTCTTCTCCCAGCTTCCCAAATACTGGGATTATAGATGAGTGCCACCATACCCAGCACATTTTTCCTTCTAAGTTCTATATCATGGGCATAAAATGAAATCTCACTTTGGTCTTACTTTGCATGTCTCTGATTATTAACGAAGCCGAGTATGTTTATTCCTCATTTTCTCTCATAATCCACTATTAGGGCTTCAAAGGATTCTTGGGCAGGTATTATTTCATTCCTTCTCTTCCGCCTCCTCCTCCTCCTCCTCCTCTTCCTTCTGTTTA
The DNA here is from genome assembly GCF_963383645.1 of Muscardinus avellanarius. NCBI lineage: Eukaryota > Metazoa > Chordata > Mammalia > Rodentia > Gliridae > Muscardinus > Muscardinus avellanarius. The sequence goes on from NC_137801.1 coordinate 68,701,304, forward strand.
TTTTTTGCATTAACCACTAAGTTAAAAATGAATGTGCTTTCGTAGCTTGCTGTGTGGTCTTGGGAATGTCACTTAACATCTCTGGGTTTGGTGTCTTATGGTTCCTACCTTTCAGGAGTTTGTGATGATTAAAGGAAATAAACGTGGAGTGGTTGGCAAGATACTCTGCCTGTCATAGGGGCATTTGATCAGAGTTAAGGAGACTTTTCCTGGTGCCTCCTCTCTTCCTTGAGGCCACATTAATTGCTATTAGGTCAGAGGGCGTGAACGGTCACAGTCCTGTGCTTCTGCCAGAAATGGTGACCGCAGAGAAGTAGGCTCATTTCGGCATTTCCCTGAACATCACCCCAGGCACTGGAAAAGCTGCTGTATCTGTTCATTTTGTGCTAGGAAAAACATTAGAATTTAAAATGTTTTACTGATATGTACATGGTAACCACAAGAACCACTTCCTCCCCCTAACTCACACAAGAACACCCTCTGCAAACATGTGATGGTTTCAAGAAGTCAGACACAACCCTCTTGGGTTTGCTGTCTGCAGGGAGGGCCCACTTTGATGTGGAGGGTGCACGCATGCAGCTGGGCTGGCCTGCTGCACACGCTTTCTCCTGCACAATGGGCAGATGGTCAGGTCCTCTGCAGGGGACCCCTAAAAGTCTCTCCGCACACAGATTGGTTTCATCAGTGAATCCCAAGAGGGGAGGATCCTCTTAAGAGATGAATAATTGATCTGCTCTAGACAACATGCCATAAATACAGCCCGTGTACTGTGTACTGTTAGAGGGAGTGGGCGGGGCATCCATTTGGGGGAGGGAAAGAATTTGCCCTTGTGTGGAGGTGGAGTCTGAGCTCAGTGACCAAGGAAGACGGTGGCCTAGTGTGTTCAAGCCTTCAAACAGCAGTGGAGCTGGTGCTGCACGTGGCTGGAACAGCACCAGGTGGGATTGGCTAGCTGGCTGGTGGGGAAGCGGCCACCACCATCTTGGAGTCCCATGAGAGTTTCCACTGTGGAGGATGGGCTGCTCATTCTGCCTGCAAACACCTTGGACACGTGTTTTTTAACAGGTCACTTCGCAGCTGAGGGCCAGGTTAGCTCTCTGTCACAGCTTGTCTTCTAACTACGCTTTTCTTAGAGGAACTGAGAGGATCCAGTGAATGAGGACGAGGCTCCTTCCAGATAGTATTCTAAATCTTCTCTTTGCAGAACTGATGATCTGGTTTGGGTGTGTTGATACTCCTAAATTCAGGAAAGACTTGGGAAACGGCGTCGTTTCTGCACTGCTCCCTGTGTTATTCACTGGATGCCGTGTTTGGGGAGTGTAGTTCCCCGCTTTTTCAGCCTCACCTGATATCTGAGGGTCTCTAGAGCACCTCGGGTGGAGAGGGCAGGCTGCTGCTGTTAAGTACCTCCTGCTTTCTGGGGATTTGGAAACCTAAGAAGAGAGTTTGCTATAGAGGAAGAGGCAGGCAGGGCTGGGGAGACCTGACCAGGTCAGTGCAGGGTCAGATTTCAGCACGGGGTTGGAGGAAAAGGCTGGTGTCTTCTGCAGGTGGCAGCTCTGTAGGCGCTTTGGAGCCTCATAGAGCAGAGTGAGGGGTTAGGTCACTTCTTGGATCTGAGAAGGACATTTTCTCTGCCCGAGTAGTGTTTACTGCCTCTGATTCTTTTAGTAATAAATCCCTGCCGCTCCAGGTGAGAGAGCACAGGGCCAGCTGAATGGGCCTGAGGGCTGAGCTGTGTGTGTGATGCTGGAGGCTAGGCGCCTTCCTCATGGGGTTGAGGTGGAGGGGCCCAGTGAGGACGGGAGGTCTGTACCTGGAAGGGAAGCACCAGCACTTTGGGCCTCTCTCTGGAGGGAAGGCATGGGGCGTGTGGATGTTCCCAGGTCTGTTGCTAGATCCTTGGGTTCAGGGCAGAGCCATCCCCAGTGGCATTCAGCAGCCTTTGCTGACCTCGTCTGTGTAGGGGACAGAACGATACCGCCGTGGAGCAGAGACCACTGACTGCCTGGCACTCCCAGGTCATCCTCTCAGGTCAGCACGATCTAGCTCACTTGGTCTAGCTTCCAAAGGTGTGAAGGAAGCCTCGTCCCTCCCACAAGACTTTCATGTAATTTGCCATATAATCTTAGAAAAAGATCCCCATAGAACGTGGACCCTGGGGCACAGCCTCTGCTGGGCAGTACTGGTCAAGGGGGACTTTGCAGGAAGTTGATTCTGTTCCTTGTCTTACCCCCTACCATTAGTCATTGACCTCTATGACCAGTGACCTCTATGACTGTCCCTCTCCATGTACCTTAGTCTAGACCCTTACTGGCATGATCTGAACAGTGCATGAGTTCAACTGCTGTGTGTGTGTGTGTGTGTGTGTGTGTGTGTGTGTGTGTGTGTGTGTGTGTTTCTAACTCTGGGCTACACTCCCAAACCTATTTTTGTATATTTTATTTGGAAACAGGGTCTCATGCTAAGAGCCTCACTAAGTAGCTAATGCTGGCTTTGAACCTATGCGTTCCTTCTGTCTCAGCCTCCCAAGTACTGAGATTACAAGCGTGCGCCACCACGCTGCTCAAATGCTCTTTGGGTCACTAGTCTTGTACCCTGCAGCTCATGCTCTGCAGGAACACCTGAATGGCCCTCTTTCTTTTTTTTTTTTTTTTTTTTTTTTTTTTTTGTGGTACTGGGGTTCCTGGAAACCCGTCTACCTCCAGGCTACACCACCAGACCTATTTTTTAATTTTTTTTGAAACATGGTCTCTTAAGCCAGCACAGCTGACTTCAAACCTGCGCGATCTTCCTGTCTCCGCCTCCCAAGCGCGGGGATTACAAGCGAGCGCCACCACCTCCTGCCCTGAATGGCCCTCTTGAAATGTGTATCTACTCTCTCCTGTGTTCCTGCCGTTCCCACTTACCTTCATCCTCCCACTTGAGAACGAAGATTCATTCAACAGCTGGGCACAATGGATCAAAAGTTTGAGGCTAGTCTTTTCAGCAACCAAGACCCTGTCTCCAAATGTTAAATAAGACATGGAGATTGTAGCTCAAGGATCAGTGCTTGCCTCACAGTTGCAAAGCCATAGGTTCTATCCCCTTAATACACACACACACACACACACACACACACACACACACACACCATGAGACACAGCACCTTACCCATCCTGAAGCCTGCCAAGCCTCACTGTGATCTGTACCTTTACATAGGCCATTCCTTCCATCTGGAATTTCTCCTCCTTTCCAAAAATACCTGCACTGCTTTTTAGCCTCATCCCTAAGATTATTTTGAGATGAAAACTCTCTGATACCCATGCACTTACATACACACCTGTTCCTTGCTCCAACAGGTGCAGGTATGTCTGCCTCTATCAACACTGAAGTCCTTCAGGGCATTTGTTTATAAACCTGTTTCTTCTCTTTCATCTTTATCTTTGTGAGGTTCTTGGAATATACAGTCTGGTCTGTTGTTGGGTAACAAGCCTCCCCCTCCCCCAAAATGTAGTGGCTAAAACACCAATCATTCTCTCTGCTCTTGGATTCTGTGGATTAGGAGTTCAAAAATGGCACGGCGTGGGTACCTTGTTTCTCTTCTTTGGAGTTTGGGATCTCAGCTGGGAAGGCTTAAAAGCTCCAGGTAACTAGATCCTCAAAGGGCTCCATCTACATGTTTGGTAGATAATGATAGGTTGGCTGGGGTTCACCCTGGAGTGTCCTCCTTTGTGCCCCAAGAGGATGTGATCCCGAAGGGAAGCTGTCAGTCTTTACTACTGGTCTTGTTTAGGGCACATTGCAGCTGTGTAAGTAGGGAGACCATTAGTAGACTACGAAATCAGCTTAAAAGATTGCAACCATCAGCCGGGCATGGTGGCACACACACCTGTAATCCCAGTACTTGGGAGGCTGAGACAGGCGGGCCTCAGGTTGGAAGCCAGCCTCAGGACATAGTATGTCCTATCATCATTGATAGATACATTGAACAGGAAAGTTCTGAGAACAGAGCCCTGTGGCTGATTGCTAGATATTCTCTCCCACCAGTTGATATGCCAATCATATGAACTCCAGGCTTGGTTCTCTAACCAGGAGCGAGCCCATGTGGCCTATAATTCTACATAGCTGACCTCAAAGGGGTCATGACAGATCATGTGAAATTTGAGCATCCACAGACTGAGTTGCAGACTCAAAAGCCTACAGAGGCCTGGCAGGTAACACAAGTGAATGGAGTGATAATTAATTCAGGCAATTAGTAAGCAATCCCTGACCTCTGGCCTTGGTTTCAAGAAGGTGAGGTGGAGTGGCGGAGCTGGGGTGAGTTGGAGCAGTTCTAGTCTCTGAAGCAGTAACTGTGCTCCACCTTATGTAGGATGGGCCACCACCAAAAACCAAAACAAAACAAAAAAAAACCCAGGTTCCGTGTACAGTTTGATTTCTGGGTGTTGGCAAAACAAACAAAAACATTAACGCTGGATTCGCTGATTAAAACAGATCTGTAGCAGATTTGGCGGGCAGCCTCCGGTCTGCCCTGGTCTCCCCGTGTGCCGGTTCGCTGACCACATGACACAGAGCGGTGAGGTTGGTAGGACAAGGACTGGTGCTGGTCTTCCATGCAGCCTGGCTCCTGTGACACACCCAGGATTCCTGCCTAGGGTTTTCTTGAGCTTGGTGGACAGAAAGCTGGGAATGGTGCTCACGCTGCCTGTTGGCGCTTTCCACTCTGGGATCGCTGGCGGCTGTTGAGAAATAAATCATTTGGGAAACTGGAATTTAGGATTTCTTAAAATCTCCCCACCCATGCTGGCTTCACTGCCTGCCCCCTCGTGTCCTTATCTACTTTCCCCTTCTTAAGCCAAAAAGATTTTTCCTTCCCAGTGAATTCAGAAGCGTAAAGCTAGCCTGGCCCTTCCTCGTTCTTACTCGTACACCCAAAATAACTTTTTAAGTCCCTTTTAGTTGTCTTGACCATTTTGGGGAAGCCTCAGCGCATGCAGCATTAGTCTTCCTGACACTGTTTTTGTAAATCCGTGTTCATCCCGTGTTTCTCTTTGGAGATCCTTTTGCTCCTTCTGCCTTTTCCGCATAAGCATGTAAGATTTGATCATTTCAGATTTTGTAACTTTTACCTGCCGTATTCATGTAAGTTTTTTCTAAGAGAGAAAGGAGTGCCATAACCCTAGGCCTTTCCTCTGAAGGGCTCATGGCCAGTCAGGGACCGGAGCCCTTTTATTCTCCTGGGCGTGTGATTCTGCGCCAGCTGTGGGCAGGAGGCACAAGAGTCATTGAGATCTAGACATCGCCTTGCAGGAACTCACACCTGGTGGGGTAGTCGTGGCATGTGGTAAGTGCTAGTTGAACACGTAGTAGTCACGGCACACAGTAGGTGCTAATCGAGGTGCCATGGGAACCCGGGGGAAGGAGCCACAGTGTACGTGGATCATGAGAGCCCAGAAGATGGGACCACAGGTAACTCAGCAGCTGGGTACAGGGAGGTGGCACTGAGCTGATGCTCAAAAGATGAGCCAGAGTGACCTCTGAGAGGCTGGCACCAGCATTAACAGTGCTAGGCGACATCAGAGAGCATGTTGAGGAAGCCAAAGATCTTTGTGGTCAGAACCGGGAGCATTGAAGTGATGAGGGAGAGGTGCAAGCTGGGCCTCTCCTCCTCCAGGCTGACCCTGAGGCCCAGCGTGCACCACCACTGCAGAGCCTGTGTTGGTCATGGCGGATGGTCAAGGGGCAGAATCATTTTAGCCATCTGTTTAGGTACTTTTTTTTTTTTTTTTGAGGGGGCACCATCCATCTCCAAGGTGTACTTCCAGCCGTATGTATGTATGTATGTATGTATGTATGTATTTTGTGGTGCTGGAGATTGAACCCAGGGACAGTCTACCTTTGAGCTATATCCCAGCCCTCTTTATTTTTAATTTAAAACAGAGTCTTGATAGGTTGCTGAGGCTAGCCTCAAAGCTGTGTGATCTTCCTGTCTCAGCCTCCCAAGTATTAGGATTACAAGAGTGCATCGCCATGACCACCCCTATTGTATTGCATTGTATTTATTTATTCACTGATTTATTTTGTGGTATTGGGGGTTGAACCCAGGGACCTTCTACCTCTGAACTCTACCCCAGTCTTTTTTATCGTTTTGTTGTTTTGAAATAGGGTCTTGGAAGTCTTGCTACTTGCAGAGGCTATCCTTGAACCTGTGATCCTCCCAAGTACTAGAATTACAACCACCACACTGGGCTTATTTTATTTTATTTTTATTTATTTATTATTATTATTTTTTTTTTCGGTGGTACTGGGGATGGAACCCTTCTACCTCCAGGCTACACTCCCAGACCTATTTTTATATTTTTTATTTGGAAACAGGGTCTCCTAAATCAGCCCGGCTGGCTTTGAACCTGCGCGATCCTCCCGTCTCAGCCTCCCAAGCGTGGGGATTACAAACGTGCGCCACCACGCCCGGCTTTATTTTTTATTTTTTAAAGTGGGTCTCACTATGTTATTGAGGCTACAATAACGAACCTACAATCCTCCTTTTTCAGCCTCCCAAGTACTAGGATTAGAGGTGTGTGCCACCATGCTCAGCTCCTTTTTACTTGTTTATTTTTTATTTTGAAACAGGTCTTGTTAAGTTGCTGAGGGTCTCACTAAATTGTTGAGGCTGGCCTTGAGCCTATGATCCTCCTGTCTCAGCCTCTCTAGTGCTGGGATTACAGGTGTCACCACCTTGCCCAGTTTATTTATGCATTTTGTATTCTACTTGAGGGACTTTGTTGTTTAGCTTCTTATTTATTTATTTATTTATTTATTTATTTATTTATTTATTTATTTATTTATTTATTTATTTTGGTGGTACTGGGGTTCCTGGAAACTCTTCTACCTCCGGGCTATACTCCCAGACCTTTTTTTTTTTTTTTTTTTTTTTTGCAGTACTGGGGATGGAACCCAGGGGCATTCTACCTCCGAGCAACACCCCCAGCCCTATTTTTTATTATTTATTTTGAAACAGGGTCTCAGTGAGTTGCAGAGGGCCTCACTAAGTAGCTGAGGCTGTCCGCGAACCATGATCCTCCTGTCTCAGCCTCCCAAATGCTGGGATTACAAGCGTGCACCACCATGCCCAGCTTAGCTTCTTACTTTAATGGAATTTTAAAATTTATAGTCAGGCCCGGTGGCTCACACTTATAATCCTAGCATTTGGGAGGCTAGACAGGAGGATTAAAGTTCAAGGACAGCCTCAGCTACTTAGACCCTTTGCAACTCAGTGAGACCCTGTTTCAAAATAAAGAATAAAAAATAGGGCTGGAGCCGGGCGTGGTGGCGCACGCTTGTAATCCCCGCGCTTGGGAGGCGGAGACAGGAGGATCGCGCAGGTTCGAAGCCAGCCGTGCTGGCGTAAGAGACCCTGTTTCAAAAATATAAAATAGGTCTGGGAGTGTAGCCCGGAGGAAGAAGGGCTTCCAGGAACCCCAGTACCACCAAAAAAAAAAAAAAAAAAAAGAAAAAAAAATAGGGCTGGGGATGTAGCTCGAAGGTAGAATGCCCCTGGGCTCTACTTCCAATACCGCAAAAAAAAACCCAAAAAAACCTTAGAGTAGTTTTTAGTATCTGGGTCTCCCACATCCCCAAAATGTTTATTTACATTTTACCTTTTGTACTTTATCATCTTTTCTATATGTATATATTTTAATGTATGCATATAACTTTTTTGGAACCAATTAAGTTTGGAACTACTGTGTTCCTTTACCTCTAAATTCTTCATTGTGTGTGTCCTGAGAACAAGTGCCTTCTCTTATATAAACACAGTCTAATGATCCAAGTCAAGAGAATTAAGGTGAATGCAGTATTATCTTGTCCATGCCCATATTCAAATTTTATCATTTGTCCCAGTATTATACCTTATTGCTGTTTTTCCCAGTCTAAGAAGTAACCTGTGAGCACACATTTTATCCACAGATGTTGTAAGAGATTGCTTGCCTTTCTTGACTCTGATTTTTTTGGGGGGAGGGTGGTACTGGGGTTCCTGGAACCCCTTCTGCTGGGCTACACTCCCAGACCTATTTTTTTTTTTTTAATATTTTTATTTGGAAACAGGGTCTCAAGCCAGAGAGGCTGGCTTTGAACCAGTGCGATCCTCCTATCTCCGCCTGCCAAGCGCAGGGATTACAAGCGTGCGCCACCACGCCCGGCTTGACTTTGATATTTTTGAAGAGAACATTTGAGGTACTTCCTAGAGCACCCTGTAGTTTGGGTTTATCTGATGCTTCCTCACGCACAGATCCAGATTTTGGCAGGGATTCTTTGTGAATGGTTCGCGTCATCGGTGTATCATATCAATCAATATACTGCTGGTTCATCCAAATATTGGCGATGAAAAATTTGGTCATTCGATTAAGGTGACATCCACCAGATTTCTCCAGGACAAAGTTACTATTGTAATTGAGTAGTTCGCATGGAGATGCTTTGAACCCACGTAGATATCCTCTACTGCATCAGGCTCTCACCTACATCCACTTTTAAAATCCATCATTCCTTCCCCATTTGCTTGGCATTCTACAGGAGGGGAAACTTTTTTCTTCCCTGAAGGATGAATTTTGCAAACTCACTTTCATGTCTTTGTAATTAACATTTACTCCCCGGCTTCATCCTCTCCTACCTGCTCTTCCGTGTGCTTCTGTAAACACTGGGTGTATAATGGTGGCTCCCGGACTGGGGAAGAGGCCTGAAGCTTTTTCCAAGCAGCAGGTCACTTGCTGGCATGACTGGCTGGTGAGAGGCTGAACGCCTACTGTGTGGGATGGTCAGTGTTCTCTCAGGCCTGGGCTGTGTGTGGAGATGCGTCTGTCACTAGCTCTCCGCGCTCAGCCTGAGCTTCAGCTGGGGAGAGGAACTGTGGCTTCCTTCCACTGGGAAGCCGTGGCCGACCTATCTCTGGGCAGGTGGGAGTGTCTGAGGCTGCTTTCCTATGCCCTGCACGCTCTTGCTTCACACTTGTAGCACATGGCGCCATGCTGGGCTCAGTTTTCTTACCATCATGATAAAAAATGAAATAAACATGGGTCAAGTATGATACTGGTTATTGTGCCCTAAGGACCTTTTCAGTGTCCTGGGTTTCGGTGTCATCCATCTGAGGCTTTCACCAGAGCCTGAGCCACACTGAGAACCCCCAAGTTAGGATCTCATAAAGGTCTCCTTTCCATTCTGCTGGTGAAGCTAGCTTGGGAACAGAGACATAGGCGATGAACTGAGACTCCGGAAGCACCAGTGGGGAGGATGTGCAGGAAGAACAGAGCTTGGAAGCATGCCTGAGTGAGGAGAAATGGGGTGATGCTTTACAAATAATGTTGCTCACCATCTTCCTTTTTCACTCTCCCCTCTCTCTCCAGACAGGCTCAGAGCACAGCCCAGTTGATGGACCTGTTCCAGGTCAGATGGACTCAGGGCCAGTGTACCATGGGGACTCGAGGCAGCTAAGCACCTCAGGGGCGCCGGTCAATGGTGCTAGAGAGCCCGCCGGACCCAGTCTGCTGGGGGCTGCGGGTCCTTGGCGGGTAGACCAGAAGCCCGACTGGGACGCTGCCCCGGGCCCCACTCACACTGCGCGCCTGGAAGATGCTCACGATCTCGTGGCCTTCTCTGCTGTGGCCGAAGCTGTGTCCTCTTACGGGGCCCTTAGCACCCGGCTCTATGAAACCTTCAACCGTGAGATGAGTCGCGAGGCCGGGAACAATAACAGGGGCCCCCGGCCAGGGCCTGAGGGCTGCCCCGCTGGCAGCGAAGACCTTGACACGCTGCAGGCGGCCCTGGCCCTCGCCCGGCATGGCATGAAACCACCCAACTGCAACTGCGATGGCCCCGAGTGCCCCGACTACCTCGAGTGGCTGGAAGGGAAGATCAAGTCTGTGGTCATGGAAGGGGGGCAGGAGCGGCCCAGGCTCCCGGGCACACTGCCGCCCAGCGAGGCCAGCCTCCCGGCACCAAGCTCCAGGCCACTCCTGAGCTCTGAGGTCCCCCAGATACCTCCCCTGGAGGGTCTGCCCTTGTCCCAGAGTGCCCTGAGCATCGCCAAGGAGAAAAACATCAGCCTGCAGACCGCCATTGCCATTGAGGCCCTCACGCAGCTCTCCTCTGCTCTTCCCCAGCCTTCCCAGTCCACCTCCCAGGCTTCTTGCCCCCTCCCCGAGGCCTTGTCCCCCCCTGCCCCTTTCAGGTCGCCCCAGTCCTACCTCCGGGCCCCCTCATGGCCAGTGGTTCCCGCGGAGGAGCACCCACCCTTTGCTCCTGATAGCCCTGCCTTCCCTCCGGCAGCTCCTAGATCAGAGTTTCCTGAAGCTTGGGCCACCGATACCCCACCAGCCACGCCCCGGACCTCCTGGCCCGTGCCCCGCCCCAGCCCCGACCCCATGGCGGAGCTGGAACAGCTCTTGGGCAGTGCCAGTGATTACATCCAGTCAGTATTCAAGCGACCTGAGGCCCTGCCCACCAAGCCCAAGGTCAAGGTTGAGGCGCCCTCTTCCTCCCCAGCCCCTGCCTCATCCCCCATTCTCCAGAGGGAGGCTCCCCCACCATCCTCCGAACCTGACACCCACCAGAAGGCCCAGACCGCCCTACAGCAGCACCTCCATCATAAGCGCAGTCTCTTTCTAGAACAGTCCCAAGATGCCTCTTTTCCCCCTCCCTCGGAGCCACCTGCTCCCAGCTGGTGGGCTCCCCCAAGCTCTCCTGCCCCAAGGCCTCCCGACAGACCACCCAAGGAGAAGAAAAAGAAGCCCCCCACACCTGCTGGAGGGCTTGTGGGAACAGAGAAAGTCCCTCCTGGAATTAAGCCAACTGTCCGAAAACCCATTCAGATCAAGAAGTCCAGGCCACGGGAAGCCCAGCCCCTCTTCCTTCCTGTCCGGCAGATAGTCCTGGAAGGGCTGAGGCCCCCAGCCTCTGAGGAAGTGCAGGCACAGCCACCTGCCCCTCCCCCAGCTCAGCTCCCCTCCCTTCCCCCCACTCCTGTCCCTGCCTCGCAGGGCTCTGCGGTCCCCCTGCCCCCAGAACCTTCTCTTGCGCTCTTTGCACCTAGTCCCTCCGGGGACTGCCTGCTGCCCCCTACTCAGGAAATGAGGTCCCCCAGCCCTATGGCAACTCTGCAGCCAGGCTCCGCCGGCCCCCTTCCCCCTGCTGATGACAAGCTGGAAGAGCTCATCCGGCAGTTTGAGGCTGAATTTGGGGATAGCTTTGGGCTTCCCGGCCCCCCTTCTGTGCCCATTCAGGACCCTGAGAACCAGCCAACGTGTCTGCCCGCCCCCGAGAGCCCTTTTGCTACCCGTTCCCCCAAGCAAATCAAGATTGAGTCTTCAGGGGCTGTGACTGTGCTCTCGACCACCTGCTTCCATTCAGAGGAGGGAGGCCAGGAAGCCACACCCACCAAGGCAGAGAATCCACTCACACCCACCCTCAGTGGCTTTTTGGAGTCACCTCTTAAGTACCTGGACACACCCACCAAGAGCCTGCTGGATACACCTGCCAAGAGGGCCCAGGCCGAGTTCCCCACCTGCGACTGTGTTGGTAAGTCCATCTGGGTGTCCGGGGAGGGTGGTGTATTCCTAGGCTCTGTCTTTCATTTGGCACACACTTGATGTATACTGACTGCCAGGCCAGGTCCTGAGACACAGACAAGAGCTGGTAGGCTAACGCAGAGGACGCCAGCGGAAGCTGATGTCGATGCCTCTTGGTGTAGGTGGGCACCGGTGCTCTGTGGTACAGAGGGAGCCAGATGCCTGTGCTGTGCCCTGCAGGGCCGCCAGGTAGAAAGAGACATTGCAGGAAGTTGAGGAAGCTGGGGCTGTGGGAAGGTCGGACCTACTTAGATTGTCCTTGGGCAGGCAAGAGCAAAAGAAGAGGACAAAAGGTGGCTCTAGGGGAAGTCGGGGGCCAGGTGGAACAGAGCCAAGGGAGCCACCCATGGCCAGCAGTCGGACTGCATCGAGTTGGTGGCAGTGAGCTCCTGAGGTTTTGAAGACAAGTAACAGGGTGCTGTGGGTGGGAGCAGTGAGTTGAATCAACCTGGAAGCCATGTCTTCCAGAATAAAAGCAGGGCCTGGGGCCGCTGGGGACCACACCCATCTCTGCTGTCCCAGAGAGGTGACTGGCGTGGCAGTAAGCTCCAGGGCTTCTGTGCTCTGCTGTTGTGGAGTGTTCCGTAAAAGACGTGCTTTTCGGTGTTGACAGTAAAGCATATTGATGCTGGTGATAAGCATGTTGAATTCTCGATGTGTTCTGATGTACAACCAGGTCTTGGGAAAAGGCTGTTTGTTGTTTAAATGCGTACGTAGCAGGTAACTCATGTGATATGTTGGAATACTGTGTCCCAGTCAGAGGAGCTGGCCATTCTCCTGCTCTAGCTACCCCAGACTCCTGGGTGTGAGGCCCAGGGCCAGTGGCAAGGACTCGCTTGGGGAAACCAGAGCGCTGGCCCCTGTGCTTGTATTGGGTTGAACAGATGGGAAGAGGGTCTTGCCAAACCTTCCCAGGCATGCTCTGGGATCCTGGATCTCCCTAGCCCTGCTTGTTCTTCTGTGACTAATAATGGCATGGCCTTAGGCATCTGGGAGAAGCTTGTTCTGGTCACAGGAATTGTCCCTGCCCTTGCTCTTTTCTATGTATTTGTACACATCTGTCTCACTAATGGTTTAGTGCTGTGTTAAGCATCTCTCTCTCCAAGGTTGGGAATATCCTTATCTAGTGCCTAGGGCGGAGCCGATTCTTCATAAATATCTTAGTTGTTGACTTTAATTGTATAAGTATTAGGATTGGTCAAGCTAGTTTTTCAGTTTGAATTTCAACTCCAGCACTTACTAGCGCCGGGAGACCTCAGTGTCTGTTTGCTCCAGTATCCGATGAAAATATAAGTAGCACCTATCCATGGGGCTGTCCAGGGGTTAGATTGGTTCATCTGTGCCCACGCTCAGATCCACACCTGGCACATGGCGAGAACTAGAAGAATGCCAGCTAGTATTGAGCCTGTCAGGAGTCCAAGACACATGATGTCACTCAAAGGGGGAGGGGTCAACCATTCCTTTATCAGTCATGGTCTAGATCTAGCCTTGTATGGTTTCCAGTAAGGGTGAACATGAAGAGAAAGAGCCATGAGCCAGATGTGGTGGTGCTTTTTTTTTGTTTTGTTTTGGTGGTACTGGGAGTGGAACCCAGGGGCCTTCTACCTCTGGGCTACACTCCCAGACCTATTTTATATTTTTTTTACTTGGAAACAGGGTCTCTCTCTTTTTTTTTTTTTTTTTTTTTTTTTTTTTGGCGGGTCTGGGGATGGAACCCAGAGGCATTTGACCTCCAAGCTACATCCCCTGCCCAGTTTTTTAATTCTTTATTTTGAAACCGGGTCTCACTGAGTTGCAGAGGGCCTCACTAAGTAGCTGAGGCTGTCTGCAAACTGTGATCCTCAGTCTCAGCCTCCCAAATGCTGGGATTACAAGCGTGTGCCACCATGTCTGGCTTGAAACAGGGTCTCTTAAGCCAGAGAGGTTGGCTTTGAACCTGCATGATCCTCCCATTTTCGCCTCCCAAGCGAGGGGATTACAAGCCTGCACCATTGTGCCTGGCTGTTGTAGTGCATTTTTTAATCCCAGTATTTGGGAGACTGAGACAGGAGGATTGCAGATTCGAGACCAGCCTTGGCAACTTAGCAAAACCCTGTTTCAAAATAAAATAAAATCAGGCTGTGGGTGGATCTCGGAGGTAGAACATCCCTGGGTTCAGTCCCCAGTACCACCAAAACAAACAAACAAAAAAGAATGGTTCAGTACCAAAGGACTTTGAAACTTTCTCGAGGAGAACAAGTAGTTGATAAAATATCCAGTGTCCCATTCCACAGTGTCTGCCCCCTCCCCTCATGGCTGTGCTGTTGCACCAGAAGGAGCTATGTTTACATGTAAGACGAGGCTTCTAGGTCCTCATTGTGGAAAGTAAATGTTCTATTTGGGAAACTCGTATTCCAATACTAGGTTTTGAAAAATGTAGTGAACGTGGACGGGGAAAGATGAGCAGGTGCCCTCTGCACGGAGGAGCCACGAGCAGAGGCGCGCAGTTGTGAGCACGGGAGGGGTGGGAAGTGGTGCAGGGTGGCCCCAAAGCCTGTGTCCCCCTGCATGCCTCGGACCTGAGGAGCTCCCAGCCAGGACGCGTCCCAGCTCGAAGCCGACTAGCAAAGGAGCAGACAGTAGTCAGCCAGTAGTCAGGGTTCTGAGAAAGCCCACAGCGGCACCTGCTGCCGGCGAGCCCGGGAGCCCTGGCCGTGGGCGGACAAGGGCTCGGAGAATCCCGGCGCCACCAGTCAGTTATGGCTCGGGTTGTGTATTACCTGTATCCTATTCCATACAAAGAATTAGAACCAAGCCTATTTTATGTTGTTAAATGTTACATGAAGATGCTTGAATGAAAACAACAGAAACAAATAGTACTCTTTTTTGTGTGTGTTGTACTAGAGATGGAACCCAGGGCATTTGACCTCCGAGCTATACCCCCAGCCCTATTTCTTTATTCTTTATTCTTTTTTTTTTTTTTTTTTTTTTTTTTTTTGTGGTGGTACTGGGGTTCCTGAAAACCCTTCTACCTCTGGGCTATACCTCCGGCCTATTTCTTTATTTCATTATTATTATTATTAATTATTATTATTATTATTTTGGTGGTACTGGGGTTCCTGGAAACCCTTCTAACCTCTGGGCTACATTCCCAGACCTATTTTTATATTTTTATTTGGAAACAGGGTCACTCTCTTTTTTTTTTTTTATGGTACTGGGGTTCCTGGAAGCCTTTCTACCTCCGGGCTACACTCCCAGACCTATTTTTTATATTTTTATTTGGAAACAGGGTCTCTTAAGCCAGCGCGACTGACATCAAAGCTGCACGATCCTCCTGTCTCCACCTCCCAAGCGCAGGGATGACAAGCGTGTCTCACTGAGTTGCAGAGGGCCTCGCTAAGTAGCTGAGGCTGTCTGGGAATCAGTCCTCCTGTCTCAGCCTCCCGAATGCTGGGATTACAAGCGTGTGCCACCATGCCAGGCTTCAAATACTACTTAAATGATAATCTCACCTAGGTGTATAGAGAATAGAAAGACTGACAAGAACTATATCAAGTGATTGTTTTAATTAGCAGACCATAGGTGACCATTCCCTCATATTTTCTCTTTCTTTCTTTCTTTCTTTCTTTCTTTCTTTCTCTCTCTCTCTCTCTCTCTCTCTCTCTCTCTTTCTTTCTTTCTTTCTTTCTTTCTTTCTTTCTTTCTTTCTTTCTTTCTTGCGGGTCTGGGGATGGAACCCGGGGCATTCGACCTCCAAACTACACCAGCCCTATTTTTTATTCTTTATTTTGAAACCAGGTCTCACTGAGTTGCAAAGGGCCTCACTAAGTAGCTGAGGCTCCCTCATATTTTCTGAACATTTCTGTGATGAAATACATATTTTACAGTCAAGAAATATTTTAAAAATGCAGGTTGGCAGAGGATGCTCATCCTGTGGCAGGGATCCAGGTACGGAAGCCTTTGAGAGCAGTAGTAATAGTATTTATGAAGCACATGCTCTGTTTCACGCACTGTTTTATGTACTTGAGAGTCAGCATTGCATTCACTCCCCGGAACACGTGTGTGAGGCGAGGCCCGTTTAATGGAGAGGAAACTAAAGTCAGGTCATACTGTTTTGAAAATTTTAACTGGTTAGTTGAGAAAAGCCCCACCATAGTAGTAGAATGAAGAGGGCACAGAAGGAAGAGATTTGCCCTGGGACTGGTTTTGGAGGGTTTGGGGTTTGTCTTGGGGAAAGCTGTCCTGTCTTCCTGTGTCTGTGAATTCAGGCTAAGGAAAGACTCAGGCTAACAGTGTTCAGTTTGGGATTCATGAGAGATGAGGACCATCCCATATCCCAAAATCTGCACTCTCCTCACGCTGGTAGGTGGAAAGGTACAGATTGTAGGTTCATATAAGGAAGAATTTCTCATAGATGTGACATTGAAATTTGGGGACTCTCATTAAGCAGTCATGACAAACAACTAATAATACACTATGAGAACAATTTTATAAAAGCACAAACAATTCCATATAACAAAGCAAAAAAAACCTTTTATTCAAGTTTCTTGGTAAGCCTTGCCAAGTAAGCAGTTTTGGCTAGCACGGTCATTACCATGCAATCATTTAGATTACCAAGAACTT
Organism: Muscardinus avellanarius; assembly: GCF_963383645.1. Classification (NCBI taxonomy): domain Eukaryota; kingdom Metazoa; phylum Chordata; class Mammalia; order Rodentia; family Gliridae; genus Muscardinus; species Muscardinus avellanarius. The sequence continues at coordinate 68,717,503 of NC_137801.1, forward strand.
TGTTTTACCCTATTTGGAAATTATGAATTTTCTGAGGGTGTGAATAGGATTCATTTAAGTTTATTCTCTGAATCTTGAAATAACTAGAATTAAAGGTACTCCTGAAACTTTAAAGAAGTACATTTAGAAGCTATTGGAAGCATTGTTTTTCTCCAGAAGATAGTGTGATATTTGCAGTGTTGAGGAAGCATAGCAGACTGAAGTTGTGTGTGTCATTACTGGAGGGGTTGTGTGGGTGGCAGTGTAGTTCTCATATGGTGAGGCATGCACTGGCGATTCCCCCGACGCGCCAGCCCCTGGCCATCCGGTAGCGCCCTTGTCAGGTAGGACACCGAGCTGCAGGCTTTCAGTGTGGAGCTCTGTGCCTTGTGCCCATGAGCAGTAGTGGGGACATTCCCCAGAGGAGCGGGGTTAGGACAGACATGAGTCCAAATGTCTTTTTAGTGGGAAAAGCATCCTTCAAGATCCAGTCATCTTTTTATAGATGAGGAAACAGTTTGTGTTAGCTTTTAAGTGTGTTGTCCTGATGTCTCTGAGGAGTGTCTGGCAGGAAGCTGCAGAGACTAGACCACAGCCAAAGCAGGAGGTTAAGAGATGTAGATTTTAGGGGTTGCCATCATAGAAGTGCTCTTTTCTTTTCTTTTCTTTTCTTTTCTTTTTTTTTTTTTTTTTTTTTGCGGTACTGGGGATGGAACCCAGGAGCATTCTACCTCCAAGCTACACCCGCAGCCCTATTTTTTATTCTTTAAGAGTCTCACTGAGTTGCAAAGAACCTCACTAAGTAGCTGAGGCTGTCCGCGAACCACGATCCTCCTGTCTCAGCCTCCCAAATGCTGTGATTACAAGCGTGTGCGCCACCACGCCCGGCTGAAGTGCTGCATTTTTAACCTGTGAATTATCCTGCTCTAAAGAAGTGGCCACAAGAAAAACCTCTTTGCCGGGAGCCTGGAGAAAGTCAGGTGAGGGAGTGGCTTTGTCACAGGGTGCGGCTGATCGCACCCTTTTGCAGGGTGTGCAGGGTAACATCAGAAAGGACTGCAGCCCGGACTGGGAGGTACAAAGTGATCTCTGTTTACCATCAGGCAAGGCCCATTTTTTTTTTTTTTACAGTTTTTATGAGAACTTATCTGCACTATTTTGCATTCAGTTTGAGATGAAGGGGATCATCATATTATTAAATATTTTTCAAGACATCAAACATTTGGATGCCAATATAAAGGTTGGGAATCTCACACTGGGCAGGAAGGTATCGGAGAGAACTTCCCAGAGACTTGTTGTCCAGTTGAGGTTTAACCCATCTGTAGACATTTCATGAGTCAACAGGGAGAAGGTAGCAGGTGCCAGGCAAAGAGACATGGGACACCACGTGAAGATGTGGCGATCACAGAACGTGGGAAAATACGAGTCGATCTGGTGTGGTTGGTTTGTTGGATGATGGGCTGGGAGCGGTTGGAGAGGAGTGTTTCAGGGCAAGAGATGATACCAAAGGCAAAGAAACCAGTTTTCAGGCTCAGGTGTCATTCAGGCAAAAAATAATCAGTGCTTGAACTAAGAGTGACACTGAGTGGGAAGGAGGAAGAGGAGCAGATAGAGAAAGAATAGGAGAAAGAAGGAGCTGCGCCAGTGGCAGCGGGAGGAGTGGAGGAGGAAGAGCGTCACGGGCTCCTCGCTAGGCCCTGGGTTGGGCGGCTGCGTGGATGGTGCTGTCATTCAGAGATTGGAAGCAGCGGAGGGGAGCAGGTTGGGCCACCCAGCCCTGGTGGTGGCTGGGGCCGGGGCTCCCGTGGATCCATGCACTGGAGGTTCTTCGGCAAATGAAGATGTTACTCGAAATTTGGATTGTGCTCCTTTCACCAAGTTGAATGTATTAGACTGAGAAGAAGTCTGATGGTGGAGGAGACCTGCATTTATAGGAGAAAGGTTACAGACAGGGAGCTCTGAAGAAAGTTTGGAAGAAACAGTAGAAACTGAGAGGGGGCAGCGGGGCGTGGTGGCGCACGCTTGCAATCCCAGTACTGGGGAGGCTGACACAGGAGGATTTCAGGTTCGAAGCCAGCCTTGGCAACCTAGCAAGATCCTGTTCTCCAAAAAAAGAAATAAAAGGGGTTGAGGGTGTAGCTCAGAGGTAGAATGCTCCTGGATTCAATCCCTAGCAACACAAAAAAAGAAAAAAGAAAAATATGATTTACATTATCATATGAGGCTATAATGCACCAATAAAATAAACACACACACACACACACACACGCGAAATTGAGAGAGGACTAGTTGAAGTAACAGATGGTTTCAAGGTTGAGAAGGGCTGACAGCATCCAGCCTGGGACAGAGGCAAGATGCAATGCAGGGTTATTCGTTGCCTGACTTTTTTTTTCTTGGTGCACCGATTTTTGCAGTTAAACCCCAAATCCTTTAAAAACAGAGTAGTATGTCATATTTTTAAAGCATCTGTGCTGGTGCTGAGCATATGGCAAGTACACTCCCTATTTTTTTGGTTAACTGGTCCATCTTATTCTAGCTCCTTATTTCAACTTTACAAAGGTGTCAGATCAGTTTAGGTATAATCTCCTTACCTTTAATCTTTGTTGTCAGCAAATGGGGCCACTCTTATAAAGATATTTATCTATTACCAGTAAGCCCAGCATGCTGCCTGTGGATTCATAGGTATTAAAAATCTCATCAAGCCGGGCATGGTGGCGCACGCTTGTAATCCCCGCGCTTGGGAGGCAGAGACAGGAGGATCGCGCAGGTTCGAAGCCAGCCGCGCGTGCTGGCTTAGGAGACCCTGTTTCCAAATAAAAATGTGAAAATAGGTCTGGGAGTGTAGCCCGGAGGTAGAAGGGCTTCCAGGAACCCCAGTACCACCAAAAAAATAAATATATAAATAAAAATAAAAATCTCATCAAGCCAGGCGTGGCGGCACATGCTTTGATCCCAGCATTCAGGAGGCTGAGACAGTAGGATTGCAGGTTCGAGGACAGCCTCAGCTACTTAGTGAGGCCCTCTGCAACTCAATGAGACCCTGTTTCAAGATAAATTATTTAAAAAATAGGAAGAGGGATGTATGTCAGAGGTAGAATGTCCCTGCTTTCAATCCCTAGTACTGCAAAAACAAAACAAAACAAAAAAACTCATCTAACATACCTGATCCAAGGTAGGCCCCACCATCTACCTGCTTACTGTTTCGAATCTGTGACTATCAGAAGGCATGCCAGGGGTCAATTATTAAGCCAATACTATCAACATATTCTCTCTCTCTCTCTCTCTCTCTCTCTCTCTCCTCTCTCCTCTCTCCTCTCTCCTCTCTCCTCTCTCCTCTCTTTTCTCTCTCTCTCTTCTCTTCTCTTCTCTTCTCTTCTCTTCTCTTCTCTCTCTCTCTTCTCTCTCTCTTTGGTACCAGAGATTGAGCCCAGCGACATTCTACTTCTGAGCTACCCCCCTCAGTCCAATTTTGCAGCTGTGTGTCACCATGCCTGTCAGCTACAGACACTCAAGCTTTCCAACTCTTAAGTCCATGAAAATTAATTAGAAAACTGAGGCATTATGGAGGAGGATTGCTTGGAAAGAGAAGATGGGTACAAATAAAACCCTCTTGAAGGACAGGTGAAGGTGCATTTAGAAGCTGAGCATCTTCTTCCTGTTAGGTAGTCATGATTCGCTTCTTGGGTTGAGGTGTCTTGCTGATAGTAGGGAAGCTGTGTTCCTTCTCTCCCGGCTGTGTGAGAAGTAGAGCAGAGCATAGTTTTCTATATTAATAGAGATAAGAGTGAGTGCACAGGGTTAAGAAAAACACCTAGAGCCATATAACCGGTATTTTCTCAAAAATTGAGTTTTGTTCTTGTGAGCACTCTCCCAGAGATTTTCTTTTGGGAGAGAAAATGTCACTTCTTATCTCATTGCTCAAAGAAAAACATAAATCAGATTTTTCTTTAAGAAGAATTGAGTGCTGGGCATGGTGGCTCACACCTGTAATCCTGGTACTTGGGAGGCTGAGATCAGAGGATCTCAGGTTCACAGCCAGCCTCAGCAATAGAGACAGCCTGTTTCAAAATAAAAATAAACTAGGGCTGTGGTATAGCTCAGAGGTAGAATGCCCATAGGTTCAATCCTCAGTACAGAAAGAAAAAGAGTCTATCCATTACTTTGCTGTGTTACTTTTTCTTTGTAAAGAAGAAAGAAATTGTATACTGGGAATTGAAAGGAAAAACAGTGACTTCACAGAAAGAAAAATACTCCTTTCTTGATACCTGGTGAGAGGTACCAAAAGAAACAAAATCAGGAGAAACTTTCGACATTTAGGGATAACCACAATCTTAAACCATGGATTCCAGGAGCCACCTGCCAGTAGAAGCGCAGGTTAAATTAAAATAAAGGAGGATAGGAAGGTGTTCAGCTCTTAGGGCGGGGAAGACAGTCTTGGAGGCTCAGAGGACCCTCACAGTTGGAGAATGGGCTGGAGACCACTCAGCTGGAAGGATGCCCTGTGGAGAGTGGGAGGTCTCCACAGGGCATCCTTCTCCACAGGGCCTTTCTCCCTCTGCCTCAGCTTCTGAGGGCAGGTCTGGGCTGACCACAGTTGGCTGGAGAGAAGAGAAGCCAGACACTAAAAGCCACTCTGGACCCAAAAGCCAGCATCCCCAAACACAGGCCATATGCAGAGGGAAAAAATGTGTGTATTTGCTGAACCACCAAACAAAAATCCTGCCAAATAGGAGACTTTCTTTTCACTTGATGTCTTATCAGAGTGACCAGCTCACACTTTTTTGAAGGAATAAACCAATACTAGAGTGTACAGGAGACCCTGTTTCCAAAAATAAAAAAGTATAAAATAGGTCTGGGAGTGTAGCCCAAAGGTAGAAGAGCTTCCAGAAACTCAGTACCACCAAAAAAAAAAAAAAAAAGTTAAATCCTTGTGTAACCAACAGAATGGAACATTACCAACACTTCAGCATACCCTTTATCCCCCCATCCGATCACTTATCTCCTGACCCACTAAAGCATGGGTTAGCAAACTATGGCCTGCACATCAAATCTGGCCCATCTGTGAGTTAAACTGATTTATGTTTAATTTTATGTTAAATTGTTGAAAAAATGCAAGAATACTATTTCATGACTCAAATATAAGAAATCCATGACATACTCCTGTATCCCAGACTTGAAGGCTGAGACAGGAGGATCTCAGGTTCAAGGCCAGCCTCAGCGACATAGTGAGACCCTGTTTCAAAATAAAAAATGAACTAGGGCTGGGGACATAAGTCATAGGTAGAATTACCCTGGTTTGCCTGGTGTGGTGATGCATGCTTATAATCCCAGCACTTGGGAGGCTGAGCCAGGAGGATCACAGGTTTACAGCTAGCCTCAGCTACTTAGGCCCTCCACAACTTAGACCCTGTTTCAAAATAAAGAGGACTTCCGGGAAGATGGCGACCGAGAAAAGCGGGGCTTAAGAGTCCCGCTAACAACCAATCTCCATTACCACAAAAAGAGCGCCTTTCATAGCCAGAAAACACCATCACCAGAAAAACAAAAAAAACCACCAGGCTCCAGAGAGAAAGCGGACTGAGAACAGAGCTCAGGGCCACAGAGGAGACACACGCGCCCGAGGACGCGGCAGCAGCGCCATACTGCCGGCGGCAGCGGCGAACTCAACAGACGGCTACAGCAAGCCAGGTGAGCCGCTGCGGAACAGCCAGGCGGGATCTTTCGGCGCAGACAGCATTTAAAGCTCCCAGTGGCTGAGCTCAGCACACGAGGCAGGGATTCAGAGTGGAAATCAAAACCAGAGAAGAAAAAATACGTCAGCCTCATGGCCGAGGGCGTGGCAGAGGCGCCATATTGTCACCGGCGGCGGCAGCAGCAGTGAATTCACCGAGTCCAGTACAGCTACATCTGCGTACTCAAGAACAGTGAGTCAAATTGCGGGCCACAGAGGAGAAATCGCAGTATTGGGCCTCCTGGGACTTGACCCAGTGAGGGAGTGGTGATGGCAGAGATATCACACCATAGGAGAACGTGCAACCTGGCACCCCCCATAGTTTAAAGCAGCCTCTATCGACTCCCTGGGTCGGAGACTCTGTGATACAACCCAGTAAAGGAGTAGTGGGGTCTGAGATAATACAGACTCGAGATCCAGAGCACCTTAAGTGAAGCCATAGTGACCCAAGGGAAGAACCCAGAGAAGGCACAAACATCCGAAATCATGGGAAAGAGGAATAACACTGGAGTAATGAATGTGCACAACCCCACAACATCAGAACCCGATAAAACAGAAAATCAGAGATTTCTAGAAGATCAAATCAGGAAAATAACTGTAGAAATAATAGAGGTGCTTCGAAAAGAACTCAGAGAGAGCCAAAAAGAGATAAAGGATGCAATTAATGAAGTAAAGGCCTCAATTCAAAGCACAAACAACCAATTAGACCACATGGAGAACAGAATCTCGCTCTTAGAAGATGAGCAATCCAAAAATGAATGCATAGTTTCTAATCTAGAAAAAAATATCCAACAGCAGGAATCTGACATTGAAGAAATATGGGCCCATCTTAAGAGAGCTAACCTAAGAATAATTGGAATAGAGGAGGGAAAAGAAAGTGATACCAAAGGGATCAACAATCTCTTCAAGGAAGTAATAGCAGAAAATTTTCCAAATATAGAGCAAGAGGTTGATACACAGGTCCAGGAAACTTATAGAACTCCCTTTAGACAGGATCGGAGAAGAGGATCCCCACGCCATATAATTGTCAAAATGACCAATGTGGAAGCCAAGCAGAGAATCTTAAAGGCAACAAAAACAAAGGGCCAAGTGACATTCAGAGGCAAACCAATTAGAATCACTCCAGACTTCCCAAACCAAGTCATGAGAGCCAGAAGGGCTTGGAGTAACATATTCCAAACTCTGAAAGAAAACAACTTCCAGCCAAAAATTTCCTATCCAGCAAAACTTTCTATCAAATTAGATGGAAAAATAAGAAGCTTCCATGACAAACAGAAACTGAAGGAATTTATGTCTTCAAAACCAGTACTAGAGAAAATACTCAACGAGATTAACTACAAAGAAGAAATAGGTAACACTCACCAGAACCAGAGAAACAAGAGTTTCCATCCAACAGACAACTAAGATTGGTTATCTGTGGAGATTCATTATTTATGTTAGTCTTTTACCTATCTCTAAGTTGTATTGTTTGCCTTTATTGTTGTTAATTTTTAGGATTTCTAGTTGGAATATTAATATACCTTCAGATATAGCATTTGGAAATATTTTATCCAATTCTATTAGTAACTTTTAACTCTGTTTACATTGTCTTTGGATATACAATATTTTCTTTTATTTTTTAGGGAGTTTGTATATTCTTCTGTTGCCTGTGCCATTGAAATCATATCCAAGAAATCACTGCCAATTTCAATGTTGTGAGGTTTTATGACCCAGATTTTCTCCTAAAAGTTTATAGTCTAAAGATTTATATTTAGGTCTTTTATCTATTTTGAGTTAATACTTGTATATGGGATTAGGTAAAGGTCCAATTTTATTCTTTTCCATGTAATTATTATTTTTCAACAATATTTAGTTAAAAGATTATTATTTCCACCACCAAATGTTCGTGGAAACCTTGTCAAAAATAACTTGACAATATAGGGAAGAATTTAGCTCTAGGCTTGTATTTAACTCCAATGGTCTATATATCTGCCTTTAGAACAGTACTACACTGTTTCAATTATTGTAGCTTTATATGGTTTGAAATCAGAAAATATATATCTGCTAGCTTTGTTCTTTTTCAAGATCGTTTTGGGTATCTAGAATTCATATTCCATATTAGGATAGATTTTTTTCTGAAAAATAAATATATAAATATATGATAGTTTCACCTAAAAAAACAGAAAAAAATATGCTCTAGTAAGAAAGAAAGCAAAAAGAAATATTGAAATGTTATCTTTAAATCATCAAACACTTGGTATCAGACAAATGAAACTGTTATGTGAGATTATCATTTTTAATTTTGGATAAATTGCTATAATACTAGATATCAACCACTAAGCCAAGCATGGGAAGGAGGGATGGGGAGAGAATGGGGTGGGGATCGGGTGGGGGCTGACTGGGCGATGTGTGCATGTATGTCTACAAAAGTTTGTATCCCACTATGATGTATGAATACAGTGCACCAATAAAATAAAACTAAAAAATTAAAAAAAAAATAAATAAAGAGTAAAAAATAGGGATGGGGTGTAGCTCAGAGGTAAAATGTCCCTGGGTTTAATCCCCAGTACCACACACACAAGAAAAAGAATTAGCCTGGGTTCAGTTCCTAACAACACACACACACACACACACACTCTCCAAATTTCAGGGTTCATAAATAAAAATTGACACATAGCATTTATTAGTTTCTGTATCATCAGAAACATTTTTGTCTTACAGTAGCAAAGTGGAGTAGCTGCTACCCTGCACCCTGTAACTCACTTTGTGTGTGTGTGTGTGTGTGTGTGTGTGTGTGTGTGTGTGTGTGCGTGCGTGTGCGCGCGTGCTACTGGGGTTCCTGGAAGCCCTTCTACCTTTGGGCTACACTCCCAGACCTATTTTATACTTTTTTTAATTTTTTTGGAAACAGGATCTCTTAAGCCAGTGGGGCTTGCTTCCAACCAGTGCGATCCTCCTGTCTCCGCCTCCCAAGCGCGGGGATTACAAGCGTGCGCCACCACACCCAGCTTGTAACTCACTCCTAACCACGCACTTCCAGTTCTTAAGCTTCATGCATCTTGCAGCTGTGCGTGCATGTGTATGTAGCTTCTACATTCTTGTTGTCATTCAGTGATGGGTCTGTGAGAGTCCTCTGTGTAGTATGTACCAGGACTTTTCATTTGTTCTTACTGTTTTATAGTCTTCTTCTTTGTAACTATGCCACTCTGTAGCCACTAGATCGCAGATGGGCTTTTGGATTGTCCCTATTTGGGGTTATAAATCTTGCAGATATAAAGCATTCTTATCCATGTCTCTTGGTGGAGAATATATATATATATATATAATTTCTGCTAAGTTTATTCTTAGGACTTAAATTACATGTGTTTAGTGTTACCAGGTGCCATCAGTTTTCCAAGGTAGCTATAATTATTTAAACAAGCATTGCGCTGTATCCTAACCAGCAAATAGCGCTCTCAGTCTCTTTGCCATCTTGACAGGTATATAATAGTAACTCACCGTGGCTTTAATTTCCCAGATAATGAATGAGGCTGTGCACTTTTCCGTGTGCCCCCTTTTGTAAATGCCCGTGCGATTCTTGCACATTTCTCTGTTGTGTTTTTATTTTTTCCCCTCGCTGGTAAGAGTTCATTATTCTGGAGATGAGTAATTTGTCAGGTGTGTGTTTTGCATTCCTGAGTAGAGTGTTGAAATAAAAAGTTTAACTCAAGAATAAGTCACCATTCATGCATGTAAAGACTTCATCAAAACATTTCCAAGTATTCAAGAACTCAGATTTCGTGGAGATGCATCAAAATGCTGGCCGTGAACACTAAATCTGTTCAAAAATAAAAAAAGAAAAGTCTAAATTTATGTAATTATAATTATTTTCTAAAACAAAAAATTCCTTACTCCACTTGAAATATTTTTATATTAAACATCTTATAATAGAGAAGGGAAGAAATGTTCATGAAGACAGTAAAGGCAAAGAGAAGCGGAAGAAACTGCAGAGGTTCTAACTTCTCCCAGTACTATTAGCAACACCAAAAACTACTGTGGGTTTTACAAAATTACCAGGGGTGGTGCTAGTAGAGGAAATAAAAGAAAATGCAAAACCTATGGCAAAAGAAACCAAGGAAGCATATAAACTTGGAAAGCAAAAAAGGACAAGAAGACCAAATATATAATGTTAAATGTAAATAGAATACATTCACCTATTGATTTGAAGATCAGTAGCATTAATAACACGGTGAAGGTTAACAAACCTAATTTTGCTATAGGAAAAACAGTTCCACATGCTAGTTGCTGGTGCAGAGCATCGTCTCTGCTCGGGTACCGTGGCCGAGGACAAGCCTGGTGGCACCTCTCACTAGCTGCCAAGTGAACTCCAGTGTGTGTCTGTGCGTGGTGCCGCAGCGACACATACGGCGTGGTGTAAGCCCACAGGTGGTGTGTTTGGCACTGCAGGAAGGAAAGGCAAATCAGTGCCCAGAACGTATTGTTGAAGAAAACAGGGTTGGTTGTCCCACACATAATCTCACTGCCATTCTGGATTTCTGATATTGTGACTTATTTCTGTATCTCTGTGGGCTAGAGGTTAGATCTGAGTACTTGATTAGATTCCTGTGGGGAAAATATTTTTTAGATGGATGATGTTCATACTGTGTCACACTCAGAAGTCTGATTGTCCTACTTTGTGATGGGCAGTCACTAGGTTGAGGAGGTGAGAGCCAGGTCTTTCCACTGTATAAAAGTTACGTTTTCTCCTTTGCATCCAGCAAGTAACCTGTGGACGACGCCTGGCACCCCTGTGACGGTCCAGATCCACACGTTCCTTACACCAATTAATTTCTCATTGGGGATTGCAAATTGGGGTTCTCTAATTCTCTCATTTTTATATTTAATACATGCTGTTTTTCTTAGCCTGGATGGATCTGGAAAACATTATGCTAAGTGAAATAAGTCAGTCTCAGACGAACGCATACTGCGTGATTCCACTTATGTGAGGTATCTAAAATAGTCAAGCTTACAGAAGTAGAAAATAGAATGTTAGTTGCCAGGAGATGGGGAAAGAGAAAAAAGGGAAGTTGTTCAGTGGATATAAAATTATAGTCATACAAGAAAGATAAGTTCTAGAGAGCTACTGTATAACATTTTGCCTATACTTAGTATCATCGTGCACCTAATATTTTGTTAAAAGAATAATCTTAAAATGTTATCACCAAAAAAAGGGATTTGGGGGGAGTACTGGGGTTGGAACCCAGAGGCTTTCTACCTCCAGGCTACACCACCAGCCCTATTTTATATTTTATTTGGAAACAGGGTCCCACTAAGTAGCTGAGGCTGGCTTCGAACCTATGCGATCCTCCTGTCTCAGCCTCCCAAGCGCTGGGATTACAAATGTGCGCCACCACGCCCAGCAAAAAAAGGGATTTTTAGGTTACTTTCTTTTACCAGAAAACCAGGGTATTGCATAATTTCTCTTTTAATGATCAGTTATCAGAATATAAGTAGTGGTTTCCAATTACATTTCATCAGTTAGAAAGTGTATATGTGTATACATTTATATATATTTTTTGTACTGGGGAAGGAAACCCAGAGTCTTTCTACCTTCAAGCTACAGCTCCATCCCTCTTTTTACTTCTTTTTTTTTCAAACTCTGTCTTGCTAAGTTGCTGAGGCTGGCTTTGAACCTATGATCCTCCTGTCTCAGCCTCCCAAGTACTGAATTACATACATGTGCCATCACACCCAGCATGTATATATGCTTTTTTATTTTTGCTTTTTGTGATACTGGGGGTGGAACCTTAGGAGCATTCTGTCTCCAAACTACCCCCAACTTTCCCCCCCCTTTCTAAAACAGTCTTGCTAACTTACCGAGGGTCTTGCTAAGTTTGCTGTGGCTAGCCTTGAACCTACAGTCCTCCTTTTTAGCCTCCCAAGTACTGGAATGACAGGCAGGCACCAGAATGCCTGACCCCTGCATATACTTTCCAAAAGCATCTTTGATATTTTTGTAAGTCAGCGTGTGGGTTTTAATAAGTGATACCTTATCCAAATTGTTAGCTGGGCAGCCATTATGATACCTGAACACACATGCATTTGATCATATGTTTTTATTTTATCTTTTTAGTCAAGTTGTGTCATGTGTGTTGGGTTTAAATGCTCTTTAAGAAAGCCAGGCATGCCGGGTGTGGTGGCGCACACTTGTAATCCCAGCATTCGGGAGGCTGAGACCAGAGGATCGTGGTTCGCAGACAGCCTCAGCTGTTTAGCGAGGCCCTCCGCAACTCGGTGAGACCCTGTTTCAAAAATAAAGAATAAAAAATTGGGCAGGGAGTGTTTGTTACTCGGAGGTCAAATCCTCTGGGTTCCATCCCCAGACCCGCCAAAAAAAAAAAAAAAAAAAAAAAAAAAAAAAACCAGCCAGGCGTGGTGGCACACTCTTGTAATCCAAACATTAGGGAGGCTGATTCAGATTGCAGTTTGCAGACAGCCTCAGCTACTTAGGTTCTTTGCAACTCAGTGAGACCCTGTTTCAAATTAAAGAATAAAAAAATAGGGCTGGGTACCGCAAATAATAATAATAATATAATAATAATATAAATAAAATCCTCTTTAAGATGTCTTCAAATACAGTGCGCTGTATTTCAGCATGTAAACAGAAAGTTACTGTATATGCAGAAGCAAAGTAACTAAGCTCAGGGCCTAAATTTGATGTTAGCAAAGCCAGACATTCTACTTGGTCAAGTGATCACATCTTCTCTACTCTTGAAAAGCAGCAGCCGGTTGGTTGGTTTGTTTGTTTGTTTGTTTTGTAGTACTGGGGATGGAACCCAGGGATATTCTACCTCCAAGCTACACCCCTAGTCCTATTCTTTATTATCATTTATTTTTGTGTTACTGGGGTTGAACCCAGGGGCATAACTACCTCTGAGCTATACCCTCAACCCCCCCCCTTTTGTTTTTTTGCAGGTCTGGGGATGGAACCCAGGGACATTTGACCTCCGAGCTACACCCCCTGCCCAATTTTTTATTCTTTATTTTGAAACAGGGTCTCACTGAGTTGCGGAGGGCCTCACTGAGTAGCTGAGGCTGTCCGCGAACCGCAATCCTCCAGTCTCAGCCTCCCGAATGCTGGGATTACAAGCATGCACCACCACGCCCGGCTTTTATCCTTTGTTTTAAAACAGAATCTCACTAAGGCTAGTGTTGTGGCTTGGAGGTAAACTGCCCCTGGGTTCAATCCCCAGTATCGCCAAAAAAAGAAAAAAAGCATATTACAGTAAATGAAACAAATAGTCACTTTTAATGGTAGTAAGTGAAGGTTTATCTTTTTTTCTTTCATTTCTCTCTCTTTTTTTTTTTTTTTTTTTGGTGGTACTAGGGGTGGAACCCAGAGGCTTTCTACCTCCGGGCTATACTTCCAGACCTATTTTATATTTTATTCGGAAACAGGGTCTCACTAAGTTACTGAGAGCTTCACTAAGCAGCTGAGGCTGGCTTCGAACTTGTGTGATCCTCCTGTCTCAGCCTCCCAAGTGTGGGGATCACTAGCTTGTGCCACCACACCTGACTTCTTTCTCTTTTTTGAACATCATTAATATGCATCCATGAATATACATTTAATATGCTTTAGCTGCAGTACATTTTTTAATTCAGATTGACCTAAATTTGTCCAGTAGGAAACCCCTTTAGGCCAGCTGCAGTGTTGTTTTGACATACCGCACCCCAGTTATTCTTTGAGCACTCTGTGCTTATTGAGCAAGATACCCAGAGCACATGTTGTATCTCTCCTGCCTTGGCTTTTAATCATTTCTCTAAAAACACTTGTTCCTTTAAGTGGATAGTGGTATTTAGAAATCAAAGTCAACCAGGTGTGGTGGTGCACGCTTGTGATAATCCCGGTACTTGGGACACTGAGACAGGAGGATCACAGGTTTGTAGCTAACCCCAGCTATTTAGGCCCTCCGCAACTTAGTGAGACCCTGTTTCAAAATAAAGAATAAAAAATAGGGCTGGGGGTGTAGCTCGGAGGTAGAATGCCCCTGGGTTCAGTACTGGGTTTCAGTAATGAATGAAAGAGAGGGCGGGGGGGAGGGAAGGGAAGAAAGAAAGAAAGAAAAGGGAGGGAGGGAGGGAGGGAAATCAAATCAGATCCAACATGGATACCCCAGGAGGTCACTCTTGGGTTCTGTTCAGGTGGCTTACAGGAGCACAGTGCCCTGACCTGTGAGGCACAGTCCCTTTCCAGTGTTGGAGAGGAAGCTGGGCTTTGTGTCTGCATCTGTTTATTCCTACAACTTCTTCTGAGACTCTGGCTTATGGACAATGACTGAGGAGATAAGCCATACCGGAAACAAAGGGGGGAAACCCAAAGTGGAAGAGCCGTGGGTGCTCACAGTTACTGAAGTGTTGCTGCTTTCATGTTCTTCCAGTGACGAGAACCCAGATTTTAGCAATTGCTGTAGATGGATCTTGAATGTTCCCAGAGGCCCGTATGCTGAAGGCTCGTGTTCAGCCTGTGGTGGTACTGGAAGGTGCTGGGATCTTGCGGAGCCCAGTGGAAGAAAGTTAGGTCATTGGCTCCCTGCTCTTGAGGAGAATATTGGGAGCCTAGCCTCTCCTTTTCCTTTCTCTTTGCTTCCTGGCTGCCGTAAGGTAAACAGGCCGCCTCTGTCGTGCTCGTCCACCGTGATGCACTGTCACAGGCCCAAAAAACAGGGCCAGACAACCTTGGACTAAAACCGTGAGCCAAAATAAACTCCCTATAATTATCTCAGGACTGATTTATTCTGTCTCTCCCCCCTCCGTGTGTGTGTGTGTGTGTGTGTGTGTGTGTTGCTGGGGATTGGAACCCAGGGGCCTCCTCCTACCTCTGGTCTGCACCATCAGCCCTATTTTATTTTTTTATTTGAAAGTAAGATCTTGCTAAGTTGCCCATGCTGGCCGCGAACCTATAATCCTCCTGTCTGAGCCTCCCAAGTACTAAAATTACACGCATGTGCCACCACCCCCAACTTAACGCAGGTATTTTTGTCATAGTGACAGAAAGCTGAGTAACACAGTGGCTTTTACAATTCAAATTTAACAGAATAGGGTTTTTACTTCACTTTTTTTTTTATATACTTGTATCTCTTTTCTCTTATACTTACTATGTTAGTTCCTAACTCAGGAACCTTTAAGTACCATATATAGTGCTGAATATATAAAATAAACATTATATGAAAATGAGATGTTTACATAACAAGACATGGGTAGCATCAGAGTATGTGTAAATATACACACACTAGTTTCACAGCTAAACATATTTGTCAGATTTCTTCCCATCACATAGACTCCCCGTCCTAGACATACACTCAGGGAACGGGATCCAGTGAAAAGAAACAGTGCTCTTAAGGCACTCCCTGGTTTGCCTTGTAGAGTGCTGTAAGTGGCTTTGGTTTCGTTTGGCTGCCCTGTGTGTTTGAGCGGCCCTCCCAGAGAAACTCGGCCAGCCGGTTCCCAGGTTGGCTTGGTTTAGATCTTCATTTCTTCTGCTGGAATACAGCTGCCAAGATTTAGCTTGCATCTTCTTGAAAAATCTTCTTTCTCTGCCCTTAACCTTGTGAATTTTGAGGTTTTTCAACTTGGGATAGAAGGCAGTCACCAAAATCCATGTTACATTCTAGTTCCAGTGTAAGACCTGTAGTCAGTTCATTACTTTGAATTTTCTCCAGACAGTAGAAACTGGAACAGAGCCCAGAAGTTCTGGCATATTCTTACATTCTATTTTCTGTGTACCATGTGGTCTCCTAACGCCTATGAAGAGCTTTCAGACCAGCACTTCCAATACGCACATTCTCCTACTCTCTCCGTTACCCCTGTTCCCTCCCGGCTCCTCTCCTCCTCCACTCCTGACTTGGATCCTTCTGGTAATCTTCTCGATTTTATGGTTTAGAATAGTGCGGTGTGAACTGGGCGTGGTGGTGCACATTTGTCATCCCACTACTTGGGAAGCTGAGGATCACAGGTTTGCAGCCAGCCACAGCAACTTAGTGAGGCCTCTGCAACTGAAGATCTAAATTTGTGTAAAAATACAAATATAGCATGGTTAACCTGGGCACTCGTCGTTGGGAGGGGTGAAGGGGAAGGGAGAGAGTGTACCAAGGATAATTCGAATGTATGCCATTTTCATTATGTTCCACATTAAAAAATAGAAGAAATCAGATGCTTTCCCTAATATGCGAAAACTGAGGAGAAATGGGTAACAGGAGGAACTCTAGATGAAGGGGGAAATCCTGTAGAGGAGCAAATAAAGCAACCTAACTGAGGGGATGGGAGGGGGAGAGGGAACCTCTAAGGCGACCTCACTGAGGGGATGGGAGGGGGGAGAGGGAACCTCTAAGGCGACCTCACTGAGGGGATGGGAGGGGGGAGAGGGAACCTCTAAGGCGACCTCACTGAGGGGATGGGAGGGGGGAGAGGGAACCTCTAAGGCGACCTCACTGAGGGGATGGGAGGGGGAGAGGGAACCTCTAAGGCGACCTCACTGAGGGGATGGGAGGGGGGAAGAGGGAACCTCTAAGGCGACCTAACTGAGGGGATGGGAGGGGGGAGAGGGAACCTCTCTAAACCGAGTGATGTCCTTAAACATATCAAAGTCCATCACTAAGCCAAGCCTGGGAGGGAGGGAGGGGGAGGGAACGGGTGGGGACTGGGTAATGGCTAATTGAATGGTGTGTGCATGTATGTCTCCACAAGTCTTGTATCCCACTAAGATGTATGACTACAATGCACCAATAAAAAATTTAAAAAAATTAAAGGGCTATATGCATGTAAAAAAGAATAAAGAATAGTATAGTGGGGGTATGTGTAGTAAGTTAAAAACCAAAGATTGAACGTTAAGCTGAAGGTTGAGGTCATTTCATTCATGAAATGTCTAAGCCCTAGTACCTTACGTATCATCCAGTTCTCAACAGTTCTATCATCTATTGTCTTTAACTGCTTTGTAACTTATGAGGGTTGTGTAACTTTCCCACAATCACACAGCTTTTTTGGCAGATTCTGGACAGTCTCAACCTACTGAGTTCACATTATGTGCGAACAGCTGTGCTAAACCCTTTATGTGTTTTGCACACGAAGGCATGAGGATTAGAAAGACTGGGGATGAACACATCCTAGTTACCCAGGTTTGTCTGCAAGATTGATGTTTTTGTTCTGTGCCCCATCAACAATTTCATAATGATGGTGATTCATGTCTTGATGTTGCCTTGTGTACAAGGTGCTCTGAGCGAGTCCAGTGGACCTTCACAGAAAGGGGGGCCTTTAAACTAGGCCCTCAGAGGTGAGTTCTTCCAAAGGGAGAATAAAGGAAGGCACTGTTGTCAGTGAGAAGGCACTTAGAGACGCAGGGCACGGGCGGCTGTGTGGCAGGGGCCCGCGGTGGCCGAGGCAGGGTGCGAGGTCAGGAGGTGGCCAGAGGATGTGGTGGGATCAGTAGACGGTGCTTGGGATTTGGATTCTGTCTTCTGTCTAGTGTGGCGTCATCAGCAGGAAGTGTTTTGAGCAGGTTTTTGTTTGGGGAGCATAACTGATGGCATTGGATAGGATGATTTAGGAGGGAGGAGATTAGCTAGGAAACTGATAATAATTCAGGCAAGAGCCTGACCCAGAACCGTAGGGAGGGAGGAAGAGCCTTCACGAACTGTTGGAGGTGGGAGGTAACTTCAATTCGTTCATCTGCTGGGCTGCACACAACATGGCTAAGCATTTTTTTTAAAGCCAGAAAAACATCTGAACTCAGTTTGAAATTGCTCCTTACTGCTCTTAGTGTTGGTAACGGTATGTGCACCATTGTGCTGTGTGATTATACATGTTAACCATAGCATGTTACACGTGCTCTGTAGGAAATCTGTACCCTCACAGTTAAAATACCTGAAAAGTAACCAACCTTCCTTCCTTCCTTCCTTCCTTCCTTCCTTCCTTCCTTCCTTCCTTGGTGGTACTGGGGATGGAACCCAGAGGCATTCTACCTCTGAGCTACACCCCAGCCCTGATTTTTATTCTTTATTTTGAAGCAGGGTCTCACTAAGTTGTTGGAGGCCTCACTAAGTAGCTGAGGCCAGCAGCAAACCTGCAACCCTCCTGTCTTCAGTCCCACAAGTCCTGGGATTGTGAGCATGTGCCACCACGCCAGGCGTGGAGAGTAATTTGTCGGAAAATCTGAAGCTGCTTAATTCTAACCACACTGTAGTTAACCACTTAATGATGGACATTAGGTCACTTCTGATATTTACCCACTAAAATGATGCCTTGAATATTTGTGAATACTTATTTTATATGTGTGCAGGTATAACTAAACTGGAAATTCATTCTTTGAGAAACTTGAAATTCTTTGAAAGTTCCAGGTCAGATTGAGTACTTTTAGTTTTAAAACACTGCTTTCCATACCCCTCATTCCCCATTCCCTCGTCAACAGTGAGTTGTCAGACTTTTTGATGGTGATTCATCTGAGAGAAGAAAAATGTATTTTATTTAGCCTCATGTATGTTGTGTGCCATTTGCGTTTCTCTGAGAATCATTTTTATCCTTTATTTCCCTCTTAGGTTATTGGCTTTATTTAGATGTAGCCACTTCTGATATATTAAGAATATTCACGTTTTGTGGGGAGGCTCTCTGTCTCTTCTTGTAAGGGTACTAATCTTATTCATGGGGCTCTACTAATTAATTCTCAAACGCACCTCCTCCTAATACCATCTGGCTTGGGGTTAGGCTTCGACATGTGACTTCCAGAGAACACAAACATTCTACCAGCTTGTTTCCAGTTTTGACTACTGAAAACAATGTTGCTTATGAAAACCTTTTCTCTGTGTTTTGATGTGTGTGGCCAGGATTTCTTATAGGACTAGATCTTGGCTCACTGCCTGATTACTTTTACTTTTTAGAAAACTTTCTTTTGAAATAATTTCACGTTTATAGGAGAGTTGCAGGGTGGTATAGAAGGTTTCTGTATACTTTTTACATGCTTCCCTAATGTAAATTTCTTACATCATTATGTACAGACTAAAATATTCTTGCATTTCTTCAGTTTTTCCACCAGAGTCCTTTTTCTGGCATCGGACCCAAAAGTAAGCTACTACTTTGCTTCAAGTTGTCAGCCTCCCTTTAGATGTGAAACACGCTTGCCAACTGCAATAGGACATGTGTACTAGTTTGCATACTTGTTATGTTTACCTTTATAGTATCAAGTTAAAACATTGTTTTCCAAAGTTGCTATTATGTAGCTTTTGGGGTCTGACTTCTTCCACTTAGAAAAATGATTTTAAACCTGACACCTAATCACATACCTATAATCACGGGCAATTTGGGAGGCTGAGGCAGGAAGATCGTAAGTTCAAGGCCTGCCTGGGCATTTAATGAGTTTCCTTCTCAAAAATAACATTTGGGGCCAGGCATGGTGGCGCACACTTGTAATCCCACTACTTTAGAGGCTGAGACAGGAGGATTACAAGTTCATAGTCACCCTCAGCGAAGCCTTCCACAACTTAGACCTTGTTTCAAAATAAAGAGTAAAAAATAGGGCTAGGAGTATAGCTCAGAGGTAGAATGCCCCTGGGTTCAATCCTCAGTACTGGAAAAAATTTTTTTTTTTTTTTTTAAGAAAGTGCTGGGAGAGCTGGGCGTGGTGGCGCACGCTTGTAATCCCCACGCTTGGGAGGTGGAGACAGGAGGATCATGAAAGTTCAAAGCCAGCTGTGCTGGCTTAAGAGACCCCGTTTCCAAATTAAAAAAAAAAAGTATAAAATAGGTCTGGGAGTATAGCCCGGAAGTAGAAGGGCTTCCAGGAACCCCAGTACCACCAAAAAAAAAAAAAAGAAGAAAGAAGAAGAAAGAAGAAGAAGAAGAAAGAAGAAGAAAGAAGAAAGAAGAAAGAAGAAAGAAGAAAGAAGAAGAAGAAGAAAAAAGAAAAAAGAAAGTGCTGGGAGCTGGGCATGGTAGTACATGCTTGTAATCCCAGCATTTGGGAGGCTGACAGGAGAATCACGGTTTGAGGACATCCTCAGCTCTTACTTAGGCCCTTTGCAACTCAGTGAGACTTTTAAAATAAATAATAGACTTCCAGGAAGATGGCGATGGAGAAAAGCAGGGCTTACGAGCCCCGCTAACAACCAATCTCTATTACCACAAAAGCAGCGCCTTTCATAGCCAGAAAACACCATCAGCAGAGAAACAAAAATGTAATTTCAAGGGACAGAGAAAAAGAGGGCTGGAAAAATGGGACACCAGAAACCAGACCGCAGTGCTGCAGCCGGAGCTGCGGCGTGAAGCAGCGGGCGCCATTTTCCCTTGCAGCACCAGGCTCCAGAGAGGAAGGGAACTCAAAATGGAGCTCAGAACCAGAGAGGAGATACGCCAGCTGCATGGCCGAGGACGCGACAGCAGCACCTTATTGCCAGCGGCAGCGGCAAGCTCACCAGATGGCTACAGACCAACACACTCAACAGCCCACCAGGATCCAGAGAGGAGCGGCGAACAGCGAGCCGAGGTGAGCCGCTGCGGATCAGCTGGGAGGAATTCGGCAGATTTCTCGGTGCAGGGAGCGTCTAAAGCTCCCAGAGGCTGGGCTCAGCACACCCTGCAGGGACTCAGAGCAGAGCTCAAAACCAGAGAAGAAATACGTCAGCTCACAGCCAAGGGCGTGGCAGCGGCGCCATATTGCTACCGGCGGCGGCAGCAGCAGCAGCAGCGAATTCACCAAGTCCGCGACAGCTCCATCTGCGCGCTCAACAACAGTGAGTCAAATTGTGGCCCCTAGAGGAGAAATCCCAGTACTGCACTCCCAGGGACTTGACCCAGTGGGGGAGTGGTGGTGGCAGAGATATCACACCATAGGAGAACGCCCAACCTGGCACCCCCCCCATGGTCTAAAGCAGCCTCGATTGACTCCCAGGGTCTGAGACTCTGCGATACAACCCAGTAAAGGAGTAGTGGTGACTGAGATACCACAGACTCGAGATCCAGAGCACCTTAAGTCGTAGTGACCCAGGGAAGAACCCAGAGAAGGCACAAACTTCCAAAATCATGGAAAAAAGGAATAACAATGGAGCAATGAATGCCCACAACCCCACAACATCAAAACCTGATAAAACAGAAATTCAAGATTTCTAGAAGATCAAATCAGGAAAATAACTGTAGAAATAATAGAGGTGTTTCGAAAAGAATTCAGAGAGAGCCAAAGAGAGATAAAGGATGCAATTAATGAAGTAAAGGCCTCAATTCAAAGTACAAACAACCGATTAGACCACATGGAGAATAGAATCTCGCTCTTAGAAGATGATCAATCCAAAAACGAACGCATAGTTTTTAATCTAGAAAAAAATATCCGACAGCAGGACTCTGACATTGAAGAAATATGGGCCCATTTTAAGAGAGCTAACCTAAGAATAATTGGAATAGAGGAGGGAAAAGAAGGTGAAACCAAAGGGATCAACAATCTCTTCAAGGAAGTAATAGCAGAAAATTTTCCAAACATAGAGCAAGAGGTCGATACACAGGTCCAGGAAACTTATAGAACTCCCTTTAGACAGGATCGGACAAGAGGATCCCCATGCCACATAATTGTCAAAATGACCAATGTGGAAGCCAAGCAGAGAATCTTAAAGGCAACAAAAACAAAGGGCCAAGTGACATTCAGAGGCAAACCAATTAGAATCACTCCAGACTCCCCAAACCAAGTCATGAGAGCCAGAAGGGCTTGGAGTAACATATTCCAAACTCTGAAAGAAAATTTCCAGCCAAAAATGTCCTACCCAGCAAAATTTTCTATCAAATTAGATGGGGAAATAAGAAGCTTCCACGACAAACAGAAACTGAAGGAATTTATGTCTTCAAAACCAGCGCTAGAGAAAATACTCAGAGATTAACTACAAAGAAGAAATAGGTAACACACACCAGAACCAGAGAAACAAGATTTTCCATCCAACAGACAACTAAGATTGGTTATCTGTGGAGATTCATTATTTATGTTAGTCTTTTACCTATCTCTAAATTGTATTGTTTGCCTTTATTGTTGTTAATTTTTAGGATTTCTAGTTGGAATATTAATATACCTTCAGATATAACATTTGGAAATATTTTATCCCATTCTATCAGTAACTTTTAACTCTGTTTACACTGTCTTTGGATATACAATATGCTTTTATTTTTTAGGGAGTTTATTTACCCTTTTATTGCCTGTGCCATTGAAATCATATCCAAGAAATCACTGCCAATTTCAATGTTGTGAGGTTTTATGACCTAGATTTTCTTCTAAAAGTTTATAGTATTAAGACTTATATTTAGGTCTTTTATCTATTTTGAGTTAATATTTGTATATATGTTAGGTAAGGGTCCAATTTTATTCTTTTCATGTAATTATTATTTTTAAACAATATTTAATTAAAAGATTAGTATTTCCTCCACCAAATGTTCATGGAAACCTTGTCAAAAATAACTTGACAATATATGGAAGAATTTATCTCTAGGCTTTTATTTAACTCCAATGGTTTATATATCTGCCTTTAGAACAGTACTACACTGTTTCAATTATTGTAGCTTTATATGGTTTGAAATCAGAAAATATACATCTTCTAGCTTTGTTCTTCTTCGAGATTGTTCTGGGTATCTAGAGTCCATATTCCATATCAGGATAGATTTTTTCTGAAAAATAAATAAATAAATGTATGATAGTTTCACCTAAAAAAAAGAAAAGAAAAAAATATTCTCTGGTAAGAAAGAAAGCAAAAAGAAATATTGAAATGTTATCTTTAAGTTATCAAAAGCTTGGTATCAGACAAATGAAACTGTTATGTGAGATTATCATCGTTAATATTGGATAAATTGCTATAAAACTAGATGTCAACCACTAAGCCAAGCATGGGAAGGAGGGATGGGGAGGGAACGGGGTGGGGATCGGGTAGGGGCTAACTGGGCGATGTGTGCATATATGTATACAAAAGTATTTTCTTTATACCATTATAATGTATGAATACATTGCACCAATAAAAAAATAAATTAAAAAAAATAATAATAATTATAATAAAAATAGGCTGGAAGTGTCACTCAGTAGAATGTCCCTGAATTCCACCCCTAGTACCACCAGAATAAAATGGCTGGGGATATTTTCAGTGGTAGAGCACCCAAGGGTTTAATCCACAGTGCAACAAAAATTGATGGAAGAGGAAGAGGGAAAGATGAAAGGGAAGAGAAGGGAAATTTTATTTAAAATTCACCCATAATGTCATGTGAATCAATAGATCATTTATTTAAATTGAGGTAAATTTGCCAGGCGTGGTGGCACACGCTTGTAATTCCTGTGCTTGGGAGGCTGAGACAGGAGGATCGCACAGGTTTGAAGCCAGCCTCAGCTACTTAGTGCGGCTCTCAGCAACTTAGACCCTGTTTCCAAATAAAATATAAAAATAGGTCTGGGAGTATAGCCCGGCGGTAGAAAGCCTCTGGGTTCCATCCTCAGTACTGTTTCCCCCCCAAACAAAATTGAGGTAAATTTCACATAATATGCAATTAACCACTTTAAGGAGGACAACCCAGTGACATTGAGTAATCACAATGATTGCAACTACCTCTTGTCTAGTTCCAAAATATTTTCCTTACTCAAAAATTAAAAACTGACCTTTTTTTTTTTTTTTTTTACCCAGTACTGGGGATGGAACCCAGGGGCATTCTACCTCTGAGCTACACCGCCAGCCCTATTTTTTATTCTTTATTTTGAAACAGTGTCTCACTGAGTTACAGAGGGGCCTCACTAAGTAGCTGAGGCTGGCTTCGAACCACGATCCTCCTTCCTCAGCCTTCCAAATGCTGGGATTACAAGTGTGCGCCACCACACCTGCCTTGAAATTAAAAACTATACTGGTTAAATAACGACTTTCCATTTCTCCCACCCACCCAGCCTCTGGCAACCACCAATCTTCTTTGCTCTTCTATGAATGGAATTGTATAATATATACCCTTTTTTTTCTTTGTTTTATTTTACCTAATATAATGTTTTCAAAGTTCAGCTGTATTATAGAATGTGTCAGTACCTTTTTTTTGTACTGGGGATTGAACCAGGGCCACTCCACTTCCAAGCTACACTCCCAACATGATTTTATTTTTATTTTGAAGCAGGGTCTCATTAGATTGATGAGAGCCTCACTATTTGCTGAAACTGTCCCCGAACCTACAATCCTTCTGTGTCAGCCTCCCAAGTACCAGGATTACAAGCATGTCTCTCGCGCGCTCTCTCTGTGTTTTAATTATGGTAAAACATTATGCATTTGTATAGATGTATCATACACATTGCCATTTTAATCATGTTTCACTCTTCTAGAAGCATTAGTTAAACTTTTGCCAAATAGCACAACTGTCACCACTTTCCATCTCCGAAACTTTTCTCATCCTTAGCAGAAACTCTGTACCCATGAAGCAGTAACTCCTCATCTCTCTCTTCCCAACCACTAATAACTTCTGATCTGCTTTCTTGTGAATTTTCCTCTTCTATATAATTCATATAGGTGGAATCATGTGCTCTTTGTCCTTTGTGTCTGACATGTTCTGCTTAGCATAGTATTTTCAAGATTATTATTGTAATAGCAGGATACACTTTATTCACAACAGGAAGGAATCTTATCCCTGTTGTTGTTGTGTGGTGCTGGGGATTGAACTAGGGCATTCTACCTCTGGGCTACACCCCCAGCCTTATTTTATTTTAAACAGGGTCTCACTAAGTTGCTGAAGCTGGCTTCAAACCTGCAATCCTCCTGTTTCAGACTCCCAAATACTGTATTAACAGGTGTGCACCACCATGCCTGGTCAACTTCATTCCTTTTTAAAGCTGAATAATATTCTCTTGTCTGGATATAGCATCTATTGGTGAGCATGTATGTTTTTGATAGTGAATGATATTGCTGTTAATATTGTTATTTTGAATCCTTTTATAATTGGAGTCATTTGCTGATTCTTGGTCTGGAGTGTTTCTCAGAAGAGGAATTGTTGAGCCATACAATATATAGGTCTTTAGATTTACTGAGCTAAATTCCAGTGTGATTAGATCACAGTCCCACCACTTGGTTTTATCAGATTTCTAAAATTTTGCTCATTTGGTGGATGTGTGATGACATCTTATTGTAATTTTTTTATATATTTCTAGAACGCATTTTCATATGCCAGTGAGCCATTTTGGCTTTGTGTTTTGTAATGTACCTTTTAATTTTTCCGTTTTGCCTTTCTGTACTAGACTTGACTATTTGATATCTCCAAATAATGCTTGTTCTTGGTGTTTCTGCAGAACAAATAGTGGAGAAAGATGAAGGTCCGTATTACACTCACCTGGGATCTGGCCCAACGGTAGCCTCTATCCGGGAACTCATGGAGGAGCGGTGAGTGGGGCACAGATGCCCAAGGAGAAGGGGCATGGCTGGTGGCAAGCTGGCTTTTAGGCACTTTTTGCTTTCATTGCCCTGTACTGGACAACACACACAAAGGAAGCCCGACAGCCAGATGACGGCGGGTCTGATGTGGGCATCACCTCAGTCCTTCAGCCTCTTTCCCTCTACAGACCTGCCCTCTGTATGCAGCACACACACACACACACACACACACACACACACACACACACACACACACCTTCCTGAAATGTACACACACACACACCTTCCTGAAATGTAATGAGGAGACCTGGCTCTGTGGTCGTACATCCTGCAGTTAGTTTCCCACAATCTGAGTTTTGCTAATGGTTTTCCTGTGGGATTATTTAGCATGCTTTTCTGCTCTCTAGAAGGTCCTGTAAATTGGTGATTAGAGCTAAAGACCTGAGTGGAATCAGGGTGTTGCTTTTTCAATATATTTTTTCAGTTTTTTAAAAAAACTACTGCATAGGTAGCATCATCTTGCTTTCTCATATAACGGGATATTCTGGTCTTATGTTGTACTTGTTTTGTGTGTGGGGGATGGAACCCAGAGGCTTTCTACCTCTGAACTATACCCCCTGCCCTATTTTATTTTTTATTTGGAAACAGGGTCTCCCTGAGTTGCTGAGGGCCTCACTAAGTTGCTGAGGCTGGCCTCAAACCTGTGATCTTCCTGTCTTAGTCTCCAAAATCTTGGGATTGCAAGCATGCACCACTACGCCCAGCTCATGCTAAACATTTATTTAAGAAGTCTCAGTTCCTTTCATTGGAGAAAAAAGCATTTAGAAAGCACACTGTGTGCTAAGGGGTGCTCATTGCTACAGTGTTTAGGCCATTTCAATAGAAAGACCCAAGTTCTAGCTGCAGATTTTTAATTTTTGTTCATTGTTTAATGGATAAATACATCATGAGTTTATATTAATGCTCCCAATTCAAATTCATGACTAGAGAGTACTTAACAGTTCCATTGTTGTAGAAGGCAGCTCATGGAGAAGGAGGTTTTAAACTACCTGTGTCGGCAGCAGCTAGTAAATACAGTGAGTTGAGGTGTGTGGAGAGCTCACATAGCTTGATCGGTAAGAGAGTGGACGCTGGAGCCAGGCTGGCGTCCAGTCCTGGCCACCCACTGCGGAGTCCTTGGTAAGTTGTTCTCTGTGACTCAGTTTCCTTGTCTAACAAAGTAGAGATGATAAAAAAAAGTACATGCAAAGCAGGAGAGCTGTGCAGACAAGGCGACATGAAGAACACGTAGTATTTGCACAAAGTACTGTGCAGTGAGCAGGCTTTGTCTACTTCGTGTACTTAGGCACCGATTACATTTTTCATAATAAACTATATTAAATAAAGGCAGCTGGGCATGGCAACACACATCTATAATCCCGGTACTTAGGGGGCTGAGAGGATCACAGGTTCAAGGCCAGCCTCAGCAATGTAGCGAGACACTTAATGACCTAGACACCATTTCAAAACAGAAAGTAGGGTTCAATCCCTACTACCACAAACAAAAACAACATATTTGGGAAGGGCTGGAGGTATATGTAGCTGGGATGTAGGATGCTCCTGGTTTCCACAAATTTGGGGTCCAGATTTTGTCTAGCCAGAGGAGCCGAACTCGTCTTGTTGGCATAGCAGGGAACGTGACTTTGAACTGAATTCCCGTAAGGAGAGATGGATAGGGGGTCAGTGACCCATGGTAATCACTCTTAATATCCAATACCATCTGGAAATGTTTATATTCAAAGTAACCCATCAGAAGAGCATTTGATCAAAGACCAAAAATCCTGTGACTTTGGTCCTGATACAAAGGGCGCTTCTGAGCCTGTGAGAACAAAACAGATTGAAAGCAGTGTGTGTGTTGTACACACTTGCTGCCTGTGCATGCTTGCGTGTGCTCTGCGGTTCTAGATTGGGCCAGGCAGCATTGGCCAGCGGTTTTTGTAAGGAATTCAAAAATCGTTTGCTGCAGGGGAGCCAGTGGTGCTAGTTCAGTTTAAAATGGGTAGTTGGGTTTTGTTTTTGCTTTGGGGGGCTTAGGGTAATAATTTTATAAGATTTTCAGACAAGTTTTTAAATGACTTTTAGTTATAGAAGAGTACATTTTGTTTGTTTGTTTGTTTGGTTGTTTTTTTTTGTGTGTGTGTGTGTGTGTGGTACTGGGGTTCCTGGAAGCCCTTCTACCTCCAGGCTACACTCCCAGACCCATTTTATATTTTTATTTGGAAACAGGGTCTCCTAAGCCAGCGTGCGTGGCTGGCTCCGAACCTGCCCGTTCCTCCTGTCTCTGCCTCCCAAGCACAGGGATTACAAGCGTGCACCACCACGCCCGGCCAAGAAGAATACATTTTGAAACAAGAAATCGGGAGACAGTGATGAAGTTTAAAATCGTATTTTTTTTTCTTTCTCACTGCTTTTAAAAATAACGGCCAACTGTATAGGTTCCTCGGAAACTGATCCAAGGGAGGAATTCCTCTCGGGACCAGGAATGCTTGTATTTTTCCTCAGCAACTGGTTTATTTTTATCTTGAGGACCTTGTAAACCATGTAACAGATTGCGTTTCCATCTTCATGTCGGCTGCCAGTAAGTTTAGAGCCACATTTGTGCACCCCGCTAGGAGGGATGTGATGGCTCACCTTTGGCTGTGGCGCCTCCTTTAAATTGCTCCCGAGCTTTTTGGATGACGTGACTTTTACAGTCTTTATAATGTCCTCAATTTCTCATTGCAACAAAATGTTCCAGGCTCATCTCTCAAAAATACAAAACTACTGATTATATTTTGAGCACCAGCATGCCTGCCTTTTTCCCCTTTTTAATATTATTTCTGCCTTTTTAATCTTATAGGCATGCTATTAAGATCCATTCTAGAAGGAATAAGGAAAGGAATAAATGAATGAAGGACACAAATCCCCTGACTGGGGTCGGGTTTGTGAATGGTCCCAGCACTTCTTTCTCTAGACTTTTTCCTCCACCCCTTCTGTAGGACCACTCTGCTTTGAGGAGTTGGCCAACATCAGGAAGGGGAAATAAATTGAAATCAAGGAGACGATGCTCTTAGTTTCTTATGGAAGCTAAAAGAGAGGGAGGTTGGAAACAAATCCTAAAGTAGCCCAATTTATTTATGGGGCTTCATGCCTCCTGGGTACCCAGGTCCTCATTGTCGTAGTAATTGGAATCAGTTGTCAGACTGATAACTGAGAATGGTGTGTTGCACAGGGCCCTGTGTATTCCACCTTAGGAGGGATTCTCTGCAGCCTGGAGGTTCATTAAATGCTTGTTTTCAAAATGAAGAACCAGCACTGTTTGCAAGTCCTCTGCACTTTGGGGGATCTGATCTTATTAGTGTGGTAGAGTGAGCCCCGGGGAAGCACGGCATTGTAGCGGAGGTTCTTAAACTCTGCCAGATGTCCTGCACCCTGAGGGCAGGGGAGAGCAGCATTCACTGGGCCCCACCAAGTTTCTGACCCAGCGGGTCTGGGTTGGGACCCAAGAAACAACCTCCCTTTCCTGCCCAGTTCCCAGGTGGCGCTGACGCTGCTGATCCTGCTTAATTGCCCTTCAGAGTGAGGTTGCAGCCCATCCACCCAGACTTAGTTTAGGGCCTTTGAGTTTATCTGTGTACTAGAAGATAAACTTCATGATAGGCCAGGAAGTAGAGGTTTACCAAAAAGAACTAAAGTTGTCTTTAAGCACCAAGAGACACTTCTGTTAAGAAAAATAAATAAATAAGCTGGACATGGTGGCACACACTTGTAATCTCAGTACTTGGGAAACTGAGACAGGAGGGTCGCAGGTTCGAAGAAGACAGCCTCAGCAACTTAGGCTCTCAGCAACTTAGTGAGACCCTATTTCCAAATTAAAAATAAAAAAGGTAAAATATGTCTGGGAGGTGTAGCTCAGAGGTAGAGAGCCCCTGGCTTCCACCCCCAGTACCACAAAAAAGGTTTAAAAAAAAATGTCCAGCTGATCAGGCAGTGCTTGGTCCTTATTTGCTGTCTAACGTGAAGCTCACTGCAGGACCCATTTCTCCCAAGGGTGAGAATGAAGAAGCTGGCCCAGTGACCAGCTGTCCTCCTGCGAGGGACATGAACGTCCTCTGACTCAGATTAGTTTGGTTACCTTGGGCAGTTCTCCCATTAGATCCCCAGGACACGGCATGTGCCCAGCCCCTCACGTGTGGGTGGATTTCTGATAAATGGCATTGCACTGAGAATTGTCCAGGAAGCAACAAAAGCAATGCTACGCAGTCAGCTTTTCCTCAGAGTCCAGACCATTGCTGTGGAAGTCTGAGTCCTACTCCAAATGCCCGCCTGCCTGCCCGCCTTTTTGTGTGAGGGGATACTAAGGATTTAACCCAGGGGCATTCTACCTCCAAGCTACACCCCCAGCCCTATTTTTTATTCTTTAAAACAGGGTCTCAGTAAGTTTCAGGGAGCCTCACTAAGTAGCTGAGGCTGGCCTCGAACCTACAATCATCCTATCTCAGCCTCCCAAGTACTGGGATTATAAGTGTGCGCCACCGTGCTTGGCCTGAGCCTTCTGCTTTTAATGTTGTAATGATTTAGCAGCAGTTCCAACTCTTTCACTGAGGTCTTGAGTGAACTGGACAACATGGAAACCAGAAGAACCTTACTTAGGTCAGCATTTTTTAAAAGCTATGTTCTTTTTTTAACAATTATGAAAAATGTAACATGAAAGTACAAACCGAATAAAGGTCTCCAGCAGTTATTCTTTACAGAAGAAACTTTTTCTAAAAAAGATTTGACATTTCTGGGCATGGTGACACAGGCACTTGGAAGGCTGAGACAAGAGGATCCCATGTTTGAGGACAGCCTCAGCAAGTAGTGAGACTTTCATCAACCTAGTGGGACCTTATTTCAACATAAGTAAAATCAGGCTGGGGGGTGTTATCACGAAAGTCGAATGCCTCTGGGTTTATTCCCCACAAAAACAAATAAGTTTGACGTTAACCTTTCTATCTTTGTAAACTTTTACAAAGATACTTGTCTGTATATAAAGAACTTTTGACCAAGTAAAATTAGTCGTACTCCACTGTTGTACCGCTGGGCTACAGCCCCAGCATTTGTACAGTTATTTCTGAGGCTGCAATTCCTAGAGCTGGAGTGGAGGAGATAAAGAATATGTGGTATTTAAAACTGTAATTGCTGTGATAACATTATGCTTTATTAAATAGTATGTTAGATACCATGAACAAATTGTATTCATCACAGAAATACAAGGAAGGTGTGCTTTAGACAGTCTATTAAAAACACACCGCTGGGCGTGGTGGCACACACTTGTAATTTGTGCATCACCGTGGATTTAAGAGGCTGAGACCAGAGGATCGCGGTTCATGGCCAGCCTCAGCTACTTAGTGAGGCCCTTTCCAATTCAGTGAGACCCTGTTTGAAAATGAAGAATAAAAAACAGGGCTGGGGATGTAGCTCAGAGGTAAATGCAGCTGGGTTCCATCCCTGGTACCACGCACAAAAAAAAGTACGCTGTTAATTGATCAAAGAAGAAAAACGATTTAGTCATCTATCTCCTTAGATGTAAAAAATGTATTTGATGGCTAGGGGTGGTGGCTCAGGCCTGTAAGTCTAGTATTGGGGAGGCTGAGACAGGAGGGATTGCAGGTTCGAGGTCACCTTCAGCAACTTAGTGAAACTCTTTCAAAATAAGAAATAAAATTGGGCTGTGGGTGTAGCTTGGGGGTAGAATGTCCCTGGGTTCAATCTCCACTACTAAAAACTGTATTTGATTGTTTTGTTTGTTTAGTTCTTTTTTGTTTTGTTTTGGTGGCACTGGAATTGAAGCCAGGGGCATTCTACCTATGAACTGTACCCCTATCTCTTTTTATTTTTTGTTCTTGAAACAGGGTCTCACTAAGTTACTGTGTACTGGCCTTGAACCTGTGATCCTCCTTTCTTAGCCTCCTAAGAACTGGGATTACAGATATGCTCCACCGGGCCTGGCTTGAGTTAATCAATTCTTGATTTAAAATCTTAGTAGCACCCTTGGAAATGAAGAGCCTGACTCCCAGAGCCAGCCTGATTCATGTGCAATGTCAAATAGTTGGACCATTTTCACCAGAGTGGAGAAATAGGCAAGTCAGAGCATGGGTCACACTGAGAGCTGAGCAGCTGGAGAAGTGCGAAGAGTAGAAGGGAGGAGGTGACAAGTGACTGTAACGTCATCGTATCACATATTATCTGCAGATGATGAGAAACTGTTTCTGAAACTGAAATCTGTTAAAAACAAAATGGCTCTGTTAGACGGCTTTCACATGACCAGAAATAATATTTATTGTGCTCCCTTTCTCATGCTGGGAACTTTGACACGCTTTTTTTTTTTTTCTTTCTTTCTTTTTTTTTGATGGGGGTACTAGGGTTCTTGGAAACCCTTCTACCTCTGGGCTACACTCCCAGACCTATTTTTTATATTTTTTAATTTGGAAACAGGGTCTTCTAAGCCTGGCTTCGAACCTGTGCGATCCTCCTGTCTCCGCCTCCCAAGCGCAGGGATTACAAGCGTGCGCCACTTCGCCCAGTGACACGCTTTAAATAATGTACTCCCAGCTAGCTGGACATGGTAGTGCATGCCTGTAATCCCAGTACTTGGGAGGCTGAGAAAAGATGGCAGGTTCAAGGCCAGCCTCAGCAACTTAGTGAGACCCTGATTCAAAATAATGAGATAAAATAGGGCATAGCGGTATAGCTTAGAGGTAGAATGCCCTTGGGTTCAATCCCCAGTACCAGAAACACACACACACACACACACACACACACACACACACACTTACTTTTCCTAAACTCACTAGCTTACTGCTGCCTCTTTTTCAGGGAGAAAAAACGTAGTGCCCCTTTGGCACTTCCAGCACACCCTTAGATTTATTCAATGCCCCCAGTTACACCTGAAGCTTCTGATTCCCCCCAACCCAGGGCATTGTATCACCAACTTTGAAGAGTTATCATTTGATCTTTACCAAGTGTAGGAGGTAGACAATTTTCATATCCATTTTTACAGATGAGAAAACTCAGACTTGGAGAAGGAAGTTGAGTAATTTGGCCACCATCATATATCAAGAAAATGGCTAAGCCAGGAAATGCCCATAATTCCAATATTTGGGAGGCCAGGACAGGAGGATCGACAGGTTTAAGACCAGCCTCAGCAATTTGGCAAGCTCCTGTCTTTAAATAGCCACCAGTAGAGCTTGGAGGGAGAATGCCCTTAGGTTCAATCCCTAGTAACCCCGCTCCCCCCAAAAGAGAAAGTGGCTCTGAGAGCCAGTCTGATGGCGCAGGCTGTACGTGAGTCGCCATTGTCCCCATGTAGTATGTGGCTTTGGACAGACCAGCTCAACTCCAGGGCCGTAGTCTTGTCACCTTTGAGCATAATGTGCTTGGTTAGGTGGTCTCAGATCCGAGGCTCTACAGAGCTGAGCATGTGGGCCAGCACCGCGGGTGTGTGCAGGAGCCAGGCGTGTTTATGTTGTCCAGGGGAACTGGGAGCTGGTGTGTGTATTGGGGGGCCACTCCCCCAGAGGTCAGTGAGGGTGGTTAAAAGAGAAAAATAAGGGTTTCTCCCATTTATTTTGTGTATTGAATGTATAACTAGTTAACTCTCAGAGTGACAGCTATCGAGGCTGGGTACAAATGCCCATGTTTAGGCCTTATTTCGGGACCCTTCTTGGTGGTTCGGAAGCAGTGATCAGGGACATTCTGTCTGACTGCCCTCTGCCCTTGGACAGAAATGGGCCATATGGTCAGGAACAGAAGAGGCAGGTGAGCCAAGGTCTGGGAACCTGGAAGTAGCCGCTGTGTCTGCAGAGCCTCTGAGCACAGAATAACCATTTAAGCCTCTCTTCCCTCTCTGGTACCCCTACATCAACCGGAAACCCAAACCAGA
The DNA here is from genome assembly GCF_963383645.1 of Muscardinus avellanarius. NCBI lineage: Eukaryota > Metazoa > Chordata > Mammalia > Rodentia > Gliridae > Muscardinus > Muscardinus avellanarius. The sequence continues at coordinate 68,750,504 of NC_137801.1, forward strand.
GCACACAGGATCTGCCTTCTTACCACAGTTGCTCTCCTCTGGGGTTCCACTTTGCTAATAGCATCTTCTCTCTCCTACTCTAGGTATGGAGAGAAAGGGAAAGCCATCCGGATCGAGAAGGTCATCTACACCGGGAAGGAGGGGAAGAGCTCCCGCGGCTGCCCCATTGCCAAGTGGGTGAGTGTCGGCTCCCAGAGCCACGCGGTACCCGCTCTCCTCACCCCTCCATTCAAAGCACAGCAGGTTGCAGGTGGGGCATGGGGTTAGGACAAGGACTTGGTTACTGTCAGGGGAGCCCTGGAGCCAACGTCCCTCGCTTGGTTAGGGCCCTTCACCCCCCACATCAGCTGCCGTTCTGGTTTAAAGGCCAGCCCCTGGCATCCTGGGATGTCTGGGAACTGTGTTATCATGACTCTTAGTTCCTCTGGCCTCTGATTCAGGCTTTCAGGGTGTAGAAGGCGGGGAGGGGAGGGTAGAGTTGCTGTTATTACCCAGCACTGAGCCCCGCTGAGGACTCTTGGATTGCTCTTCCTTCTCTGTGTGCCCTGGAGTGGCTGGTGCTCCTATCCCCTGCCTGGAAGTCAGAGAGGAAACTGAAGGCCAGCCTGCCGTGGCCCAACCTGAGTAATGAGCTGGACCTCCAAACGGGGTCATGACCAGCGTTGCAGCTGCCAGGCTTCTGAGCCGCCGTTTCCTCCCAGGAAGCCTGGCATCTCAGCAGGGAAAATGTAACTCAGACCCCAGTTCACCAAAACCCAGTTCTCCTTACTTGCCCTCCTGGTCCACAGGGAGCGGTTTGAATAGCAGAGTATCTGCTTCTGCAGAATGAGTGCCCCGAGCCACGGCGAGGCTCTGAGAGTCCCCGGGAGCTCCGCAGGGTGCTCGGTCTGTGTGCAAGTGCGTATACTTTAGAGATAGGTGAAAATCAGCCATAGTCATCCCAACCTGAAGAATTGAGATTTGACTCTGAGAGGCGAATGGGCTGCGTAGGAGTTCAGGGACAAGAGACTGGATTGGCAGTAGGAAAGTTCAAGCTAAGCTTTCTGAGAAGGCACACCAGCAAGGGGTGGTGGATAGTGGGCCGTGTTATATGGACTGGGGAGAGGGTGTGAGCAAATGTAGAAAGCCGTCCACCTGCACGCCTGCCTGTTTTCACTGGCATACATCTCCGGCCTCCGCAAAATAAAAGGTGTCTGGACTTCAGCCACCACACACCTCTTTTGAGTGGTTTTCAGTCTTTTCTACAGAATTATATACAACAAAAGAGTCTAGAGCTACTTAGTACACCCAAGGTATGGAGACGCATCTTATCCCCACCCTCCCGAGAAACGGCTCTTGGAGTGCGAGGTCTGATGTGTGACTGATTGGGGGGTGGAGGGGGTCACCTCTCCAGAGAACCCATGTAGAAAATGGCATCATTATTGAGGAATTCTAAAGTCTTGGGCAGTGGGGGCACTGCTGGAGCTGAGGACTCTTCCAGCTCAAAAAACTGGCACCTTAAGCTGGGCGTGGTGGTGCACGCTTGTAATCCCAGTACCTGGGAGGCTGAGACAGGAGGCTCGCGAAGCCAGCCTCAGCTACTGAGACCCTGTTTCCAAATAAAAAATATAAAATAGGTCTGGAGTGTAGCCCAGAGGTAGAAGGTCCCTGGGTTACGTCCCCCATACCACCAAAAAAAAAGGCACCTTAAAGAGGACAACCGGCTATGTAGACAGCATCAAAGAAGAGAATGTACATTTCTAGGGCCTGGAAAGGAAGGTAAAGCATTAGTCCTGAGCAGGGATGCACGGCTCTGCCGAGGGCTTGGAACAGTGTATGTGCCTGCGAGAGGGATGCAGAGCGTGCAGGGTAGGAGCGCCATCCTCTGTTGGTCCCCCAGGGCCTGGGGACAGATGCCCCAGGCTGAGCAGATGTTGCATCCAAGGATGGGGCAACTTGTGGGGATCCCCAAGGCCTGGTGGACGATGTGTAGAAGGGAGTATACAAGGCTGGGGAAGTCCCCGGGGTTCAGTAAAATTTTTAAAAATAATAATTGATGCTTCAAAAGGCAAAAACCCTCCTGGCCTGGAATGTATTTAGTATGTAAAGTAGCCTTTAAAAGTTTGAAGAAAATTCTGACACAGACTACAACATAGTTCAACCTTGAGGTTATGCTCATGAAATAAGTCACAAAAGGACAACTTTTATATGGCCCCATCCACTTCTGAGAGGTACCTCAAGAAGTCAGATTCATCGGACAGAAAGTAGAATAGTGCCGGCTAAGGCTGTCGGGGAAAATGGAGGGTTACTGTTTCATGAATCAAGTTTTAGTTTTTGCAAGGTGAAGGAGTGCTAGACATGGCGATGACAGTTGCACAGCAGTCTGGATGTACCTGATTTTCACTAAGACCTACACGTAAAATGACAAATTTCACGTGTGTTGTACCACCACCACCACGAAACTGAATGTGGTGCTCACAGTTTTAAAGGGATGATTTCATGTGAATGTGTGGGTTTCCATTTTTTTCCTGCAAAATCGGAAGAAGTGTAGTAGGCTGGGATTCCCCTTCACCCTGATAGTTAATGGAGGGAAGGTCTGGCTCCCCCCTTTAATGGACAGATGCCTTCGATTGCTGTGGTCCACACACACTGGCCTCATCCCAGGCCCATTTTCTCATTGGTATGATTTGCCTGGTGACTCCTTTCCACACATTGTACACAGGCACACGTGACCACGTCTGTCTGCAGCCAGGCATCTCCTGACCTCCAGACCATTGTGAGGCCTCTTTGAAATAGCCGCTCAGGCATTCATAAGCCGCTCGACCTTGGTGCACTGCCAGTGGGTTCCTAGTCAGCCCTCCACTGGACACCACCACACCCAGTCACCTGAGCCACAAAACATGGACGTCGCTTAAGACTTCCCTGTCCCTCAGCCTCAGAAGTCCCAAGGTCACTTTTCTCACATGTGCCTGGAACCCATTCCTCTTCCTTCTCCACTGCTGTAGACCAAAACTTTGTCTGTTTTGGCTTGTGTACAGCTGTGGCCCAGCTGGCCTCTCTGCTTGCTTGTCTCCCACCAGTGCCCCCCTTCCTAAAGCACAAAGCTATTTGGTAAGCCCCTGCTCATGTGCTTTCCCAGAGCCCCCGCCTTGAGGCCACCCAGCCTTTCCCTGTCGTCTGCCCTCAACCCAGCCCTGCTCACAGGCCCTCCACCTGAATCTGTCTCAGAGCTCCTCGGAGGCGTTCTCCTTTGGGGGAGATTCTGCCACGGCAGCCCCCAGCTCCCAGGACCCTTCGTCCTGATACATCTTTTTACATGGGGAGGGAATGAGAGCCTGGACAAGGGAGCGGCTGGCTCCTGAGCTCTGGAGCAGTGGGTGTCTAGGGCCCTTGGTTTTTAACTATTTTTTTAACAGCTCTTTTTTAAACACAATTCACCTACCCTACAATTCAGACATTTAAAGTATACCATTGTGGGGTATAGTGGTGAACACCTGTAATCCCAGTTCTTGAGAGGCTGAGATAGGAGGATTGTACTTTCAAAGCCAGCCTCAGCAGCTTAGTGAAGCTCTCAGCAATTTAACAAGACCCTGTTTCCACATAAGAAATAAAAGGGTGTAGCTCGGAGGTAGAATGACCCCAGGATTCAATCCCTAGCACCACAAAAAATAATAATAAAATAAAAGACATTATTTAGTCGGTTTTAGCGTATCGTTTCTTAAAATTATGGTAAAATATACATAATGTAAAATTTTCCATTTTAACCATTTTAAATGTCCAGGTGAGTGGCCCTGAGTGGATTCTCATTGATTGGCAACCATCACCGCATCATCTGCCATTGAAACGCTGTCCCTGAACAATAGTGCCCCGTTCCCTCCTCCCTGGGCCTCGAGAGTAGTCTGCTTTCTGCCTCGGTGACTGTTCTAGGGGCCTCGTGTTAGTGGAATCATCTAATACTTATCCTTCTGTGTCTGGCTCATTTCACTGAGCTTAATGTTTTCAGGGTCCATTAATGTAGCATGTGTCAGGATTCATTTGTTGTTATGGTTTAATAATATGCCATTCTGTGTACATACCATATTTTATTTACCCATCCATTGACAGGCATGGGTTATTTCTGCCTTTTGGCTGTTGTAACTCATGCCACAGTGACACTGATGTGCATAACTGTCTGAGTTCCTGCATCCATTTCCCATGGGTACACTGAGGCATAGAATTTCTAGAGCAAACGTTAATTCTATTTTTAGCTTTTTGAGGACCCACAAACTGTTTCCCACAGTGCAACACCCCTTGCTTTTCTACTAAAAGCACACAGGTACACTGTATTTCACTGCAAATGTTATAGGATAATATCAAAATCTCTATTTTCTGGCTTATAGTTTTTAATCTATGTGTTTTTATTACTAAGCCTATATAAGTCATCAACATCTTTAGACATTGTAATAATTATTTTTATTTCACTTGTGTGTGTGTGTGTGTGTGTTTTTAATTCCCTAATTGTTTTGTAACAGTCTCAGCCTGTGTGGTGGCTGTCATCAGGATATGACATCAATGAGGCACTGCCCTAAAGATCCACTCCCTTGGGTCCGTGTGGCAGCGAAGGGTTTTGGCTCCTGCAGTTAACAGTGGCCCCGCATCCCTACAGGTGATCCGTAGGCACACGCTGGAGGAGAAGCTGCTCTGCCTGGTACGGCACCGGGCGGGCCACCACTGCCAGAATGCCGTGATTGTCATCCTCATCCTAGCCTGGGAGGGCATCCCCCGAAGCCTCGGAGACACCCTGTACCAGGAGCTCACCGACACCCTCCGGAAGTATGGGAACCCCACCAGCCGGAGATGCGGCCTCAATGATGAGTACGTAGCAGCGGGTGGGGGCAGTGGGGCTAAGGGCTCCCCACGCAGGGAATCCAGGCAGCCCTGGGCCAATGTGCACCCTCCTCTGAGCGCCGTTTGTCCTGGAGAGTTAGACCATGGTTGAGGAATGCTACCCATGGGTGCTGGCCCCAGCTCTTGAAAAGCTGTTAATTTGACTCAGCTTCACTGTTAAATCTCAAGTTGACACTGAAGCTCTAATGATGTTAACAAGTATGAAAAAAGTACATAGGTCCCACAATCATAAGGTACTGATATTTACAAAACCTGCCTTTGTTGGGGTTTTATCCATTTTTTAAATTAAAACGTGTTTGTTTCCAATAAAATCTATCCTTTCAGTTACATAGTTTGAATAGTTTTGACAGATATTTGCAGTCAGGCAGACTGCCACCACGGTCTAGATAAAGAAGAGTTCATTGCCTCCTAAAATTCCCCCTTGCCCTTTATCGGCAGCCCTTGGCAGCCACGAGCCTCACCTCCTGTGTTTGCCTTTGTGAGAGCATCCTGTGGGTGGGCTCACACCGTGTGTCCGTGTGTATGAGGAGCCTGTGAGCCTGGCTCCTGCTATTGGGCGTGATATTTTCGAGGTGGATGGGTGTCAGTAGCTCATTCCTTTGTATTGCTGAGTTGTTCTCTGCTGTGTGGGTGTATAACAACTTGTTTACTACTTCCCAGTTGAGGGGTGTTTGGGGTATTTCCAGGTCACATTAAGCATTGGATTTGAGTGTCAGCATCTGTTGGTTCCGTGGCCTGTCGCGTAGGTTGTAGAAAGCAGGCATGTTCTAACCCTGGGCTCCACATCCTTGCTGCTTGGGTCAGCGTTGGAGCTGGTCAGGATATTAGAGTTAAGGCAAAGACTGGGATTTTTTACTAGTTCTTCTCCCTCTCTTTAACCCATATTCTCTTCGCAATAACAGATTCTGGGTTAGATCTTCAGGCTTGGGTGGGGGCAGACCAAACTCTTCAGAACTGGTCTTCTGAAAATATGAGCCCCAGCCCCTGGGAGGCTAGTGGATGCCAGGCCCAAGCAGGGCCTCCCTTCAAGGAAGGAAAAAGAGTCCAATAAAGAGAGGTATCACATCTGCATGCCTAACCTGTGATGTGCTTTGCAGCCGGACCTGCGCTTGCCAAGGCAAAGACCCCAATACCTGCGGTGCCTCGTTCTCCTTTGGCTGTTCCTGGAGCATGTACTTCAATGGCTGCAAATACGCTCGGAGCAAGACACCTCGCAAGTTCCGCCTCGCGGGGGACAATCCCAAAGAGGTGAGCAGAGCCAGCCAGGGACCCCGCCCCTCTCACTGTGAGTTGAAAACAATTCCATTTGAGCTGGGCATGGTGGCACACACTTGTAGTCCCAATACTCGGGAGGCTAAGACAGGAGAATCATAGGTTCACGACCAGCCTCAGCAGCTCAGTGAGGCCCTCTGCAACTTAGTGAGACCCTGTTTCCAAATAAAATTTAAAAATAGTAAAATAGGGCTAGGGTAAGTTTAGCTCAGAAATAGATTGCCCCTGAGTTAAATCCCCAATACCATACAAAAAATAATAGCTTAATTTGAACCTAGCCTTTTACTTAAGATTTGGGCCCTCCCTTCCCTTGAAGAGGCAAATGCAGGCACTTTAGAGAATACAGGAGCCTCGGGTCATCAGGACCTAATTATTCCCAGCAATGAAAATACTGGTTCAGTTTCTCACAGACACTTTCTTCGTTCTGTCAGCCACCATTTTCTGTGTGCATATTATGTGCAGAAAAACATGCTAAGCACCTCACAGGTATCCTAGTAATCTCAGAACCTCCCAGTGATCTGGCCACTGTTAAATGACTAAAGATGTCTGGGATATAGCTCAGTGGTGGGAGGTTTGCCTACCATGGGTGAGTTCAACCCCCAGTGCTGAAAAATACAAAGGAAGGGAAGAAGGGCGGGCAGGCAGGCTGGCTTCACCTGGGCAGCAGCCGGGGAGGTGGCCAGGCCTGACTGCCCACTGGGTGGGCAGCTGAGCCTTGGCCCTTGACTGCCCCTTCTCATCCTGTGTACTGGATTCTCGCTCCCACTTCCTCCTCCTTGCTTCTTCACAAACTCTTTGTGCCTGTGTTCAAGGCGGGTCTGGGTCCCTGAAAGCCCTAGTTGCTGCCCTTGGAGGGCGTGGATGCCTGACACTTCTGTGGCTGCGACGTCTAGAGCAGCGCCACCCAGTGGAGCCTTTTCTGATGATGGAAATGTTCGCTGCAGTCCAGTGCAGGAAACTCACAGAGCTACTGAACATTTGAAATGGGGCTAGTGTAACTGAGGGACTGAACGTGTCATTTGTTTAATTTCAATTAAAAATAATTTAAGCCGGGCATGGTGGTGCACACTTGTAATCCCAGCATTCGGGAGCCAGAGGATTGCGGTTTGCAGACAGCCTCAGCTACTTAGGCCCTTTGCAACTCAGTGAGACCCTGTTCCAAAATAAAGAGTAAAAAAATAGCACTGGGGGTGTAGGTTGGAGGTAGAATGCCCCTGGGTTCCATCTCCAGTACTGCAAATAATAGTAATAACAATAATAATAGTAAGAGTAGTAGTAGTAATTGTTATTTACATTTCAATAGCCACATGTGGCTTGTAACACGTTAGATGTTGTGGGTCTAGGTCATAGCTTTAGAATTTAGTCTGAGCACCTGGCAGATGACAGGCTGGCCATGGAGTTTTTAGCACAGAATCCTGTCTGCCTCTGCTTTCCCATCACTAACGTGGGAAAGAGGATCTATACCTATAGGTTTTTCCATGGCTGTCATACCACACCTGATTTCAGGATTTCAGCACTGAAAGCAAAAACCAGTTTTCTCTGTCTGAGATGAACTGGGCCACAGCCGGGAAGAGCAGTAGCTTAGCCTTCAGAATGGCTGGACCTTCTAGCCGTGGCTTTCCCTAATGAGGCTCCGTGCCCTCAGCTTTAAAATGGACTTGGCAGACAGAGCACAGTCAGACCCCAATGGCACCTGACTTCCCAGTGACACCCAGCTGTGGCTCCGAATGCAGCTCATTCCCAGCATGCAGAGCTTGCCAGGCTGGGCCACTCTGGATGGTGTGACTGCTCTTCTCTCCACAGGAAGAAGTGCTCCGGAAGAGTTTCCAGGACTTGGCCACTGAAGTTGCTCCCCTGTATAAGCAGCTGGCCCCTCAGGCCTATCAGAACCAGGTACTGGGGCGGGCGTCGTTTTCTGCCTGTGTGCTTGCTCGTGTGGGCTCCTTTGTGCTTCCACAGAAAAAGCCCAGAAGTAAAGTGGTGGTGTAATTCTTTAATAAGACCCCATTTTATCCAAGCTAACAGCATCCCATACCATCTCTCCAAAGCCCCTGTTCTTTTTCCCCTCCCCCTGGTAGTCCTCCTCCTCCTCAGGTCTGGTTTCCAGTGCTGAGATCCAAGCTCCTCCTGGAACCCTACATCTCCCAAATGAGGCGATGAGCCCTAGAGATAACCAGGAGGAAGCCATTTCTGCAGGGTCTGGAAAGTAACTTTTTCAGAGCTGGGTCCCCTCAGGCAGTCCAAGTTGAAGGCACCTGGCTTCCCAGGTGCGGAATCAGGGCCGCTCGCCTTGGGTCCATAAGCAGCTCTCCTTGGCCATTCACACAGGTGACCAATGAGGAAATCGCAATTGACTGCCGTCTGGGGCTGAAGGAAGGGCGGCCCTTCTCGGGGGTCACAGCCTGCATGGACTTCTGCGCCCACGCCCACAAGGACCAGCATAACCTCTACAATGGGTGCACTGTGGTAAGGAAGCCCTATCTGCAGCGTGGTCCTCGGAAGGAAGCCTAGCTGTGGTCTGCTGCAGAAAGTGGGCCCAGAGGAGAGGGGGAGGCGGGGCTCTCAGTTACGGGAGGTGTCTGGCCAGACCGCCTTGTCCCACACCTCAGAGAGAGTCTTCAGCAGGCAGATGTGCAGGCTGGGAGCAGGCTCTGTGCCTCGGGTAGGTGCTTTGGGATGCAGCCGGAGTCCCCAGCTGCCCAGAGTGTAGTTCCAAGTCTTTGTGGATTAATTCACACAACCCTGGGGTTCATTTATGTAACAAATGTTCACTGCCTGATAATGGGGAATAAAACAGAGCGCCCACCGAGGTCTGTGATACTCTGTCCCATAGTGAAGAAGGCCCTCCAGAGCATTGAAGTAGGGGAGGGATAAAGTGGCAGAGACGCGGGAACAGCCAAGAATAGGTACACTGGTGCCATTTACTGAGAAGTAGAATAACGGGGAGGCCAGGTTAGCAGCAGGAAATCAAGAGTTCTGTTTCGAGCTGCTAAAACTGTAGGATCACAGATTTGAGGACACCCTAGGTTTAATCTCCAGTATCAAAATTTTTTAAAAAATAATAAAAGAAGCCAAGTGTGGTGGCACATGCTTACAATCCCAGTACTTGGGAGACAAAGAAAGAAGGATCACAGGTCCATGGTCAACCTCAGCAATTTAGTAAGGCCTTCTGCAACTTAGACCCTATTTCAAAATAAAAAATAAAATGGAGCTGGGGCTGTAGCTCAGAGGAAGAATACTTCTGGGTTCAATTCCTAGTACCACACAAAAATATGGAAGTAAAATAAAACTATTTTAAAATATTTTAAATAATATGAAAAAATTTGCCTGAAATCTTGTAAAGACAACTACTGTTAGCATTTGATGACCATTCGGGCACTTGTGTGTCTACACAGCTGCATAAAACTATACAGATGTTTGTATAACTTCCTTCCCATTTTCTCTACATGCTGTACTATGACCTTCTGAACTCTGGGGTGACTCGGCTTTGGGTCAGTGGATATAGATTTGCACTCATATTTGCAGAGGCCGTGTGTATGGCTCCATCATCTCTTGTCTAACCAGTCCTCTCTGGATGGATAGGAAGTGCTTTTGTATGTTTCCCATTTGTAAGCCTCCAGGGGGCCCATCCTCGTCACAGCTTTGTGCAGAGGTGTGGTCGGCTTCTCGAGGACCCAGGACAAAATCACTTAAATTTGTAGGCTCAGAGAGTGCCTGTTCTGCCTACTGGCAATGCTAGATTTTGTCTTTCTTACTCTGCCTGCTTCAGTGGCAAAACATGTAGTCTCAATTCCATTTGTGTCTCTTTTATACTAAAGAGGTTGAACAGCTTGCCTCTTTTAATTTCATCTTTGTGAATATCCCATTTATGTCCTCTACTGTTTATTTTTAAAATCAGGATTACCAGCTGGGAATGGTGGGACACGCCTGTAATTGGGAGGCTGAGACAGGAGGATCATAGGTTCAAGGCCAGCCTTCAGCAACTTAGTGAAACATTGTCTCAAAATAAAATATAAAATAAGGCTAAGGGGTATAGCTTTGGGTTTAATACCCCATATTACACACACACACACACACACACACACACACACACACACACACACACAAAATCAGAATTACTATATCTCTTTTTTTTTTTTTTTTTGGTGGTACTGGGGTGGAACCCAGAGGCTTTCTACCTCCGGGCTACATCCCCAGACCTATTTTTTATACTTCATTTGGAAACAGGGTCTCACTGAGTTGCTGAGAGCCTCACTAGTAGCTAAGGCTGGCTTCGGACCCATGCGATCCTCCTGTCCCAGCCTCCCAAGCACGGGGATTACAAGCGTGCACCACCACGCCCGGCAGAATTACTATATCTCTTGACATCTGTGGGTGTCTTTTAGAAGCACAGCCCCTGTCATATCTTACCCTGTCATTACCTTCACCATGTTTATAACATTGGGTCTTAGTGGCAGGAGACAAGGCACCGGGCAGCACCAGGGTGGGTCAGGAGACACAGGGGGCTGGAGAAACGTGGGTGGGAGATTTTATTGTGGTTTCTACCAGAAGGGACCATCGAGGCAGCGTAGGTGCATCAAGTAGGTTTCTGTGTGGGCCATAAAGGTTGCCTAGGATCTGGCCCTGGGGTGATTTAGAGCAGGGAGAACGTTGGCTTGCTGTGTGAGTTTGATGAGGGAGTTTGTTCAGGTTGTGGGCTCTGGCTCCCTTGGTTCACATATCAAATGCACATTCTCAGGGAGTCATTTACTATCACAGAATTAGCTAGCTATCTCTTCAGAGCCCAACTGCCAGAGTATCAAAAATACAGAAAATGGCCAGGTGTGGTGGCGCACGCTTGCAATCTTCACGCTTGGGAGGCGGAGACTCGAAGCCAGCCGCGCTGGCTTAAGAGACCCTGTTTCCAAATAAAAATATAAAAAATAGGTGTCTGGGAGTGTAGCCCGGAGGTAGAAGGGTTTCCAAGAACCCCAGTACCACAGGCTTGGGGAAGCCAGACGTGGTGGCACATGCTTATAATCCCAGCATTTGGGAGGCTGAGACTGGAGGATCGCGGTTCACGGACAGCCTCAGCTACTTAGTGAGGCCCTTTGCAACTCAGTGAGACCCAGTTTCAAAATAAAGAATTAAAAATAGGGCTAGAGGTGTAGTTCGGAGATAGAATGCATCTGGGTTCAATCCCCAGTGTCTGTCTGTCTGTCTGTCTTCTCTCTCTCTCTCTCTCTCTCTCTCTCTCTCTCTCTCTCTCTCACACACACACACACACACACACACACACACACACACACACACACACACCAAAAAAAAGACTAAAAGGAAAACTATCTTAAAAAGAGTAAAAAGAATTGAGTGCTTAGAACCAAGAGGATAAGGGAGGAAGGTTTGAGGTTCAGCTCAACAGAATGCCGGACTATAGCCCTGTGCCCTGGCCCTGGCCCTGTGCCCTGGCCCAGTCCTCGTCATCACTGTGACCCCGTGCCAATCATCCCGTCGTGTTAGGGGCATATGACAACGTGAGCATCCCCATTTTAGGATTCTACATGTTGGCAGTACTGTTACTTTATGGACCGAGGCAATTGTGCTCTCCAGGTCCTCTAGGAAGCAGGAGAGAGTGCTAGGGCCCGGGGCTGGCCGGCAGTGGGACTGTGGGAGAGGAAGGAGGCAGTCACGTGTCTGGGAACTCGGTCCCCAAGCCCAAGTCTCCTCTTCCCCTGTGCGCGACAGGTCTGCACCCTGACCAAGGAAGACAATCGCTGCGTGGGCCAGATTCCCGAGGACGAGCAGCTGCATGTGCTCCCGCTGTACAAGATGGCCAGCACGGACGAGTTTGGCAGTGAGGAGAACCAGAACGCCAAGGTGGGCAGCGGGGCCATCCAGGTGCTCACCGCCTTCCCCCGCGAGGTCCGCCGCCTACCCGAGCCTGCCAAGTCGTGCCGCCAGCGGCAGCTGGAAGCCAGGAAGGCAGCGGCTGAGAAGAAGAAGATTCAGAAGGAGAAGCTGAGCACCCCAGAGAAGATCAAGCAGGAGGCCCTGGAGTTGGCCGGGGTTCCCACTGACCCAGGTATGACCAGGCTGGCCTGGGACCGTCCTGGGGGGCCCACCCCCACTCCACACTCCTGCGTCACACCGGCAACTCAGGTGGCGAGTCCTGGGGCATCTGCTGAGTTGTCAGAGAGCGATTTGATAGGAGGCAGGAGAAGGTTAGTGCGAGGAGGACTGAGCAAGCCTTGAGGTCTCCTCCAGCAGCGTGCTCACGTATGGTCTCAGGGTCTGAGGAAGGGAGCATCGCCCCAGGGCACGTGAGCACCTGAGTTTCTCTGACCCCCGACCTCGGTCCCTGCAGTCCCAGGTTGGAGAAGCGTTGGTACTTTGGTGCACCACGCTTGCACACTTCACTGGGGTAGGATGAAGACAGCACACACCTCCTCCTTGCACCCCCATGGGGCTGGGGCCTCTGCTTAGGGACATCCAGGGAGCCAGGTCTAGTTCTAAATTGGGCACACTTCAGCACCTCACCTGACCTGCCTCTCCCCAAAGAGAACCCCAGGGAAGGAAGGAGGTTCCAGCCCCACTCCCACTCCAGGCCTCACCGGACTGTGGTGTGCCTGGCTTTTCCACCTTGCCTTCTGCCTTCCCCAGGTCTGTCTCTGAAGGGTGGGCTGCCCCAGCAAAGCCTGAAACCCTCTCTCAAGGTAGAGCCGCAGAACCATTTCAGCTCCTTCAAGTACAGCGGCAACGCGGTGGTGGAGAGCTACTCGGTGCTGGGCAACTGCCGGCCCTCCGACCCCTACAGCATGAACAGCGTGTACTCCTACCACTCCTACTATGCACAGCCCAGCCTGGCCTCCGTCAACGGCTTCCACTCCAAGTACGCCCTGCCGTCCTTCGGCTACTATGGCTTTCCCTCCAGCAACCCCGTCTTCCCCTCCCAGTTCCTGGGTCCTGGGGCCTGGGGCCACAACGGCAGCAGCAGCAGTTTTGAGAAGAAGCCAGACCTCCACACTCTGCACAACAGCCTGAGCCCGGCCTACGGTGGTGCTGAGTTTGCCGAGTTGCCGGGCCAGGCTGTTCCCACGGACGCCCGCCACCCCACTCCTCACCACCAGCAGCCGGCTTACCCAGGCCCCAAGGAGTATCTGCTTCCCAAGGCCCCCCAGCTCCACCCGGCGTCCAGGGACCCTTCTCCCTTTGCTCAGAGCTCCACCTGCTACAACAGATCCATCAAGCAAGAGCCAGTAGACCCTCTGGCCCAGGCCGACTCTACGCCCAGAGATCCCAGTAAGATGAGCAAGACACCTTTGCCAGAGGCATCTCAGAATGGGGGACCCAGTCACCTGTGGGGACAGTACTCAGGAGGTCCAAGCATGTCCCCCAAGAGGACTAACATTAGTGTGAGTGGCAGCTGGGGCGTGTTTCCTCCTGGGGAGAGTGCCGCCATGGTCCCTGACAAGCTTGGTTCTTTCGGGGCCAGCTGCCTCACAGCCTCGCACTTCCCAGAGGGCCAGTGGGGGCTGTTCAGTGGCGAGGGGCAGCAGTCGGCCCCCCATCCTGGAGGGCGGCTGCGAGGCAAGCCGTGGAGCCCCTGCAAGTTCGGGAATAACACCTCTGCCTTGGCCGGGCCCAGCCTGACAGAGAAGCCATGGGGAGCAGGAGCCGGGGATTTCAACTCTGCCCTGAGAGGTGGCCCCGGATTCCAAGACAAGTTGTGGAACCCCGTAAAAGGAGAGGAGGGGAGGATTCCCACCCCCGGGGTGAGCCAGCTGGACAAAGCCTGGCAGGCCTTTAGCATGCCCCTGGGCTCCAGTGAGAAGCTGTTTGGGGCCCTGAAGTCAGAGGAGAAGCTGTGGGACCCCTTCAGCCTGGAAGAGGGGACAGCGGCCGAGGAGGCCCCCAACAAGGGGGTGGTGAAGGAGGAGAAGGGCGCCGCTGGGGAGGAGGAGGAGGAGGAGCTGTGGTCCGACAGCGAACACAACTTCCTGGATGAGAACATCGGTGGAGTGGCCGTGGCCCCCGCCCACGGCTCCATCCTCATTGAGTGTGCCCGGCGGGAGCTGCACGCCACCACGCCGCTCAAGAAGCCCAACCGCTGCCACCCCACCCGCATCTCGCTCGTCTTCTACCAGCACAAGAACCTCAACCAGCCCAACCACGGGCTGGCACTCTGGGAAGCCAAGATGAAGCAGCTGGCGGAGCGGGCGCGGGCGCGGCAAGAGGAGGCCGCCCGGCTGGGCCTGGGCCAGCAGGAGGCCAAGCTCTATGGCAAGAAGCGCAAGTGGGGTGGCGCCATGGTCACGGAGCCCCAGCACAAGGAGAAGAAGGGGGCCGTCCCCACCCGGCAGGCGCTGGCCGTGCCCACAGACTCGGCGGTCACCGTGTCCTCTTACGCCTACACGAAGGTCACTGGCCCCTACAGCCGCTGGATCTAGGTGCCAGGGAGCCAGCGTACCTCAGCGTCGGGCCCGGCCCGAGCCTCTGGTGCTTTGCCCTCACGCCCGGGGGCGGGTTGGGGTGCAGAAGTCTTTCTCTATACATACATATATGGATATGCCTATCATATATATGTATTTATGGTCCAAACCTCAGAACTGATCCGCCCCCCTTTCCCCCACTTCCCCAGCACTTTGAAGAAGAAACTACGGCTGTCGGGTGATTTTTTTTTCCGCGATCTTAATATTTATATCTCCACAATGTTTTAATTTTTCCCCTTGTTTGAGGGGCTTTTATTTTCTTTGTTTTTAAAACTCTATCCTTGTATATCACAATAATGGAAAGAAAGTTTATAGTGTCCTTTCACAAAGGAGTAGTTTTAAATTCCATTTAAAATGTGTATTTATTGGATTTTTTTAAGGCGACAATAGTAATGGTAGCGGGGGGCAGGAAGGGCGGGCAGTGTGCCTTCCTGCCTGGCGAGCCCAGCCCGCCCGCTGGGAGCTGACAGGTTCTCTCGGTCACCCGCCCCTCACCGGCCAAGTGCAGCGTGTAGGCCTGGTCCGTTTCTCCCTCCGTGCGGGCAGGGAGCCCTGGGGACAGCCTCCGTCGTCTCTGGTGGGATTCGAGCAGCTGTAGCAAACTATCCCGGGCCCCTCCCCAGTCGGCGGCAGGGCAGAGGCCGCCTGGCCCCAGAGACGCTGGTCTAGATTTCCCCAGAAACCAGGTTGGCAGTAGACGGCTTCAAGCCTGCTAGTCTCCACACTGAATCCCCTCTGTCCGTTACTCGAGTCACAGGACGTCATGGTTTGCTAGGCAGCACCTCACGCTGTAGCTGGAGTTGGGAGGCTCCTAGGAGCCTCCCCACCACCTTGATAAGCCAATGAATACTGGGCTGAAGGAATTTGTCTAGTGGCAGTTTTTAAAAATCGCCCCAAAGTCTGTGCTGATGCTGATAAAGGGCTACTGTATCTTTAAAAACAAGAAGTTGAACCCAAGCTGTGAAGAGTCAGCGTGCTCCGTGGCTCCGTGCAGAGCCTGGTGCTGTAGTATTGTGCTGGGACTTTCTTGACTCGGCAGGTCGTGTCCTGCGGGAGCTCAGCCGACCAGTGTAACAGCAGTGACTGAATCTGTCCTTATTCCTGGATCTCCACATTGGACCACGGTGCGTGCCCAGCCCACCCCTCCCTGCTCGGCGTGGGGAGGGCCTACACTCAATCCTAGAGCGTAAGAGTCAGACGTTTTCAGCAGGTTGCTATGATTCCCTCCCTCATTGGTGCCAGTTCTCCATTGGATCGTTTTCTCTTTTTCCTCTCTCCCCTCCTTGCCTCGTTAACACACCCGTTCTAAAATTCTGGTGCACTTGTTCAGTTCTTTGAAATGAGATTGTGGTGCTTAATTTTGGTGACAGTGTTGAGAGAGGTTGGTCCTGACAGGTGGAAGCGGCGTCCCTGCCGCGGGGCCGAGGCCGGCCGCACGGCGAGTTTGCTTCTCCTGTGGCGTTAGAAGTGAATCTGAGCTACTCGTGTGGACGTGTGTGGTGAGTGAGGGGACTTCGTCAGGACACAGAGGGGGTGTGGCCACGCAGCGAGTGACAGCCGAGCCCTGAGACAAACGTCAGATACTTAGGAAGCAGCTTGGTTCAGACGTGGGTCTTCGTAAGCTGAGTTTAACAATCAGATAGCAGTGCTGACGGCAAGCTCCTGAGCGCCCAGGTGCCTTGTGTAAGAGCTGGGAACCCACCCGCCGGGAGAGTACTGTAACCCTTGTGGAAGCACTGGCAGAGAGTCGCTGTGAGATGTTTTGAGCATTTATGTTGGTCTGGTTTTAACTGTAAATAGTGAAAGATTTTTTTAAGCACTTTTGCCTAGATTTAAACAGCAACTTGAAAAAAATAAAAAAGTACGTTTTAACATGTAATTGTGGGAGAAATTGTAAATAGTAGCTGAATATTTAACGTGCTTTGTCTCTCCTCCACTTTTACCATATTCTGTAAAATTGCATTTATTTTACAGGACAAAAATGAAATATTATTGCTTTTTGAAATAAATACTCAAGAGCTTATCAGGATTTAGAATTATTCAGAACTCAGATTTATAGGAAAACCTCTGACCTTCCGTTTGACAAGCTAAAGGAAGCAGAGTCTTTAACGAGCATGCTGATTTTCTAGTTTTGAGGAAAAGTTGGGTCCTTTAAATGCTATTTTGCTGATGGCATCAGTACTTTTATGCAGGTCTCATTTGACTCCGTGCTTAGGTAGATGCGGGGGTGCCTTGAAAACTTCATTTTAAATGATCTTAAGCGAGAAATACGATATTTTAGGAAACATTTGGAGAATGTGACCGTCTGTATGGCCCGTGGAAGCCCCAGGTTGGCTGTTGGTTTGGAAGGTCCTGAGTGTAACCCAGGTGATTCTGATACTTGGCATGTGTGGATCTCTGATGTATGTTAAATATGCTCTTCCCCTCGTCACCCTCTGGTAGCAAAGCCATTAGATGAAAGGAGAAATCGATACAAGCTAAAAGCATGTGACGTCTGTCCCCCAGCCCTGGGGCAGCCCGTGGTCACGCACCTCGAGGCGAGGCAGGGGCAGTCTGTGCGGGGTGCTCCCCTCCCCCCAGCAGTGGTTTAAGAGCTAGGTGGTGCTGTTGCTGCGCTCAAGCCCATGCTGATTTTTACACACTACACGTATAACCTACCTCAAATCTCAGTCATTGAAATTAGCATGCTTTAGACAATATATTTAAAAAGTAACTATGCACAGCTCTCTATCCCCCCCTTGCTGCTGAAGGCTTCTTAGAAAGATCAAATTTTTATTTTTTACTGGCACTATCATTTTTTTTAAGTCCTAAAGGTGATTGACAAACATTTTAATCATGAGAAGAAAAATAAAGCCATTGCAACTAAAGAACCTAACAGCATGACCAAGTTTTCAGAATAATATTGTAATAATGGAAAAGGAATGGAGTCTCGCCGTCGCCCCAGCGCGCCCGGTCCGCGGACACGGTCCACGTGCGGTGCAGATGTTCGTTTGGTTCCTTTTTAGCGTTTCGCTTTCTCTTCCTGTTGCGTGCAAGGGAAGTACTTGCGGGTTGTGTGCTAAGAGATTTTTTTTTTTTAAATAAAAATCACTTTGCAGCAGGTTCTCACAAAATAACTGGTGCTAGCTCAAGAAACCATCATCTTCCCATCGGGAAGCTTGACTAAAGGTGTCGCGTGGATTCGGGGGTTTGTGTCGGGTCTGGTTTTTAGCAGGGCCTGGGTTCCCCACACCCCAGCTTCCTGGGTGCTGCTTTGCCTTCTCACTGAGCGGACGATGGTGTGCATGGAAAGGGATCCTGCCTGCCCCCTCTGGTCCTTCCTCCTGCCGCTTTGGAATGGTAGTTTCAGAGCAAGGGATTTTTAAAATGCTAAAGCCAGGGAAGAAGAGGCGGAGTTTAGTCCTTTGTATCAGCAACAGCAGATGTGTGAGGACGGTTGAGGACGAGTTGATGGTGACCTGGTTTTCCCTGAGAACTCCAGCCAGATTTTCTTCTAGAAGTTTAACCACCACGAGATCTCAGGCCAAGGCAGAGCTGGTGGAAAACTCTGATATATCCCTGATGTGCCTCGACCAATATCTCTTTCCTTTTGTTACTGAAGTATGTTTTATGGACTAGGAAGCATTTTTATGAATTGAAATAGTCTAAATAAAATGGTGCTACGGTGTTTTAATGTGACTGTCCCTGATCCTGTCTTGCTGAGGTGCTAATCAACGTTCTGAAACCACAACCAACCAAAAACAAGGTGGGCTCCGTCTCTCTCGGCTTTTATTTTCCCCCTCCTCGTTTGGTGCTGTCTCCTTAGACCTCTGTTTACCATGCTATAATCTGCTCTGAGCAGGTTGTTTTTGTTTCGTTTTACTGTTCTTCCCTCAGTGGCCAAAGAAAGGCAGGTGGAGAAGGCAGCTCCCTCCTGGCTCAGGGGGCGGGGGCCTGTCTGGCTTGGCAGGTGCTTTGGTTTCATGCAGGTGCTTTGGTGTCACGCCTGTCTGCTCAGGCCCAGTGAGAAGAAACAGGGCAGGGCTTGGAGTGATGTCTTCGATGGAGGGGAGTCGGATACTCCTGCCTCTTCTAGCACAGCAGGCATCCTCAGAGCTAGGGCCGCACATCTCCCCCCGTGGCCCAGGGTGCTAAGCAGACGTCTCTGGGAATCTCAAAGGTGCACCAGAGGAGCGCCAGAGGGGCAGCTTCCTCACCTGGCACTGGCCAGCTCTGGTAGACGAGGGGCTCTTTCCCTTGCCAGTCTTGGCCCCAGGGTGGCTTCTGCTCACGGGTAACCCTCGGGTTCAGACGAAAGGCAGGCGCTTTCTTTGGCCCTCAATGCCGCAGGGGCTGCTTTTTAGTTGGTGCTAAATTTCTCCTTGGGTCCACGGACACTGATGTTTTAGAACTCAACAGGAAGCTCCATTCTGCATCATCCACTGTCACAATAAATTTTTTTTAAATACCTCAAAATCAGGACATGGTGACAACTTCAGTAGATCCCATGAGGGTCCAAGACCTTCCGGCTGTCCACTCGATGACATCCTAGACCTGGAAAAATCTGGGGTCATTTGGGTTTTTATTCTTCAGCGGTTAACATGGCCGAATGCCTAAAGGAAGGAGCATGGTTGACCTAATTTGTGCTTTTGAAGAAAATGTGAATTCCCTATGCCCATCTCATCGAGCTTTCTCAGTCATCGTTGCTGTCATTTGAAATGACTCCCCCAAAACCTAGTTTTATTAGCCGGCCACCTCTGCTGTAGAATGTGGCCAACTTCATCACACCCTGGACCAAAATCACATTTTTGAGGTGCATACCCCAGCATAGGTTATACAGTCCACGCCCACACGTGCATAGTTTCTCCCGCGACAAGCGCAGGCCCGTCTGCGCCCAGCCCTTCCTCCGCTGAGCCGCCGGCAAGAGCAGAGCAATAGGCTTCTCCCCTGAGCAGAGACTGCGGCACAGTAACGCCGGGTCCGTGGTTGGTCTTTGCCTAAGAACCAGTGAGCTGTCTGGCCTGCTTCCTCATCTGCTTCTCTTCCGATATCAGGGATGCTGTTGTAGTGGTATTGTCCGTGCGCCCCTCGTTTTGACTTCCCACATTCAGGGGGAACTCGTCACTCCTCACTTGGGGACTTAAGATACTGATTGGCTCATTTGAACATTCCAGACTTCCTTGGTTCTGATACCTTTTTTTATTTTGTTTTCTTTTGAGGGGAAAAAAAAGGGGGAGAAAAGCAGGAGCGATTGTCATTTCTTTTTCATGTATTTAATTAAAGAAATAGGGCAGGTTGTCTCCTGGCATATTGATACGTTAGACTTAGTCAAGAACCTTTGTAGCTTTCTGATGTGTTTTATTTCTTATCTCTTTGAATTCCTGTTTGGTTACTTGGCTTCCAGTGGAGGTGAACTTAACAACCATACTTGAATATTCCGTCTTGACTTTGTGAACTGTGGCTACTTGAAATGAAGTTTATCTGGGGTTGATGGATGAATGGTAGATTTTTGCAATGTCTCAAGGCAATAGGATGTGTATTATTAAACTGTAGATATTCTTAGTACAGTAAATTTATGCCGATAATTTTATTTTGTATAATTTTTACCTTTTTGTTAATATTTTGTTCCTTCCACTTCATTGGTTTGCCTCCTGAGCTACCCCTCCTTACCCTCCCTGTTCCCCCAGTGTTTCGGTAAATTTAATTTAGGGTGCCTAGAAATTGCAAGTATGTATCCTTTTTTTTTGATTTGTATTTTATTATAATTTCCACAAACAACTGGGTTTGTGACTGTATTACTCCTGGTATCTTTAAAATATTGTGGGTGTTTTAATAAATTTTATATTTATTTTTTGCACTCAAATTCAGTGTGAGTCTTTTTTTTTTTTTTTTTCCTCCTTGAACCTGAACTTGGTTTTGACTTAAGGGCCCCGAGAACACTCTTCCAGCATGTGTTGCAGAAGAATCAAGCAATCCCTTACCGGTAGCAGCACCAGCGCCTGACCCTCCTCGCTCTGCCACCTGGATGAAGCCGCGCTCGGCGACCGCGTGCTGTCGACGTGGGGGCGAAGGGGAGAGGCAGAGATGGCCTCTCCCTCATCTGTTTCTCCTTTGTTTTTCTTTCCTTTTTTGTCCCCGTTTCTCATTCGACACTAAATTTTTACCTTCCGGTGGTCCATTTGCTAAGGATGCCCACGCTCCTGTTCCTCAGGTCTGTCTGACCGGCTGGGTTGAGGTGGACCGTGGCTTTGCTCCAAGCGGGGTTGAGAAGGCAGCGCCTCCGCCCTTGGCTCCTATCAGAAGTGGGTGCAGCTCCCACCATGGTGCAGAGGAGGGTTGGGGGTCTTTAAACCCTGGAAAAGGACCTAGTCCAGGTCCATCCCAGAGTGTAGGAAACTGAGGGTCCATGGTCATTATTTTTTTTTAAAGTACTAGGGAAGGAACCCGGGAACATTCTACATCTGAGCTACACCCCCAGACCTAATTTTTTATTCTGAAACAGGTTCTCACTGAGTTACAAAAGTTTTCACTAAGTACTAGCTGAGGCTGTCCTCGAATTGTGATCCTCCTGTCTCAACCTCCTAATGCTGGGATTACAAGCGTGTGCCACCCTGCCTGGCTAAGTTCAGCCATTTTAAACAGACTCTTCAGCTCCTCCTGCCTGTTTTGAATTTTCACTTTGTCAACAGTATTCATTGTCCCTGCCCAGCTGCACAGCTCAGATATGACACAACTCAGTGTCCTATCCTGACACCCACCCAACAATAACCATATCAGAAATTCTGCTTCAGCCAGGCTTGGTGATGCATGCCCATAATCTCAGTAGTTAGGAGGTTGAGACAGGAGGATCACAGGTTCGAGACCAGCCTCAGCAACTTGGCGAGGCTCTCAGCATCTTAGTAAGACTTTTTTCCAAATAAAATAAGATAGAGAAAAGCTGTATCTTGGAGATAGAATGCCCCCGAGTTCAATCTTCAGTACCAAAATGAAACAAAACAAAAAAGGTTCTACTACTCGTGTCCTCTGGAACCCTGAAGAGCTGCTGGTCACCTTCATGCCTCCCACCTACTCTGCAGGTAACAGGCAGTCATCATCCTGGGGGAGCAATGAGGCCCTGGAAATATGATCAACCTACATAACCCAGGGCCCGGACCTGGGGGAGCCACAGGACACCATGCAAGAATGAAGGCACAGCTTTGCCAAGTCCAGCCCCGGCAGCCCCAGCCACTGCCACCTCCAGAGGGCTTGGCAGGGGCCCCCTTCCTCTCCTCCCAGCCGCCTCCTGTGTTCCCAGCCTCTACACACATGCTGATCCCTGCCCTGGGAGGACATACTATACCCATAACTCCCTTTCTCCTCATCTCAGACTCAGGTCTGTGCGGACCCGATACTGCTGTCCAGCTGGCCCACACCTTTCCCACACCGTCCTGTCACCACCACACGCCCACTGATGGGGACAACCTCCTGCTTCACTTAGACATCCCTCAGGCGCCTGTGCCCTTCTCCAGAAGGAGCTGTCTCCCAGGCCTGGAGCCTGCAGTCTGTGTCCTTCATCCACCCAACACACCACACACTCACGCGCGCATACACACACACAACCAGAAACCCTCCTGGGCTCTGTGGACAGTAACGTGCACGTGCACGCGCGCACACACACACACACACAAAAAAAAAAAAAAAACTTCCTGGGCTCTGTGGACAGGAACACAAGACCCCAAAGTCTTCCCCTTCGTGGCCTGCTCTGTGCCACAAGAGAATCAACTCCATCTTAACAGCTGTGCTATGAACCCCTCCAAGGCCTTGTCCAGCCACAGGCTTACTCCGTAACCAATGCCAATGATTCTCCAAACCATGCCCAGCCCTGGCCTCGCTCATGAGTTTGTGCTGCTGGCTGGCTCTAGGGGGCTGTTTGGCAGAGCCAAAGTCTTAAGTGCAAAGCAGCCGTAACCGAGCTCTCAGCTCCCTGCCACGTTGCCCATTTTGTCCTGGTTATATCCTGACACCCACCAAGTCTAGATTCTACCTCTCAGCACCCTCAAACCTGCCACTCCTTGCCCTTACTAGCTGCCCACATTCTAGTTATACAGGCTGTACTGACAACTCCAGGAGAAAACACCTTTACAGACAACCGTGTGATCCTCCGTCACTCGCAGCCTCCTGCCCCTGGGTGGGGCCGCGCCGCAGAAGGACCGCACCAGAGCCCTTCAAATCTGGGGGCCCCGGAAAGCAACTTCTCATACTTTGGTTTAAAGGTGAGATCCTTCAGACAGGTTAAATTACTTGCTCAGTACTAGCCAGGCAGTAGCAGAGCCCAGGCGCAACTGGGTACATCTGATGCCGAAGTCTGTGCCCTGTCCAAATATACCCATTTCTAGCCAGGCGTGGTGGTACACACTTGTAATCCCAGTATTCGGGAGGCTGGGACCTGAGGATCGCAGTTCATGGACAGCCTCAGCTACTTAGGCCCTCTACAGCTTTAGTGAGACCCTGAGAAGATGGAAAGTCCTTGAGAGCATTATGTTAAGTGAGATCAGCCAAGCACAGAAGGAGAAGGTACATATGTTTCCTCTAATATGCCCAAACTAGGAAACACAGAGGATACCAGTGGGACTCCAGATAATGGAGGGGAAATACCAGCAAAGCTTGAATGGTAAGATAGGAGAGGAGGAAGGCTGATCTTGATTAATGAGGGTCTACATCTGAATATGTATAAAATTATGAATATGACATGGTTAACCTGGACAACCATTGGTGGGAGGGGGGAAGGGAAAACGGGGGCGGGGGGGAGAGGGCACCAAATATAGTTTAAATGTATACTATTTGTGTTCAATAAAAAAATTTGTTTAAAAAAATACAAATACAAAATTGGGTAGGGGGTATATAGGTCAAATGTCCCTAGGCTCCATCCCCAAATCCACACACACAAAAAATATATCCATTTCTTCTCCATCCTGAGACCCATGTACCCAAAGGACACATATTGTTCTAGCCAGTGGGAGTCTGCCCACAAGCAGAGCATAGGGCCCATAGGTCTGTGAGCACAGGAGGCACCGTTTGCAACAGGGTGGCTCTACAGGCAGCCCTGTGCTCTTCAGGACATCTTCAACAGGTATCAACATCTGAAGAGCTTAGATTCTAGCCCCCATTTCTGAAGACTCAGATTCTAGCCCCCATTCCATCTCCACACCGAGCTCACCAAGGTCAGTCTCTCCCTGCAAACAACCTTCCTGAAACCAGACTGAACAATACTCTCTCCCTGGAATTCTGCTCAATACCCCCTCCCCATTTGATACTGCTCTCAGGATAAGGTAAACATCTGAACTTTGTCCCAGGGCCTTTCAGGATCCTGCCCTAGCTTGCATCTCTAGAACTCTATAGGCTACGAGGTATCTTTCTGGAATTTACATGTTGGTGCCTCTCTCCAAGTGGCCTTTCAAAGATAAAGGGCTTCCAGGCTATCAGTAGGGCCAGAAGTACCACCCAAAAGTCACTCCGCCCTAACTCCACTAAAACAGTTCTTTAGGGCTGGTGACCCTTCTGTCATCCTGAAAACCCTTCAGATTTGAGAGGCCACTTCAGCTTAGCGAGGCCCTGTTTGGAAAAGGGCTGGAGGTGTATCTCGGAGGGAGAATACCCTCAGATCAGGAAACGGCTATAGAACATTAAAGAATACATGATAAGACTGAAAACGTGGCTCATTAATAGAGCCCTTGCCTAGCATGTGTGAGGGCCTGGGTTCAATCCCCAGGACTACCACACGCGCGAGCGTGCACACACACACGCACACGCACACAGAGTTTAAAGAGAGTATATAATGAGCGGGGCATGGTAGCACAAGCTTGTAATCCCAGTACTTTTGAGGCTGAGACAGGAGGATCCAGGTTCACAGTCAGCCACAGCTACTTAATGAGACCCTCTGCAACTTAGTGAGACCTTGTTTCAAAACAAAAAATAAAGCCAGGCGTGGTGGCGCACGCTTGTAATCCCCGCGCTTGGGAGGCAGAGACAGGAGGATCGCGCAGGTTTGAAGCCAGCTGCACGCACTGGCTTAGGAGACCCTGTTTCCAAATAAAAATGTAAAAATAGGTCTGGGAGTGTAGCCCGGAGGTAGAAGGGCTTCCAAGAACCCCAGTACCACCAAAATAAATAAATAAATAAATAAATAAATAAATAAATAAATAAATAAAATAAAAATAAAACATCGGGCTGGGGGTGTAGCTCAAAGGTAGAATTGAACCCCTGGGTTTAATCTCCATCATCCCTTCAAAAAATAAAAAATAAAAGAATATATAATGAAATGCAAGCAGCCATTACAAAACAGCAATATAAGAACAGCACTGCTTGATCAGGTTCCTGCCAGCCTCAGCAGCTTAGGCCCCTGCAACTTTGTGAAACCTTGTTTCAAAATACAAAGATAATATTTTTAAAAAGAATAAAATAGGGCAGGGGTATGGCTCAGAGGTAGAATGCCCCTGGATCCCATCTCCATAAGAGCACAGAAATGCCTCTTGAGAATACTGGCAGTTTCCAATAAAGAATAAGCGATTGAAAATCAGTATCCAAAGGCCGCCCGGAAGAACACCGTTGTGAACAAGGCCAGGTACGGACAGCAGCCCCCAAGCATGGGGGATGTGGCCTGTCCCACCAGGAAGTGAGAGTCCGGGCATCACCTCCTTCCTGCTAGTCGGCTGAGCGAGCATTTCTGCACAGGGCATCTTAGCTCATGAGCCGTGTTTTCTCCTGGAACCTGGAGCACAGGCCTCCCCCGTACCCCTCTACTACTCCCTTCTACTTTGCTCTCAGCCGGTGCTGTGCTGGGCACCTGGGGTCCAGGGAAAGCCCGTGAGCTGGGTCCACCTGGAGTGTGATAAGAACACAAGGAGCAGGCCAGACCTAGGCAAGAGGCTCGGCAAGGACCCCGCAGCTGAGGCTGCAGCCGCCCGGCTCGGGGAGGGAGCCAGGTCTCGGCTCTGTCGCGCAAGCTGCGTGGCCTTGGCGATGCACCTCGCCTGGCTTGTCTGAGCCTCGGCTTCCCCACTTGTAAAGTGGGAGTCATTATACTTAACCCTTAGCTTTGTGGAAAGACTCCCAAAAGCTAACATTTATAAAGTGCCTGGCACAGCATCTGGCGTACTGCGCCGCTCACTGTAGCTATACGGCCCTCGTTCCCCGCCATGGATGACCAGGGTCAGTAGGGAGCAGACAGAGGGAGCGAGAGCAGGTCATTCCGGCAGGGGCTCGGCATGTGCACAGACCCAGAGAAGTGCACGCACACCATTCAGCGACGTGGAAGTAGTTCCATGCTAGAAAGAAACGATGCCTGCCCAGAAGAGACTACAAAATGGCAGGGCCAGAGAAGAGGTGTGTGAGCCATGCTATGCATGTGGGCACCGCCAAGCAGGTATGAGCAAGGAGCGGCACGGTGGACCAGAGGCCAAAGACTGGGACAGAAACCTAGAGGAGAGGTGGCCGTGGTGCCCCCTGAGGGGGGAGGAGTAGAGAAAGCATCTGTAGAGAGCTCAGGGAGGGAGAAGAAGCAGGACTTGGTGACCGTATCTGGAGGGACAGAGGAAGGCATAGGTGACTTCCAGGTTCCCGGGTTGGACACCACAGTGACACCATTCCCTAAGACAGCACAGGGGAGGGAAGGAAAGGAGAGAGAGAACTTGGGGTGGGCATCCAAAGGAGGACTCTCACATCCACGTGGAACATGAAGGATCTGAGGCCCCCTGGGTGTCCAGGCAGCCCTGGGGCCAACGCAGAGCTGTCTGCAGCCCAGGGCCATCAAAGGCCGAAGCAGGGAGAAGGGAAGGGAGGGAGGTAGAGGGGTGACTGGCCAAGAAGGAAACAGCTCTCCAGAGGGCGAGGCCGGGGGGGGGGGATGGGGGGGTAGGGGAGTGCTGGGTGTTAAGTTGGGTCCTGCACTCATGTGACTTTGTGTCACATGACCTCTGCAGGGCAAGGGAGGGGCTGAAACCCCCGCGAGAATTGGGCGTTCCCACGAGTAAAACCCCCATCTCGCGAGATGCATGCCTTTAAAAGGAGAGCCCGCGTCCTCTAGCTTCGGACAGGCGCGCGGGCCCCACAGTGCCTCTACCCTGATCCCCGGGAGAGCCGTGCCATTAAAACTTTACATGCCACGTGTACCGGACCTCTCTCGTGTTTTTCACACTCCGCCGTGCGCACATTATTTTTATTTTACTCGCATTTAATTTTTTATTTTACTTATCATTTGGTGCCGAAACCTGGGAGAACTCTTGGGTCCCTGCCCATTTTTTTTTTTTTCTGTTTTCTCTTTTTATTTTTACTCTCTTTTTGAGCCCCGGACTCTCCGACCCGCCAGCAGCTCGACTGTGAGGTCCCACACCAGCGCTCCGCTTGCAGGCGTTGTTCCCACCACTGCCGCCGCTGCTGCCCCGTGCCTGCCCGGACCGTAAGCCATCTTTTCAGCCCCGCGCTCTCCGGGAGAGCCGGCGGCCTTCTTCCTGCCCCGGGCTCTGCTGAGAGTCCGCGGCCATCTTTCCAGCCCCGAGCTCTGCTGAGAGCTCACGGCCATCTTTTCGGCCCCGCGCTCTGCTGAGAGCTCAAGGCCGTCTTTCCGGCCCCGCGCTCTCCGGGAGAGCCGGCGGCCATCTTTCCAGCCACGAGCTCTGCTGAGAGCTCGCGGCCATCTTTCCAGCCACGAGCTCTGCTGAGAGCTCACGGCCATCTTTTCGGCCCCAAGCTCTGCTGAGAGCCGGTGGCCATCTTTTCCCGCCCATGTGCTCTCTTCCGGAGCGCCGGCGGCCATCTTCCGCGGCCACCACCGCCGGGGCGTGCAGGCTCCACCGGCCGCCAGGCTGCTAGTTCCACCCGCCCGGAGCCAGGCTCCTTGGGTGATGCTGGCACCTGTTCTACTTGCTGACCTCCTGCACGGGCCAGGAACTCTGCCTGCTGCTTGGACCTCCTAAAACCGCCGTTCCCGCCTGCCCACGCCGCCCGCCGCTGGAATGGGACCGCGCCGCCCGTGGACTGCGCCACACTGCGCGCCTATGTCTTCTCCGCGCCTGGCGTTGCTTAGACCCGCCTGCCGGGGCCGCCTGCCTCCTCCATCTAGGCGGCCGCCACTCTGCTAAACAGCCCCCAGCCCGCCAAGTCCAGCCCGCGCTCCAGCTGGTTCCTCCACTCGGACTCGCGCCCTGGCGCCCTTCACCCTGTGCCTGCCCACCCCTGCTGCCTGGGCCTGGCCATTCCGGTAAGCAGCCACATGGGATTACGCGGGGGGGGGGGAGGGGGTGGTCGCCAGCTTTGGCCCGCCATCTTGCACACGTGGAATCACTGGGGGGCCGCCATCTTGGCCCCACCATCTTTAACCCCTCCCACCTCATGGCCTCACTGGAGGCCTCGCCATCTTTAACCCCTCCCACCTCATGGCCTCACTGGAGGCCTCGCCATCCTTAACCCCTCCCACCTCATGGCCTCACTGGAGGCCTCGCCATCTTTAACCCCTCCCACCTCATGGCCTCACTGGAGGCCTCACAATCTTTAATCCCTCCCACTTTCCACTCCTAACCAATCCTAGGAGTCGGCGGCCATCTTTCCGGCCCGAGCCAGGCAGCTTGGCACTTGCTCTGCCTGCCAACTGCCTGCGCGGGCCAGGACCTCTGCCTGCCGCTTGTACCTCCTAAAGCACCGTTCCAGCTTGGTTCTCCGGTCACCGCCGGGACCTCTGGCCGGTTTGCCCCACCCGCCCCGAGCCAGGCTCACTGGCGGTGCTCCTCGGGGCCCAGCCTCAGCGTCTGGCGCGTGCCTGGAAGCCATTTTGTCTCCACGCCGCCTGCCCGGCAAGCCATGCCGCCTGCGCACCCCCACTGATCCCACCTGCGCCAGCCGCCAGTGCCGTCCACACCAGCCACCAGCATCCATGCGCCCCAGCTCCACCACGCTCCCAGCAGCTTCTCAGCGCTTCTGTCGCAGCCAGCGCTGGCTGGCAACACTTCACTCCGGTAAACTGCCTCCTTCCCTTGGTTAGCGGGTTCCGGACTTGGGTCTTCCGGTCCACTGGGACCCAAAAATCCAAGCGCTTGGTGACCCATTGTCCCCCGGTCCACTGGGACCACCGTGTGGATGACCAGGTCATCCTCCGGTTTTGAGAAGGAATGAAGATGTTCTTCCCTATTTCTTAACCTCTGTTTCCGAACGATTGAGCAGGGAAATCGGGGACGCCCATTTCCTGTTCTTCGTTTCCGCCTGCGAACCAATTATGGGGAGTCGAACCTTTATACTAGCAGATGCCCTGAGAGCCTGTCTGCCTTGATACGAGTTGGGAAATAGGTTGCGGTGGCCCAGGAATAGTTAGGAACTTTTATAAGCGGTCTGGTATCCCTCCAAATGCTCTCCCCCATCAGCTTCCATTTATTTTCCTGCCAGCTGCCATTTTGTGATGGCGCATAGTCACTGCCTGGTGATGTCACAGTCACCATCTTGGCCTGCGCCAGACTGCAATTTTGCTGGGTGGCCCGCTCGGGCGCGCCCTAGGTGCTGCGGGAAACGACAGGCCGGGGCTGGGGCGACACTCTCTGTCTGCCCGTGCGTAGTCCGCGTTGCCATTCTTGCTGGACACCCGTCTCAGGATGTGCTCTTTGTGAGTATAGGTCCGTCGCAGCTGACAGAACCTTAACATAGCATCTAAGTTTTAACTCCAGAGAGAAACAGGCGGAAATGGAGCATACACTCCGACTTTGCCAAAAAGCAGATCCCTGGTAGCTGCCCTTCGGCTGGCGGTGGCGGCTCAGCCCTCTGGAGCGCCACCTAGGTGTGGAGGACTGCAACAACAACTACCTCCAGGAGCCTGCCTCAAGTGGGGCAAAGCCACGCCTACCAATCAGACTGCTCGGCGTGTGGCCAGGAGGGCCACTGGAACAGTGCCCTTGGAAAAGGGTGAGCCCCAGGTGCCTCAACACAGGGGGAGCACCTTTCCAGACCAGGCCCCGCCGCTGGCCCTACTCAGCCTGGCTGAAGACTGATGGCTCCTGGATCCCTCAACCTCCATCCTCTTTGCCAGCTCAGGGTAGCTCTCCAGGTACTGAGTAAGCCAGTCTCCTTTTTGGTCGCCTGCTCAATCTCATGATTTGTTTTTTTCTTTAATAGCCCTTGCCTGTTCAAGCCTCCTCAAGCGCATATCACTAAGCTGTCCAGGGTAACCTCCAATTCGCACTGCAGCTATGCACCCACCTGCACCCCCTTCTGGGGGACTGAACTCCCGACTCCTCCCGGCCTGGGGCCCCTGACGACGCCCCTTGACAGCAGGAAGAAGCTAGAGGGTCCAATCGTCATCCATTATCCCTACCATCAAAAGGCCGGAATGTTAAGTTGGGTCCTGCACTCATGTGACTTTGTGTCACATGACCTCTGCAGGGCAAGGGAGGGGCTGAAACCCCCGCGAGAATTGGGCGTTCCCACGAGTAAAACCCCCATCTCGCGAGATGCATGCCTTTAAAAGGAGAGCCCGCGTCCTCTAGCTTCGGACAGGCGCGCGGGCCCCACAGTGCCTCGCCCTGATCCCCGGGAGAGCCGTGCCATTAAAACTTTACATGCCACGTGTACCGGACCTCTCTCGTGTTTTTCACACTCCGCCGTGCGCACATTATTTTTATTTTACTCACATTTAATTTTTTATTTTACTTATCACTGGGAAGGGAGGCAGGGAAGAAGACTCGGACCCGCTGCACAGGTCGTGCAGGTTTTGAAGGTGGATGAACCAGGATTTGTGTTGGGATTGAATGTAGGTTGTGAGAGGGGAGGAGGAGTCCAGAATCGCTCCCAAGTTTTGGTCTGAGTAACTGGCAGAAAAGCTCTGCCATTAGCACAGCGGAGAGCAAACGCTGAAGAGCCATGCGGGGAGGCTGCGCACAGCTGGCCGCAGGGTTGGGAGCCGATCAGACATCCAGGCCCGGCAGAGTTTTTGTTGTTGTTTTGTTTTTTTTGTTTTTTGTTTTTTGGTGGTACTGGGGTTCCTGGACACCCTTCTACCTCCGGGATACACTCCCAGACCTATTTTTTATATTTTTTTAATTTGGAAATAGGGTCTCCTAAGCCAGCGAGGCTGGCTCTGAACCAGTGTGATCCTCCTGTCTCCGCCTCCCAAGCACGGGGATTACAAGCGTGCGCCACCACGCCCGGCATCTGGCTGCTTTTTAAATTCCCATGTGTCAGCAACCGTCATGTCATGGCAAAATAAAATAAATATCATGGTAAAGGAAAGTATAGCTGGCTTCCGTGGTAAACACCTGTAATCCCAGCTACTCGGAGGCTGAGGCAGGAGGAACGCAAGTTGAAGGCCAGCTTGATCAACTTAAGTCCCTATCTCAAATAAAAAGGAAGCCGGGCGTGGTGGTGCACGCTTGTATTCCCCAGTACTTGGGAGGCTGAGACGGGAGGATCACACAGGTTCGAAGCCAGCCTCAGGTACTTGGTGAGGCTCTCAGCAATTTAGTGAGACCCTGTTTTCAAATAAAATATAAAATAGGTCGGGAGTGTAGCCCAGAGGTAGAAAAGCCCCTGAGTTCCATCTCCAGTACCAAAAAAATAATTATATACACACATAATAAAAAGGAAGGGAGCATGATAGCCCACACTTGTAATCCCCAGTACTTGAAAGGCTGAAACAGGAGGATCACAGGTTTGCGGCCACCCTCAGCAACTTAGTAATGTGCCCGCCATAATTTAGTGAGACCCTGTTTCAAAATAAAGACTAGCCGGGCGTGGTGGCGCACGCTTGTAATCCCCGCGCTTGGGAGGCAGAGACAGGAGGATTGCGCAGGTTTGAAGCCAGCCACGCTGGGTTAAGAGACCCTGTTTCCAAATTTTAAAAAAATATATAAAATAGGTCTGGGAGTGTAGCCCGGAGTTAGAAGGGCTTCCAGTAACCCCAGTACCACCAAAAAACAACAAACAAACAAACAACAACAACAAAAAAAAAGACTAAAAAATAGGGCTGGGGGTGTAGCTGGGAGGTAGAATGCCCCTAGGTTCCATTCCCAGTACTACAAGAATAAATAATAAAAGTAAAAAGGAGCCTGATGCAGTCACATTCCTGTAACCCCAGCAATTTAGGGAGACCCTGTTTAAAAAAAAGAAGTAGGGCTAGAGGTGTAGCTTAGTGCTTCAGCCCCCAGTGACACATGCATGCATGCACACGCAAAGTAAAAAGGGCTGGGAATGTAACTCAGTGGTAGAGAGCCCCAGGTTCAATCCCCACTCTCCTCCCTACACCCCCAAACACACACATAAGGATTTGTGTGTGTGTGTGTGTGTGTGTGTGTGTATGTGTGTGTGTGGTACTGGGGATGGAACGCAGGGGCATTCTGCCTTCAAGCTACACCCCCCAGCCCTATTTTTTATTCTTTATTTTGAAACAGGGTCTCACTGAGTTGCAAAGGGCCTCACTAAGTCACTGAGGCTGGCCTCGAACCACGATCCTCCAGTCTCAGCTTCCCAAATGGTGGGATTACAAGCGTGAGCCACCACGCCTGGCTTACATTCTTGGGTTTTTTATTGCGTAGACTTTACTGTTAGAGCAGTTTCGAGTCTATAGAAAAATTGAGCAGGAAATACAGAGTATCCCTATATACCATCTCATAGCCCTCCACCCGGGTTTCCACTGTTACTAACATTTTACATTAGGGTGGTATGTTCGTTATAATTGGTGAGCCAGCGGTGATCATTGTTAACTAAAGTCCCTGGTTTCTATTAGGGTTCACGCGTGGACCCTCCATCCCAGCATCACGAAGAAGAGCTGCACCTCTCTAGAAATTATCTTGCTCCACCTAGGTACCTCCCACCCTGGTGCCACTTAGCTCTTGTTCTGTGTTCATACGTGTGTGTGTGTGTGTGTGTGTGTGTGTGTGTGTGTGTGTGTTACTGGGGATTGAACCCAGGAGCATTCTACCTCCATGCTATTCCCCCAGACCTATTTTATTTTTATGTTGAAACAGAGTCTTGTACTTGCTGAGGCTGTCCTCGAACCTGCAATCCTCCTCTCTCAGCCTCCCGAGTAGTGGGATTACAAGTGTGCAGCACCATGCCCAGCAACGTTTTTGTCTTCTTTACATGTGATATAGTTGGAATCAACAGCGTGGGTCTTCTTCAGATTAGCTTCTTTCATTTACCAACTTGACTTTAAAGTTCCTCTATATCTTTTTGTAGTTTGATTCCCCTCCTCCTCCTCCTCCTCCCCCCCCCTCATTTTTTTTGTCATACTGAAGATTGAACCCAATAATGTTTTATTTCCGAGCTGCATCCTCAACCTTTTTAAAATTTTTTTATTTTGAAACAGGGTGTCATTAGGTTCCTGAGAGTCTCACCGCATTGCTAAGGCTGTCCTCAAATCTCCAATCCTCTTGTTTCAGTCTCCCAAGTACTGGGATTAAAGGCATGTGCCACCATGCCTGCTAGTTCATTTCTTTTTTTCTTTTTATTTATTTATATTTTATTTATTTATTTTGTGGTGCTGGAGATTGAACCCAGAGGCATTCTACCTCTGAGAATTTTTCTACCCAGAAAAATTCTACCTTGAATTTTTATTCTTTATTTTTTATTTTTGTGTGCGTGTGTGGTACCCGGGCTTTTCTACCTCTGGGCTATACTTCCAGACCTATTTTATATTTTATTTGGAAACAGGGTCTCACTAAGTTGCTGAGAGCCTCACTAAGTAGATGAGGCTGGCCTCGAACCTGTGCGATCCTCCTGTCTCAGCTTCCCAAGCGCAGGGATTACAAGCGTGCGCCACCACGTCTGGCTTTATTCTTTATTTTTTGAAACAGGGCCTCACCAAGTTGTGGAGGGCCTCACTAAGTAGCTGAGGCTGGGCCGCAAGCCTGGATCCTCCTATCTCAGCCTCCCAAAGTACTGGGATTATAAGCACATATCACCATGGCTGGCTTGTTTTTTATTTTTATTTTTTGAGGTGTGAGTTTTTGTTAGGAAGGGAAGTTGTTGACTTACACAGCAGCAAATGAAGAGTGAGCAAGGAAACTCCCTGCTGTCACACACAGACATGACCTCCATAATGTGGGAGAGAAGGCGTTTCAATTTGCGACCCCTGCCCAGGGTGTCAGGTGCTTTCCTGTTACACTAATACTTGTGGATTCCTATGAAGCAGGAATACAGGAAGAGCACGGAAAAGTTGCTTAATGAAAGGAAACGCCCAAAGAATAAGGGTGGGAGTACCGAAATTAAGACGCCATGGATAGGCCGGTGCCGGGGCCTGCCCAGCGGCGAGGCCGGTGCCGGGGCCTGCTGAGCGGGTCTGTGAGCAGGCCGGTGCCCAGGCCTGCTGCACAGCAAAGGGCCAGCGGGTCCCTGCAATCGTGCGGGCAGGAAGCACTTGAAGCTGCTGAGGACTCACCCTATCTCTCAGCAGATTGCCAGATCCAAGTGGCCTCTGTTTAAAAAATTGGGTGTGAGGGGATCATCTCATCAAAGTCACTCACCTTCTGGCAGTCAGGATTTCAGCAAATGGGAATCAGTGTGGAAAATAAAAGGAGGACTTCAAGGAAGAGATAAACTGTAATTGATCAGATGTGAAGAAGTAGAAACTCTAACACATTATCGGTGAGATTGCAAATTAATGCAAACACTTTGGAAAACAGTATGGAAGATCCTCAGAAAAATGAAAACGAACTTACCATAAGATCCAGCAATACCACTTCTGGGTATCTACCCAAAAGAATGGAAACCAAACCAATGCACGAGTATCTACGTTCATAGCCGCACAATTCACCATTGCCAAACTGTGGAACCAGCCAAGATGTCCATCAACAGATGAGTAGATTACAACACTGTGGGATATGTACACAATGGAATTTTACCCAGGAACCCCAGTACCACCAAAAAAAAAAAAAAAAAAAAGTAAATGAAGGCCGGGCGTGGTGGCGCAAGCTTGTAATCCCTGCCCGCTTGTAATCCCCGCCCTTGGGAGGCAGAGACTGGAGGATCACTGTTTGCCACAGCCTCAGTAACTTAGGCCCTTTGCAACTCAGTGAGACCCTGTTTCAAAATAAAGAATAAAAAACAGGGCTGGGGGTGTAGCTCGGAGGTAGAAGGCCCCTGGGTTCCATCCTCAGTACCCCTCAAAAATTTTTTTCAAAGGTGCAGGTGGAAGAGTTGGGGAGTGACGAGCTGGGGTCATAGTCCAGTGGTTAGCGCACTCCTGGGTCCAATCTCCAGGACCCAAAACAAATAGATGAAAAGCACATCCAGTCATTAGCTCAAGAAGTGTTGCTAGGCCGGGCGTGGTGGCGCACGCTTGTAATCCCCGCGCTTGGGAGGCAGAGACAGGAGGATCGCGCAGGTTCGAAGCCAGTCGCGCGCGCTGGCTTAGGAGACCCTGTTTCCAAATAAAAAATGTAAAAATAGGTCTGGGAGTGTAGCCCGGAGGTAGAAGGGCTTCCAGGAACCCCAGTACCACCAAAAAAAAAAAAAAAAAAAAGAAAGAAAGAAAGAAAGAAAAAAGTGTTGCTAAGAGGACAGCAAAGTGGATTACTTATCAGCTCAAGAATGACCATGACTCGGAATATTAGCATCCTGGCGTGATTATCACCATCCTCTCTATTTCCAACCTTTTTCAGAAAATGCAAGCAGAGGGGAAATTAGAATATTAATAGAAGACTCGGGGAAGAGGCAAAGGCTGGTCCACAAGTAGTAGCCGGCAGTAAAAAGCGCTTGGAGGGAACAGTGAAGGAGCTGAATCGTGCTCGGGAGCACCAGGCTGGCAAAGCACCTGTTATGAAGTCAGAGTTGGAGCCTCCTGAAGTGATGTGAGGATGCAAGGAAGCGCATTGAAAAGGCCTAATATCAAGGGAGCTACGCCCCCAGCCCTGTATTTTTTTTTTTTAATTTCAAAACAGGGTCACACTAGGTTGCTGAGAGTCTTGCTAAATTGCTGAGGCCGTTCTCCAATCTGAGATCCTCCTGTCTCAGCCTCCCAAGTACTGGAATTATAGGTGTGTGCTACCACACCTGGCTCCTGAATTCTTTTTGTGGTACTAGTGATGGAACCCAGGAGCCTTCTACCTCCGAGCTAAACCCCCAGCCCTATTTTTTAAAAAATATTCTTTATTTAGAAAGCCAGGCGTGGGGGCGCACGCTTGTATTCCCGTGCTTGGGAGGCTGAGACAGGAGGATCGCACGGGTTCAAAGTCAGCCTCAGATACTTAGTGAGGCTTTCAGCAACTTAGTGAGACCCTGTTTCCAAATAAAATATACTAAAAAAAAAAAAAAAAAGGTCTGGGAGTATAGCCCGGAGGTAGAAAGCCTCTGGGTTCCACCCCTAGTACCATAAATATTCTTTATTTAGAAACAGGGTCTCACTGAGTTGCAAAGGGCCTCTCGAAGTAGCTGAGGCTGTCCGCAAACCCGGGTCCTCCTGTCTCAACCTCCCAACTGCTGGGATTACAAGCATGCACTGCCACTAAAATTTTTTAAATCGTGGAGTCATCCCTCCCGCAGCTGTGCCTGAAAAGATGGGAATGGATGGAGGAATAGATAGCAGCGTGCCGCAGTAGCAAGTCTTCAGAGCCACAGTGGCTCAGGCATCATCGTACCCAGCTTTTCCTTGGCTAACTTTCACTCTCCTCCAGTTCTCTTGCCGAGAAGATATTTTACATGGAAAGCTGCCAGCTGCCACTTTACAACGGTGTCGCCCCAGACCTGACAAGTATGGCTTCTTCTAGCAGCATCTATAACTAAAAAGCAGATTCTAACTTACAACCATTAATTAATTCTTTTTTTTTTTTTTTTTGAGGGTCTGGGGATGGAACCCAGGGGCATTCGACCTCCAATCTACACCCCCTGCCCTATTTTTTTTTTTTTTTTTGGTGGTACTGGGGTTCCTGGAAGCCCTTCTACCTCCGGGCTACACTCCCAGACCTATTTTTTATATTTTTGAAACAGGGTCTCTTAAACCAGCGCGGCTGGCTTCGAACCTGCGCGATCCTCCTGTCTCCGCCTCCCATGCGCAGGGATTACAAGCGTGTGCCACTGCGCCCGGCTACCCTCAGTCTTTTTTATTTTTTGTTTTTAAACTGAGTCTCACTAGGTTGCTGAGAATCTACATTTCTGAGGCTGTCCTCCAACCTGAGATCCTCCTGCCTCGGCCTCTCAGGTACTAAGATTACAGGAGTGTGCCACTATTCCTGGCTGTATAATATCTATTTGATCCCAAATATTCTATTAAATTTTGAAGATGTTTGGTCAATTACCTGTTGATTTTTACATACGATACCAGCAGTCTTCCCTTCAGGTTAACACAGTATACCTGATGTTTTGATACTGCACAGAGAACCTTGCATAAAAGCCCAAAGTGTCTACTTCTCAACCCCTTGGTTCTGTTTTATGAAAAAGAGAAGTGGTGATTTATTCTAATATTCTAATGAGCCATAAATGTTTATCCCTCTTTCCTTAGCACTATCACCAGCTTTACATATTTAACCAAGCAAATCGGATACTGAAGATAATAAAATCTGACCTTTCTTATATCAGATGATGAGCTCATTTCCAAACTACCTACCTAAGAAGGCAAACTAAACACCAGAAAGGTCCAAAACAGGGCAAATAAAATTAGCTGAAAATTAATGAAAATTAGCTTTTAAATGCCCGCCTTGTAAAACATGTTATTGTGTGAAGTTTTTTTCTTCAGTTGTGCAATTTTTTTTTTTTATATTGGGGATGGAACTCAGGGACATTGTACCCCCCTGAGATTCAGAAAATAGCTTTGATTGGATTCAGAAACTAGCTCAGTTTGTATGGAGCAAGGGGAAAGGGACTATGTACAGACATTTATGACAGCTGGGGGTGCAGGCACACACCTGTAATCCCAGCACGTGGGAGGATGAGATAGGAGGATCAGAGGATTGAGGCCAATCTCTGCAACTTAGACCGTATTTTTTAAAAAATACAACTAAATAGGGCTGAGGGTGTAGCTCAGAGGTATGATGCCTCCAGGTTCAACCTCCAGTGCTCCCAAAATAAATGTATGATGACTGCTTTGAGTTGTATGATACGTGGCATTAACTAAACAGGTAAAGAGATTTTCTAGTCAGTGCCTCGAATGCTTGAAAAGGTATCGAAATGATTCCCAGAATGGCAGGAACTTCCACCCGGAATAGTCTTTTCTTCTAATAGTTCTTACTAAATAAACGTGGTGGGAAGCGTGACGTGTTTATAGTTTCTTCCTGTATATTATAGGTTCGTAATGGCTGCAGAGAAGCCTTTCTCACTAACCTTGTTGACCAGCCAGCAACCCGACCTCAAGCACCGCCCTTCCTAACCCACCCTCT
Source organism: Muscardinus avellanarius (assembly GCF_963383645.1). Lineage (NCBI taxonomy): Eukaryota > Metazoa > Chordata > Mammalia > Rodentia > Gliridae > Muscardinus > Muscardinus avellanarius. The sequence continues at coordinate 68,788,407 of NC_137801.1, forward strand.
TTGGGCAAAGCAGCTGTGGCCCAATGCCGCATACTTGACACTTGTTTTATTTTCATTTTACTTTTTGTTTTGCCAGGGATTGAACCCAGGGGCATTCTACCTCCAAGTTATACCCCAGCCCTATCTACTTTTTTTTTATTTGGAAACAGGGTCTTACTAAATTGCTAAGGGCCTCGCTAACTTGCTGAGACTTGACTTCAAACTTGAGGTCCTCCTGTCTCAGCCTCCCAAGTACTGAGATCGCAGGCGTGTGCCATCGCGGCCGGCCTAGTTGTTTTATTTCCATTTAATGTCAGTGCATTTGTTGGTGCAGTGACGAAAATGTGATTATTTAGCCTTTGCCAAAATGTTTGGAACAGAGAAACATCCAATTGGTCAACTGGTTGTACTTTCTTCTTTTATGGTTTTGTTCTTAAAGATGCTGTCTGATGCCGGGTGTGGTGGCGCACGCTTGTAATCCCGCTTGGGAGGCGGAGACAGGAGGATTACACAGGTTCAAAGCCAGCCTCAGCTGGCTTGAGACCCTGTTTCCAAATAAAATAGGAAATAGGTCTGGGAGTGTATCCCGGAGGTAGAAAGCCCCTGGGTTCCATCCCCAGTACCACCAAAAAAAAAAAAAAAAAAAAAAAAAGATGCTGTCTGCTAGCCAGGTGTGGTGGTGCACGCTTGTAATCCCAGCATTTGGGAGGCTGAGACAGGAGGATCACGGTTTACAGACAGCCTCAGCTACTTAGGCCCTTTGCAACTCAGTGAGACCCTGTTTCAAAATAAAGAATAAAAAATAGGGCTGGGGGTGTAGTTCGGAAATTGAATGCCCCTGAGTTCCACCACTAGTAAGAAAAGAAAAAAAAAGAAACCTTTCCTCTCCCATCTTTCCTCTTAATTCTGGAGAAAGAGCAAGTGGGGTGGGGGCTACTTTAGTGCGTTCTTGCTGCCAGATTGAGGAGCAGGGGTCTGGACAGTGGCAGGATGGACATAGTTCGCTGCCCTCATGAGTCCCATGGGGTGAAACCGGGAGGTGCCTGCATTTCTCTGGCATGTGGAGATTCCAGGCGGGGCCTGAGAGGCCATACTTACTTTTTCTTCCAGTTGAGAACACCTAGTGTTTTGTCCTGAGAACAGACCCCCCCCCACCACACACACACACACACACACACACACACACACACTTCACTTGCAGACTCCTCCCTGTGGCCCAAGCCGGAGTCCAGTCAGAGGCTGCAATTTTACAGGACTCCGGGCCACCAGTCCAGGCCTGCTCCTGAGTCACCATGAGGCAACTGAAGGCCTTTCCTGGAACATGGAGGTGGAGGGTGAGTCTGTCCGTATCATAGTCTGGACATTAAGATATAAAAACTAACAGCTACCACAGCCCAGTCCTACTACATGGTAGACAGCAGCCTAGAGCGAGACATCAAAGCCGACCTGCCCAGAGAAGCGGGCGGTGGACACCTGGGCACTGCTGCTCCCGACATCTAGCTGTGGTCGCCCCGTCTTCAGTTTGTTCTTCAACCCTTCCATCAAGATGTGAGATGTGAGATGTCCCAGTATCCTTCTGGTAAAGCACAAATAAATATTTTTCTTTCTTTTTTTTTTTTTTTTTGGTGGTACTGGGGTTCCTGGAAGCCCTTCTACCTCTGGGCTACACTCCCAGACCTATTTTATATTTTTATTTGGAAACAGGGTCTCCTAAGCCAGTGCGCGCGGCAGCTGGCTTTGAACCTGCACAATCCTCCTGTCTCCGCCTCCCGAGCGCGGGGATTACAAACATGCACCACCATGCCCGGCTTTTTTTTGTGTGGGTCTGGAACCCAGGGACATTTGACCTCTGAGCTACACCCCCTGCCCTATTTTCTTTATTCTTTATTTTGAAGCAGGGTCTCACTGAGTTGCAGAGGGCCTCACTAGGTAGCTGAGGCTGTCCGCGAACCGCGCCTCAGGTCTCAGCCTCCCGAATGCTGGGATTACACGCGTGCGCCACCACGCCCAGCTTCACAAATATATTCTTCATTGCTATATACAAATTTACCCACAGCTGGGCGTGGTGGTGCACGCCTGTAATCCCAGCACTTGGGAGGCTGAGACAGGAGGATTGCAGGTTTGAGAAGGCCTTAGCAGTTTAGCGAGGCCCTCAGCAACTTAGTGAGAAAATTAAAAGGGCTAGGACTGTAGCTTGGAGGTAGCGTGTCCGAGTTCATTCCCTAGTTGTCCCCCCCCCCCCCCACATACAATTTACCCCCAAACCTGGTGACTTAAAAAAGCTGATCTTACAGTTTCATTGGTCAGAGCTTGGGATGGCTCGGCAGAGTGGCTCTGGCCTGTCAGGATGTCAGCCACGCCAGTCTTCTGACATAGGATCTGCTTCCAAGATGGACCGCCCACACGGCTCGTGTCTTGGTGGAGCCTCAGCCTCTGGCTCGCCGTGGGTACGAGGCCTCACCACGTGGTTCTCTCCACACAGTTCGAGCATCCTCAAACATGGCGGCTACGTTTCCCCAGGGCAAACAGTCCAAGGGGGAAGGCAAGAAAGAAGCCACGGTTCCTTCTAGGACTTCACTGAAACGGCTCGTCACTCCCCGTCTTAGAAGCAGATCGCTATGTGGGACCCACCCTTAAGCAGAGTTAGGTTCCACATAAGTAATCGGCGTGGATCGAATTCTGTGCTCTCTCCATTCTTGCTGGCCGCCACCTCCTGGCTGGCCTCTGGGTCCATGGTCCCGGGTATCTCCTAGCACCACCTAAAAGCTGTCCCCTGGGCTGTCCAGCCCTTTCAAGGTGGCCTGGGCCCTCGGGCGCCGTTCTCTCATTTCTGCAGCATCTTCTCAGCGCTGGTCAAGGTGAGCGGCGATTCCACATGAAAAGCAGTTCTACCCTAGCGGGACACCAATCCCCTCCTACCTCGTGGTGCAAAGAGTATTTTTAAACCACAAAATGGGGACACAGTATGCAACAGTGTTTGAAATTTGTGCTGCCCCAAAAATAAGAGGCCTAAGGACATGTCCCTCATTTCTTTTTTTGGTACTGGGCTTCCTGGAAGCCCTTCTACCTCCAGGCCACACTCCCAGACCTATTTTTATTTTTGGAAACAGGGTTTCTTAAGCCAGCACGGCTGGCTTCGAACCTGCGCGATCCTCCTGTCTCCGCCTCCCAAGTGCAGGGATTACAAGCATGCGCCACCATGCCTGACCATGTCCCTCATTTCTTAGGGAGGTGTCTTCAGAGCCCATAATGCCACCGACGGCCCTGGGGTCAGGGCCACGCAACATGAGGAGGAGTCCGAGGAAGGAGTTGAGAGACAGTCGGCCTCCCACTGTGGCGAGCAGGGAGCTGAGGACTGAGGGTGGCAGTGGCCGTGGTTGTTTCTCAGGAAGCTGCTCGGCAGAGGTGGGAGAGGAGGGCAGGAGCCACGCTGTAAGGGGCTCATGAACCGTCAGGGGTCTCGGCTGTGAACAACAGACACTGAGCAGAGGAGACTCTAGTGCAAGGCTGTGGGGACGGTCACAGAATTCGAGACCCCTGGAAGTCAGCTTCTGGGAAGAGGCAGGTTCTGTGGCTGGAGCCACAGGCCCAGAGATGGCAGCTTCTAACACTGACTCTGCGGCCTCCACAGCACTCAGGATGCCAGATGTCCACCCACGGAGGCGGGAATGGATGCCCGCGCCCCGGCTCCTCAGGTCTGTCTGACCGGCTGGGTTGAGATGGACCGTGGCTTTGTTCCAAGGGGGGCAGAGGGGGCTGCACCTCCCCCCCCCAGCTCTCATCAAGGAGGTGGGTGAGGCTCCCACCATGGTGCAGAGGGTTGGGGGTCTTTAAACCCAGGAAAAGGACCTAGGTCCAGGTCCATCCCAGAGTGTAGGAAACCGAGGGTCCAAGGTTATTCTCGGAAGAAGTTTGGAAAGGGAAGAGACTTACAAATTAAAGGAACACCTAAAGCAAAGGATCTTGTCTTTCTTTTGGTATGACTAGGAGGCCTGAGCAATTTCACAGAGAGAAAGAAACAAGAAAATCTATTTTCTGGTGCTGGGGATCGAACCCGGGGCCTCACACGTGCGAGGCAAGTGCTCTACCACTAAGCTAAGAAAACCTCTAAATTAAGAAAACCTCTTCACATGACAAAGAAGCTGGCACTGACTCTGTCTGGCGCTATCAGCAGGACAGACTTGTCCAGAGATGAGATGGCTCTGGACAATAGGACACCACTTCGGAATTGAGGAGCCCGAAAGCACCGGCTGCCTGTGGCCTTTAATTAACATCGAAATAGATAACATATCTTCTATAATTATAATACGGAAATGTCTAGGACCAAAAATAGATACATTTCTTGGCAAGAGCCGTGGGAAGAGCTGTGAGAGGCGTCCATCCCGGGCTTTCGGCAGCAGCATCCCCACAGCCAGGCTGCTCAGCGCTTGGGGACGGAGGTGAAGATGCGCAGCCCGTGCATCCCTTTGATTTCTTCTTTCAGGGCCTGAGCAAGCGAAAGAGCATCACCGTTTATTTGTGTGATTGACAGTGATTACAGAGTATCTTTACATTAAGGATCTTTTTCTATCTGAAGGAGACCGCACATGCTCTGCGGAAGCAATTTTTCCTTTATAATTTCTTTTATTTTTTTAGAATCAATAACATCTGAGCTGGGTGCGATGGAGCACAGCTGGAGCCACAGCACTTTTGGACCCCGAGGCAGGAGGATCACCTGAGCTCGGGAGTCCCGGGCCAGCCTGGGTAACACAGCGAGACCCGGTCTCAAAAACCAAGACACTCAAACACAAAAGCTCCTAACACGGACTAATAGTGAGAAAGTAGAAAAAGGTGCATGGAGTAGCAGTCTCCTCCCCACACCTGCACTCCATCCTCCTTTCTGCCCCAACCCCCCAAAACAGTTATTATTAGCTTCTAGTATTCTTTGCAGGGATTTTATTTTATTTTTTATTTATTTTTATTTTTATTTTTTTTGGTACTGGGATTCCTGGAAGCCCTTCTACCTCCGGGCTACACTCCCAGACCTATTTTATATATTTTAAATTTGGAAATAGGGTCTCTTAAGCCAGTGCGGCTGGATTTGAACCTGTACGATCCTCCTGTCTCTGCTTCCCAAGCGCGGGGATTACAAACATGTGCCACCACCCCCGGCTTTGCAGGGATTTTATTTTATTTTATTTTATTTTATTTATTTATTTTTTTGGTGGTACTGTGGTTCCTGGAAGCCCTTCTACCTCCGGGATACACTCCCATGGGCTATACTCCCAGACCTATTTTTTAATTTTTATTTTATGTGGAAACAGGGTCTCTTAAGCCAGCAAAGCGCGATCCTCCTGTCTCCACCTCCCAAGCACGGGGATTACAAGCATGCGCCACCACGCCTGGCTCTGCAGGTATTTTAAAACACATATTCAGCTGGGCATGGTGGCGCACACTTGTAATCCCCGCGCTTGGGAGGCTGAGACAGGAGGATCATGCAGGTTCGAAGCCAGCCACACTGGCTTTAGAGACCCTGTTTCCAAATAAAAAGATAATACAAAATAGGTCTGGGAGTATAGCCCGGAGGTAGAAGGGCTTCCAGAAACCCCAGTACCACCAAAAAGTAAAAAATAAAATACATATTCAAGAGTCAGGCGTGTTGGCACACACTTGTAATCCCAGCATTTGGGAGGCTGAGACAGGAGGATTGTGCAAGTTCGAAGCCAGCCTCAGCTACTTAGTGAGGCCCTTTGCAACTCAGTGAGACACTGTTTCAAAATAAAGAATAAAAAATAAGGCTGGGGGTGTCACTTGGGAAAAAAAAAAAAGGAAGATGCATATTTGCATATTCAAGCCGGGCGTGGTAGTGCACACTTATAATCCCAGCATTCGGGAGGCTGAGACAGGAAGATCACGGTTTGCGGACAGCCTCAGCTACTTAGTGAGGTCTTTGCAACTCAGTGAGACCCTGTTTCAAAATTAATAATAAAAAGTAGGTTTAGAGGTATAGCTCGAAGATAGGATGCCCCTGGGTTCCATCCCCAGTACTGCAAAAAACAAAAAACAAAGCAAAAAAAAGCATATTCAAGCTATGTTTAAAAAACACAACCTGCTAACATTTCAAACACACTGTTCTGCACCTTCACTTTTTCTGTCTTGGAGATCTTCCATATCAGGCTTAAAAAATGTCTTTGCAACAGCGCTGTGTCCCATGAGATGGATGAATGGTAGCTTTCAACCTGTCCCCTAATAAACTTTAAGGCTGCTTCCTATGTTTTGCTATTTCAAGCAATGAGCAGCTGTTCTTTAAAATCACACTGACTGTGGTTGGACTCAGTAGGGCACATTGTCATCTCAGTATTTGGGAAGCTGAGACAGGAGGATCACCAATTTGAGGTCAGCCTCAGCAACTCAGCAAGACCCTGCTTCAAAATAAAAAATAAAAAGGCATCCCCATTACAAAAAAAAAAAAAAAAAAGCAAACATCACCACACTCTTAATCATCCAGAAGGTGCCCAGACTACATCAGTACATTCAGACACACATCGGCAGCCTCACACTGTGCTGTGGCTATGGGGGGGTCGCCTCAGGCTCGGGGACTGTCCTCCTCTGCCGCCCACCTTGGCCTCCTGAGACAGGACAGTGCTGGTGGGGTGGTGGCCGGGCAGTGACCTCTAGAGTAAGCCAGGCAGTGTCCGCCCCAGCATAAGTGCACAGTAATGCCAGGATGTGAATTCTCCAAAGTGCAATGCCTTTCAGGGACTGATTTTTTTTTTTTTTTTTTTTTTTTTGTGGTACTGGGGATGGAACCCAGGGGCCTTCTACCTATGGGCTACACTTTCAGACCCATTTTTTAATATTTTATTTGGAAACAGGGTCTCGCTAAGCTGCTGAGAGCCTCACTGAGTAGCTAAGGCTGGCTTTGAACCTGCGCGATCCTCCTGTCTCAACCTCCCAAGTGTGGGGATTACAAGCATGCGCCACCATGCCTGGCAGGGAATGAATATTTAATTCCCTATGAGCCAGTGAGAAATGGCAGGCCAGGTCTCTTTTGTGCCTGCACCCCTCGCCAAACCCTGCCTGGGCTCCTTCCGGGTGCCAGGACCTTTGTTAGGTGGCGGCTGTCACGGAGCCTGCTTGCTTGGGGACAACAGGGAAGCAGCCGGGTCGCCTTCCCAGGACAGGGCCAGTGAAATGCATGTTGCTGTCGAGACTCAGGCCACCTGGAGCCCAAGACAGACAGGCGACGTTCCCCGACACGGAGGGACTGGCCGCCCTCGCCGGCCTCGGTGCAGGTTCGCGTCCGGTCCAGGCACTGCGGGCGAGCGGTCACGGGGCTCGCTCGCTGCTGACTCGCCATGTGTCTGTGCTGTTCTCAGGGCTCGACGTGCACTTTATCACTAACCCTCCTAACAACTCCGCGAGGCAAGGGCCCTTCCTATCCCTGTTACAGATCGGGAAACCGAGGCCAGGAGGCCGAATAACTTGCTCAAGTTACAAGATGCAGCCACACCGAGCAGAACTCAGATCTGCAATGTGGGCATCAATCAGAACGCACATCTTTCGCCTCTTGCAGCTGTGGCTTCGAAGCGTGAAATGCTCACGAAATAATAGCAAGCAGGAGGCTGGTCACACGGGGCAGTGAACAAAACCCAAGCTCCACGGCCCTTTTTATTTTTGAAACAGTCTTGCTAAGTTGCCAACAGTCTAGGTTGCCAAGGCTGTCCACGAACCTGCAATCCTCCTGTTTCTGCCTCCCGAGAACTGGGATTACAGGTTTGTGCCATCACGCCTGTCCCCAGCTTCCGTTTCTCAGGTTCCCAGCCCTGTCTGCAGGATTGTAGTACGGCATGCCCCGCGTGTAGTACGGTGAAGACACCGCGGCTCTGAGCGGCCCTCAGCTGCCGAGGGCCGGGGCAAAGTTATGCCGCCGCTCCCACTCACCTGATTAACCATCTGGTGCTGCTGGACAGTTCTCTTCTCCTTAAATTCTTCTGATTCGATTTTAATTTCATACATCGCCCCACAGCCTCCTAAAATAAACACAAGTCAAACGTATTTGAATTATTAAGTACAGGTAGCTATAGTCCCATGGGTCCTGGAAGTACTACACAGTCCAAAAAAGGCCTGGATATTGTTATTCAGCCTAAAGGAAAGCCGCTTAAGACAAGCAGAGAAAGATCCTGGCTCCTGACCTTTGCACACCCTCCTCCTGGCAGGCTGCCGCCACCCGGGGCGCTCTTCCTCTAGGAGGCCGCTGCGCCACCAGGGCAGGCAAGGTATGGCACAAAGCATGGGATGTGTAGGCACAGAAAGCATTTCATTTTAGTGGACCAACAAATACCAGAGAAGAGTGGGAAGGGCTGGATTTTGATGGTCCACCTTCCAAAAGGCCTGCAATCAGCAAAAAGTACAAAAATACGCTATAATTTGTTTTAAAACTTGTGTTTGAGTTGGGCGTGGTGGTGCACGCTTGTTATCCCAGCATTTGGGAGGCTGAGATGGGAGGATCTTGGTTCGCAGCCAGCCTCAGCTACTTAGGGAGGCCCTCCGCAAATTAGTGAGACCCTGTTTAAAATAAGAATAAGATACCGCGCTGGGGGTGTAGCTTGGGGGTAGAATGCCCTGGGTTCTATCTTCAGCACCACAAAAAAATAAAAAAAATAATAAAACTTGTGTTTGTAATACTATCCAAAAGGAAGGGAGACTTGATGAAGGAAACGGACACTCTGCACACGTATGAAATCATCAACGCCAATCTCAGAATCGCGTGGGGCAGGAAGTGGGGTGCAGTGGGGGGAGCTCTCCTCGTGCCGTGTGCATGTAGGTCTCCATCAGTCTGAACTTCATTATGATGTATGCTTACAATGCACCGATAAAGTTAGAAAATTATGAATGTTCATTAAAGAAAAAAGGAAAGAAACAGGTGTAAGCTTCAGGGACACAGCACTATGCTGGGCTTGAAGCTGCCTACGGGCTACCTCTGGTCCCTTCTCATCCCCAGAACAGCCTCTGGCCTTCCCGGGGGCGCAGGACAGGGTCAGGGCAGGCCCACGGCAGGCCTCCTAGCCCTGCTGTGGACGCAGGATCGCACACATGCTACACCAGCCCAAAACCCAGTGAACGAGGGTCCTGGAACGCGGGGCCGCCGCCGGCTCGAGGCTTGGTTTTGCTCATAATGTGCTCCAGGAGTCCACCTTTTGGTCACACCCAGGTCCCTGGCTTCAATGACTGAAGACAGGGAAAAACCCCAGTTTCTACTACACACTCATGACTTAGCTACTGCTGGGGCCCCCGCAAGGGGCAGGGTCCTCCCACCAGCAAGCAAGCCGTCCTGCAGCAGCGACGCCAGCTCATCCAACTCGGCCGACGCGCCCACCTGGTCGCCGATGCCAGTCGCAAGCCCCGGGCAGTGTGACCTGCTACGGTCAGGCTCCCGTGACCCCCTCCTTGGGTATGACTAGTTTTACTGGTATTGGGGGTTTTGGGTATGCTTTCTTTTGTATGTGCTTGGGACTGGGGATCAAATCAGGGGGCTCTCCACTGAGCTCCCTCCCCAGCCCTTTTGTTATTTTTCATTTTGGGACAGGGCCTCACTGAATTCAGGCTGGACTCAAACTTTCGATCCTCCGGCCTCAGTCTCCTGGGTCGCCATTACAGAGCCTACAGGTGAAGCTATGCGGAGGACGAGGGATGTGGTGCTCCCTGCCCCCTCTGGGTGCACCACCCTCCAGGAGGACGTTCTCCACGTGCAGCCAAGCTTAGCTACCCAGAAGCTCTCCAAACTGTCTTTTGGGATTTTATGAAGGCTTCGCTGCAAGGGTGTAATTACTGATAGTCTGGAGGTGGGGTGGGGAGAGGCAGCAAGGCTGGGGTCTGCTCAGATTCTGTTTGGTCTCTCTGGGCAGCATTCCTTCTTTGGGAGACTGTGGCAGGGCCCCTTTACATCTTTTAAAAATTTTTATTGGTGCATTGTATTCATACATCATAATGGGGTAAAAAACTTGTGTAGACAGACATGCACACATCGCCCAGTTAGCCCCTATCCTATCCCCACCCCATCCCTCCTTCCCATGCTTGGCTTAGTGGTTGACTTCGATATATTTAAGTTCATCATGTGCTTTAGAGAGCTTCCTTCGTCCCCCACCCCATCCCTTCAGTTAGGTCGGCCTATTTGCTCCTCTATAGGATTTCCTTTTTCACCTAGAGTTCCTCCTATGACCCATTTCTCCCTAGTTTTCACATATTAGGGAAAGCATCTGCTTTCTTATTTTTTGAAACTGACTAATCTCACTTAGCATAGTGTCCTCCAGTTCCATCAATTTCCCTGTAAATGATGTAATTATGATTTTTTTAATGGCTGAGTAAAATTCCATTGTGTACATATCCCACAGTTTGTAATCCATTCATCTGTTGATGGACATCTTGGCGTGATGGCGCACACATGAGAGGCTGAGACAGGAGGATTGCAGGGTTGAGGACAACCTCAGCGAACAGTGAGACTCTCATTAACCTAGAGAAACCCTTTCAAAATAAAAATAAAACAGGGCTAGGGGTGTAGCTCAGAGGTAGAATGCCCCTGGGTTCAATTTCCAGTGCCACAAAAAAATAAAAATATTAAAAAATTTTTAAAAAGGAAATACGAGCTGGGCGTGGTGGTGCGTGCTTATAATTCCAGCATTCAGGAGGCTGAGACTGGAGGATCGCGGTTTGCGGACAGCCTCAGCTACTTAGTGAGGCCATCTGCAACTGAGACCCTGTTTCAAAATAAAGAATTAAAAATAGGGCAGAGCGTGTAGCCTGAAGATCAAATGCTCCTGGGTTCCATCCCCAGACCCACACACACACAAAAAAGTCTTATCAGAGAATTTCCTTGTGGTCATCTCCAAGACAGAAAGGTGGGTAAGATTAGTTTCTCTGATCCGCCTTGGGGGGAATTATGAGCCAGGAACTGTGGTCAAAAACCAAAAATACATATACCATAATATCACAGTACGCTTTCTGTACCTGGCCCAGGGCTGGGCAGAGCCAGACAATGGCTCGTGTCCAGCTCTGGCCAAGGCCTGGGGCAGGTAAAGGCCTGGCGACATCGAGGTCTCAGCGGTGCCTGACAGCCCTTGCTCAGTGAACCACCTGAACAGATCTGTAGTCTCCTGGAGCTTTCTCAGAAGCTGTGGAAACGAAAGCCGGGCGTGGTGGCTCACACTTGTAATCCCAGCTTTTGGGAGGCTGAGACAGGAGGATGGCTGTTTGAGAACAGCCTCGGCTACTTAGTGAGGCCCTTTACAACTCAGTGAGACCCTGTTTCAAAATAAAGAATAAAAAATAGGTCTGGGTGTGTAGCTCAGAGGTAGAATGCCCCAGGTTCCACCCCCAGTACTGAAGAAAAAGAAAAAAGAAGTTGTGGAAACAGTATAGCTTGCACTCACTGAAGTCAGCAAGCCCTTGTGACACGTGGGGCAGCGGGCCGCACCTGGGGTGGAGATTCAGGCTGAGCCTCTCTGGCTGCTCACAGTCCCATGTGTATGTCTGGACAAGGGCCTGCCTTCCCCACACTGTGAGCGCAGCGGCTGTGCTCCAGCCTGCTCCCAACACTGAGGCGCCGGCGGCCGCCCGAGGAGGTCAGGGCCTGCTCGGCTGGTAAGTGGACTTAGCACAGCCCTGACACCTCCTCCCTGTGAGGGGCTGCAAAGGACCCAGGGCCTCTCTGAGCCTGTCTCCCCCAGATGAAAGTAAGCACTTGGAACTCTGCTATCTGGATGTCGGGAGGCATGAGACAGCTAGAGTAAGGCCTGTCTCATGGTTAAATGAGGAACTGTGGCCCTGAGTTCCAAAGGACCTCACTTAAGATAGGCCAGGCCTTGTCCCGTTCCCTCTGATGTTTCTGAGTCCTCCCACCCCTTCCCCAGAGTATCTGCCCCCCCCCCAGGGCGAACCCCCCTGAAGCTCCGCAGGAAGGAGAGGACGCCTCACCTGAAATGTCAGTGACCTCGATGGCTGTAGCTCGAGGAAAGCTTTCTTTGAGAATCCGGGTCACTTTGAGCTCCCCCTCGGTCTGGGAGGCAAACAGCCGGTGGACACAGTGAAGAGGAAGCTGCCACAGAACAGAGAGGAGGGCCATGGCAGAGCCAGATGGCGCTGCCCCCGCCGCCAGCCACTCCCCGGCAAGGCAGGCCCGGTCCTCACCAGCGGCTGCGCACTACGGCGGGGGAGGGGGCTACGTGGTGTCCAGTGGCCACTGGCTTCCCTGAACACAGAACAGGGTTTTCTTGGGGGAAGGAGGGATGCCTGTGACAAGGCCCCTAACTCAACAGCCGTTTAACTCCTATGACAGTTCTGTGCGACACTATCCCGATGACAGGCAAGGAAAGTGAGGCACTAAGCCGGGAGAGAGGCCAGGCGGGCAGCCTGCCCGGACCCCAGCACTCACCCTGCAGGGTCTGCAGGGCGAGGCCACAATCCACCCGCCCCTTAGGCTCCATCATTAGGCCGCACCCTCCCTGGGGGAAACTCTCGGCTGGCTCCCCTTTCACCACGCACTAACTTCACTGGAAAGAAGAGGCAAAGGAAGGAACATTTTGGACCCTTTGCCACTGACAAGAATCCCCTCCCTCCACGATGAAGCCCATGTTCTGCAAAGAACATGTCCGGCCCCTTAGGATGAAAGCGGCAGAAAGCCTGGTTGGCAGTCTATGGCTACCCTGAGCACCCGTGGGCAATAGCCCATGGCGGGCCTGGGACCAGGCTAGACTTCGGACCTGTCGGGCCGGCTCTGGGACCTCTGGCCATGGGATCTGGGTTCTTTGGTACCAAGGTAAGCTGCACAGAAACACTCGTGCAGCTCAGCTCGTCAGGAGACACCAAGTATGAAGCATCGGGGAGAAGCACCCGGTGCCGGCCTCTGCCTGGCCATGGGGGAGGGTGGGGACCGCGGCGATCTTAGCGAGTGCTGCTGCTGAGGGCGTCACCCCATCACCCTCAGGCCCCTCCCAGTGGCCTACAGCAGGGTGCTGCTACAGAACTGCTGGCTGACAAGGACTCTCTCATGGCGGAGTCTTAAAGGCCAAGAATGAGTCTGACCTGCTCTCAGCATCCCAGAGCTGAGCCCAGGGCATGCACTCCAAGCACTCGGGGTGAATGAATGAACGAGCAGATTAGGGAGACTTGGTGAAACTCGGGTCAGGAGAGAGGTCTCGCGTTAGGTCCATGTGCTACACAATACGGAGGGGCAGAAACGTGCTGTCGTGAGCCTGGTGGGACCGCAGGGCACGGTGGAGCCGCTTCTGGGGACAGACCTCGAGGGCAAAGGCACCGGGAAAGAGCCTCGGGGTGTGCCGGGGGGTCAGCATTGAAGAGTCCTTAGGAGGGGCCTTTCTATCACAGGGCAGGCCTGTGGGCAGCGCCTGCGGCGCACTGACCACGCTGAAGGCCAGCGGCCTGGCAGAACTCCTCAGCCTGCACCGGGAGGCAGGTTCCAGACCAGAAGGAAAGCGCGAGGAAGGGGGGAGTCCGAGCCGGAGAAGAGGGCGCGGGCGGAGCGCCCTCTGCCGGCCGTCTGTTCGGCCTGCGGGGTTCGCAGGGTCAAGGTCAGAGGTTCGCCCCAGTCCCGGGTCCTAGTCCCCACCCCAGGCCGGACCCACGCGCCTGGGCTCCGGCTAAGAAGAAGACTATCTCCGGCTCCGCAAATCAACATCGTCCCTGTGCGCACACTGCTCCCGTGCGTCCCCCTGACCGCCACCTCCACCGATCCTAAGCGCGCCAGGGCCGGGCACTCCGCACGCCCGCAGCGGCGAGTGAACGAATGAATGGGAAGAAAGGTCGGCCCCGCGGCCCGGCCCGAGCCCCCACCCGCAGCCCCGGCCGGCCGGGACCCCCCACAGCTCCGTCGGGGAGGCAGCCCACCCGCCGCTCACCCCGCGGCTCCCGCGGAGCAGAGGCGCTGCCGCGGCGGGGGTCCACGCCGCCATGCCGGGCCGCCGGGCCCGCCGCCCGAGGTCTGCGCGCCGCCCGAGACCGGAAGCCGCGGCGGTGGGCGAGGCTGCCCCCTGCCGTCCGGAGGCCGCGCCGCGCCGCCCCGCGTGGCGCCACCCGCGCGGCCACCTAGCCCCCATCCATGCCGGGACTCCGCCCCCCGCGCCGGCGGACTCCATCCCCACAGCCACAGAGCCCCGCCCAGCCCCATGGCCCCACCCCGCAGCCACGTGCCCACGCCCATCCCGTCGGGCTCCACCCCGAGGCCACTGAGCCACGCCCATCCCTGATGGACTCCACCCCGAGGCCACAGAGTCCGGTCCATCCCCGCCGGGCTCCACCCCGGGGCCACATAGCCACGCCCATCCCTGATGGGCTCCACCCCGAGGCCACAGAGTCCCGTCCATCCCCGCCGGGCTCCACCCCGAGGCCACATAGCCACGCCCATCCCCACCGGGCTCCACCCCGAGGCCACGGAGCCACGCCCATCCCCGCCGGGCTCCTCCCCCGACCACGCTGCTGGGGCTTCGCTGGCGGCGTCCACCGTCCAGTCTTCTGGCCACATCGGGATCGCCTTCCCCCACACCTGGACGTACCCTGGATTTCGGCCGGCCCCGCCGACTTTTTTCAAGGAAAACCCCTAGTGCCCTGGTGGAACTTCTTCCTTCCCGCTCCCCATCGCCGCAGCCCCGCTGGCTTCGGAACGGAGTTTGGGTTTCTTGCCAGGACGCGTGGAAGGATAAAAGCAGGGGGAAGTCGTTTTCCGTAATTGGTGTTAGAAAGCTCACCCAGGCTCCTGTGAGGGAGAGGGCGCTCCGTGTAGGGGGCTGAAGTTGGAGACAAGGACACAATGTTCAGGTGAGAATTAAGTGGTAGGAGGGAGGGAGGACAAGACTGAGGCACTTGGGAGGTGAATGGAAGTGACAGGAGGCTGGAGAAGAGGGAGCGAAGGTCTTGGGTGTGAAAAAGTTGGAGGAGGGTTAGGTGGCCTGGGTTGGAGCCACAGACCAGGGTTGTTTTTTTTTGTTGTTTTTTTTTCGGTACTGAGGATGGAACCCAGGGGCATTCTACCTCCGAGCTACACCCCCAGCCCTATTCTTTATTCTTTTTATTTTTTGTGGTACTGGGGGTGGAACCCAGGGGCTTTCCTACCTCCGGGCTGTACTCCCAGACCTATTTTATACTTTATTTGGAAGCAGGGTCTAAGTTGCTGAGAGCCTAAGTAGCTGAGGCTGGCTTCGAACCTGTGCGACTCTCCTGTCTCAGCCTCCCAAACGCTGGGATTACAAGCGTGTGCCACCACGCCCGGCAGACCAGGGGTTCTTGAGAGTACAAAAAGAGGCCAGGAGGGATGCCTGCCTGCCTGCCTGCCTCTGAGCACTGTCCAGCTAGTCAAGGCTGAAATTCACTTGTCCAAGCCCTTTCTCTCCAGCCGTCTTTGTAGCATGTGTCTGGTGCTGGCCTGCAGGATTTAGCAGTTTTTTGCCGTTGCCTTCTGGCGTATGCGGTCAGCACTTGCATAGGCTGGAGCCACTTTTTTTTTTTTTTTTTTTTGGTACTGGGGATTGAACCCAGGGCATTCTGCCTCTAAGCTACATCCCCAGCAGCCCTTTTTATTTTGAAACAGGGTCTGAGTTGCTGAGGGTCTAAGTTGCTGAAGCTGGCCTCAGACAGGCCTGTGCCACCGCCTGGCTCACATTTATTCTTTATTCTTTATTTACTTATTTTGGGTGGTACTGGGGATGGAACCCAGGGGCTTTTCTACCTCCAGGCTATACTCCCAGACCTATTTTTTATATTTTATTTGGAAACAGGGTCTCACTAAGTTGCTGAGTGCCTCACTAAGTAGCTGAGGCCGGCTTTGAACCTGTGCGATCCTCCTGTCTCAGCTCCCAAGTGGGGGGATTACAAGCGTGCGCCACCACGTCCGGCATTCACATTTACTCTTTAAAGTGATTGACTAAGAGTATGCTCGTTCATTCCAATATTGAGTGACTCGTATGTTCCCATCTTCATAATTTCTCCTCTTAAATTCTCTTTATTGGTGTCAATGATACAGTTGAAGCTGTCACTAATTTTTGTTTTCAGTGGTATCGTGGTGAACCATCCTTGGCTATTCAAACCGCATGGTTCAGATGAGGCTGACTCAGGCAGGCCACCTGTAAGGGTGGATGCACCCCGCAGGTCTGGCTGACTAGATGGGCTTGGCTTGGGGTTGGTCACAAGACCTGAGCCAGACCAATGAGAGCCGGACCACACGATTTGTCTGGAACTGAAGAAATCTTTTTTCAGCTGTGTTGTTGGTAGGAAGTCTGGAGTGGCTGGCAACCGTTTTTTGTACCATGGGCTGAGTTACTTTGGAAATGAGGCAGACACAGAAGAAAGCAGAGCTAAGGGGAGACACGCTGGATTCTGCTTGTGCAGCTGGAAGCCAGCAGCCCCGAAAATGAGCGCTAATTCTGGTTGAGTTTGTCCTTGTGGCTGAGTGACCCAGGTTAAGCTCAGATTTCTGTTTGCAGAATTACGCCCTTGCTTTATTGAGAGTGGTACTTTAGCTCACCCCTACCTTCTTTCTCATAATTTAACAATTGCCCACAGAATTCCGTGACTTGGAACAACTTGTTCTTTGCCCCTCCTGCTTCCCTTCACGTTCCACCCGGCTGTCAAAGCCCTCGAAATGAAAACATTGACGACCTAAAATCTCCCCATCACCTACATGATAAAATGACTTAACCCCTCACCTACTCGTCCCGCTAAAATCTACCCCTGAGGAGGACCGAAACAACCTCCTGGGACCCTGCTGCACAAGCTTAGGCTCTGAGGACAGTACCCAGTCACCTATGTCAACAGTGGCAGAGGCCACAGAAACGGCCCAAGTCTGTAAGTAAAAGATGTCCTGGCAGTTCCTCCACGCACACACAGCCTAGATTTAAAATGTAAGATAGCTTTATGTGGCTCCTGGACTGAAAAAGCAAGTCATGAGTTAATGATTTTGTGGTTTGGGGGAAAACAAGGCATGGGTTAATCGGTTCACGGAAAACAACTTCATCTGGATTTATACCTTGCTATGCTGGAGCAAACTGTTTTTTTTGTTTGTTATTTTGTCTGCCATCTTGGGCTATAAAACCTGTACTGTCCTGTAGCTCAGGACTGTATTTAAAAGGTTCAGACCCCAGTGTGGCCCTGGTGCACCAGAATTCCTCCCCGTGGAATAAAATATTTGACTTTATATCTTCTGAGTGGATGGGTCTCTTTTGCGCAATGTCCGGACCCCACAACAAACCAGAAAAAGAAAACCACAGAAAAAGAAAAAAAAAAAAAGATTTGTAGGACAAACTCACCAATCTTTGGCTTACAAATTATTATTATTATTATTATTATTACTATTATTAATTTTTGGTACTGGGGATGGAACTCAGGGGCATTCTACCTCTGAGCAACACCCCCAGCCCTATTTTTTATTATTTATTTATTTATTTTTGTGGTACTGGGGTTCCTGGAAGCCCTTCTACCTCCGGGCTACACTCCCAGACCTATTTTTTACATTTTTATTTGGAAACAGGGTCTCCTAAGCCAGCGCGCGTGGCTGGCTTCGAACCTGCGCAATTCTCCTGTCTCCGCCTCCCAAGCGCGGGGATTACAAGCGTGCGCCACCACGCCCGGCCTATTCTTTATTTTGAAACAGGGTCACACTGAGTTGGAAAGGTCCTCACTAAGTAGCTGAGGCTGGCTTTGAACCTGTGCAATCCTCCTGTTTCAGCCTCCCAAAAGCTGCCAAATGCTGTGCACTCCACCAGCCCCAGCCTGCAAATTAGTTTTAATATAATAGTTCAGGTATTTTTTATGAAAACAAATAAAAGGCAAGTTCTACTTTGTTATAAATAAAAGTAAAATGCCTTTAGTCCAAGAAAATAGTTAATCCTTTATGCATTTTACTTCATTTTGCTATGAACTTGAAATTCTTTACCTATACTAGTCCATCTTTCATAAAGATTATTTAACCTGAACTAACTACAGAAAACACCTTAGGTAGGATGTCTGGATGCATTTCTTTTTTTACCTCATTGGAATGACTTAATTGTATAGTAATTTGTGTGTGTGTGTGGGGTGGGGGGTCTGGGGATGGAACCCAGGAGCTTTCGACCTCCGAGCTACACTCCCTGCCCTATTTTTTATTCTTTATTTTGAAACCGGGTCTCACTGAGTTGCAGAGGGCCTAAGTAGCTGAGGCTGTCCATGAACTGCAATCCTCTGGCCTCAGCCTCCCAAATGCTGGGATCACAAGTGTGCACCACCACGCCTGGGTTGTATAGTCAGTTTTAAACAGAAGCTCCTAGCGCACTCAAGGATCAGAATTTTTGCAAATGCAATACAAATTTTGTTATGTTCTAGCTATTTGAATTTAATTAAAAAAAACTGGAAAACTAGCATACCTCTCAATTGCCACCATTTCTCTAGGTTGCTGTAAGGGTTAAATGAGGTGACCCACTAAAGGATTCCCCTACACCCATTGGTTTCCCGAAGGACGTGATATTCAGAGTGCTGGTTGGCCACAAGATAAAGATCTTGGCTGAAATCTAAATCAATAATCTATTTCCTTCCCTTAGCAAGCTGTTACAAAGGTCAGCTGAGCCACGCATGGTGACACACGCCTGTAATCCCAGTACTTGCAAAGCTGAAACAGGAGGGTTGCAGGTTCAAAGGCTGGGGGTCTAGCTTAAAGGTAGACGGCCCCAGGTTCAATACCCAGAACCACAATAAAATAAGTCAGCTGAGCTGGACAGTTACTTACATGAGTTACTTAACACTCTGGTGAAAACTCATATTTTCATAGAACAGGAATAGGCTCACAGAGCAGTAGCCTCCAAGCTTCTCAACTACCTAGGATCTTTTAAACAATTTTGCTTAGTGCTCCGTGTACCCAGCTAAAACCTAGAAATGTTTCCAAGTTCCTCTTGCAACAGGAGAGAGGTATGTGGCCTAGGATCTGCCAATAAGAGGCATCCATGTATGTTTCTGTTCAGGCAGACACCCAAAAGAAAGGTCTAGGTAAATCCTTTTGGCAGGGCAGAGGCCTTTGGCTTTCAGGAGTCACTGTGGCGGACACTGACATCTAGTGGCCAGAGGTAACAGCACAGGCCGTAGTGTCTAGGTAGGGGAGAGAGTGATAGGCTATTTGCTGAAGAAGCCCTAGGTATGGCTGTTCCTGGCTGACGCTTCAAATCCTGGCTCTGGCCCTCTCAAAGGTTATCTGAGTTTAATCTCCAAGTCTTTATAAGTTTTGAAAATGATTTCAAAGCCTACTAAAACTGTAAAAATAAATTTCCAAAACTGTATTGCTAGCTTACCCATATCTTATACAAAATGTGTTAACCCATATGTAGCTATATATATGGATTAACACTGTATATAGTTTTGCAGTGTTGGGAATGGAACTCAGGGGCATTCTATCTCTGAGTAACACCCCCATCCCTATTTTTTATTCTTTATTTTGAAACAGGGTCTCACTGAGTTGCAAAGGGCCTAAGTAGCTGAGGCTGCCCACAAACTGCAATCCTCCTGTCTCAGCCTCCCAAATGCTGGGATTACAAGCGTGAGCCACCATGCCCAGCTCATCCACTAAATTTTTAACTCTGCTCAAAAAGGTAAAAATAATTCTAGCATTTGCATTTTATTATTGCTGTTATTTTTACTTTTATTCTTATGAAGAATTTTGTTTTTAAACTTTTATTGGTATATTATAGTCTTAAATCATAATTGTTATTTTATGGTGCTAGGGGTTGAACCCAGGGGCATTCTACCTCCAAGTTACACCTCCAATGCTTTTTATTATTTGTAAACAGGATCTCACTCTGAGTCTCTAAATTGCTGAGGCCGCCGGGCGTGGTGGCACACGTTTGTAATCCCCACTTGAAAGGCAGAGACAGGAGGATCGCGCAGGTTCGAAGCCAGCCACGCTGGCTTAGGAGACCCTGTTTCCAAATAAAAATGTAAAAATAGGTCTGGGAGTGTAGCCCGGAGGTAGAAGAGCTTCCAGGAACCTCAGTACCCAAAAAAAAAAAAAAAAAAAAAAAAAATTGCTGAGGCTGGCCATGAACCTTCAATTCTGTCTCAGCCTCTCAAGTACTGGGATTACAGGTGTGTGCCACCATGCCTGGCTTTTATTTTAAAATGAACTAAAATGGCCAGGTGTGGTGCACCCTTGTAATTCCAGCATTTGGAAGGCTGAGACAGGAGGATCTCAGTTCAAGAACAGCCTCAGCTACTTAGTGAGGCCCTTTGAGACTCAGTGAGACTTGTTTCTAAATTAAGAATAAAAAGTAGAGCTGAGGGTGTAGCTCAGAAGTAGAATGCCCCTGGGTTCCATCCCCAGTAACGCCAAAAAAAAAAAAAAAAAAAAAACAACAACACTAAAATACACCTGTAATTTGTCTAAAATTAACTCTGCTAATATCTTCCCTTTTTTAATTAAAAAAAAAAGGCTGAGCTGGGCATAGAGGCACATGTGTGTAATCCCAGTGCTTGTGAGGCTGAGACAGGAGGATAACACGTTCTAGGCCAACCTCAACAATTTAGTGAGGCCTACTTCTTTCCGTCAGGATGGGTTTTATTCATTGGAAGTCTGTTTCTTGGGGTAGGATCCTGATATGAAAAGATATTTAGTTTTATTTAGGAATTATCTTTAAGAGCTAAGAAAATTTTTACTAAAAAATATGTAATGTCAACTTTCCAAATTTAGGCAGTACACAAAGCCCAAGAACCTTCAAAGACCTCGTTAGCACAGTCAAATAGAAATGTGTTGAGACATATGGATTAGTCACTTCTCGTTTTCAATATACTTTATTCTGATGGTTACAAAAGTAGATACAAAATACTTCTGAAAGTACAGTTACTGACTTAGAAAAATAGATAAAGCTCCTAAAGGTTTAAAAATATAACAAATTCTTAGGTAAAGAACATTTAAAATATCACGGATGGTAACCAAGGCTAATTTATGCAAACTACTTTCAATGTAGACCAAACATAGAATATTGCTTTATACCAAGTCTACAGCACGCTGGTAATCCACTTGGATTTACAGGATACTTGTCTGGAATAGAATCTGATACTGGAAGAAAACCGAAGTCTCAGCGCAGCTGCTTCTGTAAAATTACTGCTACTATGTGCGACATCACCCCCAAAGCCTCTCATAGCCGGAAATAGCAAAACTGAACCAAAACAAGACCAAAGGACTACTGTTCTCCCTCTCTGCCAGAATTCTACAATAGTAGAAACTAAATCTACCAACTGAAGTGATCCCGGGGAAATCCCATGCCGCCGAGTGCTGGTGCCCGTCCCGGGGCACTCCGCAGCCAGGGTTCCATACTCACCGGAGACCTCCAGGAGGAGGCAGGGTTGGCCCCAGCATCGTGCCGGGGGCTGCTTAGAGAATCATTTCTAGGACTTAACTTTGTGGACCGATTTGCTAATGCTTCTGAGGTATGTTTCAGAAGCCTATTTCTAGTATATATTGCATTGCTGCTCAGAGGGAAATGAACAGTATAATCAGGAAACTTCAGTGAGGATCACCGCCAGGATTGTTCCTCTTGCCTCTGAACTACTAGAAAAACTTTGCCTTTGTAATCAGGGTTAAACAGATTTGCATTTCTCAAGCAAACAGCCCATGAGGCTAGACCTCTGCGAGTGTAAGGTGAGAGGAATGTGGGGTAGCTGGCAGTCCTGGAGACACTTTCTTCACCAGCTCAAGGAGAATAAAGGACACACATGGCTGTCAAAGTAAAAACTAGTACAAGGCAGTTTGAATATTTAAACATCATTGTCTACATTTTTTTTTAAAGGCTTGAAAAACTAAAGCACCACAGGATTAACTGCCTAATTTACCAAGCGCTCTCCACCCTGGACTGAGAGGAGAGGCCTCTGCTCTGGGGGAGGAGGAAGTGTTCCAGAGCAGCACACCCTGGCCACGGGCAAATAAAAGCGACAGAAACACAGGTCTCCTCAAACCTCTGCCAGACAGCGATGCTCCAGCCACAACAGGATGAGACTACCCTCTTCCCGTTCTCCCCCCTTCCTCCAATTCTCTTCCTGCCCTTAGAAGTCAACAAATAATGCAATGTTTAGTTGTACTGTTGGTTCAAGCCAGACTGGCTTGGGAATCAGGTAATGTTTTTATTAAAAAGAAAGAAGACAACAGAAGCCAGATGTGGTAGTACACACCTGTGATCCCAGTTTTGGGAGGTTGAGACAGGAGGACTGCAAGTCCTAGAACAGCCTCAGCAAATCAGACCCTGCTTCAAAATAAAAAAAATGAAACACCACTGGGATGTATGGCTCAGAGGTAGAATGCCCCTGGGTTCAATCCCCAGTGTCATACTTGCATGCAAAAGAAAAAGAAAACCACCATAAACGATGTGCTCAGTCTCAAATTACCAAGTCTTTTCAAAATATGTTCCATCAGCTGGGTGTGGTGGCACACACCTGTAATCCCAGTACTTACTTGGGAGGCTGAGACAGGAGGAGCACAGGTTCAAGGACAGCCTCAGCAAGTAGTGAGACTCCCATCAACCTAGCAAAACCCTGTTTCAAAATAAAAATAAAATAGGGCTGGGGTGTAACTCCGAGGTAGAATGCCCTTGGTACCAAAAAAAAAAAAAAAAAAAAAAAAAAAAAAAAATCCCATTAGTAAGCTGCCGTTATTACTGTCCTTGCATGTGGCCATCTTTGGTGGGTTTGGAGATTAGTCATAAAAAAAAGAGAAGATTTCTATTATGAAAAATAAATGGAGAGCCGGGCGTGGTGGCGCACGCTTGTCATCCCCGCGCTTGGGAGGCGGAGACAGGAGGATCGCGCAGGTTCGAAGCCAGCCGCGCGCGCTGGCTTAGGAGACCCTGTTTCCAAAAATGAAAATGTAAAAAATAGGTCTGGGAGTGTAGCCCGAAGGTAAAAGGGCTTCCAGGAACCCCAGTACCACCAAAAAAAGAAAAAGAAAAAAAAAGAAAAAGAAAAATAAATGGAGAGAAGTGAGAACCCTTTAGTTTGAGAGCATATGAAATATTAGAAATGTTGAAGTACAGCCCTAGCTGAGAAATGTAATTTCATACCTTATGGACTTTAAAAAAAAAAAATTAAAAGCCAGTGGGCACCATGGCACACCCCTGTAAACCAGGAAGCTGAGGCAGGAGGATAAAAAATGAAGCCTGCCTGGACAACTTAGTGAGACCATGACTCAAAACTTATAAAAGGGTGGGGGTGCAGCTCAGTGGTACAGCAATTCCCTAGCACATGCGAGGCCCTGGGGTCAATCCCCAGTACCGTTAAAAATAAATAAATAAAAATAAAAAACACATCAAAGCAAGTTTGAATTTGGGAGGCAATTATATTCTAGGTGGCGGCACCTAGAAACCTTTCTTGTTTGCAAATGATCAGAATAAATGTGCAGAATGGCTGACATTTAGACCTCTGGATAAACTTAAAATGTGGACTGTTGAATGTTTCAGAGGGCTTTTTCCATAAGTGATTATCCCACTCCTGAATTCTTCAAACAATGATGTCTGATTTTAGCCTAAATTAGATGAAATAATGGCCTTTAAAATTCTGTGTATATTTAAGAATTTACTGAAATTGAGTTATTAAAAATGGGGTTTCTAAGCAGTTTTTTCTTTATATTCCAGTAGAATAATAAAAACAATAAAAAACCTTATCAAATCTAACCTTTACCAAAACTACTAAGGAGTCTGGTGAGTACTCTGCAAAAATCATAGCTCTGAAACACAGAATGCTGATAAACTAAAGCTTTGCCAGTCTTTGAAGAACCGAATGAAAAACAGGATTTCCTTCACTAAATGGGAAGATTCTTTTATCCCAATAGAAAGAGAAGAATTTTAAGTTTTGATACAAAACCAATTAAAATAGAACTCCCACGAGGCTCGAGCCATCCTTTGAGTATTAACAAAATGAAGTTTTTTTTTTTACTTATTTCTCCCATTTAGTCTCCTTTAAAACATATGTACACACACAAAAAACGCACACACACGCTCAGGGGCATACACGCGCGTGTGCTCTCTTTATCATTCTTGGTCAAGAATGGGCAGCACAGCAGACTTTTAGCTATGGTATACAATGCGAACATCTTTAAGGTTTTTTATTGTGGTTTTAAGATTTGTCCTTATTGGAATAAAGTTTGTGCATTTCTATACTACTCTTACTAAGTCTCAAGTCACAATAAAAACACAGAAGTAAAGTTTTTAGGAAATAAAACAAAGTACTGAGTATTTTTCCCCACTCTCTTATCCAGAATTGCAAGGTCTCTGAAAAACAACATGAATAAAAGCTGGCTTTGACACTTGTTATAATTTTTTTGAAACTTTCTTAGTCAAAAGCTATACATTAAATCCATTTTAATGAAGAATTTCAAAATAAAAGCCTGAGACCATCCTTAAAAGCTGTAAAAAAATTATTTCTGATACACATATACCATTCCTAACAATTTAGACTGATCTGAATAAAATCCTGAATAAAAATTTAAAAATAAAGTCACTTTAAAAATAACTTTGGTTACTCTCATTCTGCGTATGTCCTAAGATGATTTAAACTGCAGTCATGGACTCGGAAAATATATCTTCTTCTCTGTAAAAACACTAGCATACAAACTTGAAACTTAAAGGTTATCCAAAGTGATACAAAAGTTCTACATCTTAAGGAAAAAACACAATTTCTATTTGTAAAACAAAAGCACATTAAACCAATCTAATTATGTTGTTAGAAGAAGACTTGTCCTGGAAACTTAATAATAAATTAGTGGTGAAAATTCTTACTATGTTATGCTGTCAACAGAAACAGAATAATCGATTCTTGAGTAAAAGTAACGAGTGAACTATAAACTACAGGTCAGTCACGTTACAAGCAAGCGCGACGGGAGTGGTCGGTCGAGCCTCCAGTTTTGCTCTGTGCTTAGTCTCACTCTGAAGCTGTCAGGCCAGCCTACCTTTGGGGTACTTTTCTATGCAGACACAGACAACAGGTGTCTTTTCACCCCGTTTTCTTAAAGTTTGTAACACTAGTTTATAACAGACAGCAGCGAGAGAGCTCTAGCAGTAGGGAAGCAGGAGGATCACTTTGTTCTAAAAGAAACATTTATCTGTCTTTCGACCCGAGCTTCTCAATTAATTCCTGAAGAGGAGCCAACTCACGTCTATCAATCAGATTAAATTCCTGAAAGAAAAGAAGAAAACTTTAAAACAGACCTAACTTATAACTCTTTAGATGTATTTTTGAGAAAGGACTCCCAAACCTGGTTTTCTGAAATTCAAAAGAATGATCAAATGATTTCTAGGAACTTTGACTGGGGTTCCTGGAAGCCCTTCTACCTCCGGGCTACACTCTCAGGCCTATTTTATATATATATTTTTGGAAACAGGGTCTCTTACGCCAGCGCGGCTGGCTTCGAACCTGCGGGATCCTCCTGTCTCCGCCTCCCAAGCGCCGGGATTCCAAGTGTGCGCCACCACGCCCGGCTATGAACATTTTAAAACACAAATTGTCTTTGTCTTTTTAAAAACACAAGTACTTCCCCAGTAGTGCCTCCCCCTAAAAAAAACCCACAAGCATGTTATTGTGATCCTGTGGCCTCCCTCCCTGTTTCCTGACATGCAGCTCCTAAAATCCCCGTAGTGTGCAGAGTAGCAAGAATAACTCCTGTGCGCTTGGGAGGTGGCTGGGCCCGTGGAGAGCATCAAGATGCGGCTCCAGAAATCCAGGCATGATTAGTGGTGTTGGGACTTTCAGCCCACCTCACCCTCACCTGGGGGGGTGGAAAGGTGAGCTCATCACCAGTGATGCCAGCAATTAGCTTGACGGATAGGTAAACACGTGGAGGTTCCCAGATGATGTTGTGGCTGGAAAGGACTGGAAAGCTCTGTGTTCCTTCACCCGCACCTCGTCTGCTGATAATAATCAGCAGATGTGTTTCCACAAGCTCTGTGAGTCTCTTGAGCAAATTAACTGAACTCAAGGTGTGTATCCCAGGAACCCTGGTTTATAGCTGTCAGAAATGACAACCCATTACTTTTTTTTTGGTACTTGGGAGTGAACCCAGAGGCATTCTGCCACTGAACTATATCTCTAACACTTTTTATTTTTATTTTGCAACAAGGTCTCGTTAAGTTGCTGAGGCTGGCCTCCAATCTGCAGTTTTCCTATCTCAGCCTCCTAAGTACTCAGATTATAGGTGTGCACCACCATGTCCAGTGAAACTCAATTTTTTTTTTTTTTTTTTGGCAATGGAGGTTGAACCCAGAAGCATTCCCAGCTCTACTTCATTTTTTATTTTGAAATAGTGGCTCACTAAGATGCTGAGGCCAGCCTGCAATCTACAATCCTCCCGTTTCAGCCTCCCAAGTACTGGGATTACAGGCTTGCAGCACCATGCCTGGCCAACTCACTACTTTTGATTGGCATTTTAAATGGGGAACAGATTTGTGGGACTAAGCTTTCAACCTGTGGGGATCTAACACTACTTCCAGATAGGTAACTGTCAGAATTTAATTGAATTAGAGGACATCCAGCTGGCGTATGGCATAGAATGGATTATTTGCTTAGTGTATGCTTGCAGGGTATACATTTAGGTCAAAAAGTGTTCTGTCTTACGAGAGTACAGTAGAAGCCCTCGCCGCCATCTCCTTACAAAAGGAACTTATTAAATAAGCAATTGTAGGTATTAGTATGATCTTCACTACGTTTAACATTTAAATCAAAATTATAGATATATTTGAATTTACATAGAAATTATCTGACAAACTACAAACAGCTTTTGATAGTGGCCACCTCTGGGGAGTGGACTTGTTACTTGCAGACAGACAGTCTGTCTGTCTGTCTGTCTCTCTCTCTCTCTCTCTCTCCCTCTCCCTCTCCCCCTTTCCCCCCACATGCCCTATAACAGTCTCAGAAGATCAGAAAAAGCATGGTATGTTTTCTTTTGTGTTATACACAGAACACAGTATCTACTAAAAAGGTACCAAGATCTTCTACCATAAAAATGCTATCTAAACAGACCTATTTGTATTTTTTATGTCGAATTATACAGCTTTAAAGTTAGGCTAAGCTAGGTATAGTGGCGCACACCTGTAATCCTAGCACCTGGGAGACTGAGACAAGAGGATCACAGGTTCAAGGCCAGCCTCAGCAACTTAGCGATACCCTGTTTCAAAATAAAAAAATAAAAGTGGCTGGAGGTGTAGTTTAGAGCCAGAATACCCCTGAGTTTATTCCCTGGTAACACACACTCTCACACCTCACACATACACAGGCTAAAGGAGTCCCAATTCCTTTTCAAACAATGTGAATGATTTTTATTTTTAAAAGTTCCAATTCTAGCCGGGCGTGGTGGCGCACGCTTGTAATCCCAGCATTCGGGAGGCTGAGAGTGGAGGATCGTGGTTCGAGGGTAGCCTCAGCCACTTAGTGAGGCCCTCCACAACTTAGTGAAACCCTGTTTCAAAATAAAGAATAAAAAATAGGGTGGGGGTGTAGCTCGGAGGTCGAATGCCCTGGGTTCCACACCCAGAGCCACAAAAAAAGAAAGTTAAGACTTCTGAGCCAGGTGTGGTGGCCCGTGCCTGTAATTTCAGTACTTTGGAAGCTAAGACAGGAGGATCACAGGCCTGAGGCGAGCCTCAGCGACTTAAGCAAGCCCTTCGCTAAATTCATGAGACCCTGTTTATTTTATAAAATAAAATAGGGCTGTTTTAAAAATTAAATTGGGCTGGAGTATAGATCAGAGGTAGACAACCCGAGTTCAAGCCCTCAGTGGAACATCTAACCAAAGACCTGGAGAAGCCGAGGCAGAAGGCTCAAAATAAGGTGATATTTTTTTATGCTGCTTCAAATAAATGAAATAATGTGAAGGGGGGATGAGCAGAAAGAAAAAGGGTACCAGAGAACCCTGCTTGATCTGTATCTATAAACGAAACACACTTCTCTCTCATTTTTTTGCGGTACTGGGGATGGAACCCATGGCCTTCTACCTCTAAGCTACACCCCCAGCCCTATTTTTTATTCTTCATTTTGAAACAGGTTCTCACTGAGTTGCAAAGGGCCTCAGTAAGTAGTAGCTGAGGATGTCCTTGAACCAGGATCCTTCTGTCTCAGCCTCCCAAATGCTGGGATCACAAGCCCACCACACCTGGCTCACACTCCTCTTAATTAAGGTTACCCTTCCAGGTAAGTCCAAGTCACTAGATGCAGAAACCAACATGGCTCACTTACCTGAACAAAGAAAATAAAGTGCTTAAAGGACGTGTTGAGGTGGGCCTCTTCTTGCAACTGCATCACAGAATCAAAGTGCTGGTGATAAATGTGGGCATAAACCCTGAACAGTCGCTTTAGGATGGTCTTTGCTACAGACATAAAGTTCTTGGGAAAGGGGACACCTGTAATCAGATATACACATGTATCAGTCTTTTATTTATCCAACTGAATAGCAGCACGCGTTGACACAAGCAACCGCAACATGTAAGACACTCACAAATGCATACAAGCTTTTTCTCTAGAAGGCAAGGGAAAACTCCCCAATCTCAGTATTCCTCACATACCACTTTTTTTCTGACTGCCTTAGATCTCAGCAGGTACAGGCACTAGATTATGAAAAAATGCTGCTGAATCAAAGTTCAAATAAACATAATATTAGTTGTTTACTATTTGAGAGTTTCTACCTAAGATTAAATACAAGAATAAGTATTTGAGTATAAACAGAACATTACTTTTGTTGTAATTTGAACTTTTTTTCCTTCTTTTGGTGCTGGGGTTGAACCAAGGGACATTCTACCTCCAAGCTATACTCTCAGCCCTATTTTTTTTTTTTTTTTTGAAACAGGATTTCACTAAGTTGATGAGGCTAGCTTCGAACCTGCGATCCTCCTGTCTCAGCCTCCCAAGTACTGATTACAGGTGTGTACTACCAATCCTAGCTGTAACTTAGAACTCTTTGAAGCATTTTATCTTCGGAATTACTCTAGAAATCCAGTTTTCATTTTGCTGTTTCTTAAAAGGGAGCCATACTTCATGAAAAAGGGAAGGAGACTTCCCCATTTTTCAAAGAAAGTAAACACCTCTTTAGGAAAGAAATGGGGGGTTTGGTGACATCTCACTCCAAGCAGTGAGGTGGGAATGACACCGGTTACATTCCTGTGAATTCAGGTTGACAATATCAAGTCTCTTCAAAAACAGACAGGAAGCAGAGTGGTGATGCACGCTTGTAATCCCCACGCTTGGGAGGCTGCGACACAAGAATCGCAGGTTCGAAGCCAGCCTCAGCAGCTTAGTGAGACCCTGTTTCCAAATAAAATATTAAATAGGTCAGGAGGTATAGCTTGGAGGTAGAACACCCCTAGGTTCCATCCCACACACAAAAAACAAAACAAAAAATGAGACAGGAGAAAGAATACAACTGTCACTGGCTCCAATAAGCAAACACTAAGAAAGATTGGCTTCCGAGACAACCAAGATTAGGTGGCCTTAAATGCCTGATCCACAGCAGTACTCTTGAAACACCCTCTTGTTTCAACCTTTTGAAAAACAAGGGTTTATTAACACACTCTTTCCCTGCATTTCTTCTTTAGCCAGTCCTTAAAAGCTTGAAATTCAGTCCGTATATTTTGCCAATTTGTTATCCCCCTGCCCCCTACCCCTAAATTTGAGTAACTTGACCTTTCAAATATACTGGAGCTCATGGGCATATTTCTCTGGGCAGAATCTTATATTCATGCACTGAAAAGACAAGTTTCAAAAATCAAACACCTCTTTCAAAATATACAAATGGGCATCCTATTAATAATATTAATAAATTAGATATATTGCTAAAATGAATAATAAATGGTTCTAATAACAATAAAAATCAGTAAATGTAGGTCGCAGATAAGAGTCTAATAACATGGGGTGGGGGGATTCCAGAACATCAGCAGAAATTATCTGCTGGATGACGATAAAGGATGAAGTCAAAAGAATACTTTCTCTCCCATAGGAGAGTTTAGTAAGGACCAAGCAGGTAATCTGTTTTCACGTAAGTACTTTCTAAGGTCAACTAGCCAGACATATTCAAGCAGAGGAGATATAAAGAATCTGTGAGAAAGGAACCAAAAGGCTTAATAACAGAAAGGGAAAAGTGACCAGCAGCAGCAACAGACGGTGTAGCGACTTGATCCAATGTTTTGTTCCCTAAAAAGCTCTACTTAGATTGTAAGAATGAATCCAACAATAATTTGCTCATAGACACTCTTAAACTGAAAACGACAAGGACTGATCTCATTTTTAATAATGTTAAAATCTTCATCAAAATATGAGCAAATTAAAAATACTCTTCTAGCAGAACCGTGTGTGTGTGTGTGTTACTAGGGATGAGCAATACCCCCCAGCCCAGTTTTTTACCCTTTATTTTAAAACAGGGTCTCACGCTGGGTGTGGTGGCGCAAGCTTATAATCCCCGCGCTTGGGAGGCTGAGACAGGAGGATCACAAGTTCGAAGCCAGCTTCAGCTACTTAGTGAGGCTCTCAGCAACTTAGTGAGACCCTGTTTCCAAATGAAGTATAAAATAGGTCTGGGAGTGTAGCCCGGAGGCAGAAAAGCCTCTGGGTTCCACCCTCAGTACCACACACACACAAAAAAAACAGGGTCTCACTAAGTTGCAGAGGGCCTCACTAAGTAGCTGAGGCTGGCTGCGAACCTGCGATCCTCCTGTCTCAGCCTCCCAAGCACTGGGATTACATGCATGCGCCACACGCCCGGCTTGTTTTTTATTTTTGTTTGTTTTTTTTTTTTGGTGGTACTGGGGTTCCTGGAAGCCCTTCTACCTCCGGGCTACACTCCCAGACCTATTTTTGCATTTTTATTTGGAAACAGGGTCTCCTAAGCTAGCACGGCTGGCTTAGAACCTGCGCGATCCTCCTGTCTCCGCCTCCCAAGCGCGGGGATTACAAGCGTGCGCCACCACGCCCGGCTTGTTTTTTATTTTTAAACAGGGTCTCAGCAAGTTACCACGCACTCATCTTGAACCTGGGATCCTCCTGCCTCAGCCTCCCAAGTACTGAGGTTACAGGCATGGCCACTGTACTGGCTCCAGAACACTTTAAAGAAGAGATGGAGGGGCTGGGTGTGGTGGCACATGCCTGTTACCACAGTACTTGGGAGGTTGAGTCAGGAGAGTCACAGGTTGGAGGACAGCCTCAGCAATTTAGCAAGACCTTGTTTCAAAATAAAATAGGACTGGGGATGTATCTTAGAGATAAAACACCCCTGAGTTAGTCCACAGTGCCCCACACAAAGATAAAAATCAATGAAGAATGTTATCTCGTCCTTAGCTAGGAAGACTCAGTAAAGAAAATAGAAACTTGCTGGGCATGTGGCGCACACTTGTAATCCCAGCATTTGGGAGGCTGAGACAGAAGGATCGCGGTTCGTGGACAGCATCATTTGCAACTCAGTGAGGCCGTTTCTAAATAAATAAAAAATAGGGCTGGGGGTGTAGCTCAGAGGTAGAACACCCCTGGTTTCCATGCCCACTACCACAAAAAAAAAAAGAAAAAGAAAAAAACTCTCTATATCTATCTCTATATCTATAAAATATGGGCGCAATCATATCTAGGATCTTTTTATTTTACGTTGAGAAAATGATTCTAAATTCTTTGGAAGAACAAATATCCCAGAATAGCTGTGAATATTCTGAAAAAGAAGAGAAAGGAAGGGAGACTAGTCCTACAAAATGCTGAAAGATACATGACCATGTGAATTAAAACTGTGGAATTCCTATAGGAACAAATAAGAGATTAAAAGAAGCCAGGCATGGTGGTACATACCAATAATCCCAGTACTTAAGAGGCTGAGACAAGAAGACTGCAGGTTCAAGGCCAGCCTCAGCAACTTAGTGAGACTCTCAGCAACCCAGAGAGACTCCATTTCAGAACAAAAATATAAAAGGGCTAGGGGGTATAGCTTGGTAGTAGAAATGATTCTGGGTTTAACTTCCAGTAAAAGAGAGGAGAGAGAGGGGGGGGGAGGGAGAGAGAGAGAGAGAGAGAGAGAGAGAGAGAGAGAGAGAGAGAGAGAGAGAAAAGAGATTAAAAGACCCCAAAATATATGGCAGTTTGTTGTATATATAAGATAACCAGGGAGAAAAGACAGGGGTACTTAACAAGTGATATTGAGACAAACTGGCTAGCTTTTGTGTATGGGGAAAAAATGAAGGCAGTGTTCAGAAGAAAATATCCAAAGATTTAAATGGAAAAACAAAACCACAAAAGTACCAAATGAAGACACAAATATTTTAAAATCTGAAATAGGAAAAAACTTCCTCATCACTGAATTAAAACTCAAGTCAGAAAGGAAATGATTAATAGGACAAGATAATGTATATAGCAAAGTGCCCCAGGAACAACCAAGACAAAAGGCAACCTGGGAGAAGTATACACAATGTGTATGGCAAAGCTAGCATCTTCACAGAAACGGAGAACACACAACGATCAATAAACAAAAAATGTTCAATTTCATTAACTTTTTTTTTTTTTGGTGGTACTGGGGTTCCTGGAAACCCTTCTACCTCCAGGCTACGCTCCCAGACCTATTTTTATACTTTTTAAGTTGGAAACAGGGTCTCTTACGCCAGCGCGGTTGGCTTCGAACCTGCGCGATCCTCCTGTCTCCGCCTCCCAAGCACGGGGATTACAAGCGTGTGCTACCAAGCCTGGCCCATTAACATTTTTAAATGAACATTAAAACAAACATTTACTTAACCAAGTTGAAAAATACATAAAAGTAATAACACTGGGTGAAGAACAGGCAAGCACAAACATGAAAGAGAAGTAACACATTGGTATAAACGTTCTGGAAAAGAACGTGACAGTCTCTATTAAGTTTTTTTTTTTTTTTTTTTTGGTGGTACTGGGGGTGGAACCCAGAGGCTTTCTACCTCCGGACTGTACTCCCAGACCTTTTTATATTTATTTGGAAACAGGGTCTCACTAAGTTGCTGAGAGCCTCACTAAGCAGCTGAGGCTGGCTTCGAAGCCGTGCGATCCTCCTGTCTCAGCCTCCCAAGTGCAGGGATTACAAGCGTGCGCCACCACGCCCGGCACTATTAAGTTATTTTAAAGTAAAAAAAAAAGTTAAGAACATTACATGTACCATTCGGAAGAAAAAGTATTTCTACAGCATTAACTCACCAATCTTAGAAGGAAAAAGAGTCTCATCATCGAGTTGATCCTGAACCCAAGTCATCAAATAGTCAATGTATTTTGGTGCAGAACATTTGATTGGCTTTTTAATATTAGTGCCATCTGCCCAATGATATTCGTATCTGGAGAGAAAAATGTTTTATTGGTAGTTTTCAAAAACATTAACAAATATCTAACCTGTAATCAATCCAAGCAGGTTCATGTTTTGTTAATAGAAACTATATACAACTTCACTAACTTATCTAATGTTCTACTGAAGATTACAGAAGTTCCCTAGAGAATACTCTGAAACATGTCTTATAATTGAAAGAGAAAAGAGAGACAACGTGCCAGCTGGCAGCCACAGAGGGTGCTTTATAAGACAGGCCTGGGGAAGATGATGAGCTGCAGTCCTGTCTGTAAGGCAGAATGGCACTGAGGACTGGGTAAGAAGGTGATGGATCCACTACATTCTAAGAATCTTGGCTACAAATTATCATCAGAGGAGCCAAGAATATAAACTCCTGTTTCTTGGAGAGAGTGTAAAGGAAATACTTTTTCATGATCCACTTTTGCTGAGCTAGAAGAATAAAAAAGATTTATAAAATACTTCACTATGTAAGCATTAGAGCAGAGATGAGTTTATTTTTTTATTTTATTTTATTTTTTTGCAGTACTAGGATGAAGCCCAGGGTCAATCTACCTCTGAGCTACACCCCCAGCCCTATATTTTTTATTCTTTTTTTGAAACAGGGTCTCACTGAGTTGCAAAGAGCCTCACTAAGTAGCTGAAGGTGTCTTCGAACCATGATCCTCTTGTCTCAGCCTCCCAAATGCTGGGATTATACGTGTGCACCAATACGCCCAACCCATAGATAAGTTTAAATTTCCTATTTTAATTTCTTTTAAAGTTTTCAGCTAGACATGGTGGAAACATGCCTGTAATGCTGGTAATTGGAAGGCTGAGAAAAAAATGAACACAAGTTTAAGGCCAGCTTCAGCAACGTAGGAAGGCTCATAGCAACCTAGCAAGACCCTGTTTCAAAATAAAAAGGGGTAGGATGTAGCTCTGGGATAGAATGCCCTTGGGTTCAATCTCCAGTAAAACAACAATAATAATGAAACAATTTTCAAAATAAAGCATGACATAAAGTAACAACATCCCTTCTATAATACTGCCATAAAAATAGGACCACAATCTTTTATCCTTCATAAGGCAGCAAAGCCAGCCTTTGGAAACAGGGTCTCCTAAGCCAGTGGCGCGGCTGGCTTCGAACCTGCGCGATCCTGTCTCTGCCTCCCAAGCGCAGGGATTACAAGCGTGCGCCACCACGCCCGGCTCATACCTTGATTTAACATTATAGGTACAAAGGGTACCTATAATAGGCACTATTCTTTTTAAATAATTCTTAAAATTTATTAGTTAAACCAGGCATGGTGGCACACGCTTGGGAGGCAGAGATAGGAGGATCGCGCAGGTTCAAAGCCAGCCACACTGGCTTAAGAGACCCTGTTTCCCAAAAAAAAAAAAAAAAGGTCTGGGAGTGTAGCTCAGAGGTAGAAGGGCTTCCAGGAACCCAAGTACCACCAAAAAAAAAAAAAAAAAAAAAAAAAGTTATTAGTTAAAACATTTTTTAACCTAGCACCCTTAAGCTAGATAATTACTTCTAAAATATGCTGTTTTTATTAACACTATTTAAACAGCACAAGAAAATAATAATCATATATTAAAAGGTCAACTAAAAATTATTCCAAGAAATTCATATCTAAGCTAGCAAAAGAAACCATAAATGTTAATCAAATTGGAAAAATAGAACTTCTATGAGACAATGTAAACCTGCCTAATTTTTTTTTTGTGTGTGTGGTACTAGGGTTTGAATCCAGAGGCTTTCTACCTCTGAGCTACATCCCCAGCCCTATTTTATTCTTTATTTTGAAACAGGGTCTCACTAAGTGAGAGGGCCTCACAAGTTGCTGAGGCTGGCTTTGAACCTGTGAGCTTCCTGTCTCATCCTCCCAAGTACTAGGATTATAAGCATGCACCACCACATCTGGCTTCTGCCTCAAAGTTTTATATTTTTACTCCTAAAATAGAACATTCAGTCTTACTAAGATAAAGTATAAAAATCAACCACCAAGACTTACATACCAAAATATTTAATAATAGCAGCCATAGGTAAGCATTCAAACACTAATACAACTGAATTACCTTTATATAAACAAACATGGTAAAAACAAAAAGTCTCAAGCTGGGCATGGTGGCGCCTGCTTGTCATCCCAGCATTTGGGAGGCTGAGACAGGTGACTGGATTCTTGGACAGCCTCAGCTACTTACTGAAGCCCTTTGCAACTCAGTAAGGCCCTGCTTCAAAATAAAGAATAAAAAATAGGGCTGAGAGTATAGCTTGGAGGTAGAATGCTCCTGGGTTTCATCCCCAGTACCGCAAAAAAAAAAAAAGTCTTTTATTATTCATTTATATTAATTAGCAATAAAGCAAAAGTAATCCAGACACCGATATAACATGTGGCATATGTACCTGGGACCCGCAGACATGACTGGACAGCTTGCTTCAGTGCAGAATTCTGTAATAGTTCCATATAACATGTTGATCTGGTTGAAGAAATCCACAGCTAAGGAGAAAACAGGATTGTGTAAAATGTCTGTAAACATAAAACGTCAAGCCTCTCAGTTGAGAAAATAAACAATTTTTTTTTCTTTGTATGACATGGACTCTATGTTGCCCAGGCTGGCTTCACTTAAGCCCAGGCTCAAGTGATCCTCCTGCCTCAGCCTTCTGAGTAGCTGGGACCTACAACTGTGTGCCACCACACACAACTAAGTTAATTGGGTTTTTTGTTTTTTTGTTTTTTTGTTTTTAGAACTGGGGATTGAACCCAGGGGC
Organism: Muscardinus avellanarius; assembly: GCF_963383645.1. Taxonomy (NCBI): domain Eukaryota; kingdom Metazoa; phylum Chordata; class Mammalia; order Rodentia; family Gliridae; genus Muscardinus; species Muscardinus avellanarius. Next base: position 68,824,436 of record NC_137801.1, read on the forward strand.
TTTCTACCTTTAAGTTATACCCTAGCCCCCCCTTTTTAGTCTGAAAATGGGGTCTCGCTAAGTTGCTGAGGCTAGCCTTAAACCTGCAATCCACCTGTCTCAGCCTTCCAACTACTGGGATTAGAGGCACACCCGACAAAAGTTAACTTTTAATATACCAAGCCTTTAAACCAGAATATAGGAAAGTAAAATACGGGATCATTTTAACTTAATGATAACAATTACATCACTGAAATAATGAGAACACTTAGTGATGAAAACTTTGTCCAGTTCTGCTGCTGATTTTAAGTGACGATAAAGTATATCTGAGGAGACAGTGGAGGAAAAATAATGAGAACAATTTGGTTGTATTGAAGGAAATAAAAAATAACTTATCAATCAGAACCAGACAACACATTAGGAAAGAGAAAAATGTTATGGAATGTGCTGTGAGGGAGGAGGTGTATCAATTGTATCAACAGGCATATTTTGAGGGTGTGTAGTACTGGGGATTGAACGCAGGGGCCTCCTACCTCTGAGCTACACCCCCAGCTCTACTTTATTTTTATTCTGATACAGGGTCTCACGAGGTTGATGAGATTCTCACTACTTGCTGAGGCTGTCCTTGAATCTGTGATCCTCCTGTCTCAGCCTCCCAAGTACGGGAATTACAAGTATGCGCCACCCTGCCTGGCTTCAACAGGCATTTTATTTTATTTTATTTTGGTGGTACTGGGGTTCCTGGAAGCCCTTCTACCTCCAGGCTACACTCCCAGACCTATTTTTACATTTTTATTTGGAAACAGGGTCTCCTAAGCCAGCGCGCATGGCTGGCTTCGAACCTGCGCGATCATCCTGTCTCTGCCTCACAAGCGCGGGGATTACAAGCGTGCGCCACCACGCCCGGCACAACAGGCATTTTAAAACACTGAATTCAGCAGAAACCTTTGAGACCTCCAGCATATTGAGGATATAAAAAACACAGGACCAAGTTCCTTAATCCGCATCTCCAGCTAATAGAAAAGAAAAAAGAAATAAATAGAACTAGGTTGTGGTGGTGCATGCTTGTAATCCTGGTACCTGTGAGGATAAGACAGGAGGATCGCAAATTCATGGCCAGCCTCAGCAATTTAGTGAGGCCCTGCTTCAAAATAAAGAATAAAACAGGCCAGAGGTGTAGCTCAGAGGTAGAATGCCCCAGGCTCTATCCCCAGTACAACACATACAAAAAGACAGCGATAAATAGGAACCCAAAGGCTACCAGTAAGTGCCAAGTGTTACCAGGGAAAATCCTATCTAACCCTCTGTCTAGCTTCACATCCTCTTAGTTGACTTAAAAATCACTAATTTTGGAGGTCACACAGTTGGGTAATACAACGTAGTAGCTTCCCACTAGTTTTACTGTAGATCACACCCCTCGTGCTCATGCATGCATTATGATAACAGTTGCCTAGTTACTCCGTGGGGACCCTGAGGGCCACTTGCTGAACACTGACTCTTCTCTGGCCTGCAGATGTCTGACAGATGACTGAACAAGATGAAAATGCCTGGCATCTTTTCTTCACATAGTGTCAGTCTCCTTTGGATCAGATTCTACAAGTGTGGACATGATGAACACTTGAGAAGTGCTTTGTTCAAGCTACACTATAGGGCAAACCTGACCTAGTATTACCTAGTTTCTTTCTCTAGCCCCTCCTCTTACCTATCAGCACCATGTCCCAGAACACCACCACATCATGAGAGAAGTGACAAGAGGTGGCACCCAAGTTCCCGGAAGAGCCCCACTTATTCCCAGAAAAGACAGGAACGTCCCTCCCGTTCATCAGCCTCTCCTTCATTACTCCTACCCTCTATCTAAGTATCTGTAGTCCCTTAAGCCCTGCAGCCAAGAAGCTGAGTTATGAGCAAAGCTCTCTCTCCTCTATTCTTCAGCCACTGAAAAAAGCCTTCTTTCTCCCCAACACTCACTCTCAATACTGGTTTTTCAGTGGGATGAGCTTCTAAACCAGGCTTCAGTAACACCAGGAAGTTTAGAGAAAAGGCAAGGTTAGGAAGCCTCACGGTAGTCATGGGTACTTACTAAAGGAACTTCAGCTAGCTCTGGAAAAAAAGGAAGAGGCAAAGGTGAGTAATGACTGACTGGGTGAAGTGCAATTCTGTTTAACAAGAACCACATAAAACTTGGAAAGTTTTAAAAATTATCTTGGTCCTCTGTCTAAGGAAATACCTAAAAATCAACTAGGGCTTTTCCAAATTGCTTTTTTTTTTTCCCCTCATGGTACTGGGGATTGACCCCAGAGTCAATCTACTTCTGACCTATTCTCCCAGCCTTTTAAATTTTATTTCACTTATTTATTTATTTTTTGCGGCACCAGGGATTGAACCCAGGGGCATTCTACCTCTGAGCTACACCCCAGCCCTATCTGTTTTTTTTTTTTTTGTTTGTTTGTTTTTTTGCTGGTCTGGGGTTAGAACTCGGACACTCTATCTCTGAGCTACACCCCCTGCCCTATTTTTTATTCTTTATTTTGAAAGAGGGTCTCATTAAGTTGTGAAGGGCCTTACTAACTAGCTGAGGCTATCCGCAAACCGTGATCCTCTGGTCTCAGCCTCTGGATTGCTGGGATTACAAGCATGCACCACCACACCCGGCTTATCCATCCATCCATCCTTCCTTCCTTCCTTCGGATGGAACGCAGAGGCCACCTACTTTCAGGCTACACCACCAGACCTATTTTATATTTTATTTGGAAACAGGATCTTACTATGTTGCCAAGAGCCTCACTAAGCTACTGAGGTTGAATTCGAACCTGGATCCTCCTGTCTCAGCCTCCCTAGTACTGGGATTACAAGTGTGTGCCACCACTCCCAGCCAGCCTTCCTTCCTTCCTTCCCTTCCTTCTTTCTTTGTTTCTGTATTTATTTTTGTGATCCTGGGGATTGAACCCAGGGGCATTCTACCTCTGAGCTACACCCCCAACCCAATTTTTTATTCTTTTTTTTTTTTTTTTGGTGGTACTGGGGTTCCTGGAAGCCCTTCTACCTCCGGGCTACACTTCCAGACCTATTTTTACATTTTTATTTGGAAACAGGGTCTCCTAAGCCAGCATGCGCGGCTGGCTTTGAACCAGCGCGATCCACCTGTCTCTGCCTCCCAAGCGCGGGGATTACAAGCGTGCGCCACCACGCCCGGCTTATTCTTTATTTTGAAACAAGATCTAAGTTGCAGAGGGCCTTACTTAGTAGCTGAGGCTGGCCCACAAACCCAGATCCTCCTATCTCAGCCTCCCAAATACTTAAATTACAAGTGTGCACTACCACATCTGCCTGACTCTTTCTTTCTCTCTTTCTCTTTCTTCTTTTGCAATGCTGGGGATGGAATCCAGGGGCATTCTACCTCTGAGCTATACCCCCAGCCCTATTTTTTATTCTTTATTTTGAAACAGGGTCTCACTGAATTACAAAGGACTTCACTAAGTAGCTGAGCCTGTGCTTGAACCGTGATCCTCCTGTCTCAGCCTCCCAAATGCTGAGATGACAAGCCTGCACCACCACGCCCAGCTTTATTCTTATTTATGAAACAGGCTCTCACTAAGTTGTGAGTAGCTGAGGCTGGCCATGAACCTGTGCTCCTCTGGCCTCAGCCTCCCCAGTACTGGGATTCTACGTGTACCGCCATGCCCAGCTCTAAACTACTCACTTAAAGCAGTAAGCCTGAAAGAAAACTCTGAGGCTGAAAAAGGCCAACAAATGCCTTCGGAATAATACATGATAATCTAAATGACGTTTAAAAAGTTTGTTTTTGAGCTGGGCGTGGTGGCACACGATTGTAATCTCAGCACTTGGGAGGCTGAGACAGGAGGATTAAACAGGTTCGAAGCCAGCCTCAGCTACTTAGTGAGGCTCTCAGTAACTTGGTGAAACCCTGTTTCCAAATAAAGTATAAACAGGATCTAGGAGTGTAGCCTGGGGGTGGAAAGCCCCTGCGTCCCATCCCCAGTACCACACACACACACATACACAAAAGTTTGTTTTCCTGAATATATACTTCACCTGGTTCAAATACCAAAGCAATATATAAAAATATAGAATAAAAAGTCTAAATTCCAACCAGTCCCCTGTTACACACAGATAACCACTTTGTTTCTGTTCCCCAAGTTTCTTAATGCTTTTTTTACACAAGATATCTTACTACATAGTTCTGTACCTTTTTTTTTTTTACTCTGAATAACAAGAATGTAAGAATGTGGTTTAACAACAAAAACAAAGGTTTTTAAAGGTAGCTACTAGAAAACTTAAAATTACATAAAGCAGCTTACACTAGATTTTTACTGAACAGCACTGGCCAAGAAAATGATGATATATCAGAACTGATAATACCACCTTTTTTTTTTTTTTTTTTTTGGTGGGATTGGAGGTGGAACCCAGAGACTTTCTACCTCTGGGCTATACTCCCAGACCTATTTTTTTTTCTTTTATTTGGAGACAGGGTCTCACTAAGTTGCTGAGAGCCTCACTAAGTAGCTGAGGCTGGCTTTGAACCTACGCGATCCTCCTGTCTCAGCCTCCCCAGCGCGGGGATTACAAGCGTGCGCCACCACGCCCGGCTATAATACCACATTTTTTAAAAGATTACATCCAAGCCGGGCTTAGTGGCGCACTCCTGTAATTCCTGCACCTGGAAGGCTGAGACAGGAGGATCGCCGTTCGGCCAGCCTCAGCTACTTAGTGAGGATCTTTGTAACTCAGTGTGACCCTGTTTCAAAATAAAGAATAAAAAATAGGGTTGAGGTGTAGCTTGGAGGTAGAATGCCCCTGGGTTCCATTCTCAGTACCTCCAAAAAAAAAAAAAAAAAAAAAAAGATTACACCCAATTAAAATTAAAATGCCAGCAACTTATTTTGTGGTTATCAAAAAACTATTTCTAGCCGGGCAGGGTGGCGCACACTTGTAATCCCAGCACGTGGGAGGCTGAGACAGGAGGATCGCACAGATTCAAAGCCAGCCTCAGCTACTGAGTGAAGCGGTCAGCAAGTCAGTGAGACCTTGTTTCCAAATAAAGTATAAAATAGGTCTGGGAGTATAGTCCAGAGGTAGAAAAGCCCCTGAGTTCCACTCCCAGTACCACCAAAAAAAAAAAAAAAAAAAAAACCACCTATTTCTAAGCTGGAATGGTTGTGCACACCTACGTTGCTAGTACTTCAGAAGCGGAGACAGGAAGGTTACTGGTGTAAGGCCAGCCTTGGAAACTTAGCAAGACCCTCTTTCAAAATGAAAAATAAAAAGGGCTGGGGGTGCAGTTCAGTGGTAGAATGTTCCTAGGCTCAATACACAAAACCACACACATTAAAAAGAGAGAGAGAAAAGAAGAAGAAAAAGACTACTAAAGTTTGCTTATGAAGCAGCAAAAGAGCTGAGCAGCCAACCCAATACTGAAGGAGAATGAAACAGGAGGATTGACGCCATCCAACCTTAACACCTACTATACAGTGCTGGTGAAAGAATAAACAAATAGGTCAGTGGAACAGAAGAGAGAGCCCAGAAACAGACCCACTTAGATACAGTCAGAAGAAAGCTCAACAGGACGGTGCTGCTCTAGATCTGACACTCACAGGAGATGAAAGGAAACAGAACATAATGGACGCCCTGGGGTACAATCAGCAGAATCCATACTGCAGAAAATAAACAACCTGGTTTCTTCAACAACCAAGAAGCAGGGAAAGAAGACTGCAATAAGGTAAAACCTGTGGATTAAGAGATTTAAGAAACATACACAGCCACGCACAGTAGCGCATGCCTATAATCCCAGGACTTGGGAGGCTGAGACAGAAGGATTGCCAAGTTCGAGGCCAGCCTCAACAACTTAGCAAGAATCTGTTTAAAAACTAAAAAGGACTGGAGGGGTAGCTCAAGAGGTAAAATGCCCCTGGGTTCAGTTCCCAGTACCAAAATGATAAAAAAGAAAGAAGTATACATATAAGCCTTATTGAATCCTGACTTAAACCAAGCTTAATTATGTGAACACTGAGTAGGTATTTGATACCATTAAAGGATAATGGTATTGTCTTACTTTTTAAAAGATGTTCTTGTCTTTTAAAGATACTCATCGAGGCAGGAGTGGTGGTGCATACCTGTAATCCCAGTCAGTACCTGGGAGGCTGAGATAGGAGGATCACAGGTTCAAGGACAGCCTCGGCAACCTAGTGAGGCTCTCGGCAACCTAGCAAAACCACAGGGCCAGAGGTACAGCACAGAGGTAGAAGGCCCCTGGGTTAAGGGGCCTTCAAAAAATAAAATAAAGATACTCACTGAAATACCTATGGAGGAAACAACATGTCTAAGCCTTGCTTCAAAGGAGAGGGGATATAGAAATACAACTGGCCACAAACTAATATTTGTTGAAGCAGGATAATGGATAGCTCGGGATTCACTGTACTAGCTTCCCTATTTTGATACGATCGACGTTTCCCATAGTAGCAACTTCTGGGAAAGGAGAGGCTCTCACCTTCAGCTGTCTAGCCTTAGCGGGTTGACGCAGGTCACGCCCTCATTCTCTTAAACACAGTGTTTTTCAGCTCCTGGATTTCACCATTTTCTCCCAGCCTTTCAATTTCCTTTGCCTAGTCCTAAGTCACAACAAACTGACCGCTCACAGGGAGTGCGAGGAGCTTTTCTGTTTATGTGGGCCACTGAGAGAGCCAGGGCAAAGCTGCGCAGAGGATTCCCTACACACTCATGGTCCACTGAGAGGATGTGTGCACCTGTCGACCTCCTTGACCTTCCTCAGCTCTTTGTGTTACCGTCCTCAGGAGTTACCCCAAAGCACCCGTCATTTTTCTTCAGGTCTCCCTACTCAGGCACACAAGCCACCATTAAGTATTCTGAATGGTTCTGGATATATTTGTGTTTATGTTTCTTTATGGATAATGTTATATTAAGACAGTTATGCCTGTAAAAGAAAATTCAGTAGCAGGATTTTAGCAGAATCTTTCTATAAACCAATGAAGCTGAATGTTGTTAAAACCTACTGTTAACGGCAATCCACTCGTTGAGGTCCTCGCCCTCTGGCAACATAACAGCCTGTCGCAGATTCCCACTGCCCAGCGTCGCTTCTGCGTGCTTCAAGAGTTCATACTGATGAGACCCTTCCGGGATATTCTTCTTCGGCTTGAATGTTTTAGAAGAGCGGCTACTGCTGTTGGGTTAAAAGTAAAACCATACAAATTTTTAGGACTAAAAGCAGAATGGTGTAATTTTAGGTATATAAATTGCTCTGTGAAATGAAAAAATACTTCCTGCCAGGTGTGGTGATGCGTGCCTGTCATCCCAGTGCTTGGGAGGCTGAGACAGGAAGATTTCAGGTTTGAGACCAGCCTCAGCAATTTCGTGAGACCCTGTTTCAAAACAAAAACTTATAAAAGGGTTCGGAGTTTAGATTATAGAGGCAAAAGGCAAAATACCTCTGGGTTCAATTCCCAGTAAAACACACACACACACACACACACACACACACACACACACACTCCCTGAAAAGTAACAGGATGCGAGGGGGTGGTGATGATCACAATAAAATAATGTTTTAGGACTGGGAATATATGGTTCTGTAGCAGAGTGCCTGCCTAGTGTGTCCAAGGCCCTGGGTTCAATCCCTAGTACAGATTTAAAAAGTAAAAAATAATTGTGAGAACACTAAAAATCAAATATGGAAAAAGTTATTAATATAATAAAGCACTACATTTACCAGAGAAGTAATAAGTTAGAAGGACCAGACCTTTACAATGGAATGAGAAGTTGTAAATGACAGGAGACTAAACATGAAAATATAACATAAAATGTTATATTTTGCTGGGCATGGTGGTACTCGCTTGTAATCCCAGTACTTGGGAGGCTGAGAAAGGAGGATTGAGGTTCACAGATAGCCTCAGCTACTTAGCTAGGCCTTCTGAAACTTAGTGAGACCCTGTTTCAAAGTAAAGAATAAAAAATAGGGCTGTGGGTGTACCTCAGAGATAGAATGCACCTGGGTTCTATCCCCAGTACTACAAAAGAAAAAAAAATTCTCAAGATTTGACATTATCTTCGTCTAAATTAAGACTTTTGTGCTTTAAATGATACCAACAAGACAGTGAAAATTACCTACAGTATGGAAGAAAATATTTGAGCATCCTAGATGTGATAAGGGACTTAATATCCAAAATACATAAAGAACTCCTACAACTCAAAAACAAAAAGACGGTTGGGAGGCTAAAACAGGAAATCAAGGATGGCCTTAGCAAGTAGAGACACTCATTGACCTAGGAAGACCCTGTTTCAAAATTTAAAAATGCCAGGGGTGGTGGTGCACGCTTATAATTCCAGTAATTGAGAGGCTGAGACAAGAGGATCACAGGTTCATGGCCAGCCTCAGCTACTTAGTGAGGGCCTCCGCAACTTAGACCCCGTTTCAGTAAAATATAGGGCTGGGGGAATAGCTCAGGGGTAGAATACTTCTGCGTTAAATCCCCAGTACCACAAAAAATAGTAAGAGTAATAAGTAAAAATAAAAACAGGGATAGGCTGGGTGTGGTGGTACACGCTTGTAATCCCAGCATTTGGGAGGCTGAGACAGGAGGATCACGATTTGCGGACAACCTCAGCTACTTGGTGAGGCCCTTTGCAACACAGTGAGACCCTGTTTCAAAATAAAGAATAAAAAACAGGGCTGGAAGTGTAGCTCGGAGCTAGAATGCCCCTGGGTTCCATCCGCAGTACTGCAAAAAACAAAACAAACAAACAAACAAAAACCAGGGCTGGGAGCATAGCTTGGCAGTAGAATGTCCCTGGCCCTGGGTTCAATCCCTAGTACTGCAAAAAAGAAAAAAAAAAAAAAAGACAATCCAACTTGAAAATGGGCAAAAGATCTGAATAGGCTCTACTCCAAAGAATATGTACAAATGGCCAATAAGCACACAAAAAAAGATTCTCATATTGGTCATTAGGTAAATGCAAACCAAAAGCAAGAGGTCCCGTTCATACTCAGGGAGCTCTTAATAAAAAAGACAGAAAATTAAAAAGTGTTGGAAATGGTGTGGGGAAAATGAAACCATTACACAGTGCGGGTAGGAATGTAGAATGGTGCAGTGTTTGGCAGTTCCTCAAAAGAGTAATCAGAGCGGGGCGTGGTGGCGCCCGCTTGTAATCCCCACGCTTGGGAGGCGGAGACAGGAGGATCGTGCAGATTCAAAGCCAGCCTCGCTGGCTTAAGAGACCCTGTTCAAATAAAAATATAAAATAGGTCTGGGAGTGTAGCCCGGAGGTTTCCAGGAATCCCAGTTCCACAAAAAAAAAAAAAAAAAAAAAAGAGTAGTAATACATAAACCAGCAATTTCACTCTTAAGTATATATGAGATATGGGTATATAAACCCTGCATGCTAATGTTCTTAACAGCAAAATGTGGAAACAATTCAAGTGTCTATCAGCAAGATGAAGTTTTGTTTTCTTCTGAGGCACTGGGGATTAAACCCAGGAGTATTCTACCTCTGAACTACACTCCCAGCCCAATTTTATTTTCATTTTGAAATAAGGTCTTGCTAGGTGAATAAGTCTCACTATTTGCTGAGGCTGCGCAAACCTGCAATCCTTCTGTCTCAGCCTCCCAAGCACTAGGATTACAATCGTGCACCACCACACCCAGCTAAAGATGAAGTTTAAAGGAAATAAAGTCTAGCCAAGTTTGGTGGCACACAGCTGTAATCCTAGTACTTGAGAGACTGAGACAGGAGGATCACAAGTTCCAGGACAGCCTCAGCAACATAGGAAGACTCCTGGCAACCTAGTGAGACTGTTTCCAAACAAACAAAAAAATAAAAAGAACTGAGGGTATAGCTCTGACACAGACTTAAAAAGACCTTGTTTCAAAATAAAGAATAAAATAGGGTTGGGGGCTCAGAAGTAAAATGCCTCTGGATTCAATTGCTGTTGACATGTATGCACGCACGCACACACACACACACACACACACACACACACACACCCCTGACATTTAGGTCCAAAAGGTAACTTGTACATCTACAAATAAACTGCTGTGCACCAACTCAGACTACAGGGTATCAGAGTATGTGTGCCCACATGTGCATGTGATACCTCCAGTAATATGAAATTTGCAATTAAATGTCTTTAACTTGGTAATTATATTTTAGTATTTTATAACAGCAAAAGAATCCAAATTTATCACCTTAAAGAAGGGGTACACTCTGGTTATGAAGCACTGTGTAACTCAATGAAATTTAACACAATGTCAAGCATGTGAATTATGTTCCAAACTAAAAATGGGTATTTTTCAATCATATAAAACATACACAATGTAGAGAGAACCACTTGAGAATAATAAGATGTTGGAGCAAGGCTTCTGGGTTTTGTTGTTGCTGTTATGTGTGTGTGGTACTGGGGGTTGAATCCAGGGGCATTCTATCTCCAACGCTACATCCCCAACCTCCCTCCCGTTTTGTTGTCGTATAAACAGGGTCTTGCTATACTTCTGAGGCTGGTCTAGAACCTACAATCCTCTTGTCTCTGCCTCCCAAGTACTGGGATTACAACTGAGTGCCACCACTTCTGGCTGCTTCTCAGATCTGTGTGTGTGTGTGTGTGTGTGTGTGTGTGTGTGTGTGTGTGTGTGTAATACTGGGTAATTAACCCCAAGGGGCTTTCTATCTCCAAGCTAGACCTCCAGCCCATAATGTAAGTCATGTTGACAGTATTATTTTTAGTTTTGAAACATGGTCTCCCCTAGGTTGATGAAAGTCTCACTACTTGCTGAGGATGTCCTCAAACCTGCAATCCTCCTGGCTCAGCTTTCCAAGTACTGGGATTAGAGAAATGCACCACACGACCTGGCTTGTTCCTCAAATCTTTTTTTTTCTTTTTTTTTTTTTTTGTATGTGTGTGGTACTAGGGGTGGAACCCAGGGGACTTTCTACCTCTGGGCTATACCCCCAGACCTATTTTATACTGTATTTGGAAACAGGGTCTCACTAAGTTGCTGCAAGCCTCATTAAGTAGCTGAGGCTGGCTTCAAACCTGTGCGATCCTCCTGTCTCAGCCTCCCAAGCGCTGGGATTACAAATGTGTGCCACCACGCCTGGCTTCTCAAATCTTAAAATGCCTAAGAATCATCAGAAGCTAATGGGGTGGTGGTGGTAGCGATCATCAGAAGCTAATGGGGTGGTGGTGGTAGCGGTTCCTGCTTGTAATCCCGGTACTTGGTAGGCTGAGAGGAGGATCACAGGGAAAGGGACAGCCAGTACCATAGTGAGCATTTCAGCAAACCAGTGAGACCTTGTTTCCAAAGCAAAAAAATAAAATGCAAAGCCGGGGCGTGTTGGCACACGTTTGTAATCCCAGCATTTGGGAGCCTGAGACGGGAGCATGGGGGTTCACACAGGAGGACAGGAGTTCGCCGACAGCTTTGGCTACTACTTATCGAGGCCCTTTGAACTCAGTAAGAGAGAATAAAGAATAAAACATAGGGCTCAGAGGTGTAGCTTGGAGGTAAAATGTCCCTGAGTTGCATCCCCAGTACGTCAAAAAATAAAGGAAAAATTTTGACAGGGCTGGGTTGTGTTGTCCAGAGGTAGAATGTCCCTGGGTTCAATCTTCAGTACAAATAATAATAAGAGAACTTAAAAAACGTTTCCATCTAAGTCTCCTTTGGGCCCAAGTGTAACCTCTAAAAATGGAATTCTTCTGGGGGCAAAAATAGTTACAAAGTCACAAAACCAGTAATTGGAGAGAATCAGAATTGGACTCAAGAGTCTGACTACAAGGCCGACCTCTAACATCAAGCTTCTCAAACTCCAGTACTGCTTATTTTCCTGCGGCAGCACTTTTTCCGCGAGGGTAACTTAACACTGACAATAACGAAACTAGACAACGATGAAGTAAAGAGCTAGGTCAGCATGGATCGTCCCCCGAGGACCGAGACTGCAGAGACACTGGGAGCCCGCGGGGCCCTGGGTGCCCGGCCCGTCAAGTCTGCGCGCTCGGGCGGAAAAGTTTGCGGGCTCGGCCGGCCCGGGGCCTCCCAGCTCCCCACCTCCCCGCTTCCTCAGCCTCGACCTTCATCTCCGTCGGCCTCGCCGGTGGCCCGCAGCGGGGCGCAGTGGACCCCAGGCCCCTGACCCCGGCCCGAGCCCCGCGTCGGCCCCCGCCCAGCCCCACTCACAAGAGGAAGCTCATCCTCGGTCCTCGGAGGCGGGGAGGGGCCGCTGGCCCCAGCCCCTGGCAGGCTTCGGAGCTGGTCCGGGAACCGAGGGGCCGCGGACCGTCCCCGGCGCGTGGCCAGCGGAAGCCGGGCCGCCGAGGCTCCGGGCGCGGGTCCGAGCGGCGGCAGACAAGAGCCAGCCGGCGGCGTCCGCCTCGTCCGCCTCCCCCACTCCGCCGCCCCGAAATGCGGAACCGGCGAAATCTCGCGAGTTCAGGGTTCGCCGGGACCAGAGGGCCTCCGCGCCTCCCCGTCGCCACACCCCTTTTACAGATCAGCCAATCGGCGCCCTGAGGGCAGGGCTTCCCTCTCCCGGGGGCGTGGTCAGACGCGGTGTGTCCGGAAGAGTGACTGGCTCTGTACTTGGTTTGGTGTGGCGGCGCTGCGTTTCTTCCTTGATCTCCAGGTGGTTGAGGGGACTCTTTGAGCGCTGTCAACCCCTGCAAAAGAAATTTTTTGAAGCCGGGTGTAGTGGCGCGTGTTTGTAATCCCAGGACTTGGGAGGCTGAGACAGGAGGATCGCGCAAGTTTGAAGCCAGCCTCAGCTGCTTAGTGAGGCTCTCAGCAACCTAGCGAGACCCTGTTTGCAAATAAAATATAAAATAGGTCTGGGAGTGTAGCCCGGATGTAGAAAGCTCCTGGGTTCCATCCCCAGTACCACACACACACACACACACACACACACACACACACTATATATATATATACCTAAGGGCATTCTACTTCCGTGCTACACCCCCACCAGCCTTTTTACTTTTTTTTTTTTTGTATTAGAAATGGAACCCAGAAGCATTCTACCTATAAACTATACCCCCAGCCCTATCTTATTTTTTTATTTTGAAACAAGATCTAAGTTCAGAAAGGCCTTGCTAAATTGCTAAGGTTGGCTTTGAACCTGTGACCCTGCTGTTTCAGCCTCTCAAGTACTGGGATTACAAATGTGTACCACCACCACAGGGTTCTAATGTGTTTTTTATGTACAGATTTGTAGTCGTGCAACCATCATCACCCTTATCTAATTCTAAACCATTTTCATCCGATACCTATTGCTCTTCCTGTTTCCACCTCCCTTCCAACTCCTGGCAACCACTGGTCTACTTTCTGTTTCTATGAACTTGCCCAATCTGGACATTTCATATACAAAAAAATTATTCAATAACTGGTATTTTGTGACTGGCTTCAGCCTGTTTTAAAATTCACCCTTTAGCCGGGCGTGGTGGCACAGGTTTGTAATCCCCCCTGCTTGGGAGGCAGAGACAGGAGGATCACGCAGGTTTGAAGCCAGCCGTGCTGGCTTAAGAGACCCTGTTTTCAAATTAAAAAAAAAAGTATAAAATAGGTCTGGGAGTGTAGCCCGGAAGTAGAAGGGTTTCCAGGAACCCCAGTACCACCAAAAAAAAAAAAAATTCACCCTTTAGAGTGAATTTTAGGAGGATGTGGTTCACAGACAGCCTTAGCTACTTAGTGAGGCCCTTTGCAACTCAGACCCTGTTTCAAAATAAAGAATTAAAAATAGGGCTGGGGGTTGTCGCTGGGAGGTAGAATGTCCCTGGGTTCAATCCCCAGTACTGCAAAAGAAGAAGAAAAAAAAATCACCCTTTAGCAGAGCATGTTGGCACACACTTGTAATCTCAGTACTTGGGAGGCTGAGACAGGAGGATTGCAGGTTCGAGGACAGTCTCAGCAAATAGACTCTCATTAACCTAGCAAGACCCTGTTTCAAAATAAAATTAAAAGATAAAATAAGGCTGGGAGTGTAGCTTGGAGGTAGAATGCTCCTGTATTCAATCCCCAGTGCCACACACATACACACAAAATTCACCTCTGTAGCATTTATGATGACCTCATTCCTTTTTATGAGTGAATAATAGTCCCATTATGGAATATACCACATTGTTTTTCTCTTCATCTGTTGATGGGCATTTGGGTTTTTTTCCACTTTGGGCTATTACAAGTAATGCTGCTGTGAACATTCAAGTACAGGTTTTTGTGTGGGTGACAGATGCATTAAAACCAAATGACAGCTTAAAGGACACCATGGTGAATGCAAACAAGGAAAAGGTAAGTGTGGGAGACTTGCGTCACAGCTCAGCAAAGGCTGGTGCGGGAGGTCGGGTATGAGCAAGAACTCTCCCTGTTCCTGTTAGCACCGTTTCGTGTTGATGATTTTATTCAAATATCACCCATCACGATCATTGTTTTTATTTATTTACTCATTTGTTTGTTTATTTCCTTATTGGTCCTGGGTGTTGAACCCAGGAGTGTTCTACTTCTATGCTCCAACCCTGGCCCTATTTTCTTTTCTTTTATGAAATAGGATCTCACTAGTTTACTGAGGGCTTCACTGTTGCTGAGGCCGGTCTCAAACCTGCCATCCTGCTGTCCCAGCCTCCCAAGAACTGGAATTACAGGTGTAAGCCACCACAACTGGCTTAATTTTTATTTTATTAATTCTTATAGTTTGTATATAATGTGTGTGTGTGTGTGTGTGTGTGTGTGTGTGTGTGTGTGATATTGGGGATTGAACCCACGGTCATTCTACCTCTGAACTATACCCCTAGCCCTATTTTATTTTATTTATTTATTTTTGCAGTACTGGGATGGAACCCAGGAGTATTCTACCTCCAAGCTACACCCCCAGCTCTATTTTGTTTTTTGTTTTTTGTCTTAATTTGAAACAAGTTCTCACTAAATTGCTAAGGATCTTGCTAATAGCAGAGGTTGGCCTCAAACCTGCGATCTACCTGTCTCAGCCTCCCAAGTACTGGGATTACAGCATATACCACCACACCCCTCTGTGTGTAACTTAAAATGTGATTTGCCAAACATGGTGGCGTATACCTGTAACTCCAGTATTTGGGAAATCAAGAAAGGAGGATCACAAGTTCGAGGCCAGTGTGTGATAACTTAGCAAGACCCTGTTTCAAAAAATAAAATAAGCAGGGTGTGGTGACGCACGCTTGTAATCCCAGCATTCGGGAGGCTGAGAAAGGAGGATCCTGGTTCTCTGACAACCTCAGCTACTTAGTAAGGCTCTTTGCAACACAGTGAGACCCTGTTTCAAGATAAAGAATAAAAAAAAATAGGGCTGGGGTTGTAGCTTGGAGGTAGATTGCTTCTGGGCTCCATCCCACTACCGCAAAAAAATTTAATAATAATAATAAATAAAAATAAAATAAAATAGGGCTAGGGGTATAGTTCAGAGGTAGAATGCCCCTGGGTTCAATCCCCATTACCAAAAAAGAAAAAGAAAGAAAGAAAGAAAGAAAACTTTTCAGTATGGTTAGATTTATGGAGAGAGAGAGTTAAGGATTAGGGGAAATCTTGGGTCAATATTTGACCAGGACATCAGTATAGTCTACTTAGGGATCAAAGATAAGATTTCCCGGTGAGAGAAGGCAGTGTGGAAAAGTTACTAATTGCTGGGGGCCATTTGTCCCACCAGACAGGAGCTATACAAAGTCTGGGGAAGTTTTACCCTGTCCTTGGCTCCGCTGGACAGAGGGATCACTGCACACCATCTGTTTACAGCAGATGCTGAAAGCAGAAGTCAAACAGCAAATTATAAGGCCAGCAGTCCCGCCTCTTCTGAACCTCTTACCCAGCCCCCGCCCACCATCACCCAATTCCCCTTTCAAGCTTCCTTGGGGAGGATTTGCAACCTTGCATTTTCGTTCTGTGTACACACTGCCCCATTATTTGCAAAACTCTAGCTGTTTGTTTGTTTGTTTGTGTGTTTGTTAAAAGTATAAACCTTTTCTCTTCCTCGGTCACAGTTTGTACAATTGAATGTTATGGCATTCGGCAGCAATAGTGTTTATTCCTTATTCTTTTTTCCCCCTTTCTTCATGGTGAAAAGAAAAGCAATTGGACCATTTCAATGTCACTTCGGAACAACTTTAAAATGCCCCTTCATAAAGTGACCACGCTATTTTGAGAAGGTTGAGGCTGATAAGTCCGGTAATGACGCTACAATTTGTAGTGTGAACGCAGTAACTTTAAGGTCCACACATTCAGTTGGCTTTGAAAACTAAAGCTATTTTTTAAACTTTATGAAAACATCAATCTGAGGAGTATTTTAGGTCCCTAATCCTGCTTTTAAATTTGTACTCCACAGCCGGGCGTGGTGGCGCACGCTTGTAATCCCCGCACTTGGGAGGCAGAGACAGGAGGATCGCGCAGGTTGGAAGCCAGCCACGCGCACTGGCTTAGGAGACCCTGTTTCCAAATAAAAATGTAAAAATAGGTCTGGGAGTGTAGCCCGGAGGTAGAAGGGCTTCCAGGAACCCCAGTACCACCAAAAAAAAAAAATTTGTACTCCACAAAAAGTAAAATACGTATATAAAAATTTAAACCACAGTCCTGAGAAGATTCCAGCTTTAACCCAGCAGCCTCACGCATGCAGGGCCTCCAACCCCTTTGGTCAGAGGGCGGCTCCTGCCGCTCCCAGCCAGTTGGTGTTCTCACAAGGACTCATGTTTTACCCTTTGTCACAGGTGAGTTAAAAAAGACAGTACAGTTGCTCAGCTTTCCCTGCCCGTTATCTTGGGACTCAGGTTGCAGACTATGAAAGAGAAATTCAATTTATCAGACACAAAAATCTCACTCAAGCAAAGAAGCCATATGGAAATTTCTTTTTTATTATTTTTTATTATTTTGGTGGTACTGGGGTTCCTGGAAGCCCTTCTACCTCCAGGCTACACTCCCAGACCTATTTTTATATTTTTATTTAGAAACAGGGTCTCCTAAGCCAGCGCGCGATGCTGGCTTCGAACCTGCGCGATCCTCCTGTCTCTGCCTCCCAAGCACAGGGATTACAAGCGTGCGCCACCACGCCCGGCTGCCATATGGAAATTTCTACTCTGAAAATGTCTTCAGTCCAAGGCTGGACCTCGACGCTCGCCATATACATCGGTGAACAAAACACACGGCCTCTGTCGTCCTGGAACTTACACTCAGAGAAAATAGATAAGTATACCTGTAAATAATGCATATGTACAAATTTTGGTAACTGCTAGGAGGAACAGCAAAGAATGCATTAAGAGGATTAAAAGAATGTGTCAGGAAGTTGGGCATGGTGGCACAAGCCTGAAGTCTCAGTCTTTGAGAGGCCGAGATGGGAGGATGGCAGGTTTGAGACCAGCTTCGGCAACTTAGCAAGGCCTTGTTTCCAAATAAAAATGGAAAAAGGCTGGGGATAGTGCCCCTGGGTTCAATCCCCAGTACCACAATAAATAAATAAATGAATAAATAAAATGTGATAGGAAAGACCAAAGAGAGAGTGGGTGATTTAGATGTCAGTTAAACTAAGTCCCCAGAAGAAAGATGACTTAGCCACATGAGAGAGAGAGACAGAGAGACAGAGTAAGTTCTGCTCAAAGTCAGTAGGGTGTGCAAAGGCGTTGAAGCAAGCAGAAACCTGCAGTTATCAAGGAACTGAAAGAAGCCAGCGATGAGAACGTGACAAGAGGGGGGAAGTGAAGAGAAATGAAATCAGCCACCAAGAATCTTGACCTATTTAGAGCAAGGTGGCCAGCCAGGGAAAGGTTTTCAGAAGCACAGTGCCATCTCCTTTTTAGAAAGCGGAGGCAGAGCCAGGCCCAGTGGCTTACCCTTGGAATCCCAGTACTTGGGAGGCTGAGACGGGAGGATCGCAAGTTCAAAGCCAGCCTTGACAGGCAACTTAAAGAGGCTCTCCGTAACCTATTGAGACCCTGTTTCCAAATAAGAAATAAAATCGGACTGGGGTGTAGGTTGGAGATAGAATGCCTCTGGGTTCAATCCCCAGTACAAAAAAAAAAAAAAAAAAAAAAAAAGCTGAAGCAGTTAAGAGATTATTTTATTGCATTTGTTTATACAGAGACGGAGTTGACCAGGACTAGGTTGATGGGGAGAGAGGGAGATGCAATCAAGATATACTTTGCAAAGCAGGGCGTGGTGGCGCACGCTTGTAATCCCCGCACTTGGGAGGCTGAGACAGGAGGATCGCACAGGTTCGATGCCAGCCTCAGCTACTTAGTGAGGCTCTCAGCAACTTAGTGAGACCCTGTTTCCAAATAAAGTATAAAATAGGTCTGGAAGTATACCCCGAAGGTAGAAAGCTCCTGGGTTCCACCCCCAGTACCACCAAAAAGAAAGAAAAAAAAGATATACTGTAGAGAAAATTACACCCATCTTAGTGCTAGATGAGGAGGCCTAGAGGTCAGGCTGTTAGGCAGGCAGTCTGGGGGTGCAGCCCTGAGGCATGAGTAGCAGTGGTTCTGGGGAACAGAGGGAGGAATGTAATCAAACACCATGTAGAAGGACAGGATGAGCACTGTGGGAGGCAGAGCAAACAAAGCAGGCAGCAAGACTGATTAGAGCTGGTTATGAAAGGGCGGGAGCCCCTCAGCCCAGAGAATCTGGCCTAAAAATTGGGTCTACAGTCTTTTTTTTTTGGGGGGGGGAGGTCTGGGGATGGAACCCAGGGGCATTCGACCTCCGAGCTACACCCCCTGCCCTATTTTTTTTTATTATTCTTTATTTTGAAACTGGGTCTCACTGAGTTGCAGAGGGGCTCACTAAGTAGCTGAGGCTGTCTGCAAACCGCGATCCTCAGGTCTCAGCCTCCCAAATGCTGGGATTACAAGCGTGCGCCACCACGCCCAGCTGGGTCTACAGTCTTTTTATACAGATAATATTTCAGTATAATACTGTGGAAGTGTAGAAGCAAACCCTTTTGCCAAATATGTTAAAATCTATGATAATGTCCACACATAGTTTCACTCTCGAGAGTTCACATTTTGGGAAAAGAGAATTTCTAAAGTCTTGAGAGGGTAAGGCTTTTCGAAAGCAGGGCATGGTCATCTCCTTCATCACAGTTAGGGTTGCGGGCCCAGGGGAGCAGAGGATGATTCCTACTCACGGCTCGCTGGGCAGGTTCTGGGGACCATCGTGCCTAGTCACAGCCTGTAAACCACGCTCCGTCCTTTAGACCTTTGTCCCTTCCATCTTGCCGCAGCTGGAAGTCAGGGAGCAGAGGTTCTCAGCACCACATTCTTCTTCTTAATCTTTTTTTCCCCCCAACATAGGTCTGCCTTACCTCAAGCCCCGCAAAGACAGAAATGTCACTGTTTGCCTGCCTGTCTCCCTGCCTTCCTTCTTTCCTTCCTTCCTTTCTTTTTGTACTTTCTTTTGTACTTCCTTTTTGTAGTTTCTTTCTGATTGAGCCCAGGGGCATTCCACCTCTGAGCTACACCCCCAGCCCTATTATTTATTTATTTATTTATTTATTTATTTATTTATTATTTATTTGAGGTTCTGGGAATGGAACCCAGGGGCATTCTACTTCCGAGCTATACCCCAGCCCTATTTTTTTTTTTTTTTATTCTTTATTTTGAAACAGGGTCTCGCTGAGTTGCAGAGAGCCTCACTAAGTAGCTGAGGCTGTCCATAAACCGCAGTCCTCCTGTCTCAGCCTCCCAAATGCTGGGATTACAAGCGTGCACCACCATGCTTAGCTTTTTAATTTTTTTTTTTATTGGTACATTGTAGTCATATGTCTTAATGGAGTACAAGATGGTAGAGGCATACATGCACACATCACTCACTTAGCCCTTCCCCATTCCTCCCCATCCCCTCCCCCTCCCTCTTCTCATGTCTGGCTTAGTGATGGACCTTGATATGTTTGTGAATATGCATCATACACATTAGGGAATTTCTCTCTTCCCCCTCCCATCATCCCCAGCTAGGCCTCCTTATTTGCTCCTCTGTGGTTTCTCCTTCATCCAGAGTTCTTCCTATGACCTTTTCCTCCCTAGCTTCCGCTTATTAGGGAGAGCATTTGATTTCTTGCTTTTTGTAACTGACTAATTTCAGTTCTCCAGTTCCATCTATTTCCCTACAAATGACGCAATTTTGTGTTTTTTTTTTTTTAAACAGGGTCTCACTACGTTGCTGAGGTTGTCCTTGATCCTCTGATCCTCCTGTCTCAGCCTCCCAAGTACAAGAACTATAGGCATGTGCTACCATGCCCATGGCAGCTGAAATGTCACTGTTTTAAATTTTTTTGGAATAATATCAGACATAGAGAAAGGTGGCAGAAAAAGCTCAAAAAATACTTGTGTACTTTCAGATTCCCCAACTGCTACCATCTTATATTTACCATTTGCTTGATCAGTTTCTCCTCATGTATTTATGGTGTTGTGAACTGAATTTAGTCCCCACCAAAATTCAGCATTGAACCCCAACTTTAGAGTATAAATGTCATGTGGAAATGAGGCCTTAAAACAATCTTTAAAATGAAGCCATCAGGGTGGGCTCTCATATAGTCTGACTAAGATCCTTATATATAAGAAGAGGAAATTAAAGCTGAGCATGATGGTGCGCACCTGTAATCTTAGTACTTGGGAGGCTAAGACAGGAGGATCATAGGGTCAAGGACAGCCTCAGCAACGTATCAAGGCTCTCAGCAACCTAGAGAACCTATTTTAAAACAAAAAAATACTAAAAAGGGCTGGAGGTGTAGGAGAATGCCCCTGGATTCAATCTGTAGCATATTAAAATAAATAAATAAATAAACACACACCCATACGCAGGGGGGGAGGGAGAAGGAGGGGGAGGGGGGAAATGCATGCGCGCAGAGAAAAAGCCTCCACCTCGAGCAGCCACCGCTGACTACAAGCCAAGCACAGAAGCCTCAGGAGCAACCAAGCCTGCGGCACTTTGGTATTATACTTCTATTCTAGACCAGAACTGTGAGAAAATGAATTTCTGTTGTTTAAGCCATCCCGTGTGTGTTATTTTGTTTTGGTATCCTTAACTAATACTTATGTATCTTTTTTTTTCTTCTGAACCATTTGAAATTGTGTTTCAGACATGATGTCCCTTTATCTCTAAAAGCAAGTAGTGTATGTTCTCTTACACCCACAGTATGATTAACTAAATCAGGAAATGGATGCAATTCTCACAGCTAATTACAAGCTTTTATTAATATTTTTTCAATTGTCCTATAATGTTATTTATAGCAAAAGAAAAAAAGACAAAAAATTGGGGAGGGGGCATAGTACAATCCAGAATCATGCTTTGTATTTAGTCTTCAAAATTAAACTGCAGGCTTGTTGGCACATGTGGGTAATCCCAGTATTTGAGAGGCTGAGACAGGAGGATAGCAGGTTCAAGGACAGTCTCTGTAATATAGCAAGACTCAGCAACCTAGTGACATACTGTTTAAAAAAGCAATAAAATAAAATGGACTGGGGATGTAGCTCAGAAGTACAATACCCCTGGGTTCAATCCCCAGTACCACTAAACACACACACACACACACACACACACACACAGTGCAAAAAACAACTAAACTTAGATCAAATCTTCATTCTCTTTCATGGTCTTGGGATTTTCAAAGAGTACAAGCAGTTTATCTTTTTTAAAAATTAACTAATTAATTAATTTTTAAAATTGGTGCATTGTAGTCATACAGACTTGTGTAGACATACATGCACACATCACCCAATTAGCCCTTACTCGATCCCCACCCCAATTCCTCCCCACCCCTCCTTCCCATGCTTGGCTCAGTGATTGACTTTGATATGTTTATTTAAGTACATCATGTGCTTTAGAGAGTTTCCCTCTTCTCTTCTCCCAGCCCCTCAGTTAGCAGTTTATCTTGTACAGTGTCTTTCAATTTGAGCTTGTCTGATATTCCCCCGTGATTAGATTAAGATGGGGGCTTGAACTCAGGAGTGTTCTACCTCCAAGTTACAACCAAGCCCCATTTTATTTTGTTTTTTAAAACAGGATCTTACTAAGTTGCTGAGGCTAGCTTTGAACCTGCAATCCTCTCTCAGCCTTCCAATTATTGAGATTTCAGATATGTACCACCATGTCTGTTTCTCCTCATTGATAGTCTACATCTTTTTATTTTATTTTATTTTATTTTTTTATTTTATTTTTGTAGTGCTGAGGATTGAACCCAGGAGCATTCTACCTCCGAGCTACATTTCCAGCCCTGTTTTTTTTTTTTTTTACTTCCTCTCTCTCTCTCTCTCTCTCTCTCTCTCTCTCTCTCTCTCTCTCTCTCTCTCTCTCTCTCTCTCTCTTTTGTTTTTTGTTGGTACTGAGGACCCAGAGGCATTCTACTTCTAGGCTACATCACCCCCCTCCAGCCTGATTTTATTTCTTATTTGGAAACAGGGTCTCATTCAGTTGAGGAGAACTTAACTAAGTAGCTGAGGCTTTTTTTTTTTTTTTTTTTTTTTGGACTGGGGAGTGAATCTAGGGGCATTCTACCAGCCCTGTGTTTTATTCTTTATTTTGAAACAGGGTCTCACTAAGTTTCAGAGGGCTTCCCCAAGTAGCTGAGGCTGGCCGTGAACCTGTGTTCCTCCTGTCTCAGCCTCCCAAGTACTGGGATTACAAGCGTGCACCACCACGCCCAACTTCTTAAAATTGTGAAACAGGGTCTCTCTCTGTTGAGGACTCTCACTACTTGCTGAAGCTGTCCTCCAACCTGAGATCCTCCTGTCTCAGTTTCCCAAGAAAGAGGATTACAGACGCCTGCCACCTGCCGGTCTTTTTATGCTCACTATAGGGTGCCTAACAGTGCCTGGCACGCAGTAGGTGCCAAATTTTCAATGAATGAATTAACTGGAGCTCCTGTGGACCCCTGCTGGGGTGACCTCAGCTGCGTCCGGCAAGGGCTTGACTTCCTCAACCAATCAGGACGTGCTACCAAGGAGTAAAGGCCTTCTAGAGCCTCGCAGCTGCCTCTTCTTGCTCCAATCATAGGCAAGGCTTTACTGAACTTCGCTTGCGTTTAATGAAGACAACCGATTGGTTCTCTCATCTCCAGCAGGCCCAACAGACAGCCGGCGGAGTGGGGCAGGGACCAATGGGCGTCGTCGGGAGGCGGGGCCTGCCGCCGGCGCTGGTATAACCGCGCGGTCGGCGCGCGCGTTTCTCTCCCAGCGCGGGCGATGGCGGTAACTTCACTCGCTTCCACGTTGGCCACCCGGCTGCTCCGGCCGACGCGCGGCTGCCACCTCCGCCATCGTCCTTTCCACCTCGCCGCAGTTCGGTAAGTGAGTCGGGGAACGAGTCAGCGGGGCAAAGCGGGCGCGAGGAGGACGGCGGCCGCCCGGGCTCCGGAAGGGTGCCAGGGACGCCCTTCCCGAGCATCTTTCCGGTGGTGGCGGCTGCCTAGAGGGATGTGGCAGGGCAGCGTGGCTCTGGGCGCCCCGATTTACGTGGAAACCTACGAAGGTTAAGGGTCAGAACCTACTGCCCCGATTGTCTCGGGGAAGGGGGAGGACCCTTCGGCCAGCCCCAGGAAGGGTTCTGAAAAAGCAGCCTTCGCCGAGCGGTCCCTTCGCGGGACCCTAGCGGCGGGCAGGGTTGGTGCAGTCTGATGAAATCCTGGAGCCCGCTTGCTAGAGGGGTACCCGCACTTCCCTCCTCCTCCGGGAGGTGGGTGTGGCTCGCCCGCGCAGCTACGCCCCTTCCCTGCGATGAATGAATGTGTTGTGGTCCTCAGGACTTTGACCGCAGCCCACCCCACGCTGGCCAGTGCCAACACCGGTAACTCGAGGTGATAAATAACCGGGGTGAGGGGGCAGGAGAGAGGAATGGGGGAGCTACTGTTTCGTGGATAGAGTTTCAGTTTTTCAAGATGAGTTATGGAGATGGATAGCGGTGATGGTTAAGGTATTTAATACCATATGGGCTGTATGCTTAAAAGTAGTCAAGGTGGTAAACTCCATATTATGTGATTTTTTTTTCCCACAATAAAAATTGGCGAAAGGAATACTAGGGAAGACCCTGTTTGCATTTCCCTTAGAGAGGCAGTTGGTTTTTTTTTTTTTTTTTTTTTTTAACTTTCTGGATCTCAGACTCCCAATCCTAATTCTAGGTCGAAGAGTCATTGGGTTTGGCTGTCATTTCTCTTCCTATTTTTCTGCATCCTCTTTCCCGGCATTCTTTAGCGCATTTGCATTGTTAAGATTCCTGTACCTTTAAAAGCAACCCCCACCCCTGCAGACATGCACAGTGTTCCAGACACTACAAGGCTATGCAAAGGTAAAAGAGACAAGAACTATTCTTAGTGGGACTCATGCTCCTGTCAAGGGGCAGGACAGATGTGTAATTTCCACTCAGTGTAAAAATACTTTTAAAGACATTTCCAAGGTACTTCAAGTTGCGGCACAGATGCGGAGTACAGAATGCGTATCCCCGAGGCTTTGAAGGAGCATATAAAAGACTTACTGGTCCGACCCTGATCTGCTTGTCCAGCCTCATCTTTATTACTGTGTCCCCCCTTCCCTCCTTCCTGAGTGTTGGCCACCTGTGCCCGTGGGCTAGAACTTTTTCGGCTTTTCTAATTGAAAAGATATTTAATAACGACTCTTCAGTTCATCACCTAAGATCTAGACCAAGCCAGGTGCCTGTAATCCCAGAGATACTAGGATTTCAAGTTCAAGACCAACACGTGCAATTTAGTGAGACCCTGTTTCAAAATAAAAGTAATATATATATTTTTAAAGTGCTGGAGATGTAGTAGCTCAGTGCTCCTGGGTTCAATCCCTGGCACCATAAAAAACAAAGATCTAGACCAGTTTGCTTACACTCTAATAACAAATAGTCTCCTTTAACTTGCCTTTCCAAATGTACAGGTAAGTTCCACGTCTTTGAAGACAATATGTATTTATACCACACATTTGGTATTTAAAATGCTTATACTTTGAAGCCGGGCGTGGTGGCACATGCTTGTAATCCCCGCGCTTGGGAGGCTGAGACAGGAGGCTCGCACAGGTTCGAAGCCAGCCTCAGCTACTTAGTGAGGCTCTCAGCAACTTAGTGAGACCCTGTTTCCAAATAAAATATCAAAAATAGGTCTGGGAGTGTATCCTGGCTGTAGAAAGCCCCTGGGTTCCACCCCTAGTACCACCAAAAAAAAAAAAAAAGAAAGAAAGAAAGAAAGAAAGAAAGAAAGAAAGAAAGAAAGAAAATGCTATACTTTGCTGTTCAAGGGTTTCCTAAATATAAACTTCATGGCTAGAGAGAGTAGTGTTATCTTAGGAGATGGTGAGGTGGAGGGGTACATGGGCTTTGGAGGCAGATTTCCGCATTTGAATCTTGTTTCTACTTTTCTGTTTTATAATAGCCCCAGAGTAACTGTGAGCCAAGTCTGTAAAAGTCTTAGCAGAAGACCTACTGTTTAGTAGATATTAGTTCCATTTCCCCTTTGTGTCTTTCATCACTCACTACTGGTTATGTTAGTAGATTACAGAACTCTTCCCAAAGTAACTCCGTTGCGAATTGGAAGATGGCGCTGGTACTAATTTTTAATGGAAAAAGAGTAAACTATTAGTTAAGAGGGAAAGTGTAGATGCTCCGGACTTGGATTTCAGTTTCAAATTTTATTGGAACAGACCACTTGGCTTTTTTTTTTTTTTTTTAACCCATTGACTCACTATTTTTTTGTTTTGTTTTGCTTTTGCAGTACTGGGGATGGAACCCAGTACCTTTAATTTATTTTTATTTTTGAAACAGGTTCTCACTGAGCCTGGAAGGGCCTCACTAAGTAGCCGAGGCTGTTTGAGAACCGCCATCCTCTGGTCTCAGCCTTCTGAATGCTGGGATTACAAGAGTGCTCCACCACACCTGGCTTTGACTAACTTTTTTTTTTTTTTTTTTGCGGGTCTGGGGATGGAACCTAGGGGCATTTGACCTCCGAGCTACACCCCTTACCCAATTTTTTTTATTCTTTTTTTTCTCTGTACCCTATTTTTTATTTTTTATTTTGAAATAGGGTCTCACTATGTTGTAGAAAGCCTCACTAAGTAGCTGAGGCTGTCTGCGAACAACGATCCTCCAGTCTCAGCCTCCCAATGTTGGGATTACAAGCGTGCGCCATCATGCCCGGCTTTGACTCACTATTTTAATGAAAAAAATTCCTAAGTATATCTGTGAAAGCATTGAATTTTTAAATAAGTGTTAGCTAACCAGGCATGGAGTACACCTGTAATCCCAGCACTTGGAAGGCCCAGTACTTAGAATGCCCCTGGGTTCAATCCCTAACCCTCCCACCCCCCAAAAATTGCTAGCTGGTAGAATTCTTAGATTCCTGTGGGACTGAGCTGAGTCTCCTCATTTCCCTGTTTATTTGGGGGTAGCAATGACTTTTTCTGCCTCTGGGCAGGAGAGATAATAGGAGGTTAGTTAATATGTTTCATACTTTGCAGGGTTGTGGGAAGCAGAGGAGGCCTAAAATACAGTCACATCATGAAAGATGCAGTTATATCATTGTGCCTGTGGCTTTGTTTTTAGTTTGCCTTACTCTTTGACTTCTTCCTTTTTTTTTTTTTTTTTTTTTTTTTTTTTAAAGCAACTTGGCATAACACCCAGAACCTGCCTTTGGAAGCAAAGATTGGGACTTGGAACACTGGCTTCTTCCAGAACCCGGTGTCCTTAACTCTAGTATATCATTTTTAGTCCAACTGGGCTGGTACCATTTTCTCTAAGTTTACTGCTTTCAAAAGAAACTTTTCTATGAAGTGCAAGCTAAGTCCTTCTTATTGGAGATAAAATTTCTTATGAGTATGTATAAATATATCCATTATGTGTTAAGGATATATATGTATATATAACCAAGGGGA
Organism: Muscardinus avellanarius; assembly: GCF_963383645.1. Classification (NCBI taxonomy): domain Eukaryota; kingdom Metazoa; phylum Chordata; class Mammalia; order Rodentia; family Gliridae; genus Muscardinus; species Muscardinus avellanarius. Next base: position 68,851,290 of record NC_137801.1, read on the forward strand.
TAGAGTTAGATTGAACATATATGTATGTCTTATATATGTAGATATGTATGATATATGTATATATTGAATGAGGTACATACATGTATTTCATTCAATTCAAATGACTGTTCCAAGCTTTCTCTCTCTCTCTCTCTTTTCTTTTTTTTTATAGTACTAGGAATTGAACCCAGGGGCATTCTACTTCTGAGCTACACCTCCAGCCCTATTTTTTAAATTTTGAAACCAGAGCCGGGCGTGGTGGCGCACGCTTGTAATCCCCGCGCTTGGGAGGCTGAGACAGGAGGATCGCACAGGTTCAAAGCCAGCCTCAGCTACTTAGTGAGGCTCTCAGCAACCTAGTGAGACCCTGTTTCCAAATAAAATATAAAAAAGGTCTGGGAGTATAGCCCGGAGGTAGAAAGCCTGTGGGTTCCACCCCCAGTACCACTAAAAAAAAAAAAAAAAAAAATTGAAACCAGGTCTCACTAAGTTGCAGAGGGCCTCACTAGTTTGCTGAGGCTGGCCACAAACCTGGGATCCTCCTGTCCCAGCCCCCCGCGGACTGGGATTTCAGGCGTGCTCTACCTTGCCCGGCTTAAGCTCTTTTCTTGTGGTCTTTGTAGTTTTTCAGGGTTGAGAATGTATTTCTGGCTGAAGGTGGGTATTCAGATACTAGTACAGATCAGGAATGTTGTGTCAGCACTTAGGGAAAACTGTTCAAGGTTATAGTATAAATGCACACTGAAACAATGAAAACTTTGGGCAATGATCAGGAGGCACCATAGACTCTGGTATGAGACCCTACCTGGCCAAGTACTAACTGTCAGTCACTTAAATTCCCAGAGCTTCAAATTAACCATTTTAGTCAACTTTTATCTGCTCAAATATGTAGCTGGACATAAATTTGCCACTTTAGATCTGTCCAGATTTCATTTGTCCCTCAGATTAGGCACCATATTCATTTCATTTATTATTTTTTTTATATTGGAATTGAACCCAGAGGCACTCTACTAACTCACTAAGTTGCTGAGGTTGACCTTGAACCCCAAATCCTCCTATCTTAGCTTCCCAATACTGGGATCATAGGCATGCACCACCAGGCCCAGCTGATACTATGTATTTTAATCTAAGCATTATGTTTTTGGCGTTTAAATGGCAACTTTTTGTAGTTTCTGAGCTTTGCTTTTGGCAGAAATCCAAGCCATTTGGTTGTGCGACTCTTGCCTTCTGCAGAAATGAAGCCGTGGTCATTTCTGGAAGGAAGCTGGCCAAGCAGATCAAGCAGGAAGTGCGGCAGGAGGTGGAAGAGTGGGTGGCCTTGGGCAACAAGCGGCCCCACCTGAGCGTGGTTCTGGTTGGCGAGAATCCTGCAAGTCACTCCTACGTCCTCAACAAAACCAAGGCGGCTGCGGAAGTGGGTATGTATCGCCGTAGGACCCCGCCGCTGTTCACCTGAGGGTTAGCTGAGGCAAACTCTATGGTAGTTTAGGATTCCTTTTTCTGATTAGAAAACCCAAATGGAGGATACTAACAGAATTGTATCCAAAACTTTGTCATAAAGGAATTCGGTCCTGTCTACTAGGGAGGCTTATAGACCAGGACAGGAGGAACCTGATTGGCGTTCTTGGTGTCTTCTGGAATATAAGCTAAATTCTGCTGGGAGGCTTAACATTCCACGGGTGACCTTGACATATTTTACATTTTCTGTCTCTGATTTGGGTGTTTGCAGTTTAAAGCAGAAGGATATTAGGGGAAAGGTTGAGCAATAGGCTATCAGGGACCTTAGTGACGTGGTGGAACAGTCAAATTTGAAGGAAATGATTCAGAAATTCTGGAAAATGGCTTTGGGTTTCTTCACTGGCGCCAAAGCTAATCATGTGGCTAGAAGTGGTTTGGATCTGAGTGATGGGGGTTTGTAGAGCTCAGGTACCACAGATTGCTGTGTGATTGCTGACAAGAGGCAAGTGGGCGTGGATGCGCCTCTGCCCACCATCAGTGGTCTGAGCGCCAGTGACCTTCCCTTTTGGTGTGGCTGGTGGAGTTACTGGTCCTTGAGCCCTTCTTATACTCTGTTCTTAATCACTGAGGACTGAGGCTTTCTGCTTTTTTAACCGAAAACCTTTAAATCTCCTAAAAGGTTGCAAGCCATGACTTTTTAAAAGTCATTGGGAGATAGCATGGTGCAGCAGAAAAGAACGTGGATGTTACAGTGAGAAATATTGTTTCTATCTGTCAGAGCCTCAGGATTCTTGTCTGTAAAAACGTTAATCAGGATTGCAGAGGGTAATGTATGAAAAGTGTCAAGTCTTCTCAAGAATATATATACTTACACTTCATATATATGAAGTTAGTTTCTTAGGTTCCTTGTGAACCACTTCAGTTTTTCAACTACCAGGGTGGGTGCAGTGACTAAAAAACAAACTCAGCAAAACCCTTGTTAGTTGGGCATGTTGGCGCATACCTGTAATCCCAGGATTTGGAAGGTTGAGACAGGAGGATTGCAGGTTTGAGGACAGCCCCTGCAATTTAGCGGGTATTCAGAAACTTAGCAAGATCCTGTTTCAAAATAAAATAAATAAATAACGGGCTGGGGGAATCAAATCAGCTTGGAGGTAGAATGCCCCTGGGTTCAATTCCCAGTTCCCCCAAACAAAACTTGTGGCAGCAGGGCATGGCTGGTAACACAGCGGTGCTAAGTGCTCCAACATGATTTCTATCTTCCTCATTTTCTGATAATAGGAATCAACAGTGAGACGATTGTGAAACCAGCTTCCATTTCAGAGGAAGAGCTATTGAATTTAATCAATAAACTAAATAACGATGAGCAAGTAGATGGCCTCCTTGTTCAGCTGCCTCTCCCAGGTGAGTTTTGTCTCCACCCGTCAGAATGATTCCTGAGCCACAGACAGACTTGGTAACTTGATACACCCAGCCCTTCATGTGGATGTGACTGAAAGGTGAGATAAACTCACATGAGTGAATATTTCATTAGAAATGAGACAGACCTACTCAAAATGCTGATTGCCACTTGTCTTGATATTGAGATCTTAGTACAAAAGACAGTGGAGGGACGCAGTAGAAAAAAGGACGTAGTTGAACATGGTGGGGCATGCCTGTTAATCCCAGTACTTGGCAGGCTGAGATGTGAGGATCGCAGGTTCGAGACCAGCCTCAGCATCTTAATGAGACTCTCAGCAGCCCAGCAAGACCCTGTTTTATTTTTTATTTTATTTTATTTTATTTTATTTTTTTGGTGGTACTGGGGTTCCTGGAAGCCCTTCTACTTCTGGGCTACACTCCCAGACCTATTTTTACATTTTTATTTGGAAACAGGGTCTCCTAAGCCAGCGCGCGCGGCTGGCTTCGAACCTGCGCGATCCTCCTGTCTCTGCCTCCCAAGCGCGGGGATTACAAGCGTGCGCCACCACGCCCGGCCAAGACCCTGTTTTAAAATAATGAAAAAAAGGGGTGGGGGTGGGAGTGTAGATCAGAGGCAGAGCACCCTGGGTTCAATCCCCTGTATCACAGAAAAAAGAAAATGAAAAGGATGTTGGCTTTGATACTGGCATTTGGCTTTCTGCTCGGATGACCTGTGTCGTGGGAGCTAGTCAGAAGGCGAGTGGATTTGCACGTCAAACCGTGCAAAGCTGGAATCAAGCAGCCCTAACTGCATGATCGTGATGTGAGGCCACTGCTCTAATTTCTTTCAGAGCACATTGATGAGAGGAAGATCTGCAACGCCGTTTCTCCAGACAAGGATGTTGACGGCTTTCACGTCATTAATGTGGGGCGAATGTGCCTGGATCAGTACTCCATGTTACCAGCCACCCCATGGGGGGTGTGGGAAATAATTAAGCGAACTGGTGGGTATATCCTAGAATTATATGTGAATCAGCATGACAAAAAGAGTACGGATGAACTGCTGTCATCCCAAAACCTGAAATCCAAAATATTCTGGGGTATAAACATTTTTTGAGCATTTTCAGTTTTTGGATTAGAAATGCTCAACTGGTGGAGACCATACAAATGTTCTAAAATCTGAAAAACAAATCTGAATACTTCTGGCCCAAGTATTTTAGAATAAGGGTACTCTGCTGGGCGTGGTGGCGCACGTTTGTAATCCCCGCGCTTGGGAGGCGGAGACAGGAGGATCGCGCAGGCTCAAAGCCAGCCGCGCTGGCTTAAGAGACCCTGTTTCCAAATAAAAGTATAAAATAGGTCTGGGAGTGTAGCCCGGAGGTAGAAGGGTTTCCAGGAACCCCAGTACCACCAAAAAAAAAAAACAAAAAAAAAACAGGGTCTTGCAAATGGCAAAAGTTCCTAAAGTACCGAAGAGTGGGACCCCGGTGTCTACCCACTACTTCTGCTTCACAGAGCTACTTCTCTTCACATTTGTCCAGGACAGTTTTTAGTCTTTCATTCAGAAGCCTCAGAAAGGAGACTGAAGATTTCCTAATGGTGATCATGCACATTCATAAGATATTGGGTAGTTTACAGGGAGCTCTCTCCTGTTTTCTTTTAGCCTCTTCTATGTATAGCAAGTGATGGCTCAGATTCACTGATGAAGTAAAAAGCCTAGTGACTTAGTGTCTTCCCTCACTATCAAAACTGCATTCATGCTGGGCGTGGTGGTACAGGCCTGTAATCCCAGCCCCTGGGAGGCTGAGACAGGAGGACTGCAGGCCCTCTGCAACTTTATGAGAACTTGTTTCAAGATATTAAAAAAAAAAAAAAGAAATCGGGGATGAAGGTTTAGCTCAGATGTATATCATTCCTAGGTATATCATTCCTGGGTTCAATCCCTAGTACCACCAAGGAAAGAAAAACAAATTGGATTCATGCCCTAGGTCATTTGGCTTCCCCTGGTACACATTCATAGACGGACCGGCACTACTTTCAATGCAAAAACTATTTTTACATAGGTATTCCAACCCTGGGGAAGAACGTGGTTGTGGCTGGAAGGTCGAAAAATGTTGGCATGCCCATTGCGATGTTGCTACACACAGACGGGGCGCACGAACGGCCTGGAGGTAAGGAAATTGCTTTTGGAGCAGCCTTATCCTCTCCCTTGTGACCTTCAGAGGCCATCAGGTGGATGTGAGAAAGTACTAACTTTGTTGTGCTTTCTATTTGTCGAAATTCTGTTTACAGTTACTCAGAGAGTAGCCTTTGTACAGAAGCTGTACTCAGTGTCTTAAAAGAGTTTCAATTCATTTATTCTGCATTTAACCTCAGAAACTTGAGTTTTGAGTAAAGCAAGGTGTAGCCAGTTAGGAGTGTTCAGTTATGGCTTTGCTAGTTGTAGCTAAGACAGTTCTTATTCATAGTGTCCTGTGTTATGTGGTAGAAAAAAAGCTTGGACCATAGCAAAGGGCTGAACTGATATAACTACAGTGTGTCATGTCAAGTTTTGTTTATCCATCTAAGTAAAAGCCTCATAAATCGCTTATCACATGTTACTATTGTAAGAATGATCTGATGTTATTATGTCAGAAATAATAGCAAAACTTCTATTTTCAGATATCTTTTGTCATACTTTAAAAAAAAAGCCTTGAGTAATTGTAGTGATACTTTGCTTAGAAAAGTTCAAATTCTTCAGAGGCTGTGAATAAGGAAGAAAGTTAATTATATATGACTCTGAAAGGCAGGGCTAGGACGGATGTGTAAAAGTTACAATGAGTATTCATTTTAAGGAGTGACAATTAGCGGTACAGGAAATAGGACAAAAACGTTAAGTCAGTTTTCTTTTTTGTACTGGGTACTGACCCCAGGGACAATCTACATTTTTTTTTCTCCCCAGTACTGAGGATGAAACCCAGGGGCATTCCACCTCTGAGCTACACCCCCAGCCCTATTTTTTATTCTTTGAAACTGGTCTCACTGAGTTGCAAAGGGCCTCACTAAGTAGCTGAGGCTGTCCTTGAACCAAGATCCTCCAGTCTCAGCCTCCCGAATGCTGGGATTACAAGCGTGCGGCACCACGCCTGGCTGACATTCTACCTTTGATCTAAACCCCAGTCCCTTTTTCATTTTTATTTTTAAACAGAATCTGAGTTACTAAGATTGACTTCAAACCTTCAGTCCCCCTGTCTCAGCCTCCCTAGGATTGGGCTTACAGGTGTGCACCACCATGCCCTGCTAAGTCAGTTCTTTTTCAGAGATGCTGAGTTTTTGCAATGACTAGTTGAGACTTAACCCAATCCCAGCTTTGCTTTGGAAATCAAGACATCTACTTTTGCTCTTAGGTGATGCCACTGTTACGATATCTCACCGCTATACTCCCAAAGAGCAGCTGAAGAAGCACACAATTCTTGCAGATATTGTAGTATCTGCTGCAGGTAAGAACTGGAGGCAGGGGCGGAAGGACTTCTCTTGAGAAGAGTGAGGCTGTTCTCTTACCTTAGACGCACCTGCCCACCTGCCATTCATCGTTCCCTAGTAATGAGCCTGAGCTGCCCACATGTGCAGCCCTGTGGCTGGAGGCCTGGTTTCTGGTATTCTACTAAAATACTCTCCTTACTCTATGAAATGGCAGTGGTTCCTGGTTATTATCTTTACCTGGTTTTTATAAAGCGTGTGAAATAGTTCTTTCAGGTCTCTGGAAATTGAAAGACAAGAGTCTGACGGGTGAATTTTTTTTTTTTTTTTTTTTTTTTTTTTTTTTTTGCAGTACTAGGGTTCCTGGAAGCCCTTCTATCTCCGGGCTACACTCCCAGACCTATTTTATATTTTTCATTTGGAAACAGGGTCTCTTAAGCCAACGAGGCTGGCTTCGAACCTGCGCGATCCTCCTGTCTCCACCTCCCAAGCGCGGGGATTACAAGCGTGCGCCACCACGCCCGGCTGGGTGAATCTTTTTTTGTAGAAAGCGCTAAGTTGGTCATTCCTGTCTCTGTTGCCAGGCATTCCAAATCTGATCACCGCAGATATGATCAAGGAAGGAGCAGCAGTCATTGATGTGGGAATAAACAGAATTCAGGATCCTGTAACTGCTAAACCCAAGTTGGTTGGAGATGTGGATTTTGAAGGTGAATGATGTAATTTAAAAAAAATATACAATTAATAAATACTACCTTTTGTGGACATTTAGACATTCTTTAGTTTTTATTTAACCTTTAAACTTGTATTACTCGGGTGATACTATTTAATGCTTTTTATAAGAATCAAAAGAAATCTTTATTTTTTTTTTAATTTTATTTTTCTTTTTGTGGGATTGAACTCAGGGGCATTTTGCCTTCAAGCTACACTCCCAGCCCTATTTCTTATTCTTTATATTTCAAACAGGGTCTTAAGTTATGGAGGGCCTCACTAAGTAACTAGCCTGGCTGCAAACCTGCAATCCTGTCTCAACCTTCCAAATACTGGGATTACAAGCATGGGCCACCATACTCAGCTGAGAGAAATCTTTTTTTAAATGAAAGCCATTCCAGAATTATTTTAGGTATTTGTGTCATAAACCTATGGAGGGAAGGTATAAATAAACTTTCCAGAATTTTTCTCCTAGATTAATATCACAATTAAAACACTTTTATGACTTTTAACAAGTCTGAAAATATAATAAAGTGTTTTTTCTAAACCATTGAGTTTCCCTAAAAAGTGCTACTATTTTATCATTTTCATTGAGGGCAGAGATCACAGACTGGGGATATTAAAATGGTCCAGGAGAAAGCCATTTTCCTATATTTGTGGAATAATACTAGTCAAATTTTTCTTTGAGCTCTTAAGCTTTTTATCTGAATTTTATGCTGATAATCTTATGTGTTGCTTTGTTTTTCTGTTAAAGCAGTCAGACCTAGGTCTAGGTATTTTCCTATTTAAGATTGGGTTAAAAAAACAAAATCTAAGCCAGGCGTGGTGGCGCATACTTGTGATCCCAGCGCCTGGGAGGCTGAGACAGGAGGATCGCACAGGTTTGAAGCCAGCCTCAGCTACTTAGTGAGGCTCTCAGCAACTTAGACCCTGTTTCCAAATACAGTATAAAATAGGTCTGGGGGTATAGCCCAGAGGTAGAAAGCCCCTGGATTTCACCCCCAAGTAACACACACACACACACACACACACACACACAATCTAACTTCACTTTCCAGAAAGGTACTTTGCTTAGTGCTTTGGGCAAGTTATACTTACTTTTTTTTTTTATGTTGTAGGCAGATTAAGTGTTGCCTTAATACTTATTAGAATTACATCCCCTACGACCAACCTATTGAGGTGTTTCTTTTTATTTACTATGGAGGGAAAGTATGGCTGGTAAACTATAGGTGATTAGATGTGCGAATATATATGGAACAGCTGCATATTACGTGCATATTATTTCACTAGTGTGTTCAAAAACATTTACTCAAGTAATGTGGATGTGATTCTTTTAATGAGCATTATTATTGCTTGCTTGCTTTTTTTTTTTTTTTGCATGCTGCTTTTATGATATATTAAAGCCTTTACATGTATTTGACGTAACTGAAGCAGCCCGTCTGGTTTCTCTGTAGGAGTCAAGAAGAAAGCCGGGTACATCACTCCGGTCCCTGGGGGTGTTGGTCCCATGACGGTGGCGATGCTGATGAAGAATTCCATCATTGCTGCAAAGAAAGTGCTGAGGCTCGAAGACAGGGAAGTACCAAAGCCTAAGGAGCTTGGTGTGGCCACCAACTGACTGTGCGTCTGTCACGCCAGAACGCAGTGACAAAGCAGCCCAAGAGAAAGGCAGCGTCCTTAATTTATTCTACTGAAATGGTTTAAAATGATGCTCTGTATTTATTGAAAGCTTAAGTGGGTGGGGGTGCGCACACAGGGCTCCGTGCGGTACCTCACCAGGGAAGGAGCACTCCAGTGTCACGCCGGGGCCTGTGATCTCGCAGAGAGGAGCCATTAACCTCTAGTAATCAGCCTGGGAGACGCTGTCACATTGAGAATGGATACTTTGTCAGGCCACTTCTGTTAAAAAAAATTTTGTGTTTTCTAAGACCGCATTTCCCAAGTGCTATTCCAATGAGTTGATACTCGCTGTAGGTTCCAAGCCTTTCGAGTTCAACTGGTCAAACCAAAGGAAAACTGTTGCTAGACAGAACTAGGGGAAGCGGAAGAAATGGTGGTTATTGATGGGGGGGGTTACCTTAATTTCTGTACATATTGATCAGAAACCAAACTTATCTGAAGAAAACTGAATTGGTTGGGGAAAAAGGAAGACTCCATGTCAGTAGCGATGTTTTCTGGCTCAGCTGTTAGGGAGATGTTCAGGTTGGGTCATCTGCTCTTGCCCTCATTTTACACTTCAGTGAGTTCTCTCCGTTTTAGTTTTCTCTGATTGAAAGGCTTATTTTTTAAGTTATTCGTGCGTGTCGCCATATTTGGCTTTTGCTATATCCTTAAACCTCATTGTTCAACTTTTGTATTGATAACGGTCTGGTATCTGTATGGTTTCTTTGGTATATCTTGAAATCTGTTTTTTTTTTTTTTTAAATACAAAATTTGGGCTTGATAATCATTAGGGCAGCTTGTATAAGTAAGCAACTTACTTTCCCACCAAAGAATTAGCAGCAGCTGCCTGCTTCTCTATTGGCTTTTCTGAAAGTTTTTTTTTTTTTTTAAGAGCTTGAGTTAATAATTGAATTTCTGATTAAAGGGATTTTTGTTTTGTTTTTTAAATAAAACACATCTGTCTGGTGTGGAATGAGTTTCTGAAATACTGTGTGTGTCTTATTTTTAACCTAGCCAGAGTTAATTTTTCTCACTGGATATAATCGAGTTATTTCTATATTTGGTAGTACCCAACCTATGGCCTTAAAAAAAAAAAAATTGGGTTAAAGAGCCATGGAGAAACCAGCCTAGTCCTTTTCTATCTCAAAGAGATAGTTCCAAGCCAGGAGCTTAATTTGTAATATTCATTGACATGAGCATTTTCTAAACTATGCGTTCAATTTACACATTGCTACAAAAGATTTTCTCCTTTCCAAGTTCCCAATGCATACATACAGAGAATACATATCTCTCTGTCCCTTCCCCCAAGGTATATGTGTGTGTATGTGTATGAGTATTTAAAGTATTAATTTGATTTGACAGGTTGGAAGGTGCTTGTGATACTTTTTTTTTTTTTTTGCGGGTCTGGGGGTGGAAACCAGGGGCATTTGACCTCCAAGCTACACCCCCTGCCTTATTTTTTATTCTTTATTTTGAAACTGGGTCTTACTGAGTTTTAGAGGGCCTCCTCTTGGGTCAGACTCCAAATGCTGGGATTACAAGTGTGCGCCACCACACCTGGCTTTGTGATACACATTTGAGGCTGGGATAGGTCCCTGTGCATTCTTATCCAGAACTGTGTATTTGGGCTTTTAGGCGAGAAGTAGCCCCTGCTCTAGGCAGCCTGAGGCAGGAAGAGAAAAAAGCATCTGGAGGTTGACCTGCTCCTTTCTTGTTCCCCTGCCAGCTGGCTTTATTCTTTTGATAGTTTGCTAGAGATGTTTTTTGTTTGTTTGTTTTTGTTTGTTTTTTTTTATTTTTATTTTTGTGGTACTGGGGTTCCTGGAAGCCCTTCTACCTCCGGGCTACACTCCCAGACCAATTTTATATTTTTTATTTATTTGGAAACAGGGTCTCTTAAGCCAGCAAGGCCGGCTATGAACCTGTGCGATCCTCCTGTCTCCGCCTCCCAAGCGTGGGGATTACAAGCGAGTGCCACCATGCCCGGCGATAGAGATGTTTTTATAAGTGAGGTATCACTTATCTATGCCATGCCTGTGTACCTACCTGAATTTTTACACATGGAATAAGAGGAGCAGACAGGGTTAAATTTTATTCAATTTTAGTTACATTAAAAGCAGGTAAAAAAGGACTTACTGCATGAAGAGGTAACAATATGTCAACCTATTAGAGGCTATTGAAATTAAAATGTTCATATATATACAAAATATAAGGGATGCATAAGGACGCAATGGAAAAAAAAAACCACCCAACATTGTAGTTTTCCATTTTGTTTGATGAGCCAAGTACATTGACTCCTGAATCCATACCATTTCTATAATTTAACTTGGACAAAAGCAAACCTTCCAAATCAGCCAGCCTTTATTTTATTTTATTTTTTATTTTTTGGTGGTACTGGGGTTCCTGGAAGCCCTTCTACCTCCGGGCTACACTCCCAGACCTATTTTTTTTTTAAATTTGGAAACAGGGTCTCTTAAGCCAGCGAGGCTGGCTCCGAACCAGCGCGATCCTCCTGTCTCCGCCTCCCAAGTGTGGGGATTACAAGCGTGTGCCACCACGCCCGGCTTCGGCCAGCCTTTAAAACTGAACTGTTAAGGGTAGATTGTTAGCTCTCCCAGGATTGGTACAGATGATGAAGAATTTATACTTTAAACTCAGGTGGGTCTGAATTAACAAATGGCTAAATAATTCTTTCAAAAAGTGGCAGAGGTTTAGAGATTTACCTCTTGGCAGTATCCCTTGGAAGGGAGCTCTGAGATTAAATTTAATGAACACCTACTGAGAACTTTTTATGAACTATACTAGGTTCAGGATTAGAAAGAGACGCAATTACCTGTTTTGGTACTCAAGGTGTTAAGGACCTAGTGTCATTTGTCTAAAAAGGAAGAAAAAAATACTTGTGTTATCTTGAGAGAATGTAACTAACCTAGGTGATGAATTGGTGTTCAGATCCATAGTTGTTTTGGAGAAAGATGCATTGTATTAGGTGTTCATACATATTTGGTGCTTACTCATTAAATGTGTTTTGGAAATAAAATGTCTAATCTTTAGTGGTAAAAGGGTTTGCTTCATTAATAACGTGTTAATCTACCCACTGCTTCTAATCATTCCTTTCAAGTGCTAGTCTGAGTAATGTTGCAAAGTATAATCTCTCAAAATGTTAGCTGCCTAACATTCAATGTTCGTGTGAATAGAGAAGTGTGACTTTGGGAATCAAGCCTTTCAGGAAGGACCTGCCCAAATTCAGAAAGAAATTTGATTTCAAGCGTGAAAAACGAGATACAAATTTAAAGGATCATTTTGCTGATCTACCGCATGGTCTGAGATTTCACTTTAATGTGAACTTTTGTTTATAAAACTTTTGTTTATATAACTCTGTTTTTTCAATCTGGGGAAGCCCCAGTCACGTATACTTCTAGAGCAAGGCCCATAATGCAGAGGGTTCAAACTCAGAAAGTTTAGCGAGCTGGAGAGAAAAGACAGGACCTTTTCAATGTTTTTCAAAATGCAAATTTATAAATCATTCCAACCTTGATCTATTGATGTAAAAAAAAAAAAAGAATATTTTTTATTTGTATTTTTGTATGTATGTGGTACTGGGGATGGAACCCAGGTGCATTCTACCTTTGAGCTATACCCCCAACCCTATTTTTTATTCTTTATTTTGAAACAGGATTTCACTGAGTTGCAAAGGACCTCACTAAGTAGCTGAGGCTAGCCTCGAACCCATATCCTTCTGTCTCAGCCTCCCAAATACTGGAATTATAACCTTGCACCACCACACCCAGCTGTGGATGTAAAAAATATTTTAATGGTTCTCTCAAACCACTTAAATCTCAGTCTAACCTTTAAAATATTTAATTGATAATTGTTTAGATAAAATTGACGGTCCATTTATCTCAGTAATGGTTTGGGGAGACAAGCATTTATTTTTAATTTCAAAAGAAATGTCATTTCTACGCAGAACTGCATTTTAAAATAAAGCATAATGTTTAGGTTTAGATGTTTTAATAACTACAAAGGGAAGGGGAGAGCTTTGCCTCTAAGTAGAACTTTTCTCTGAAAGATCTCCAGTTTTCTATCAGGCAGAAGGACTCCCTCCAGTTGGTAAATAAGGAAACAGGCACAGAGAAGTTAGGTTTGACCCAGACTCGACCCAGACAAGACTAACCCAGGCCCCCACCCTTCCTCAGTCTGGGAGACGCTGCGGCACCCTAGAGGGTGGTCTCACCATCCGCCTCTCTCCCATATTCGTCCAAGTCGCTGAAGTCGTAGTCAGACTCCATCTCTATCTTCACCTGTGGCACCATGAAGACTGGGCTCCTCGCGGAGCCAAAAGCAGGTGAAGCTGGACAGGAGATTTTGAAGTGAAAGGTGATGCTGAACGAGAACGAGCAGGAAAGGCGAATGATTATGTAGTTTTCGGTGCTTTAAACACCACTCCGCAGAGCAGGGCTCTGACGCCAATAGTTCTCTTTGCTTTATGAACTCAGCACATGGCTGGAACAAAGTGTCCTACCTGCTGGGCTTTCACAGCCACTGAACTGGTCTCACCCTGTTTCAGCGTATCTAAAGGGCTGCCAGAGTAAATTTTCTCAATCTCAAATTTGACGGGTTTCCCATCGTTCAAAGATAGAACACTAGCTCCTTAGCAGAGTAAGAGAGGGCTTTCTGTGCTTCAACTCCTGCCTACTAGTCTGCCCATGTGTGTGTGTGTGTGTGTGTGTGTGTGTGTGTGTGTGTGTGTGTGTTGGGGGGGTGGTACTGAGGGTTAAACCTGGGGTATTCTACCTCTGAGGTAATTCCCCCCCACCAGCTCCTTATTTTTTGTTTTGAAACAGAGTCTCACTAGGTTGCGGAGAATCTCGCGACTTAGCCGACACTGTTCGCGAACTCGTGATGGCCTCTCTCAGTCCCCCAAGTCTTGGGATTACAGGTGCGCACCAACACACCTGGCCGGCTCTGTGTGTTTTCAAATGGTGCTTCAAGCCTGTTGCCACTGCCGGAAATGCCTTTCTGCCCCGCCTTCCTCTCCATCTGGCAGGGTCCTATCGATCTGCCCGAGGCTCCCCAGGTAAAGCTCATACCTTCCTTGGGTCACCGGCTTCCATGTGTGCCCCTTATTTTTGTACATGGTGCTCCGTGTCTATGCTCACCAGCCCCTCTGCATCCAGGAAATCAAGCATCATGCCTGGTAGATCTGTGATGCTAATCTTTCTTAAACTAGATCACATTGCTAAGCATTTTTCTTCAGTGTAGCTAAATCCTCCTACCTAGTGGTCTTTTCTTCTATCCATTTTCATAGATTTGGTAAGACACCAGTGTAGCTGGGACGTGCTATCTCTGGTTACCAAATGGTCTGCATGTCTGACATTGTTCCATGGCTTTGTGTAAGTTAACAGGGCTTTGGAAACACTATCCTGGTCCAAATTCTCACACTACTGACTCAAATTGGGGCAGTTAGAGAGCTGACTTAATATAGACCATTTTTATTTATTTATTTTTGCGGGTCTGGGGATGGAACCCAGGGGCATTTGACCTCTGAGCTACACCCCCTGCCCTATTTTTTTTTCTCTCTATTTTGAAACAGGGTCTCACTAAGTTGCGGAGGGCCTCACTAAGTAGCTGAGGCTGTCCGTGAACTGTGATCCTCAGGTCTCAGCCTCCCAAATGCTGGGATTGTGAGCGTGCGCCACCACGCCCGGCTAATATAGACCATTTTAAAAATAAAAGTAAATCAGGATAAACTGCTTTTCAACTAACAGGTATATGTAAAGCTCACTGGCAATAAGGGCATAGGAGCCCTGATTGGGGATGTGGGCTGTGTAATTTGTAATGTAATTATATTAATGTCATGTAATCTGACACAACACTTCTGGGCTGCGGTGCCCTTAGGTTTGCAGCTTGGGAGGTTGGAACTGATACGCATCCTCTACCTGGCCTTGTGATAATAGCTTCATCTCATATTTCAGGAGACCCGATATATGTCTCCTGGAAAACCCTTGAGGGAGCTCCATCTGAGACTGGATTTACCTACTTCTAGATGTGGGGGAGCCTGTGCACCTAATTAATGTTGGGTCCACTACTGAGTGACTCCTTGGGAGAGGTGGGCCTCTTCCTACCAACTTCCCAGAAACAACCGAGGCAAAGACTTTCTTGCCTCTGAATGTCTTTTCATGTTTGAGCCCCCTGTGCAATAAGTAATCCCCCTTTTTCCATTGGTAATTTCTTATCAAGAACACCAAGGAACCATTGCTGGCATAGGGGGTCCTGGCACTGGGGCCCTGAATCCTTTCTTGACTCTTCCTCTTTTTCACTTATTTGATTTTTCTTTTGGACTAGGGATTAGACTCAAAGACATTCTACCTCCAAACTACACCCCCATCTTGTTTTATTTTTATTTTTCAGGGTCTCGCTAAATTGCTGAGGGTCACTAAGCCTCCGAGGCCAGTCTTGAACCTGCAATCCTACTGTCTCAGCCTCCTAAGTGCTGAGATCGCCAGGTGTGTACTACCACACCTGGCTTAATAATTTTTTTTATTTTTTATTTTTTGTGTGTGGTACTGGGGATGGAACCCAGAGGCTTTCTACCTCCAGGCTGCATTCCCAGACCTATTTTATATTTTATTTGGAAACGGTCTCACTAAGTTGCTGAGAGCCTCACTAAGTAGCTCAGGCTGGCTTCGAACCTGTGCAATCCTCCTGTCTCAGCCTCCCAAGTGCGGGGATTACAAGCGTGTGCCACCATGCTGTTTATAATTTATTTTAATCAGCTCTCCTTAATAATCTTTGATCTTCGTGTGTGTGTGTGTGTGTATTGCACTAGGGATTGAACCCAGAGGCATTTTACCTCTGAGCTAAATCCCCAGCCAATTTTATTTCTTATTTGGAATCAGGGTTTCACTAAGTTGCTGAGGTCCTTGCTGAGTTGTTAAGGCTGGCCTTGAACCTGTGATCCTCCTATCTCAGCCTCACAAGTACTGGGATTATAGGCATGCACCACCATGCCAGGCTGTTTTTTAAGTATTTACTCTCACTATTCTAAATTTTCTAAAGTTGCATATCTTTGTATATGTATTATAACCATGTTGATGTCAGTTAGAAGAGTCATTTGTTACTGGACCACCAGTGATCAGGTTGGTCAGCCTTTGGCTTTGAGTGGTGAGCCAGCAAAGGCGTTCTGCTGATATATTGACTCGCCTGGGAAATCTAGAAATGAGATATTGGCTAGACTGGGAAATCTGGAAAGGGTGGTTCCTTGACTTTCTGGCTATTCCCAAGGAATCTACCTAATAGCTCTTACCCTCGATCAAGTTCTGAGCCACCGAAGGAAGAATCAGAGTGAGTAACTCCAACTGGAAGATCTTTTTCCTGGAAGAAAAAGTGAAATGGCAGATATGAAGCAGATCTGAGTACTACACTGGAGAATGCCCTGCTTCTCCAGTACGTCCACACCATTACTTCTCTTCTCTATTCTCTACCCCTGTGGCCAACTCTAGACAGGAGGAATACTGGGGCCTCACAGAGACGAGTGGCTTCGGATTCAATCCTTTGCACAGAGAGTTCTCAGCCAGGTTAAGAGGGAGGAAGGCACGGGGAAGCCTGGGGATGGAGGATGGATGTACACAAAGGGGCGTGATGGGGGAGTGAGGAACTCAAGGATCTTGAGGTACTACGATGGACGGTGGTGCTAGGGTGTCCTCGGGGGCCCCCAAAGGTGCTGTCGAGGTCTCCTGGTGATGCACCCCTACACTCTGTGTTGGAAGACAGTGGCAACCCCTAGCACAGAGCACTAGGGTCAGGACTCAGATTGGGATCTTTTAGAAGACTCCTGGGTCAGGCTGTGTGGTCTTGATAACAGGGCTGTCTGCCAGTTGGAGGGATTGGAAGCAGTGACCGAGTCCCACGGGTCTTCATCGGCAATGCCGACCCCTCCCTGCCTGCCTCCCTTGCAGCACCTGGAGGATGCTTGTGATCCACACAGAATCACAGCCCAACCCCAGGACCTTCAGGCCTGACGTCAGTTCATCTAGATGTTGAGAAGGGGAAAATTCAGCTCTGATTTGAGCTTAGATGGAAGTTCCTTAGGGGAAATAGATGGAGGGCTAATAGAGAGTAAAAAGGGAGCGACACCATGTGTTTTACTTACTTGCAATGCAGTGGATACCGTTTTGGGGATCTGATGGGACACTGTCCATGGGAATCTTTATAACTGAGGGAGGGAGGAACTGGGGCTGGAGAAAAACAGTGGGAAACGCTGATAAACACCAACACAACCACTTTGTCTTTCTTGCCAAGATGGAAATGCATACATCCACACTGTGCAAGCCATCACGCTCTTCAGATCCAGTTAAGGGTGTTGCAGGCACTCGGGGGCCACTGTTCTAGACAGCCAGTGGAGAGGAAGGAACACATCCAGGAATGTCTCTCCTCACAAGGGACCAGTCATTGGGAATGAACCTCATTCAATAGCTGTGTTACTATAAAGACGTGTAAAATGAATGTGTGTAAATTGAACCCCATTTCTCCATTGCGTGTATCATATAATCCAGAGATGTTTTTCCTCCCTTTTTACCCTTGGAATAGTTCCTGCAACATGGGGGCCACTCATACTTATTGGATGAACTAATGAAAATCAGTATGCATCTTAAAAAGACTTGGACCCTGTTTCTTTTCAGAGTCTGTTTGCAAATTGTAACAATCATGTGAATGAATTATGGGACTCTCTCCTTCCTGGCAGAGGACAGTAATTAAGGACCAGGGGAAGTTTGGGCCAATCAGTACCCACAGAGGATGGTTTAATGATCACCCATCAGTCAGCAAGGATTTGCTTGTGAACAGCTTTCAGTTACAAAAGGTGAGAACTTAGGATAAGGGAAATGAAGGGTTCCAAGTTTGAGTAAAAGTGGGAGATTGGGAGCCAGGTATGGAGTTAGAAAATCAAATGAACAGTTCAAACTATTGGAAACCAAGAGTCAAAAGTCAGGAATGATTTTCTGACTTCCCTCTTGGACATTTAGCTGTACAACCATGTTGGATAAGTCACTTCCCTTATGGAGGCAAGGTCATCATTTGTAATGAACCCTTGAACCAGTTAACCTTTCTGCCTAATGTTTTGATACCTACTATACCTTCTGGGCTGACTCCCTGTCTGTTCACTGAGTGTTTGGGGATGGGATGCCAAGAAAGCGTGGGGAACCAGGTGGGGAACCAGGTGGTCCCAGGCAATTGCAAAATGTAACCATTCCCCTTTCAGCAAGAACACATGCCTCTTCCTCTACTTTTATTCCCAATACCATAGGGGGGGAGTCCCAAGAAAGTTGGTCTCCAGCCCCTCCTGCCTGTCTTAACATACAGTCTATGTAAAAGTCCCCATCAGGCCCCGCCCCTAGGCCTGGTGGCCACTCCTTATAACTGCCTTCCATGTTGGGGCCATTTCCTGTCCCATTTCCTCAGGGACCTGTGCCGCTGTTGACTGTGGCTCTGAGAACCCACAGGGCTGGGAAGTGAACACGGCCAGGCAGCTGTTCCTGTGCAGGGAGCTCTGGCCCATTCTGAGGACAGTCACAGGCGCAGATGAGCTGTCCGCCCAGGCTGCAGGCCACTTGAGAAGCCACCCCTCTGCCCAGGCCTCACATGGCCCACCTCCTCATCACCGTCCTCCTGGGCCCCTTTCCTTCTCTTCTTCTTCTTGTCTGTCTCCTTCTTCTCCTTCTCCGGGAGGATGTTGTCAATCCAGGCCAGGTCGTGCTGGGAGAAGACGAAGTCCAGAAGTCTTCGAACGATGATGAGGCCCAGGATCTGTGGTAGGAAGACAGAAACTGCAGTCTTGTGGAAGCTTAGAGAAAACCATGGGTGAAAGGGCTTTTTCTCCCTCAGTCGGGTGAGTTCGGGCACCTCTTGTGATTGTGTCTTTGGGGCCATTCTGAAGTCCCCACAAACCATTGTCCACTTGCCCCACACCCCTGGTTTCTCTCCTTTACCCTTTTCTCAGGTGAGTGACCATGCCTACAGGTAACTGAGAGGGACAGAGCCAGGGCAGAGACCATGGCTGGGGAACCACGGTTGTTCTTTACACCAGTGGCTGCACACTTGAGTGTGCTTCAGGACCACCCGGAGGGCTCCTTAATACCCATTGCTGGGAGCTGCACTAGAGTTTTAGATTCAGCGGGTCGGGGCAGTCTGAGCATCTGTATCCTACCAGTTTCCCAGGTGATGTTACTGCTGCTGGCCTCGGGATCACACACGAGATCTCCCCAACTCTGTCCCTCTGCCCCCATTTCTTTCTTTTTTTTTAAAACAAATTTTTTATTGAACATAAATGGTATATATTTAAACTATATTTGGTGCCCTCTCCCCCCGCCCCCATTTTCCCTTCCCCCCTCCCACCGATGGTTGTCCAGGGTAACCATGTCATATTCATAATTTTACACATATTCAGATGTAGACCCTCATTAAGATCAGCCTTCCTCCTCTCCTATCTTTCCATTCAAACTTTGCTGGTATTTCCCCTCCATTATCTGGAGTCCCACTGGTATCCTCTGTGTTCCCTAGTTTGGGCATATTAGAGGAAACATATGTACCTTCTCCTTCTGTCTCTGCCCCCATTTCTGAGAGCTATCTCTCTGTAAATGAAGGCTGAATAAAGGAGAGTGGGATATCTGGTATTTTTAAAGGAAAGTTTGTTTATGTTCAGGATGAACAAATTATTGAAAAGAGCTGGGAGTTAGCCAGGCATGGTGGTGCATGCCTGTCATCCCAGGACCTTGGAGGCTGAGATAGGAGGTTGACAAGTTATAAGACATCTTCAGCAGCATAGTGAGACTCTCAGCCTCCCAAGTGGGGACGGGTGGGGGGGTTTACAACATGCGCCACCACACTCGGCTCTCACTAAATTTTGAAGGGCCTAAGAAGCTGAGGCTGACCACGAACCTGAGATCCTCCTGTCTCAGCCTCCCAGGTACTGGGATTACAAATGTGCGCCACCACGCCCCGCTCCATACATTTCTTAAAACTATAGAACTGGGTGAATTTTACTGTATTTACAAAAAACAAAAAACAACAACAAAAAAAAACCATCAGGAAGGATGCAGCTCTGTTGCCCTGGTTTTGTCTCTCACTGCAGGTCTCCGAGCCTCATCTTTCTCCACTGGGAAGTGGGGTTACTATTAGTACTTCAGGGGTTAAATGGAACAGCGCTCAGTACATGCTGATCATTACTAGCATTGTCCTCCCCTCCTCGTCCTGAAATGCTGATGGGGAGGATCTAGTTCTCCTTCCAAGAGTGGTTCTCAAACCTGGCTGCATATTTACGTTCACCTGTAGACTTTGGTAAGAAAAAAAAAAAAAAAAAAAAAATATATATATATATATATATATATATATATATATATGAACAAAGACTGGGTTTCCCCCCAAGAAATTCTGGCTTAGCTGGTTTTCATTGATTCTGATGAGCAACCAAGGTGAAGAATCACTGACGAGAGCCCTCCGAGGAGTGCACACCTCAAGTTCCACCTGTGTGCCCCTGTTTTGGCCCCAACCCAGGCCTGCAGATGGCCTGGTGCCGAGCCCCCCTGCTCCAGTGCCCCCCCAGGGGCTGGGCCACTTCTTTCCGGTGGGGACCAGATGCAACATGTTTTTGGCTTTTTTTTCCCTTTTCACCTTTTATTCTGGAATAATTTCAAGCTCCCATAAAACTTGCAAGAATAAAGAACTCTTCTATACTTTCCCCAGAGGCTTAAACTTTATATTGTCATCAAATTTGGGGGGGGGGGCAGTTTGTCTGTCTGTTTGTTATGTTACTGGGGATGGACCCAGCCCCATTTTATTTTATTTTATTTTATTTATTTTATTTTATTTATTTTATTTTATGGTACTGGGGATGGAACCCAGGGGTATTCTACCTCCAAGCTACACCCCCAGCCCTATTATTTAGTCTTTTATTTTTGAAACAGTGTCTCACTGAGCTTGGGAAGGGCCTCACTAAGTAGCTGAGGCTGTCCGTGAATAATCCTCCAGTCTCCGCCTCCCAAACTCTGGGATTACAAGCATGCGCCACCACGCCCAGCTTCCCATTTTATTTTTTATTTTGAAACACTAAATTGCAGAGGGCCTTGCTAAGTGGCTGAGGCTGGTGGCGAACCTGCGATCGGTCCTCGTGTCTCAGCCTCCCAAGTACCAGGGTTACAGCCATTTGCCACTACGCCCAGTTGTCAGTCATTGGCTTTTGAAGTTCCTGGTCTCGGATCCTGGCCCCCATCACTATTTGTCCTTTGAAATTCATTAATTTGGCACACTGAAAATATTTGTACTTTGTACACATCTACTTCTTCTTTTTCTTTTTTGTTTTGGTGGTACTGAGGTTCCTGGAAGCCCTTCTACCTCCAAGCTACACGCCCAGAACTATTTTTATATTTTTATTTGGAAACAGGGTCTCTTAAGCCAGCAAGGCTGGCTTTGAACCTGCGTGATCCTCCTGTCTCCGCTTCCCAAGCGCGGGAATTCCGAGCGTGCGCCCCCACGCCCGGCTTGTATGCATCTACTTCTAAGGTGGACTTGAAGTCTGGCAGCAGAACTGGGTCTCCTGATGGGATTCATCTGGCTCCTCCAACCCCACCTTGACTGGCCCTAAGGTTGGGTAGTTTTTGCCTTGACCAGTGAGTTGTCATTGCACAGTCTGCCGGCCACAATGCCATCCTTTCCTCCTTCCTCCTGTCCACCCCTCCCTGCACACCCTCTGGCCTGGCCTCACAACTCGAAGCTTCTTCTGCACCTGCTCCTGCAACCCAGAAGGAGCCAAGCCACGGTGGGCAGAAGGCGGAGGGCGGTGGAGTGAGGTGCTCGCTGCGCCCAGCCCACCTTACCATGACAGGGAAGATGATAGCGGCCACCGTGGACTTGAGGATCCAGAGCACGGCCAGGCAGAGGATCTGCACCAGGGTGAAGAGGTGGATCCGGCGCAGGGGCACGTGGCGCAGAAAGGCATGGTCCGGCTGGTGCTTGGCCGGCATCAGGAACAGTTTGCAGCGATCCCAGAACTGGCAAAGACAGGTGGGGTCAGCCAGGCAGCTGGGCCATGGGGGTCCATGGGGAAGGGTTGACTTGGTAGGGTCTCAGGGATGCAACCTCTGGTCAGGCATTAATTAAGACACTCTGGAGGTGTCTAGGGGGATATATAATGGTGAGAAGGGGTCCTGAGCCCTAGCTGAAGGGGAATACCCTGTAGGGAAGGGAGAGGACAGCCACAGTGAGATGGACATTGGAGTTAGCTTGAGCTGCGCTTTGAACCCTGAGCCTCATTTTTTTCTACCTGTAAAATGAGGATCAGAAGACTTAATTACGTAGATTCTATGACCCTTGTAAAGTTCCTGGTAGCTATTTTGCCTGGCACTAGTATTGCTATTATTCTTTCATTGACTTGGGAAGGCAAGTGTTTGGAGTCTTGGGGCACGAACATATCACCTCGGGAGGGGAGAGCCATACCTGGATGCCATTCAGAGAGGCCACGCCCATGTAGAGGAAGACTCCGTACAGCACAGGCATGGGGATATACTGAAAGGAGAACAGAGTTTTGGATGGGGCCTCTGACTGAGGTGGGTCCTTGGCCACCCCATCCTGGACAAAGATGTCTGCCAACCACAGGCATCTGGGAGCTGGATATTTGAAGGAACTGAGGGTCTAAGAGATGATCTGGGGCCAGAGTTGAGGTGGGGTGGAAGATGAGGGTCAGAAGCACCGCTGTGCCCTTCTCCAGCTCGGGTAACCTCCCAGCCCTGTGGAAGCCATGTGGTCTGGCTACAACACTGCCCTCTGCTCCTTCCTGTCAGCCCCTTCCTGCTTCCAGTCTCAGCTGAGACCCTAAACCTAACCCTAACCCCCAAAGCTGTGCAAGGGTGCTGAACAAAAGCATACCTCATATACAACAGTGTAAAAAATAAGCAAAGCAGAAGTATATAAAACCTTCACTCTGTACTGTCTACTAAAGTTCCCCCCAGCCCTAATCTTGTTTTCCCTTGAGGATGGGATGTCCGAAGGCCGTGAGTTCCTCTTTAGGTAGGCTAGCCCAAACCGGGCAGATCTAAGATGGTTGCTGGCCCTGGCACAGTCATTCTCCAGTCTATAACTTCATGATAATCTAGTCTGCATGCTGAAGTCACTCACTGGCTGCCATGACGAGAAGCACCAAACCAAAAAAGAAAGGCAAAAGCCAGGCATGGTGGCGCACACTTGTAATCCCAGTACCCGGGAGGCTGAGACAGGAGGATCCGGGGTCGCGGCCAGCCTCAGCTACTTAGTGAGGCCTTCCGCAACTTAGTGAGACCCTGTTTCAGAATAAAGAATAAAGAATTGGGCTGGGGGTATGGCTCGGAGCTAGAATGCCCATGAGTTCAATGTCCAGTACCAACAACAACAGTAGAAGCCAAAAACTCTTAGCTATAATCTCTAGCAACAGAAATTTAAGTTCACTTAGAATTTCCCTTTTTGCCCTCACGAATGCAAAAAACACACCAAACAGAACTAGATTTTGTCTTAGATGTTTTAGAGTTGCCAGTGACTGATCACAAAGACACTTCATCCTCAAGCCAAGGACGTTGTCTCCAGCTCTGCCATTTGCAGTTTCCCCAGCAAATCCCCAAGGCCTATGACGTCACACTCCTACCAGTGACAGGGCTGTATCGAGAATGCTAGATTGCTCAGCACAGATCTTCTTTGAACCTCCAGGAAAGGGCCTTTTTCAAATATTAATGAAACTAAAAAGCAGCAAAAAGGTACCTCTAGGGTCAGCTTTACACCAGCAGTAACAGATGTCAAGGGTCACGGCACGACACAAGGACATCACAGCCTGTCTACATAATTTGAGACTGAGACCATGATAAGAGCATGGAGTTCTCTAGAAAGGGGGCCTTGGGCACCATCAGCAGTTCCTCTGAGGCAGGATGCAGAAATCTGCAGTCTCAAAGAGCTTTCTTGGATAGGTGTGAAAAAACCGACCTCACAGCCTTGGGGTGGACTGGGGATCCTGCAGGGCTGAGGGTGTGAGTCATTTATGCCCCTCCTTACATACATGCCCACTCCATCCTCAGTGCCTTCGTTTGACAAGATAAGCACATATTTCCAAATTGGTCAAGATTGATCACTAATCCTACAATAATAAACATTACTGTCAGCCAGGCATGGTGGCATACTCCTATTATCCCCAGACTTGAGACAGGAGGATCAGAGGTTCAAGGACAGGCTCCGTAAGCAGTGAGAGTCTCATCAACTTAGGGAGATCCTTTTTCAAGAATAAAAATAAAATGGGGTTGGGGGTGTAGCTCAGAGGCAGAATGCTCCTGGATTTAATCCCCTGTACCACAAAAAAAAGAAAAAAAAAAAAAGGAAATTACTGCCTAACACCAGTATACTGTTACTTACAGAGGGAGAGACTGGGGAAAGAGGAAGGAGGTGAACTGGAGAGGAGGAGAGGGAGAGGGTCCTAGATTAATTCTAGGACTTCACCTTTTAATTAATTTATCTTTTACTTGAAATGGCTAAATCAAATTTCTTTTCCTTAATATAAAACCAATCTGGTATTTAGCACTGGTGCCAGCTAGCAATTATTCTTCAATCACTTAACTGTTTCAAAAGTCTAGCTTTACAAAAAGGCATACAATCAAACCAGAAATCTTAAGTCTTATGATCAATAAAAATCTAGATAGGTCTGCCCTACTACAAAATTTATCAAATAGGTTAACTGTTGGTTAAATAAAGTGTATTGCAGACTCCCCCCGCTCCTTATTGTGCAAGAATACCGGTGGGAAGATTTTTCAAATCCCTTCGTGATTGGATGCAAAGACAATATCAGCATTTGGCACCACGTGGACCCTTGAAAACTTGACCTTGACAGAGCAATAATTAACATTTCCTTGTTTCTGGCACCTTACTCTCTTTACACAGCTTATTTTATAAGATGCATATGTAAATTACTATAGAATTATTAACTCTATATAAGTCCATTTATAAATATGGTCCACAGTTTGAAAGAGTTACATTTTGGTCAAGAATTTCAGAAGGGAATATCCATTATTGCACAAAATGTGGAACTATTACATATCACTTGAAAATAAGCAATGTGACCAGATATCATTTAAAAATGATGGGCAAGCCAGGCGTGGTGGCGCACGCTTATAATCCCAGCATTCGGGAGGCTGAGACTAGAGGATCGTGCTTCGCAGACAGCCTCAGCTACTTAGAGAGGTCCTTCGCAACTCAGTGAGACCCTATTTAAAAAAAAAATAGACTAAAAATATAGGGCTGAGGGTGTAGCTCAGAGATACAATGGCCCTGGGTTTCATCCCTCGTACCACACGCGCACACACACACACACACACACAAAACTGGCAAAGGTTATGGTGATGTTAAATCTTATGTGTAGAATTCTTTTCCTCTCTAGCTCTCTTTCTATCCCTCCATCCCTCTCTCCCTCTCTCCCCAGTGCTGGGAATAAAGCCCAGGGCCTCAAGCATGTAAGGCAATTGCTCTGCCTCTGAATGATACCCCCAGCTCTATTTTAATCATGTAAATTATACTACTGAGGGCATGCTACCTATATTAAAAAGATAGACAATATTAGTGTAAAAACAAAAATTGATTAAAATCACACACCAAAAGTTTGAGTGTAAAAGCCTAGAAAATACATATACGGAGTATGATAAATGTGTTCATAAAAGAAACCATCATATTGTAAGCGGAACAAAAGGAGGGAAACTAGTGGACTTTTCTAACTGCTTTGTGTTCTATTCAAATAAGAATAAAAAGCTGGGGTGAAATAGCTGAATCGCTGAACACACTCAACAGCCAGGGCATGGCCTGGGACTGCCAGAGGTCAGAGTTGGCTGAGAGGCAGGAACTGTTAGCTACATAGTGTTTCCAGGAACTTCTGAGTGTCTGTTAGAGTTTTTTTTTACACAAACACTTGTCAGACAATAGTATCAGGACTAACACATGTGATGGTTCTTCGTGATTTTTTTTTTTTTTTTTGGTGGTACTGGGGTTCCTGGAAGCCCTTCTACCTCCAGGCTACACTCCCAGACCTATTTTTTTTTATATATTTTTATTTGGAAACGGTCTCTTAAGCCAGTGCGGCTGGCTTCGAACCTGCGTGATCCTCTTGTCTCAGCCTCCCAAGCGTGGGGATTCCAAGCGTGTGCCACCACGCCCAGCTGTTTTTGTTTTGTTTTGTTTTGTTTTGTTTTTTGTGGTACTGAGGATGAAACCCAGGGTCTTTTCTAACTCTGGGTTATACTTCCAGACCTATTTTATACTTTATTTGGAAACGGTCTCACTACGTGGCTGAGAGCCTCACTCTGTAGCTGAGACTGGCTTAGAACCTATGTGATCCTCCTGTCTCAGCCTCCCAAACGCTGGGATTAAAGCGTGCGCCACCACCACGCCTGGCTGGCTTCTTTGGAGCTCTTTACAAAAAAGCAAATATTGTCTGGCCATTTAAAATATACTTTTAGCCGGGTGTGGTGGCACACGCCTGTAATCCCAGTACTTGGGAGGTTGAGACAGGAGGACCATGGGTTCAAGGACAGCCTCAGCAAGTAGTGATACTCAGCAACCTAGCAAGATCCTGTTTTGAAATAAAAATAAAATTGGGCTGGGGCTGTGTCTCAGAGGTAGAACACCCAGTACCTAAATAAATAAATAAATAAATAAATAAATAAATAAATAAATAAGTAAATATACTTTTAAAGCTAGGAGTGGTGGTGGTACATGCCTGTAATTCCTGTCCTTGAGAGGCTGAGACAGGCAGTTCATAGGTTTGAAGCCAGCCTCAGCAATTTAGCAAGGTTTTCAGAAACTTAGCCAGACCCTGTTTCCAAATAAAAAATAAAAATGGATGGGGGTGTAGCTTGGTGGTGGAATGCCCCTGGATTCAATTCCTAGTAACACACACACACGCGCGCGCACACACACACACACACATGACATTTATTGTGTACACTTTTTTTGTGGTACTGGGGATTTAAGCCTGGGGTATTCTACTTCCAAGCTACACTCCCAGTCCTATTTTTCATTCTTTTTTTTTTTTTTTTAATCAGGGTCTCACTAAGTTGCAGAGGGCCTCACTAAGTACCTGAGGCTGGCCGCGAGCCTGAGATCCTCCTGTCTCAGTCTCCTATGTACTGGGATTACAAGTGTGCACCACCATGCCCGGCTTATACATACATACATACGTACATACGTACATACATACATACATACATACATACATACATTTATTTATTATTTATTTATTTAGCGGTACTAGGGATGGAACCATGGAACCAAGGGGGCATTCTACCTCTGAGCTACACTCCCAGCCCTATTTTTTATTTGTTATTTTGAAACAGGGTATCACTGAGTTGCAAAGGGCCTCAGAAGTAGTACCTGAGGCTGTCCACGAACCGCAATCCTCCTGTGTCAGCCTCCCAAATGCTGGGATTATAAGCGTGCGCCACCACGCCCGGCCCAGTTTACACTTTTTTTTTTGTAGTACTGGGGTTGGAACCCAGGGGCATCCTACCTCCAAGCTACACCCTTAGCCCTATTTTTAATTTTTATTTTGAAACAGAGTCTCACTGAGTTGCAAAGGGCCTCACTAAGTAGTAGGTGAGGCTGTCCGCGAACCCTGATCCTCCTGTCTCAACCTCCCAAATGCTGGGATTACAAGTGTGTGCCATCACACCCAGCCCGGCTTACACTTTTAAATAAACAAAATGCCTGACCACCTGCATATAATTTATTTCCTACATGGTGGGAACATTCCTTTAAAATTACCCAACCTAAACCTCAGGTATGCCCAGCACTTACTCTTGAGCCAGAAATACTTTTCATAGTAAATAAAGCGATAACCATCATAGTTATTTAGTCTTTCTATTTTTTTTTTTATAAAGTCAATCCTAAATAAGCTGTTTGGGATAGCTGAAGAAGAAAAATATCTGGGCATGGTGGCACACATTTGTAATCCCAATACTTGGGAGGCTGAGACAAGAGGATGGCAGGTCCATGGCCAGCCTCAGCAACTTAGTGAGGCCTTCTGCAACTTAGCGAGATCCTGTTTCAAAAAAAAAAAAAAAAAAAGGGGGAGCTGGGCATGGTGGCACACACTTGTAATCCCAGCATTTGGGAGGCTGAGACAGGAGGATCACTGTTTGCAGACAACCTCAGCTACTTAGTGAGGCTGTTTGCAACTCAGTGAGATCCTGTTTCAAAGTAAAGAATAAAAAATAGGGCTGGGGGTGTAGCTCGGAGGTAGAATGCCCATGGATTCCATCCCAGTAACACACACACACACACACACAAAAAAAAAAAAAAAAAAAAAAAAGACTGGAGGTGTAGATCAGAGGTAGAATGTCCTTGGGTTCAATTCCAAGTACCACCAAAAAAGGGGGATAGTCACAAAGGTCAGGGTGATTATAGGTAACTTTCATTCAGAAAGGCTAGAAGGCGGTGGTTCTGGGGGACACCTATCTCAGATGCACCCCTTTAGTTAGTTCCTGCTAGCTGGCCTGGTGGGACATGAGCAAGAGGAGATTGAAACTGGGAAAAGTCACTCAAGGCAGAGGAGCAGAGGACAGTCCTGAAGACAGCTGACAGCTGAGAGGCCCCTCTGCGGCTTCAACTTTAGAAAATGGCCCAGCAAGAAGGCCTGAGTGTTAGGCGGGTGTGGTGGCACATGCCTGTAATCCCAGTACTCGGGAGGCTGAGATAGGAGGATCATGGGTTCATGGCCAACCTCAGCAACTTAGTGAGGCCCTCCGTAACTTAGTGAGACACTGTTTCAAAATAAAAGATAAAATAGGGTTGGAGTGTAGCTTAGAGGTAAGATGTCTCTGAGTTCAATCCTCACACAAGGCCCAAGTGAGCCCCATACCCACACAGACATGCCCAGCTCGGCAAGCTCCTGACCAATGCAGGGTAGACCTTGGCAGGACACTCCAGAAAGACACAAAGGGCCCAGGTGAGTTGAGAGAGCAGAGAATCAGGGATGGTAGCGACAATCCCAAATCACAGAAAACAGCGACAATATTGAAACATCACTTTAGTCTAATAAGATCCTGCCTTTAGGGGCCCTGAGCCAGCAACACCTAGGCTGTGCGGGGACCCCTCCTGTCCCTGGGCCTCGCCTCTGTGCTTTCTCAGACAGTGGGGCCCTGGGTGGTGTG
Organism: Muscardinus avellanarius; assembly: GCF_963383645.1. Classification (NCBI taxonomy): domain Eukaryota; kingdom Metazoa; phylum Chordata; class Mammalia; order Rodentia; family Gliridae; genus Muscardinus; species Muscardinus avellanarius. The sequence goes on from NC_137801.1 coordinate 68,880,155, forward strand.
CAGAGGCTCACCTTCAGAATGGGAGCCAGGAAGACGGAGATTCCCGTCAGGATGAAGACGATGAAGCCGGTCACCCTCTGTTCCCTGGCGGAGAAGGGCACAGGTGAGGGGTGACCCAGGAGATACTCCGTGACCCCTCCCAGCCCCCTGCCCCTCTGTAGGCCCTGAAGCTTGTGTCCAAGACCAGAGCCTCAAACAGCTTTCGCATTGAGCTCCATCTTGTAGCCTGAGGCCCAGCTGACCTGCACAGGGAAGATGGAGCCCCTGCCCAAGGCCCGGGCGCTCTGTTGGGGTTGTTGGGGAGGCTGCTCGGTGGCATGCTCAATAGCTGCGGTGCTTGAGCCAGATGGACTGGGGCTGAATCTGGGCTTTGCCACCTGTGTGGCATCAGGCAAGGCCCTGAACACCTTGAGCTGAGTTGAATGGAGATCATAATGGCACACACATCAGGAAGCTGTGTGATATAGTGTTAATTGCCTCTTCTTTTGGTGATAAGACCCCACTTTTGTGGACCATGACTGATGAAAATCTGGGGAAGGGGGCCTGGCTGTTAGCAAAGCAGGCGTCAGGGCTGGGGCAGAGAGGTTGGAGCCCTGGGCTCTGGGGTGGATTGCTTAGGCCCAGAGAGGCCTCCCGTAGGTGGGCCGGGTGGCCCAAGGCAGTTGGGAGAGTGCCAGAATCTGGTGTGGGCCTGGGGCCTGCCGGGAAGATGACATGTTTTCCTGTCTGGAGCAGCTTGGGGTCCTGGCTCGAGGCATACGAGGAGGGAGAAGGGAAAGACAGAAGTGACGGCCAGGGGATGGTGGTGGTCCCTGGTGGGCTTTCTGGAGGAATGGAGGTTGAGTAGGAGCCAAACCCACAGAGGGGTCTTGGGAACAGCAGGAATAGGGATCTGGAGGAAGAGACAAAGGGAAGGATGAGAAGAGGTCCTACTACGGCCTCTGTAGCGTGTGTGTGTGTGTGTGTGTGTGTGTGTGTGTGTGTGTGTGTGAGCGTGTGTGCATGGGCACACACGTGCATTACTTGAAGACTATTAAGAAAAAAGTACCACTTAGAAGTAAATTTCCATCTCCTTTCTCTCTTCCCTCGTAGGTAGGAAGGAAACATAAAGGAAGGACAAGAAAAGTATAACTTGACTCTGAGAAAGCCTCGTGCTAAACTTCCTCTCCTCGTCACATTCCAGCCAGTTCTCCTGCCCCGGCCCAATACTCCCAAATGTCTGGGAAATCTACAGATCTTCAAGTTACTGGAAATTCACTCGCTTGTGACGATTTCCTGTTTATTATCCCTCCAATAAAATACTTAAGCAAGCAAGGAAGAAAAGACATAGGCTGAGAAATCTATAATTTAGGAGACTTTCCAGTTTATCTGTTGATCAGATGAGGGAGGCCACGATCCCCCTAAGGACCGGTGGATGACCAGACCCCATCAACAGGCGAGTGCTCACCACACTGACGTGGTTCTTGTGTGCCTGCCCACGCCCGCCCGCCCTTCGCCAAGCTGCCTTTAAAAGAGCCATGAAAGCTCAGCATGGCATCAGTCCTGAGACGCCCGCATGCTCCCTTGAATATGTGCTCCTTTCTCTCCTAAAACAAACTCTGGCTATGCCTCTGACCGGCTCATGCTGAAACGCCTTCCTGTCACAAACACAAGGGCCCTGCGGGTCCTGAGCTGAGTTCCCCCTCTCTCCCTGGGAACCCCTCAGACCCGAATCAGAATCATCTCTTTTTACCTCAGGAAAATCACTCCTGTCCCTGTGGTCCCTGGATGATTAGAGTGGGGACCTTCCCACCCCAATTTCCTGATGGTAAGAAAAGCTGTTTTTCTCCCTCCCAAGCTGGCCGCTCCTGGTCACGTGATGTAGGCCCCCTCCTACCTGACTCCCAGGAACTGGGGCTGCTCCCCAGGGGCGCTGGTCTCTGTCTCCATCCTCAGGCTGTCGATGTGGGCAATGGAGATGACAGTGGCAGCCACATACCAGGGGAGTCCCGTGAAGGAGCACAGGGCCATGAGGATGCCCACCCAGAACAGGTCCAGATGGTAGCCGGCGGCTTTCTGCAGGAGTGGGAGAAGCTTCTGGGGCCCCATTCCTCTTCAAAGCAGCCATTTCGTGGAATACGGTTCCAGGGCTCCCCGTGCCTTCCAGAGGAGCTGTCACCCTGAGGTGCTCCCTGAGAGAGCTCTAGAGATGCTCAGATCTTGCCACCCTGCCAGGGGCTTTCAATGGCCACCTTGTGTGAGAGGGTGAGCCAGGTAAGGGGCACAGGTGATGTAGGAAAGAGGTGTTCAGGCCTGGAAAGGCCCTGGGTCTGGTTTCCTGGGAACAAAGGCTCCTACCAAGTGGCCATAATATCTCTGTAGTTCTTGAGTGAGGGGCCTCAGATGGGGCAGGCCTAGGTTGGTCCAGACTGGGGGAGAGGTTAGCCCATATCTTCTCAGACCCAGAGGCAGAGAGGTTTCAAAGACCAGGGGGGCTAAGGAAGTCCCTTCATCTCATGACTTCAAGTCTACTCTCTTATCAGTATCTGTTTGGCCCCCTAAACGCCCTGCCAGGAGGTACAGAGCTGGAGAGTCACTTCGGGAGAGAAAAGGGGCTTGTACACAGGAACTGGCCTGGGCTTGGTCCGGGTCCTCAGACCAGCTTATCCTGGCCTTTCTGGAAGCCACATGTTCCCACCCCACCAACTGGAAACTTGTCTTCTGCTCAGAGTATTGAAAGAACTATTTCTTTCTTTTATTCCTTCTAACTTTGCTTCTAGCAACAGCCTTACCCTCAGCCTGTTCTCCTTCCGGTTGACAATGACAGCTGTGATCTGCTGGTCCATGAAGATCAGGATGGTCACCAGTAGGGCGGGCAGGATGCTCGCCAGGTACACCCACCATGGGTTCTTCCCAAAGGGGGCCACAAACCAGCCTCGGTCAGGCCGCGTGGGCTGAGCGGAGCAAAGGAAGAGGGAGGGCCCTTTCCTCTCTCCCCTGTCCCATGCCTTTGCCTGCTGGCCCGCTCCCACCACCCAGGTATTTTTTTCCCCAATTGGGGCACTTCTCAACTGCAATATTTTCCCTTAGACCTAAGGCACCTGCAACTTAGAGTAAAGAGATCACAGAAGCAAGGGAGAGATGGGAAGGAACGAGGACACAGACAGGGTCAGCAGAATTAAGGCTGTAACTGCCCTGGGATCAGCAGGGAAACAGGGTCGTGAAGCTCCAGGGGAAAGCAAGAGGGAGTACGCAGTTACTACTTGCAAAAGAACACAAAGCAGAAATGGGCCTAGAGCCTGATGCTCTTGTCTCTTCTGAGTCACCTGTCTGGGAAGCATTATAGAACTGTCTGTAAAACAGCAAACACCAGGGGCTGGGGATGTGGCAGTGCTTGCCTAGCACGCACAAGGCCCTGGCTTTAATCTCCAGCATCCCCCAAACAAGAGCACAAAACATCAGGTCAGACCTGCATGTTGAGAATAAGGGGTTATCTGTGCAAAAGCTGATATTTATCTTTTTGTTATAATTTAAGAGAAAGAGATACTTTTGAGGCCAACATGTTTCAAAACCCTGAAACGATACCTCGAAGGTCAAGGTCTCAAGGGCAGAGAGAGTAAGACCTGGACTCCCTTCCCTGGGTAGATGGTGCATTTGTGGGGAAACAGAGCCTAAACTCAGAAACAAGCAAGTAGCACCGACTCTGGACTAATAGGTCATGTCTGAAGCAGTGGGTCTCTGCCTTGAACATGTGCAGAATGCCCCGGAGGGCCTAATGCAGATTGGTAGGTTCCAACCCTGGCATTTCAGATTCCCTAGGTCTGAGGTGGGAATGAGAATTTACATGGCTTTCTTACAACTATGTATTCATTTATTTATTTGTTTATGTAAGCCAGGGGCTCGCTATGTTGCCCTGGTTAGTCTTGAACTTCTGAGCTTAAGCAATCCTCCCAACCTCCCAAGGGCTGGGACTATGGGTGAGTGCCGTTAGAATCTGAGTTTCTAACACGTTCCCAGGTAACAATGTGGTACCGGACCACACTCTGAGAATGAGAATCCTCATTCTAAGAGATCATTTTCAACAGATCCCAGCTGGCCCGGCTCGTCAACTGCCATAGGTCCAGGAATTGAAAATCTTTGGATAGAAATCAAAAGGCTTCAGCTGAATTGGAGGGTGATTCCAGCATCTCCCCTGCTCCTGGGCTGCATAGCAGGATTTCATTCTGAATATGTTCGCACCCACCTCTCAAAGGACCGCCCTGGGAGGCTGTGCAGGAAGAGGCAGAGCACACACAAAGAAACCACAGGGTGTTGGTGGGGAGAAGAACGTGTGATGGTGGTAAAGGAGGAAGGGTCTGCAGCCTGTGGATGCCAGGAGCAGGGAAAAGGGGCAAACCTTGATGACATTGGGCACGTGCAGCTTGGGGGTTTCCAGCCCAAAACAGGCGTCAATTCCACAGAACAGCAGGATGGAGAAAATAATGGAAAAGTCAGCCACCAGGGCCCGGACCTGCAGAAAGAAGAGGATCCAGTGAGTCAAGGATCTGCCCTGCTCCCATCCGCCCCGTCCTCAGACAGCAAAGAGGAAACAGGGAAGGCTGGCTCTGAAGCCAGCAGGCCTACACTAAAACCTGAGTTTGGCCCCTTGCTGGTTGGGCGACTTTGAGGAAGCCTCAGTCCTTCTTCTGTGAGATGGAGATGATGGTACCGACCTCAGAGCCGAAAGTGGGCTCTGGTGCCTTTACAGCGCGTGGGATGTGGGGGTCAGAGTGGGAGCTGGTATGATCCCTGTGGGAGCCCTTGCTGAGACCAGTTCTGGTGTGACAGGCTGAACCAGGACACCCAGCAGGTGTCCTGAGGGCAAGGGTTAAACTTGGAAGAAAACGTGACAGGGCTTTGCTCTGCAACTGGCTGGGAGGGAGCCACCTCCCCATCCCACAAAGGACCCGCTACTCGCAAACCTCTGTCCACTAAGAGGCTCCAGCCTCTTGCTCCTGCTTCCAGGAGGCCTGTCGTAGGCCTGGCTCTGGACCTGACCCTGAATCAATATCCTTTCTCCCCTCCAAAGCCACACTGAGACATCTCAGGGCAGAGAGAGGGTCCCCCAGTGTCTACCTGGCACTTTTTTTTTTTAGGTACTGAGGATGGGAGCCAGGGGCATTCGAACTCCGAGCTATACCTCCAGCCCAATTTTTTATTCTTTTTTAAAATTTTTTGGTGGTACTGGGGTTCCTGGAAACCCTTCTACTTTCGGGCTACACTCCCAGACCTATTTTATACTTTTTTATTTGGAAACAGGGTCTCTTAAGCCACCGCGGCTGGCTTCGAAACTGTGCGATCCTCCTGTCTCCACCTCCCAATCATGGGGATTACAAGTGTGTGCCACCACACCCGGCGTCAATTTTTTATTCTTTATTTTGAAACAAGATCTAACTGAGTTGCAGAGGGCCTCGCTAAGTAGCTGAGGCTGGCCACGAACCGTGATCCTCCTGTCTCAGCCTTCTGAATGCTGGGATTACAAGTGTGCGCCACCATGCCCGTCTACCTGCCACCTTTTTTTTTTAAATTTAATTTAATTTAATTTTATTTTTTTAATTGGTGCACTGTATTCATACATCATAGTGGGATACATACTTTTGTAGACATACATGTACACATTGCCCAGTTAGCCCCCACCCGATCCCCACCCCATTCTCTCCCTATCCCTCCCTCCCATGCTTGGCTTAGTGATTGACATCTAGTATACCTGCCACCTTTTAAACATCTTTACAGACAGAGGGCAGAGACAGGCGACACGTGGACTTTGTTCCATGCACCCCTTGATTAAAAGCAGTTTCTACTTCAACTTTCTTCATTTCAGTCCCACCTTCCAGATATACCATTTATATCTGCTTGATTTGGCTGTTCTGGAGGTTTATTCCAGGTCAATTAGTAGGCTTACAGTTTTTAGATTTGGACTGGGGATTGAGCCCAGGGGCATTCTGCCCCTGAACTATAACCCCAGCACTTTTTTTTTTTTCTATTTTGAAACAGGGTCTCACTAAGTTGCCAAGGGCGGCCTCAAACCTGCAATCCTCCTGTCTTAGCCTCCCAAGTACTGGGATTATAGACATGTGCCACCATGCCTGGCTTTATTTTCATTTTTTTCTTTTGGAATCGATGCTTGTGCACATGTGAGAATTTCTCTGGGGTGTATACCTGGGAGTGGAAGCTCCTGAAGACCCCTCCACCTTCAGCTATATCAGAAGGTGCCCATTGCTCTCTTTGGAACGGACCAGCTAAGGCTTCTGTCCACCGCTTTTGACCCCTGCACCTGGTATCCCAGGCCTGCATGTGTTTCCCAACCTCATGAGTGGAAAGCAGTGTGGCTTATTCTTCTCTGCAACACCAAATGCCAGCAGGCAATGGAGTACTTTTTAAAGTACTTTAAGAGGAAAAAAAAAAAGTTGGTGGCACAAGAATTTCATACTATGTGAATGATTTTTTATCCTGCAGGTGACAGACATTCTCAGAGGCAGCCACCACTGTAGTGTATGACGAGACTTAGGAGCCAGGCATCCTGCCGCACACTTGTGATCCCAGGACTTGGGAGGCTGAGACCGGAGGATCGCAGGTTCATGGACAGCATCGGCAACTTAGTGAGGCCCTCTGCAACTTGGTGAGACCCTGTTTCAAAAAATAAAGAAACAGCCGGGCGTGGTGGCGCACGCTTGTAATCCCAGCATTCGGGAGGCTGAGACCGGAGGATCGCGGTTTGCGGACAGCCTCAGCTACTTAGTGAGGCCCTCTGCAACTCAGTGAGACCTGGTTTCAAAATAAGGAATAAAAAAATAGGGCAGGGGGTGTGGCTCGGAGGTAGAATGCCCCTGGGTTCAATTCCCAGTACCACAAAAAACAACAAAAAATAAACAAAATGATAAAAAAATAGGGCTTGGGATGGAGCCTGAAGGTAGAATGTCCCTGGGTTCAACCCCCAGTACCACACGCACAAAAAAGAAAAATTAAAATAGCAGTTAGCATTTATAATGGCATAAAAATCAGGTGCCCAGAAATAAATGTAAAGAAAATATTTAAGACCTCAAAGCCTATAAACATTAAGAGGAGAAAGAAAACCAAATTAAATGAAGTATACTAGAAATCTGAGTGTAGTGAGTGGTGCACGCTTGTAATCCCAGCACTTAGGAGGCTGAGACAGGAGCATCACAGGTTTTTGACCAGCCTCAGCCACTTAGTTAGGTCCTCTGCAACTTAGTTATACCCTGTTTCAAAATAAATGATAAAAAAAAAAATAGGGCTGGGGGTATAGCTCAGAGGTAGCATGCCCCTGGGTTCAATCCCCAGTACCGTAAAAATAAAAAAGTATACTACATTCAAGGTGAAAAATGAAAAATGAAAAATTCTTCCCAAACTGACATACTGAATCAAGATAATCATATAAAAAATTCTAACAAGTTTTTTTTTTATTTTGGTGAAATTTAAGGTGATTCTAAAATTCACACAGAAATGCAAAAGCCTAAATAATGCTATCAAAAAAGGACAAGCTGGGTATGGTGGCATATGCCTGTAATCCTAGAACTGGAGAGGCTGAGACAGGATTGCAGGTTCTAGACCAGCTTCAGACTCTCAGCAATCTAGAGAGATCCTGTTTCAAAACAAAATATAAAAAAGGGCAGGGGTGTAGCTCAGAGGTGTGATGCCACTGGGTTCAATCCCCACTACCACAAAAAGGGGAAAATTTGATGTGTAAGATATAAAAACCTTATCACAAGTTATCAAAATGAAGACCGTGACACTGGTATATAAATAAACCAGTGAAACAGAATAAACAACCCAGAAATGGACCTTCTCATATAAGAATATTTGTTATATGGCAAAGGAAGCTTTGCAAATCGGTGAAGACACTTTTTTAAAAAAAAAATCCTGGAACAATTGGCTATTTATATAAAAATACAAAGGAACATTATCTCATGGTATACATCACAATCAGTTCTGATGAATTGTAGATCTAGCATGAAAAGAAAAACAAAGAAGCTTTTGGAAGTTAACACAGGAAGCTATCCCTGCCTAATATTTTACTTGAGGAAAACTACTGTATTTGATTACAGTACAACTTAGAATTCCTGTGAATCAAAAGATTCCACTAAGGAAGTAAAAAGGCCTTTCACAGAGTGGGAAAAGATACTGCAACCTTATGATCACAAAAGTTTTTTTTTTTTTTCTACTCAGAATATATAAAGAACTCTTGCAGCTGGGCGTGGTGGCACACGCTTGTAATCCCTGTGCTTGGGAGGCGGAGACAGGAGGATGGGGTAGGTTCATAGTCAGCCTCTCTGGCTTAAGAGACCCTGTTTCCAAATAAATAAAAAATATAAAATAGGTCTGAGAGTGTATCCCGGAGGTAGAAGGCCTTCCAGGAACCCCAGTACCACCAAAAAATAAATAAATAAATAAATAAATAAATAAATAAATAACTCTTGCAAATAAGAAAAAGCAACCCAATATAAATGTGCGATGTATGTGTGTGTGTGTGTGTGTGTGTGTGTGTGTGTGTGTGTTTGGGGATGGAACCCAGGGGCATTCTACCTCTGAGCTCCAACCCTACCCTTCTTTTTTTTTTTTAATTATTATTCTTTATTTTGAAACAGGGTCTCGCTGAGTTGCAAAGCACCTCACTAAGTAGCTGAGGCTGTCTGCGAACCACCATCCTCCTATCACAAGCCTCCCAAATGCTGGGATTACACGCGGGTGCCACCATGCCCGGCTGTGTAAGAGATTTAGGAAAACACAAAAAGAAAGTCTCGAATGGCTATACAGCAAAAAACCAGGAAAAGTGTTCAACTTCATTAGTCATTAGGGCACTGGAAGCTTTAAAAAACACAGCAAGTAGCCGGGCGTGGTGGCGCACGCTTGTAATCCCCGCGCTTGGGAGGTGGAGACAGGAGGATCGCGCAGGTTCGAGGCCAGCCGCGCTGGCGTAAGAGACCCTGTTTCAAAAATATAAAATAGGTCTGGGAGTGTAGCCCGGAGGTAGAAGGGCTTCCAGGAACCCCAGTACCACCAAAAAAAAAAAAAAAAAAAAAAACCAAAAAAAAAAAACACAGCAAGTTACTAGTACACAGAAAGGCTAAAGTTAAAGTTGAAAATGCCAAGTGTTGTCCTGGGGCTGGAGCCCAAGGGAAGCCAGTCCTCCCTGACTCCAAAATCTATGCTCTTAATGTGAAAAGCCCCCATGGGCCAGAGTCCATGTGGTGGCCCTGCTTTAAGGGCCTTCCTTTAGCCCAGGTCTGACTGTAGGTCCCTCCCAACTGCAGGGCAAACTTACCTTGGTAGGGAAATAGCGGCTGAATTTGAACTTCTTCAGAGTAAAGGTCATGGAGTAAGTCCCAAAGAAAAGGATGAAGGACATGAGTGCCAGGTCTGGGATGAACTGGCAGGAGCTCCCAAGCAGGCGCCCGCCATAGCTCAAGCACTCCTTCTTGCTCAGCAGGGACCAGTCCAGCGCTGTGAGGTTAAGGGGGTTGTACTTGGAGAGCAAGCACGGGAGAGAAAAGGTCAGGACTCTCCTGGAAGATTGGCCACATCCTTCCCCCTGTGGTCCCAGGCAGCTGCACACCCGCCCACCCACTGAGGGGCCACAGTGGTCTCAGCAGTGGTGCTCCTGAGGACAGGTTGTGTCAAGGAATAAGCCAGCAGCTCCCTGGGGAGTCAGGAGCTGATGCGTGCTTTCTAGGATGCCAGGCTTTGCTAGCAAGGAGGAACAGGCTGGGGTGGGGAGGAGGCACTCCTTGGTAGGCTTCGGCCCTGCCCCAGTCCGTCAACTACAGAACTACTGACATCTTCCTCTAGTTGAGTGTATGTGTGTGTGTGTGTGTGTGTGTGTGTGTGTGTGTGTGCCCACGTGCACTCGTGTGTGCTGCGGGGAGGGTAATGGGGATTGAACCCAGACACATTCTACCTCAGAGGTACAGTAGACCTATTTTTTTTTTTTGTGTGTGTGTGTGTGTGTGTGTGTGTGTGTGTGTGTGTGTGTGTGGTATTATTAGGGATTGAACTCAGGGGCATTCTACCTCCAAGCTACACCCCAGCCCCATTTTTTATTCTTTACCTTTGAAACAGGGTCTCACTAAATTGCAGAGGGCCTCACTAAGTAGCTGAGGCTGGCCACAAACCTGTGATCTTCCCGTCTCAGCCTCCCAAGTGCTGGGATTACAGGTGTGCGCCACCAGGCCCGGCTATGTGCACATCATATTAATGTATATCCACTTAATAACATGGGACATGTTTTAAAATCGGATGTTTACAGTATATACTTAAAAGTATTCATCTGCAAAGCTCTGCGGGTACCCCGGGGTCGATCTCTGAGTTACCATGAGTTGGTTACCATCTCTGTGTCTGGGTTACCATGAGTTGGTCTCAGTTTCCCAATTCTCTTCTCACCCCATCTCCGAAACAAAAGCACTTGACGGACCTAAGGGAAGGGACTCACCAGAGAAGCGTTGATGTTGGGTGCTGGCGAGGCTGAGGCATTGAACACGGTTGTATTCACTGTAGGTAAGCACAGGACACGGGGACGGGTCAGAGGCTTCTGAGTGGGCAGCCTGCAGCCCCCGCTGGCCCTCGCCCTTCTCCTCTCCCTCCAGTTCCTTCCACTGCGAGGACATCATACCTGGCCCTTCCTCACCTGCCTGTCTCGTGCCTCCCATGAGGGATGGTGGTGGGAGGGAGCCGCAGGCCACCACTCAGACAACAGCTGGGCCAGTGTAGGACAACTCCTGCCCCACAATGAACAGCTGTCTTTTTTTTTTTTTTTTTTTTTTTTTTTGTGTGTGTGTGTGTGTGTGGTGGTACTGGGCTTCCTGGAAACCCTTCTACCTTTGGGCTACACTCCCAGACCTATTTTTACATTTTTATTTGGAAACAGGGTCTCTTAAGCCTTCCTGTTTCTGTCTCCCAAGTGTGGGGATCACAAGCGTGCACCACCATGCCTGGCTGAACAGCTGGTTTTAAAAACTAAAATAATAAATCTGGTGCTAAGACATGTTAGCGAATATTGTGCCTTGTGAACCCCTACTGGACACTAGGCCTGTTTCTGTGCTGTTAAAGACATTTTTATTTTTTATTATATTTATTTATTTATTTATTTGTTTATTTGGGTATTGGGGATTGAACCCAGAGGCATTCTACCACCAAGCTATACCTCCAGCCTAATTTTATTTCTTATTTGGAAACAGGATCTCACTACACTGCTGAGAGCCTCACTAAGTTGCTGAGGCTGGCTTTGAACCTGTGATCCTCCTGACTCAGCTTCCCAAGTACTGAGATTATGAGCATGCGCCACCACACCTGGTTTAAGGACATTTTTAAAGAACTAACTCCATGCCATGCACTATGCAAAATTCATACATATTCATCTCCTAAATCCCCAAATCTCCATAAACTGTCCCCATTTTGCAGATGAGGCAACTGAGGCCCAGAGAGACTAAGCAGGTTTGGGGAGAGCGAGGAACACCAGCCATGTCCTAACTTGCATAGAAACCCAGAAAGAAGTGTTTCATCTGAGGCTGCCTCCAACCTCCAGCAGGCTGCTCCAGGGTTGGATATGGCCTAAGTTGCTCGTTACCTGGGCAGGTGGGCTGAGTGGCTAAGAAACTCAGTCTTGACTCAGAGAAGAATATTCCTAGAAATTCTACAGACCTAGAAGTATGTTAAGATTGTTCTGAAGAAAGCTACACTTCTACCAGGCGTGGTGGTATGCACTTGTAATCCCAGTACTTGGGAGACTGAGACAGGAGGATCACAAGTTCCCAGCCAGCCTCAGCAGCTTAGTGAGGCCTTCCGCAATTTAGTGAGACCCTGTTTCAAAATAATGAACTAAAAAAAATAGGGCTGGAGTTGTAGCTCAGAGGTAGAATGCCCCTGGGTTCAATCCTCAATACTGGGGAAAAAAAAAAAAAAAAAAGCTACACTAACTAGAAATCAGAGATATCTGTTACTTTTCCTCTCATCACTGACCAAGAGAACAGGACGTACAGTTTTCATCAGAGAGAGAAGCTGGGCAAGACTGACTTGGGGCTGCCATTCAAATGCTACAGAATGGCTGGGCGTGGTGGCGCACGCTTGGAATTCCCCGCGCTTGGGAGGCTGGGACAGGAGAATCGCGCAGGTTCGAAGCCAGCCTCGGCTACTTAGTGAGGCTCTCAGCAACTTAGTGATACCCTGTTTCCAAATAAAATATAAAATAGGTCTGGGAGTGCAGCCTGGAGGTAGAAAAGCCTCTGGGTTCCACCCCCAGTACCAAAAAAATAAAAAGCTACAGAATGTTAGTGCTTATGCCCGAGGACTTCAGACACTTCCCCACTACCCTCACTACCCAGTGTTTTCAGGCCAGGCATCCTCTTGATGTCTTCTGCTTAGGTTATCTGTCTGTCTGTCTGTCTATCATCTATCTATACTGAGGACTGAGCCCAGGGGCATTCCGTCTCTGAGCTATACACCCAGCCCTATTTTATTTTCCATTTTGAAATAGGACCTTGCTAAGCTGCTCAGGATGGCCTTGAACCTGCAATCCTGTCTCTGTCTCCCTAAGTACTGGGGTTACAGACATGTGCCACTGTGCCTGGCTTCTTTTCTTTTCTGTCGAGAACTTTGTAGAGTTTGTGTGAAAACCACCTGAGATAAAGATGGAAGAGATACAACATGGAACATTCCAGAAAGGGTCCCAAAACACTCTAAAATTCTAGCGTGCGAAAAGTGGTACTCACTTGGGATTGGAAGCAGCCAAATCAGTGTTTGCAGCATCCGTAAACAGAATACAAATCAGTTACAATGGAAATGAAATGCAATATGAAGAGAGTGCCCCTGGACAAGCGTTTATAAAGAGCAACAAAGAATGCTGGCCTGTCACAGTTAGACTGGCTTTTGCAGTAAAACTAGGGGTATGGAACAATTAGCAGGAAGGTGGCCCGTGAGCTGGAAAAAACCCAGAGTTGGTTCTCAACTCCCTAGTCTCCTCCATGCCTAGAACTTTCCTTTCCATATCCTCCTAAACAAAATGGACTCTCTGCAAAGAAACTAAGGATATAATCTTCTTGGTATTAGTAGCTGGTAATGGTGTTAGTAGCTAATAATGGCTCACTACTACTAAATAATAGTCCGATAAAGCCGAAGTTCTCAAACTCGAGAGTGTGTCCAGAGCGCCTGGAAGGCCCATTAACCCCCAGAGGCTCGGGCCTTACCCCAGAGTTTCTGATTCAGCAGGTCCTGGGTGGGGCCTAAAATCTGCAATTCTGACAAGTTCTCAGATGGTGATGGTGATGGTGATGCTGTCTGGGGACTGCACTTTGAGAACCAGGACAATAGTATGGCCCAAAAGAATGAGGTGATACCAAACACCTGGGCCAGGCCAGAGGGGACGCTATCTGTAAACAAAGAGGCTTCATGATGCCCCTTGAGTCCCGTCTCATGTGCTCCCACATCCCGTTCCTAGGCTACTCCCAGGTTTGATTTCTCCTGTGGACAGATGACTCTCAGAATAGACAAAGCTTCTTATATGAATGTGGACTGTTTCTAAAAAGAGCTCAAGGACATGTGATTCTAAAAGTCATGTTTCTGAGAAATGTGTGCTTAATGGAATGAATCCAGCCTCATTCATGCCAGGAAAGCTATCTACCACTGAGATACATCCATAGATCCATAGCCATTTTTTTTTTTTCCTGGTACTGGGGATGGAACTCAGGGGCATTCTACCTACAAGCTATGCCCCCAGCCCTATTTTTTTAGTCTTTTTATTTTAAAAACAAGGTCTCACTGAGTTGCGAAGGGCCTCGCTACGAGGCCGAGGCTGTCCATGAACTGCAATCCTATGGTCTCCACCTCCCGAATGCTGGGATTACAAGCGTTCACTACCATGCCTGGCTGCACAGCCATTTTATAATTTTTTTTTTTAGACAGGACTTCACTAAGTTGCCTAGGTTGGCCTTGGACTTGCCATCCTTTGCCTCAGCCTTCCAAGCAGCTGGGATTATAGGCATGCACCACTGTGCCTGGATCATAATAATATATTAAGGAACTGAACAATCTAATATTTACTTATTTCCTCTAACCCAATCTGGGCATAGATATAAAACCCCCCAAAGAGTTCCATAAAATAGTCAGGGCCAACATTCCTCTTTTATAGCTAGGGAAACTGAAGTCTGGCATGCCCTTGGGCGGCCTCTGGGCCTCAGCTTTCTCTCTCTGAGTTCAGCCTGGTGGTGCTTGGAGAAGGGCGGGTGCATCTTCTGCCCCAGCTCTGCAGCACAGGGGCACTCTGGGTACATCCCACTGAAGACTTATGACCTTGAAGTGGGACAGGAGGTTAGACTCTATGTGGAACCTTGACCTTTTGGTTGATTTAGACTCTCAAACCAGTGTGAGGATCCTACTTTTTTTTTTTTTCTTCTTTTGGTGTGGTGCTGGGGATTGAACCCAGGGCATTCTACCTCCAAGCTATGCCCAGCCCGATTTTTTAGTCTTTATTTTGAAACAGGGTCTCATTACGTTGCGAAGGGCCTAAGTAGCTGACGCTGGATGCAAACCCATATCCTCCTTTCTCAGCCTCCCGAGTATTGGGATTACAAGTGTGCACCACCATGCCTGGTTTCCATCTATTTTAAGGTAAAGAAGGCAGGGACATTCTACCTCAGTACTATACACCAGTTCTTTTCATATTTTTAAAAAAATTTGAAACAGGGTCTCCCTAAATTGTTGAAGTTGGCCTCAAACCTGCAATCCTGCTATCTCAGCTTCCCAAGTACTGGATTTACAGGGGTACACCACTGCACCCAGCTGGAGATCCTTTTTACAACACTCTTGGCACATGGGCCTGCAGAGTCTAAGTAACTGGCTACCGACCAAGATGACCGATATCTCCCATGATGCCAGCTCAACCACTGTTAAATTCGTCCCTAAACTCAGCCAGCGTCTGGCTCCCTGGATCTTCTGCTTACCATTCACCTGGATTGAGGAGGGCTCTCACACCTGACATATCCTCGTGAGGCTAAATGCCCCCAGGCTCTCCAGCTGCTCCTTAGACGCCCATCACTTTGGCCTGGTCTCACCTTATAAGGTATGTGACCACCCTGGAGCAATGTGTTGGGGAGAGGTGTCATGTACTGATGGGACTGAGAGGGATTCTAGGCACCATCTGGTCTACCTCTGGCTTGAACAGGATCCCAATAGGTGTGGCCTCCACATCACCCCCATCTCCTATGGAGGCAAATCACGCCTTAATTCTTCCTAAGGTATCTCCACACCCTCTTGATTATAACCCTGGGTGCTGATACTGTGACTCTTGTTAGGGTTGCTGTCTCCTTGGTTTCTTTCAAAAAACTGAGTTTGATGCCCCATTTTCCCCCTTGGGACGCCAGGCTGAACAGCCCTTCTCAGAGGCTCACTCTGTGTTCGATGGGGAGCTGTGGTGATAGGGGAGAGTGGGAGGGCGGGCGAGTGGGGGCCCAGAGCACACGTGGGGTTACCGGTCACCTGTGTCGGGGGCGACGCACTCGCACTTGTAGGTGGTGATGTAGTCGGGCTTGAAGTCCATGTTGATGGGGTAGTTCCTGAAGGCACCGATCATCTTCTTAATGGCATCGTAGATGAAGATGAAGCTGATGAGGGTGGAGAAGCCCTCCTCCGTGAAGCGGGTGATATACTTGATGATAAAGCTGGCGTCTGTGGCCACCAGGATAAGGCACTGGATGGCTGAGTGAAGGCCAATCCAGAGGCGGAACTCCATGTAGTCCAGCCCATTGCCTCTGGAAGGCAGAGGGAAAGCGAGGGGCCTCCAGCCCCGGGCTCCTGCCTGTGCTCAGTTCCCCAAACCCTCCCAGACCAGCTCATCCTCCCCTCCTCTGGCACAGATGCTCTTCTAAGAAGAACAAGAAAACCGGGCCCAGGGATAGTTCCTAGGTGGGGTTGCCTGATCTTTGAGAATTCTAGGAAAAGATCTCATGTGGTGTTGGGAAGGTGCTAAGACACCATAGTGCTCACATAGCTGGTAAGAGCACTCAGATTGAGGAGAACACAAGCAATTTCAGGTGAACAGGGCTCAGGTGAACAGGGCTGGAGTGAGCTTTAGAAAGAGTGGAATCTAAACCCTTGTGTTGTAGATAAGGCGCTGAGCCTGGAGTGATAGGAGGTGCTCGGGTCTGTGTGCAACCTTCTGATCTCCAGCCCAAGACTTTTCTTTCATACACAATACACCGACTCTTGAGTCTTGACTGCTTGTGAGCAGAGTGGTAAGAATTTTTTCCTCCTCTCTTGCCTGGGTTGCTCCCTATGGGCTGTGCTAATATGCACTGAGATGACTTAAAGGCAGGTGGCTGGCGGGAGTCAGGAGGAGCCATCTGACAGCCCTCCCATAGTGACGGCTTTGGCACCTCCTTACCCCTGCTGGGCGCAGTCCTCTGCTGGCCTGGGCTAAGCACCCCGAGAACAAGTGCAGGCACGGGGCACCACCAGGGGGCACCTACTTGCTGAAGTCGAAGAGGAGCTTCTCAAAGATGAGGATGGGCCCGGTGCTGCTGAGGATGATCAGAGGCTGTCCCGAGAAGAGGCAGAACAAGGAGCCGGCCATGGCAGTGCCCAGGAAGCTCTCCATCACTCCCTGAGGACACAAGAAGTGGAAGACGCTAATAGCCATCCTCCTCCCAATTGTGATGACTGAAACTATCTCTGGACAATGCCCAATGTCTCCTCGGGTCAAAATTACCCCTGGTTGAGAGCCAATGCCAAGGAGTATGGTAAGCTGGGATGGACCCTGGGTGCCACAGGAGAGAAGGGGAGTCAGAAAG
Source organism: Muscardinus avellanarius (assembly GCF_963383645.1). Taxonomy (NCBI): domain Eukaryota; kingdom Metazoa; phylum Chordata; class Mammalia; order Rodentia; family Gliridae; genus Muscardinus; species Muscardinus avellanarius. Next base: position 68,896,966 of record NC_137801.1, read on the forward strand.
GCCCCCTAGATGTAGATATGGAGGCTGAGACTGAAGGATGAATAGAGATTGTCCAGGAGAACAGGGTTAAGTGGAGGAAAGAGAAAGAGTGTCCCCAACAAGGCAGCAGTGTGTGTATACAAAAGCTGAAAGGGAGCGTGTGTTTGAAGAACTTGAAGATGATCAGGACTGATAGAAGATGGCTGTAGTGTGGGTGAGTGAGCCAGGAGAGCCGAGAACGAGCATGCTGGAGCATGAGGCTTGAGAGGGAAGCATGAGCATGCCCTGACGCCACGAGGGCCACGAGGGGAAGCTGGGGTTTAGGAGTTAAGGATGAGGCCTAGTTCTGGTGCGGTCAGCTAGGTGAACCAGAGTGTCACCTGTTATGCTGGGAGAGGACCATGAATAGCAAGCAGGTCAGGAGAGGAGATAAGGGATGTGGTGTCACCTGTGTGAGTTGGGGGAATCTCAAGGGGCAGGCATACAGACGTGCCCAAGACACGGGACTGGACCTCCAGGAAGAGGTATGAGCTGGCAATAGGTGTTCATCACAACCTGTCCACGAAAACGGGTATTTTCAATGATTCTACCCCCGGTGGCATCCACTGGAGAGGACCCTTGCCCAGGAAACAGGTGGGCATCTCTGTGAAGCTATTTTTCCCAGGGAGCTCTGCATTGTTGTCATGGTCACAACTTACGAGTCTTCTATAAATATTCTTAATTCCAAACTAAGAAATCAGAGTTGGTTAAAACAAAAATGTAGGGGAGCCAGGGTCTGTGGCACAGGCCTGAATTCCTAATGCTTAGGGGAGCTGATCTCAGGTTCAAGGCCAATCTGAAGCAACTAGGCAAGAAAGTCAGCAAAATAAAAAGGGCTGGGGGTATAGCTCAGAGGTAGAATGGTCCTGGGTTTAATCTCTTGTATTCCTTCAAAAAAATGTAGGGAGAAGGCCACAATTAGAAACTCAACTAAATGTGATAATTAAGTTCAGTCAAGTATCAGTGAGAAAAGTTACAAGCAAGGTAGATGATTCTCCCTTAAAAGCCTATTTATATTATCTTTAAAATTGGTCATTAGTTTGTATTATTATGTTATGTCTTGTCAATATATTTTAAATTACCAATATATTTCACATTACTTATTATATTTAAATATTATTATTATTTTGCAAAAAGTGATGCCCCAAATCTGGGTGGTGGGTGAAAACCTGCTGTTGGGCTCATGGGATGAATTTCCTTATCGCCACCAGGTGGCAGCAGATTCTACTGACCTTACAATCCTGGCCCCAGCTCACACACACCTGATAGTTGTCGGTGGCGTCACCCAGGAGCCCACCGAAGGTGATTGCGTTGGTGATACAGCCGAGGTAGATGAATAGGATGGTAGAAATGGACTGGATGTGGAAGCCATCGTAGAAGTCACTTGGGAACCAGGGCAGCTTTCTCTTCACATCCAGATACAGTCCTCCAAAGAACCTGCTTGAGACAGGCCCGGGGCTGTTTTCTCACCAAAGACATGAGTCAGGGGGCAGGGATGTTTTTAGGGTCTTACGGAATCTGGGGTAATGAAGGGAACTTGACCAGGGTGGATGAGGACAAGGATCTTTCTGCCAGAACATTTAGAACCAGTGATGAATTCTTGCAGGACCAAAAGTTTTGTAGTCAGCACCATCCATACTGGGAAGAGTAGACATAGCCTGTCTGGGAGAGGGAAGGTCTGAATATTTGACAGTGAATGAGCATCCTAGAGTCCACAGATGATGTTCCTCCTCACAGCCCTGACCACCCACAGGGCTCCTGTGCTTGGTAAACATGGGTATGTCCAACTATAGGAGACAGGTTACAACAGAGATTCATTAAAGGCAGGCACAAACGCTTATAATTGGTCTCTTTGATTTCTGCAACAGCAGAGCTGGAAATTTTAGGTTTGGGAACAGTGTTTACTGTGAATCCCTGTTTCTCAACCTCAGTACTACTGATATTTTGGAGGGGATAATCCTTTGCTGGGGAGCTGTCTTATGCCTAGTGGGGTATTTAGCAGCCTCCCTGACCCCCATACTCTAGGCGTCAGTGGCATTTCCCCTCCAGTTGTGACAAATGAAAGTGTCTGGGCATTGCCGAATCTCCTGAGCCAGGCCGTAGAAAGCGAGGTGGGGATTAAGGGAAGGAAAAGTTGTTTTCAGCTGAGAACCATTGATATAAAACCAAGTGCATATAAAACATGACTTCATTCTCAAAGTCATCATTTGTACATAGCTGTACAGAATCATGTCCTTCCTGAAGTCTAGATCAACCTGAGTGATTCCAAGAGCCAGGAGAATTGTCTTGTTCTCTTGAAAGAAAGAAAGAAAGAAAGGAAGAAAGAAAGAAAGAAAGAAAGAGGCTGGGTGTGATGCACATGTCTGTAATTCTAGTACTTGGTATGAGACAGAAGAATCTCAGGCTCAAGGCCTGTCTCAGCAATTTAACAAAGCACCGCAACTTAGCAAGATTCTCAGCAACTTATCGAGGCCTTGTTTCAAAATAAAATAAAAAATGAAATAAGGGTGGGGATGTAGCGTGGAGGTAGAAGGGCTCTTGGTTTAATTCCCAGAACAAAAAGTTTTTTTTTTTTAAAAAAAAACTGTCCATTACTATGATTACTTAGAAATAAGGTCTTTGCAGAGGTAATACATTTACAATGAAATTATTAATGTGGGCTCACCTCCAATATGACAGGTGTCCTTATAAAAAGAGGACAATGTAGCCAGGTGTGGTGGCACATAGCTGTAATCTTAGTACTTGGGAGGCTGAGATAGGAGGATGATAGGTTCAAAGCCAGCCTCAGTACTTAGCAAGACACTGTTTCAAAATAAAAAGGGCTGGGGGTATAGCTCAGAGGTCGATTGTCCCTGGGTCCAATCCCAAGTACCAGAAAAAAATAATAATAATAGAATGCTATCTAAAGACAGAGCCCCTGAGCTAGGCATGGTGGCACACATTTGTAAACCCAGTATTTAGGAGGCCGAAACAAGAGGATCACAAGTTCAAAGCCAGCCTCAACAACTTAGTGAGGCTCTCAGCAATCTAGTGAGACCCTGTTTTCAAATGAGAAAAGAAAATATAGGGCTGGGGCGTAGCTTGAAGGTAGAATGCCTCTGGGTTCAATCTTCAGTACCAAAAATTAAAAAAAATAAAAAATAAAATAAAATAATGACAGAGCCTTACAGGGAAAAGCCCACATACTGACATGGAAGCTGGAGTGCTGCAGCCGCAAGTCGAGGAATGCAAGGATAGTTGGCTCCCATAAGGAATTAGGAAGAGGGAAGGAAGAAAACTCAGAGGGAGCAGGGCTCTGTTCACATCTTGATTTGGAACTTCTGGCCTCCAGATTGGTGTGAGAATACCTTCCTGCTGTTTTGCACCTCCTGGTTCATGGTATTTTGTTTGATAGCCTTAGGAAATGAATACAGGTACCAAAGGGTGTCCAATGAAAAGTTTGGGTTCCCTTCCCCAATCCTGTGCAGGCCTCCCATTCTCCTCCCCTGAGGAAAACCTTTCCCGATCCAAGATGGGCTTGGAGGGCACAAGGAGGGAAAGACTACGGTGGTCTACTCGATGGCCCAGAGTGGACACTACACACCATGGTGGGGAAGGACTCTAAAGAGTGCAAAAGAGAGAAGTGGAAAGGACAGCAGGGTGGGTCAGTTCTTGGGTGGGCACCTTCCTGTCCAGATAAGCTCCTCCCCGATTTCGTGCATGGCTGGCATCTCAGCTTCATCCCCGCTGCCTGCTGGGCCAGCCCCGCTGCCACCAGCCCCGCCGCCTCCACCTCCTCCTCCAGCTGAGGTGCCGCCTCCTCCCACGGAGCCATTCATTTGGCCCAGCTCGGCCAGGGAGAACACGGATTTCCTGGAAGAGAAAGGGGATGGGAAGACAGTGGGGCTGCTGATGTTGGGGGCCCCCCCAGACTGTCCCCCTCCCCGGACTGTCCCCCTCCCCAGACTGTCCCTGGAGCACTGCTCTTCTCCTCAGTAAAAATAACTTAAAAGACAGAGAAGCCAGGCGTGGTGGCGCACGCTTGTAATCCCAGCGCTTGGGAGGCTGAGACAGGAGGATCGCGCAGGTTCAAAGCCAGCCTCAGCTACTTAGTGAGGCTCTCAGCAACTTAGTGAGACCCTGTTTCCAAATAAAGTCTAAAAAAGGTCTGGGAGGTAGAAAAGCCCCTGGGTTCTACCCTCAGTAACACACACACACACATACACACACACGACAGTGAAAAGTAATCTAACAATACACTTGCTTTTACAGACATTTACTTTTAGCCATATTTGCTTCTGTTTTTTTTTTTTTTTTTTGTGTGTGTGTGTGTGTGTGTGTGTGGTACTGGGGATGGAACCCAGGGGCATTGTACCTCTGAAGTACAAACCCAGCCCTATTTTTTAGTCCTTTCAATTTTGTAACAGGGTTTCACTGAGATGCTAGAGCCTCTCTAAGTAGCTGAAGCTGTCCACGCGAACTGTGATCCTCCGGTCTCAGCCTCTCCAATGCTGGTATCACAAGCGTGTGCCACCATGCCCGGCTTGCTTCTGATTTTGTTTTTTTACAAAGAAAAATACAATGATACTAAATTGTTCCCCTAACCTCCTATCCTCCTCCCCACCACTCCACTCTCTCTCTCTCTCTCACACACACACACCTCTTGTCAGCAGAGGGCACCTTCTTGGGGGGCTCAATTCGGATATTCGGGTCCCATTCTCCCGGAGGAAGGACAATGACCTCATCCAGAAACTCATCAATGCCTGCGATCAGGTCTTCCCGATTGCGGGCTTTATAGGCCACGTCACTGAAGAGCTGGAGAGGAAGGAGAGAAGGGTCAGCTCTCCTGTGACATCCCTTCCTTATCCGGCTCTGGGAACACATCGCAGCAGGCTGCACAAGACTCGCTTTCAGCCTCTGCTCCCACCGCCAGCTCCTCCAGTGTGGTGTGAGAACATAGCACACTGGGAAACCAGGCCTTATTGGGCAGCAGCTCCAGGGGAAGACAGGCCATCGTGGACCCGAGACAGCTCTCCAAAGTTCTCCTGCCAGGCTTTGATGGAGTTACCTGACCTTACTGGTTTCAGTTTTCTACAGAGCAATCTTATTAGACTGTAAGGCCCAGTCTAAGAAACTCAGATACCTCCAATCCATTCATTACTCCCCAGCTCTTCACCCTTAGAGGCAGTGTGCACGCTGTCTCTGCAGCACGCTTTCTGACTTACAGATTGGATCAGGTCATGCTTGTGTTTAAAGCCCTCGAGATGACAGAGTGTGCACTCTAGGCTCTGCTCACAGACTTTCTGTCATCTCCGGCTCACTTCTCTGGCTTCACTTCCCGTCCTCAAAGCGCTCACACTGAGTCTACCTTGGACCACCTCCACCCAGCCTTTGCCTCCTAGGCTCGTGCTGGGCTCACCTACTCCCTGCTCATCCTTAGCTTAAGGCGTCCTCACCTGGGAGGCTCTCCTCAATTCCTGAGGCAGTGGGTGCATGGGTAGCTTTATTATTATAGATCTGTCCCTCCCACTTGATCGGCGCTCCTTAAGGACAGTAGCCACCTTCACTACCCTGCACAGGCCCTCACACACACTAGGTGCTCGAATGTGCCTGTTGGATAACTCAGCGAGCGAGCGAAGGTGCAGTGCTTGGTGCAGGCGCCATGACACGCAGGAGCACGGGCTTCCCGTTACCACTTACGTCATCTACCATGAGGGTCGCGATGGCGCGGCCAATTTCATTGTAGGATTTTGCTCTCCCAGAAGGTCCCAGCAGTATGAACAGAAATCTGCCAAGAAGATGAAGGAGAATGGTGAGAAAGAAAAATAGAAGCAGGTAGAGTGAGGAACTCTTTGGCCTCCAACAGTATCCACTGTGAACTTTTTAGCTCCCTCCCTGTGAATCTGACATTTGTGGTAGAAGCTTTTCAGCTCCCACTGGAGCATCTCCACCTTTGCTGCCCACGCCCGCCCAGCAGCTTCTCTCCCTGATATTGTCTCCTTTTCTTTTATGATTATTTTACTTTTACTTTTATTTATTTTAATATGCATTTATTGGTGCATTTGTTTGTTTGTTTGTTTGTTTTGCGGGTCTGGGGATAGAACCCAGGGGCATTCGAACTCCGAGCTACACCCCCTGCCCTCTTTTTTATTCTTTATTTTGAGACAGGGTCTCACTGAGTTGCAGAGGGCCTCACTAAGTAGCTGAGGCTATCTGTGAACCATGATTCTCTAGTCTCAGCCTCCCAAATGCTGGAATTACAATGGGGTGCATTTATTTTTATTTTATTTATTTATTTTTTGTGATACTTGGGGGTTGAATTCAGGGGCATTCCACCTCTGAACTACACCCCCAGCCCTTTTTATTGTGAAAGAGGGTTGGGTCTCAATAGATTGCTAAGAGTCTCTCTAAATTACTGAGACTGGTTTCAAATCAGTGATCCTCCTGTCTCAGCCTCCCAAGTACTGAGATTATAGAAATACCTTGCCAATGCCTGGTTTATGCCTGATTATTATTATTATTATTATTATTGTTATTGTTATTTTGGTGGTACTGGGGGTGGAACCCAGGGCCTTTTCTACCTCTGGGCTATACTCCCAGACCTATTTTATACTTTATTTGGAAACAGGGTCTCACTAAGTTATGAGAGCCTCACTAAGTAGCTGGGGCTGGCTTTGAACCTGTGAGATCCTCCTGTCTCAGCCTCCCAAGCTCTGGGATTACAAGTGTGCAGCACCATGCCCAGCTATGCCTGATGTTTTTTTTGTTTTGTTTTGTTTTGTTTTGGTGTGCCTGATTATTTTAAATAAACTCTAAAACTTTTTTCCAGCAAATCTCTAGCCTTAGGGGTGTCCCTAACAGTTCTATTGCTAACCGCATGGACTTTGAGAACAGGCACAGCGGCGGTGTCAGTGGCTCTCACCTGGTGGGGACAGGCACCTCGGTCACCCCGCCTAGCATGGCCGACTGGATAAGACGCACAAACGCGATAAATGGCTGGTCCAGAAAGTCCACCTCACCCACGAGCACATTGGAGGCTTCCGAGTCCTTGGGGATCTTCTTCATGAACTTATTTTTCCGCTGTTTGGAGAGGAGGAAATGAGATACCCGAGAATATTCCACATGTTCTTCCTTCCTTCCTCCCATTCAGACAGCACTAGAGGCCTAACTTTAAAAATTTCTCCCAGCACTTCCCAAGACACTGAAAGAAATAACCAAATGCTCTCCCTGAGTCCACAGATGAAGAGATGATGTCGCCTAACCCCGGAGACCAAATAGGCCCTTGTCGATGGGAAAGAACTGGCTGTGACTAGATCCCTGAAGCCATCCTCGATGGGGGAACTGCTCCACTGTGTGGGCTGAGGGGTCGGCCCCAGGTCTCACCCATAGCCTCCTGTACTGAGCCGACAGGGACTGCAATGCTGCCCCTTGGTGGCAGAAGGAAGGACAGGCCTGCTCTGATGGTTAGGGTGGATGGGCTTTGTTTTCTCTTTATCACGCTTCCTGGCTCATAGAAACCCCAGGATCAGTCTCCAAGCCTGAAGAAGACTCTGTGCCCCCAGCGCACCCCGAGGGGACCTCCTGAAAAACCCATAACTTCTAAGGCTTTCTAGCTGACAATATCAAGGTGGTCCTTGCAGTTCTGCTGACTACTGTCTGTCTAGGGCAGGAAGACCACACAGAGTAACAGGGTCAAGCGATGTGACAAGCCCTCTGCCCAAACTCATTCCCACCCTCTGTGTTTATGACTTCATTTTCTGTGTCCTCTTTTATGATGAAAAGACCCCAGGTATGGACACAAGCTCTTCTTAGTCCTTAACATCTTAGAATAAATTGCTTTTTCAGATTGCTTTCCATTTGGGCAGTGAGGGGATGGACAAGGGACAGAGATGACCTTAAAGGAGAAAGGAGGCCGGGCGTGGTGGCACACGCTTGTAATCCCCGTGCTTGGGAGGCAGAGACAGGAGGATCGCGCAGGTTAGAAGCCAGCCGCGCGCATTGGCTTAGGAGACCCTGTTTCCAAACAAAAATGTAAAAATAGGTCTGGGAGTGTAGCCCGGAGGTAGAAGGGCTTCCAGGAATCCCAGTACCACCACCAAAAAAAAAAAAAAAAAAAAAAAAAGGAGGAAGGAGCGGGAATGCTTGAGGGCAGGGTTGGTTTCCGTCTCTAGTGGCAGACACGGGAAGGGGAAGGCCAGTTCTGAAGGGAACGCCTGTGGATGCCACAATTTCCCCTCCAAATTCTCATCGGATGGAATCTTTCCTTAGGCATAGAAATGTCTATTTCTTGTAGACTCAGTGGAGACACAGCTCCCTTGCATCTCTTCCTGTCCCTGGGAAGGGATCTGATTGGGCATGGGCATGAACCAACAGGTCCTTCCCCTCTGTGCCCACAGCTGTTTCCCAACTTGGCTCTTGAGGGGTATAACACATACTGGAAGCTCATGTGAGCAAGGGCTACCCCTTGTTATTTATTTATTGATTGATTGATTTAGTGGTACTGAGGATGGAACCCAGGGGCTTTCTACCTCCGGGCTATACTCCCAGACCTATTTTATATTTTATTTGGAAACAGGGTCTCCCTATATTGCTGAGAGCCTCACTAAGTAGCTGAGGCTGGCTTCAAACCTGCGTGATCCTCCTGTCTCAGCCTCCCAAGTACTGGGATCACAAGCGTGCGCCACCACGCCCGGCTCCCCTTAGCATTTTAAATCCAATAGGGAAACCCAAAACTCCACAACTATCCAGGCAACCAGAAACAGCCCCAAGGATCCTAAGACAACGAGAAGAAGCAGGGCCAGAAGTTGATGGGAAGGCCAGAGCCCCCAAATTCAAAAGTCCTTTTGCTCCAGGCATGGCTAGCTGATTAATAAGCAGTGTTCTTTAGGATGGAGGGCTGGGTATACCAGGGTAACCACTGTCCCCATGCTCCATGCCCCTAAGCATTAGTCTGGGGCTAAGGCTCATGGGGAGGAAAGGAGAGGAGGGCAGGAGCACCCTAGAAAATGAGGCTTTGAAAGCAACACCTTTGGAGTTATCCAGGAGAAAAGAGGAAATAAAACAGAGCCTTGGTCCTTCCTGGAAGGTTGTGACATATTTGGTCAGTAGGTCAGGGTGGTGACATCACAGAAATGGGGTCATGAGAGAGTGTTCTGATCATCCTGGGCTGGTCACAGCCTGACCTTTGTCTTGTCCAACCAGGGACCCCACTGACTCCACAGGGATTCTGACCCGGGGAGGGGGGAGGCTGAGAATCCACCAGCTTGGGATGGTTATGAAGTTTAGCTTTGCACAAAACAAGAATGGAGAAAGAGGACAGGCTTATGCCTCTGGGCTTACACATAAGAGTACCCATGGGCATACAGTCCACAGATGCCACAAATGGACAGTGGCACCAGGTGTTGGATTTCAATCCCTACATCAAGAAAGCATTGACTGGTAAAAGCAATAGACAGTATTACTATCTCCTCTTATACCGTCATTAAAATAGGTTATGAAGGTCTGGGTAATCCTTTCTTCTCAGGGCTTTACCACAGAATGAGTGTTCCTCTCCAAATATTTCAATATACTGACTTGTTTCAAAATACTCCTTATAAGGGCTCCTGAGTCAGGATGCCTGGATCAAATAACGGTTCTGCTACCTCTCAGCAGTGTAGACTTGGGCATGTTATTTAACTACATTTGGCCTCCCTGGGTTCAGCCTCCATGTTCTTTTAGTAAAATGAGAAAGAAAATAGCACCTTCATGATGCATAGAAAACTTTTGGCATGGCATAGCATGTGCAGTGCTTAGACCTTCGGTGTTGGTTGCCGTTATTATTGTTAGGGGCTGACTTTTGTTTTTGCCTTGCATGAAACTTGAGGATGCCTTGAAAGCCTGGAAGACGCCCAAGCTCCTGTGGACTCCTCACTAAGTTTCAGGTTTCTTTAGTTATCTTTTCTCCTTTCTCCTTGGGGCACAGGTGAGGGGACCAGAAAATATCAAGGTTCCTGGATGTGGGCCTGAGGAATCTGATCTCCTAGAGGGAGATGAGGGCTGATGTTCTGTCCTAGCCAAGGAAGAAGATGAACTACTGGGCAGTCTGATTAACTCTCCTTGTTCTCTCCATGGGAGGCCCCACTTCTTCCTCTCTGCCAGCCTCAGCCCCATCCCATCTTTAATAGTGCTTATGGATCATGGGGTCCCAACAAATCCCAAGCTCAGGGACAGCTGGCACCACATCAGATAATGTCACCCAATCTTAGGGCCTGACACAGAGCCAGCCCCTGGGATGCAGTCAGTACCTGAATAGTGAGTTCAGCAGAGTCATCAAGGCAGCCCAGTACCCCCAACAGGGTTGTTTCAGGGGACCACCACTCCCTGTAGGAGTAGAGTTTTGCCCACAGCGGCTCTCTTCCCTGGGAAGAAACTCAAAGGTTTCTTTCTGCCCTGGTCCCCCACTGCAGCCAAGTGCAGGGACTTCGCTACCTGGTCTGTGTTTGGGGTGCGAGAGATGTCATTCATGCTTCTGCTTTGGGCGTGACCTAGGAGAGAAGGAAAAAGAGTCTATCAGGGAAGCCGGGCTCCCATGGGTCCTTTTCCCTTGGCCCCTACTCATGCCTCTCCCGTGTTCAAACACTAAAGCAAGACCTTCTCTCCCTTAATCAAGAATCTCCATAAGTTAGCATCTGCTCACTCCTTCCCTTCAATGGAAACTTTCTTGAAAGAGTAGCTAGACTCCAGGTTCCACTCTTCTGCCTCACGTCTCAATCGACTGCACCCTGCTCTCTGCCAGTTGGCCCCAGCACCATCTTGGACTTTACTAAGATGTCTTCTTCAGGTACAGGCTTTGTGCCAGGTGAGGGCGAGAAGGGGGGCAGAGATTCATATTCAGATGAGGTGCCAGTTGTCACAAAGCTTGGAATTTGTTGGCAAGAGAGACCAGTTTTGCCTCTGTCCTCCATGAGAGTCTTTAGAGATGGGCTGAGGGTACAGGCTGGCAGGGGAAGGGAGATGGGCTCCCTATGGGGACCACAACAACAGTGCATTCTCTGAACTGTCAAGAGTTCCTTCTCCTAGGAATCAGCTTTTACTTCCCACAGCAGCCCAAGCCAGTGGACACACTCAGACTATACTTTCTTGGGATGGGGCCCATGGCCACCCTTGCTTCCAGAACAGCGTTATCCTTGGCTCTTCTCTTGTTCCATCCCAGGGTCCTCTCCTGCTTGGCTCTCCCCGGGGTCTTGAATCTGTCCTCATGCCCTCAGAGGCTCCCCTCTCCCTCTCTGGTCAGTCATATGCACTCCCATTGTTCCCAGTGCGCCCAGGCTGGATCTCCAGTTCCATCTCTCCTCTGAGCTCCAGACCTGTTGGAGCAGCCTCACCTGGTGTCTTAAACTCAGCTCAATTTCTTCCACCAAATCGTTTTCCCCACAGACACAATTCCAGTCGGCATCCCTGATCCTACCACCAGCCACTCAGAGGAACCTGGGAGTCAGCTCTGGCTCCTCCCTATTCCACAGACCAAACTTCCCACTAGCCTGTATGTCCCACCCGTCTTTCCTCTCTTGGGTCTTTCCCCCTTCTAGTTTATTTGTTCTCAGATAAAAGTGCGATCGATCATGGCATGCTCCTGCTTCAAGCTTTTCCTGGGTCCCCTGAAGGTGACTTCAGGATGACATTTGGTTTCTTTTGTGAGGCACACGGGCCCTTTGATTTGACCCTCTCTTCCCCTTAACCCTTGTCCTCCTAGTGAACTGAGCCAGTGGGCTTCCCTTGACAGCTCCTTCCCTTCGCCTGCTGTGTGTGTCCTTTGTTTAGAACACCTTCTTCTGTTGGAAGCCTTGTTGATCATCAGCTTGGAGGTCACCTCGGTCCAGCTTGGGAGGGGCACAAGTGAGCACAAGTGCCCACTGGGGAGGGGCATGCAGACAAATCCCAAGGACCAAATGAGACAGTACGCAAAGACCCGAACTTCCTTGTTTACCCTTTCCTTCCCTGATTCATCTTGATGTTTTTCCCTGACTCATTCCATGGCTACTTTGCTGTCTCCTGTGATTACAATGTTTTGGTTAAAACTCTCATAAAAGCAAGATGTTGGTAGAAGGACAAGTAGGAGACACCTCTCTCTCTCTCTCTCTCTCTCTTTCTCTCTCTCTCTCTCTCTCTCTTCTCCCCCAGCCCCCTCTGCTGTCTTGTTTCTCTAATAATAATTAAAAAAAAATCATTATGACTTCATTGTCGTTCATAAATGAGACTTCTAATCAATCAATCAACATCAACGCCATCTGCAACATTCTTCCTCCTTCCTTTTTCTGGAAAACTCCTGTCTATTCTCCAAGACTCAGTGACAGGTCTCCTCCTCTCTGAGGCGTCCCCATCTGCGGTCCGTGCACTGGGCCACCTCAGGGTGGGGTGCACAGCTTGGCCACGACCCAGTTCACACAGGGCTGTAGTCACCTGTTCACACCTCTTGTCCAGGCTCCCAGGAAGAAGCAGCGTCAGGCACAGAGGCACCTGGTACAAGATGGTGACTGAGTGAAAGTCTTCCCCACCCCATGTCCGATCACTGACCGCTAGTCCCTGCAGCATCACATAGAATAACAAAGCTAAGAGACTGCAGGACTAGGAGAAAAGCCTGGAGCAGACGCCTTCTGTGGCAGAGGTCGTGGCCAGGGGCCACGTTCCCCCCAGGCATTCCTCTGGCCTGGGCTACAGCATAGCTCCAGGCTGCATCTGTTCCTATGTCAGCACTTTAATAAAAGTATTCAAAGGAAAATAGCCCATGTCACCTTTTCTCTTCATTTTCCAAGTTCTTTCTTTTCTTTCCCCACAGCTGTTTACCCCTGATGAACCACCTGAGGAGGGCCGACGGTGACCTTTCACCTCACAAGCCCCCTAATCCATTCCGAGCAAACTCTGCCCACATCTGTTGTTGGGGGTGATGAGTCTCCCCAGTGATGGGAACACCATCTGCCTGGCTTGGGAAGGAACCTCGCTTCTTTTAATTTTGTTTCTAGGAAGAGTTCTCATGAGAGAACAGGGGAAATGATTGGTTTAATGAAAACAAAGTTGTAGACTAAGATAAGCACACCTAGAACCTAGGATCGCTATTGATTAGGCCAGGAATTGTTTTAGAGCTCCATTTTCCAGAGGAATTCTTTGGGCGATGATGGGTGTTAATCAGGCCCCGAGAGTAGCCCAGGTTAGGTGTCTCCTGGTGCATGTCCTGAGAACGCTAGACAGATCCCGGACCCCGCCTCCTCCATCTGTGAACATGTGGAATTCCACACCCGTAACAGCCAGAACAAAGCTGTCACTGCACAGCAGGGCGCACACTCACACAGGTGTCCGTAGTTGGCACTTTGCCGCACCCTCAGGTCCTCCGTGGAGCGGCGCAGGCTCGGACCAGCCGCAGGGCTCCGGGCAGGGCTGCGATCTGGGAGGAGGAACAGACAGTGCTTGGCTCAGGCAGCCTCGCTGCAGCGCGGGCTCTCATCAGCCTGGTACAGTCGCTTGAACTAAATAAAGCCAGCCTGCAAGGTATGACTCTTCTCCTTCCAGGAAGAACTTGTTGGAATTGAGTTAATAATCTGAATAAGATTATAGACAAAATATTTGTACTGTTGGACGTGAGCTAGGTACACAATTGATTAAGCTGGGGCCGGGCGTAGGAAACTGCTGTGCTCATTTGTGGTTCCACCACTTCCCGGCTGTGTGACCTTAGGCCAGTGTTTTAGCCTCTCTGTGCCTCGGGCAGCTCATCTGGGGATGAGGACAGCAGCTGCCCCATAGGTCATGGTGAGGATGAAGGGAGCTTGCACAGGAAGAGCACTCCCAACACTGCCTGGACGTGGCGGGCGTGAGCGGGTATCTGCTATCACCCTGCTATGCCGAACACTTGCCCATTTTCACAAAATTCATTTTCAGAGATTCCTTAAGGGTCTTAGCAACTTCCTAACTTGGCAACCCTGTCAACTTGGTTCTGGTTCCTGCTTCTATCTGGTGGTTTCAGCAGGCTCAGAGTCTCAGGTACCAAGAGGAGGGCCAGAGATGGACAATCCACTCTCGCTTAACAACCCCGACTCTGCTACTCAGAAGACCCGCTGCACCCTAGATAAGCAGGCTTAGGGGGACCCGGCCTCTCCCGCCACCTCCATGTGCTCCACGTTCTGCTGAGGCTCTTGGCCCCAGTGGAAAACTCTCGGGCCCTCCTAAGCATGCCGTCCTGCCGGCACCCCCCAAGTGTGTGAGATTTCCAACCTGCCCTCTCTCCCTGGCAGACTCCAGTCCTCTAGGGCAGGGCCTTGGAGCCCCCACATGATTATAATGTGCAAAGCAGGCTGAGAACCAACTCTCTCCTAGGAATTATTCTGCTCTGGGGGGTGCAATATTGGGGTGCAACTGGGGTCCCCATAAGCCTGCCAGAGAAGGAGGCTGAAGGATCCCCAGCACCTCAGAATTGCTCCAGGTCATGAAGTCAGACACTCCTAGCTACTAAGGTGAGGTCACCTGGGCACTGGCCCAACGCCCACCCATGGACAGCACGCTCACTCGCGGTGGAGGAGACCGACTTCCCGATGTCCACTAAGGAGCGGTGGATGGGCTTCTTGGTCTGGTGGCGGTGCTTCCTCAGGAGGACGTAGCTGACCCTTTCCCGGAGCTCCGGCCGCAGCAGCCCGTCCTCGATCTGCTTCTCAATGACATCATCTGGTAGGGAAACAAACACACCTGGTCCCTAGGGCAGAATGAACACGAGGCGTGGGGCCTTCAGTCTCACCAGTTACGAAGGGACTGAGAGTGAGCTACAGGTGACAGGGGATATGGAACAGTCCTGGCCCTGCCACCAACTATGGAAACCGGCAGTTTACGAACCCGAAGTCCCTGCGTGTACCAGGGCGTGTGCATAGCCCTGTGTGCATAGACGTCTGCTCCTTTTATCGACATTGTGAAAAGTAAACAAAAGACCATGTGTGCAAGTGCCCCCCAAAGCACAAAAGAACTGTGTTAAATGGTTTTAGTCCTACAATGAATTCTTTTCAGAAAAGTATTTTGGGCAAAATCCTTCTGTGGAACAAAATTCCTAGAAATTTTCAGGGACAATAAAAGAAGCTGTCTCTTCCTTCTGATATCCCACTAAGTGGGATTATTCATCCTACAGATGAATAATGATCAGCCATTTTTGCCCTGAAAGGAGCGTGTTATCATGGCAACAGGTGTCTTCGGAGACAAGGTGGAAAAGCCCCTCTCCCTCTTTGCTGCATGGTTGGGCAGCGTTTCAGAGAGTGATCGATCTTTCCTTGGATATAGAAGCAAACAAAACACAGAACTGGAACTTGGCGTGGTGGGGTCACCGCATGGGGAACATCAGAACCAAAGCGGAGAACATCAGAGCTCTGAAGAGTCAGGTGGGGTTCAGAGCCACAAGTCAGTCACGCAAACCTGCAGGTGGGCACGAGGCAGGGGGAGCGCCCTGGTTTACAGGCACCACGGGAGAGATGCCACAGCGGCCCCGTCTCACCTATGATCTGTGGCAAGGAGCCGCCGTCCAGATCCAGCAGCACCGTCCCCGTCTGCAGGCAGGTGCGGAGCTCAAAGAGGCTGTGCAGGGACAGCGTGGACACGTGGGGCTTGCTCCAGCGCTCGCCTCCTTCCTCTACCTTTTCTTCAAACTTTATCCACCTGGAAGAGGTGAGAATGGGGCTCCGCATGGCCCGTCCTCTCAGGAGGCCCTACCAGGCTCTCCTCCGCAGCAAATAGGCCCATGGGCTCCTGTTGTTGGCGGCACTGGTTGTCAACTCACATGTAGAGGATCTCTGGGGGTGCCTGCGCTGTCCCCCATCCTCCTCATGCCACCATACTAGGGACAAGTTGGCATCCAGAGGCTGGCCATGAATGGGCATGAAGGAGCCTATGGATCAGTACAAATGTCTTAAAATTGGAATATGGTAGCCGGGCGTGGTGGCGCAAGTTTGTAATCCCTGCGCTCGGGAGGCTGAGACAGGAGGATCGCACGGGTTCGAAGCCAGCCTCAGCTACTTAGTGAAGCTCTCAGCAACTTAGTGAGACCCTGTTTCCAAATAAAGTATAAAATAGGTCTGGGAGTGTAGCCCGGAGGTAGAAAAGCCCCTGGGTTCCACCCCCAGTACCACCAAAAAAAAAAAAAGACTAAAAAATGGGACTGGGGGTGTAGCTCAGAGGTACAATCCCTGGGTTCCATCCCCAGTATTGCAAAAATAAATAAACAAATAAAAATAAATAAATCTATAAGCAAAAGTATAAGTGTATGAACAGTCAATGTTAGGAGAATATTACATTGTTGGAGAACATTGTGGAGAAAGACATTCTAAACACTACAGAAAACTGCAAAGGAAAAAATTGACAGATTTGGTTACATTAAAATGAAATAAATGATAACTTCTGTATAAGAAATAAGGTATTTTATCAAGTTAAAAGAAAAATAATATGTTAGGGAAAACATTTGCTACACACAGAGCCTCAAAAGACTAATATTTATAACAAAGCACCTTTAAATTAATAAGAAAAACTCAAATTGTCCAATAGAAAGTGAATAATTCTGAGAAGAAATGAAGGTGACCAATAAACAGATTAAAAGATGCTCAACTTTACTAAACTGAGAGTTTCTAAATTACTACAAATGAGCCGGGCATGATGGCACAGCTTGTAACCCCAGCATCTGGGAGGCTGAGACAGGAGGATCGCGGTTACAGCTTCAGCTACTTATCTGAACATCCTTGGCTTTTGGCTAATAACTTCTTTAGCACAAATTCTCAAAGTGTGCCTTTTTATATTTATAATATATTACATTTAATGCAATATATAGTATATGACATAATTTTATATAAATAGTACATAAAATACATAATTTATTACATATATTTATTATACAAATGTAATATATTACATTTATGAAATATATCACTAAACTGTAGACACGTACTTTCTCCTGGAAGCTCATGTCAACGTGCACATAAAGTGTCTCCAACTCAAGTATTTTTATTTTTTTCATCATTGATCATTTAGTAATTGGAAAATTATATGACATTTGCATTCTTTTATTTATTAATAGTGAGGATAAACATTTTCTCATAGGTTTCATAATTATGTGAGTACTTTCCATAATCGATGTTTACCTTTTATTTTTGTTTTGGTTTTGGTTTTTGGATCTGGGGATGGAACCCAGGAGCATTTGACCTCTGAGCTACACCCCCTGCCCTAATTTTCATTCTTTATTTTGAAACAGGGTCTCACTATGTTGCGGAGGGCCTCAATAAGTAGCTGAGGCTGGCCGCACGAACCGCGATCCTCCTGTCTCAGCCTCCCAAATGCTGGGATTACAAGTGCGCGCCACCACGCCCGGCTCGATGTTTGCCTTTTGATTAAATATTTCTCTTTGAGAAAACCAAGCAGCTAGCAAGCTCTGGAGGGATTAGATGGACACAGGATGGGAGATTTGATTGGGGAAGGCGAAGACCTAAAAACCTAAGTTAAAGATCTAAAACCTGGGGGCTGGAACCAGAGAAAAGACACTTGCTGACTTACCAATTTGCAGCTAACTTTTCTCATGGGGGAAATCTGTCTTGGGGACTATCATTAAAATTAGAGCCAACTTTGTATGATTTAAAAAGTTGTTCTAAAAAACTAGCATAAGGGTTTTCAAGGAAATGATCAGTGGCTAAGTTCAAACGTTTTGGTGGAGATGTTCAACTGCTTTCCCTGAGCTTTTTTCTCTTATTCAGATTGCACCCTCCATTTTTTGCTAAAAAATATACAAATATTTGTTAATATTCCCACGCCTTAGGCATATAATAAATTTTGTGTGTTCTTTATCCTGTTAAAAATGCATAAGATAAATTGTACTGTCACGCTGTTGCTGAAGACCCTTCCTCTATTCTGTGGCCTTAAGCATCCACTTACTCCATGGTGTGACATGGACCACTGCATGGAAGCACTTGGGCTGGTTACTTTCTTTACTGTCTCACAACTGTCCTGTGCTGGGTGCTCTCAGCAGCTCTCCCCCTGGCATTCCATGCTCGGGATTCTGCCTATAAAGCGCAACTCTACCTGCATGCCCTATTTCTTGTTTCCCATTGCCCAGTGAGAGCCACATCCCCCAAAAGGCCTTTCCTAGGTATTCTGCTTATTTCTCATATAACACCCTAGGACGGTGGTTCTCAATCTGCAGCACACAACGGAATCATCAGGAAGGCCTGGGAAAGTACAGAAGGCTCGGCTCACCCTGGAGTTTCTGATTCAATGGGTCTGGGGCAGGGGAAAGTTGTCAAGATTTTGAACATTTCTAACAAGTTGCCAGGCGCTGCTGCTGTTGCTACTCTAGGGACCGCTCTTTGAAAACCACTTTCCAAGCATGATAATTCTTAAACTGGGTTTCACATAGAACACCCTACATGCTTTTTAAAATCGTCACGTCCAGGTCATAGTGGGGACCAATTTACATCGGGGTGTCTGGGGTGGGACCCAGGCAACTCTGTAGAATGGACTGTTCTAGGTAAAGTTCCAGAATCCTTAGGCTTAGAGCCTAAAAGAACAATTAGTTGTATACAATCCTGCCTTCTGATTGTTTAGGCACATCACAAATGTCAAATGGACACTCAGCTTCTTGAGGACAAGGGCTGCTGTTTTCTTCTCTGGCGCCTCCTTACACACCCTTGTCCCGATCAGCTTTCCCTCCATAGTCCCCCTCTTGCCCGAGGGTAGAGAGACCTCATTAATGACACTGGATAAAAAAAAAATAGAGATGAGGTGTAGCTCAGAGGTAGAATGCACCTGGGATTAATTCTCAGTAACACACACACACACACACACACACACACACACACACACGCTGGGTGTGGTGGCACACACTTGTAATCCCAGGACTTGGGAGGCTAAGACAGGAGGATCCCAGGGTCACAGCCAGCCTCAGCTTCTTAGTGAGGTACTCCCCAGCTTAGTGAGACCCTGTTTCAAAATTAAGAATAAATAATAGGGCTGGAGATGTAGCTCAGAGGTAGAATGCTCTGGGGTTTCATGAGAGAGAGAGAGAGAGAAAGAGAGAGGGAGAGAGGGAGAGAGAGAGAGAGAGAGAGAGAGAGAGAGAGAGAGAGAGAGAGATCTTGTATTTTATTTTATTTTTTATTTATTTATTTATTTTTTTATTTTTATGGTGGTACTGGGGTTTCTGGAAGCCCTTCTACCTCCGGGCTACACTCCCAGACCTATTTTTACATTTTTTTATTTGGAAACAGGGTCTCCTACGGCTGGCTTCGAACCTGCGTGATCCTCCTGTTTCTGCCTCCCAAGCGCGGGGATTACAAGCGTGCGCCACCACGCCCGGCAAGATCTTGTATTTTAGAGAAGGGCTTGAAACCTACGTGGTTAGTATAATCTAAAATACTCAAAATGGTTGCCAGGCGTGGTGGCGTACGCTTGTAATCCCCACGCTTGGGAGGTGAAGACAGGAGGATCGCGCAGGTTCGAAGCCAGCTGTGCTGGCTTAAGAGACCCTGTTTCCAAATAAAAATATAAAATAGGTCTGGGAGTGTAGCCTGGAGGTAGAAGGCTTTCCAGGAACCCCAGTACCACCAAAAAAAAAAAAAAAAAAAAAGTCATTGGAAGACTGAAAAAAAAATGGTTAATGTAATCTCAAACAACTCATTGAAAAGTTAACTTGATACCACAGTTGGTTTCAAAAAGTGGAGAATTAGAGTTGGAGAGAAACAGGTCAAGTGGAAAGAAACTTTCTGGGTTGGAAAAAGACTTTCAGGGATTTGCCCAGGCTAGGCAGTAGCCTGGCCCCCATCTTGGTATGTGCCAAGGGCGGCGCCAGGTGCCCCTTTCTCAGCCAAGATGGAGCTGAACAGACCCTGAAAAAGTCACATGTCACAGAAAGCAGCTCTCCGTCACTCAGAGGGGTTCCAGAACTGAGGCCTTTTCTGTGCTTAATGACTCGGTCACAGATGTGATTAGAGGTCGCTGCTGTTCCATTAATAACAAGAGCAGGAGAAAACATCACACGGTAGCCACCAGGTATAGCCAGACCTTCCAACACCCAAACCACGGGACTGGGAGAGAGCTCTCCTGTAAGGGGAATGGCGAAAGGGCTGGACATTCACCGAGGGATCTGAATTCCAGCTCCTTCTTCAGGTACAGACTTAAATGATAACCTGCCCTGAACCTGCCCTGCCTGGGGTATCAGGTAGATTTTAACCCTGGTTACATGAGAATCATCCGAGAGCATTTTACGAATTCCCAAATCCAGGCTGGACCTTGGACTGATTATATCAGAATCTCAGAGGAGTGAGAATTAGACATCAGTATTTCTTAAGAGAAAGACACACTAACTTTATAGAAATTTGAATTGGGCAAATGTATTCAACCCTGAGTTTCCCAACAGAAACTGAAAAACAGATCTTTGAGAAAGGGGTGGGGGAAGAGCTAGCAGTATGTGTGGTCAGATAAGAGTAAAACCTGAAGATGATATGTAAACATTATGCTTGGAGGGAAACCCCCTTCATTTTATATTTATTTTGCTTATCATTATCATTAAATTGTGTCCTGGTTACTTTGCCTGCTTAAAAGAAAAAAAGAAAAGAAAAATATTTTAGGACATCCTAATTTAGAGATGTTTTCAAAATGTAATCTCCCATCCAGACACAGTGGCACATGTCTATAATTCTAGTACTTGGGAAGTTGTGAGGAGGATCACAGGTTCAAGATCAGCCTTAGCAACTTGGTGAGATCCTGTCTCAAAAAAAAGAAAAAAGAAAAAGAAAGAGAAAGAAAAGAAAGGAAAAAAGGGGGCTGGAGATATACCATAGAATGCAGTTTTTAATGTTACGGCTGTGTTGCCTCTAAATTTTTTTCTTTTTCTTTTTTTTTTTTTGTGGCACTGGGGGTGGAATTCGGGAGCTTTATCTACCTCCAGGCTACACTCCCAGACATATTTTATACTTTGTTTGTAAACAGGGTCTCACTAAGTTGCTGAGAGCCTCACTCCGTAGCTGAGGCTGGCTTTGAAACTGTGCGATCTTCCTGTCTCGGCCTCCCAAGTGCTGGAATTATAAGTGTCCACCACCCTTCTCGGTTTAACCATTTCTTTTAAGAATTATATTTGAAGCCAGGTGTGGTGGTGCATGCTTGTAATCCCAGTACTTGGGAGGCTGAGAGAGGAGGATCACAGGTTCACAGCCAGCCTTAGCTACTTAGTGAGACACTCCACAACTTAGTGAGACCCTGTTTCAAAATAAAGAATAAAAAATAGGACTGGGGGTATAGTTTAGAGGTAGAATGCCCCTGAGTTCAATCCCCAGAACTGAAAATATATATGTATTTGAGCCAGTTGTGGTAGCACACCCCTGTAATCTCAATACTTGGGAGGAGGCTGAGACAGGCAGATCGCAGGTTTGAAGTCTGCCTCAGCAACTTAGCCAGGCTCTCAGTAACTTTGTAAGACCCTGTTTCTGAATAAAAGATAAAATGGGATTAGCAGTGTAGCTCGGAGGTAGGATGCTCCTAGGTTCCATCCCTAGCACCACACACACAAAAATTATATTTGTGTGAATTTATTTCTTATATTAAGATTGTCCATCTAAAATTTATAAAGTGACGCTGGGCGTGGTGGTGCACACTTGTAATCCCAGCATTCGGGAGGCTGAGACAGGAGAATCATAGGTTCACAGCTAGCCTCAGCTACTTAGTGAGGTCCTTTGCAACTCAGTGAGACCCTGTTTCAAAATAAGGAATAAAAAATAGGGCTGGGGGTGTCGCTCGGGGGTAGAATGCCCCTGGGTTTCATTCCCAGTACTGCAAAAAAAAAATTTATAAAGTGAAAAAAATGAATTTTATTCCTTGAATTTACATATGATGAGGTCTTTAAAAGTAAAAAATTTGCCATCTCCCTGATTGTTAGTGATGTCAAACATATTTTCATATATTTATTGGCCCTTTGTATTTCTCTTTTGTGAAGTGTCTATTTAGTTCAATTGCCCATCTGATTAGTTTATTTTAAAAGTGTTCTTTTTTTTTTTCCTGCACTGGGTTGAGCCCAGGGGCATTTTGCATTTTCCCTCTAAGCTACACCCTTAGCCCTATTTTTTTTTTTTTTATTTTGAAACAAGTTCTCACTAAGTTGCAGAAGGCCTCACTAAGTATCTGAGGCTGGTGGTGAACCCGCAATCCTCCTGTCTCAGCTTCCCAAGTACTGGGATTACAAGAGCGCACCACCACGCCCGGCCTTAACAGTGCTTTTTTTTTTTTTAAAGCCAAAAGTTATTATAGAGTTTCAGGCTTAAAGTGAAAAGGACATTGAAGCATCTTACAGATTTTTATGTCTAAACAAGTAAACTTCAGTCTTCATATCCCATGAAAGAAAAAAGCTTCTGGACTCTTTATTCTTATTAAAGTAGGAAAAGTCCTGAGGCCCGAAAATGAGATGGCCACAGCGGGCCACGCCCAGCCATGACCCGGCCATTTCTTGCTGTGACCTCACAAGAAGCCATTGTGAGGAGCCTCAGGCACCGGCTGTGTAAGGCCCTGGCCGCTGCTGGGTTTGTCTTGGTGGTGACTCGTTGGGCTTACGGTTAGTTGGCTCAGTTGGTGGTTCGGTGCCTTTGAATCTGACTTGTGGGTTAGGATTTTTGGCTTTGCTATTGTGTGTGTGTGCTGGTTTGGGTTATTTTGTTGTACTTGTGGTGTTTGGTTTGTTGTTTTGTTTTGCAGCTAGCATCATTAGCTGCTGTTGTGGCTCCTAATGGACAGCACTAGAAAAGAGTAGGCCAGCTCTCCCTGTGAGGATGCCCTCAAGGGCCATTACAAGATCCTGAGAAACATCGGCCAGGCCATCTTTGTCCAGGTCAAACTGGCCCCCCCATATCCTCACCAGGACCGAGGTGGCCGTGAAGGTCCTGATTAAGAACAGGTATCTACTCCCCATTGTTCCATCTGAAATGGATACAATGAGGACCGCGGAGCTCCCAAAGGTGGTCCAGCCTTTTCAGATTATGGATTCCACCACCGACTATGTCTACGATGATGGAGAATGTGTGCGGAGGGCACTGGCTCGCTGGCCACCAACTACGACCGCCTGGTGTCAGAGCATGTGTGCAGAGGGCGCTGGCTCGCTGTGACCCATAGTATATGTGTTGCTGCTGTTTGCTGGTCTCGAAGATTCTCCTCGGGTCCAACCCAGTAGCTCCAGTGAAAGGGGAGCAAAGGTGTCAAGGATTATTTAACATCAAGGTGTCTCCAGTGAAAGTAGACCTATAAGAGGGGTAATACCAACTCCCTGGACCCTGACATTGGCCAGCCCAGTGTGGACTCCGAAGCTGCAAGAGGGACGTGCAAGCTGCCTGGGGCTTCTCCGCAGAGACTGCAGTCGTGAGGCCATGTGGGGCCTCCTGGAGAGGAAAAGGCCCCTCCGCCCCCACCTGGGAAAAACCTCAGACTTTTTCCTGGGAAACTTCCTCCGCCCTGAGGAAGTTCTTAACAAATTTGTTTCTTATGAATCTTATAATAAAGTTGATGATCCTGAAAGATGAAAGAAATAAAATATACAAAGCACACACCCGCACTGTAGTCACTGTGTCCTCAGACTTTGTTCTGTACAGACTATTCTGTCTCTCCCTTGCCCTATCTCATTGCCCATCACAAAATCTTGCCCATGTATTGGTTACAAAGCTTCAAGACATATTTTTTTTCATTCTGCCTAAGGTCTGTGCACTATATATTTTATGACTTTACCAGAGTTATTTTTAAAAGTAATTATGTGTGAGTTTTCCTCCATTATCCAGCAAAGCTATTTAACTTCACATATTAGGACCCTGAGTTTCACAGCAGAAACTCAAAACCAGCATTACTTCACTTATGAGCCAATTAAAAATTTTCCTAGAGATTCTTAGGAAATGTCAGATACTCCCTAGGTTTTGTCTTTGACAGAGGCACCAAAAAATGATCCATGGAAGGAATTTTTCAAAAGAGAAACACCCAAGCAAATTCTGGCCCATTTAGTTACCAAATTCATACTACATTAAAGCACATGCATGAAAACATGTATGTGAAATAATGTAATGAGTTGTTTCTACAACTGATTTAAGCTACACATATAATGTGTATATTCACAAACCAAATCTGATAACCTAAAAGTTATAGTCTAAAAGACTGAATGGCCTAGGCATGGTGGCACACACTTATAATCTCAGTACAAGTTTCAAACATCCTGGCTAAGACAGGAGGATCACAGTTTGAAACCATCCTCAGCAACTTAGCAAGCCATTCATCAATTTAGTGAGACTCTCTAAATAAAAAATAAAATAGGGCTGGGGTTGCAGCTCAGAGGGAGAATGCCTCTGGGTTCAATTCCCAGCAACACACATAAACACACACACACACACACACACACACACACACACACACACACGTTGGCCAGCCCTGGGCCAAGTATCAACACACAGCTACAAGAAGCTACCAGGAGGGACTAATGCATATCATAGACTCGGTGTCTCCACTTCATTCCAGACTCAGAAACTTGTCTTTTTGGTATCCTAGAGATGATCAGGTTCCGAGATGATGACTAATGGTAACCAAATTCCCAAGGGCTGATGCATTAACCTAAAAGCCAATTTATTTTCATTTACAATGAGATTTACAACAATTACAGAGGCCAGTTACTCGCATCCTCTAGCCCCAGCATTCTCTCCTTACAGGCAGATGCACAGGGAAAGATAAACTATCATCAGAACCTAGTATCAGAATGAGAAATATTAGCCAAATGATTCAAAGTTTAAGATGCAGGATAAGTTGTCTGGAAGCCTCCATCTCAGCTGAGACAGTGACATCTCTCTCCTCCTCGGGCATCAGGGACTGTGGGAGCTGGAGCCGCACATACCAGGTGGGAGCACTTGACTTCAGTATAAAGGACTGTTGCCAAATATTTCTTTTTTCTTTTGCGGTGCTGGGGATTGAACCCAGGGGTATTCTACCCCCAAGCTACACCCCCCAGCATGAATTTTTATTATTAATTTTGAAACAGGGTCTCACTGACTTGCAGAAGACTTCACTAAGTAGCTGAGGCTGGCCACGAACCCTGATCCTCCCGTTTCAGCATCCCAAGTATTAGGGTTACAAGCGTGTGCCACCACGCCTGGCTTGCCAAATAATTTTCACAGAGACTGTTTTTCGTGCCTCTGTGGTGTCTGACGTCTCTGACCCCCAAAAGAGGGATAACATAGCCACCCAAATCAATGTGCTGACATTGCTTTGATTCTCAGTTGTAAAAACTAGCAGCAAAAAGATATTTTTGAGGCAGCATGGGAAAGATTCCAGTCTAGACATCCAACCATATCAAGGAACTAGTCAATTTTGTTAGGAAATATAATGACACTGTAATTATATTTACAACAGAGGTCTGAATTCATGGAGATGCATGTGAAATGTTCATGACATCTGGGATTATCTTTAAAACACTCCAGCAAAAGGAAACACATACACAAACAAAAATCTCTACAAGGAAATAAAAAAGTAATGGTGAGCCAGGCATGGTGGTTCATGCTTGTAATCCCAGTCCTCAGAAGGCTGAGACAGGAGGATTTCAGGTTCACCACCAGCCTCAGCTACTTAGTGAGGCCCTCTGCAATTTAGTGAGACTCTGTTTCAAAATAAAGAATAAAAGAAAGCCGGGCATGGTGGCGCACGCTTGTAATCCCCGCACTTGGGAGGCTGAGACAGGAGGATCGTGCAGGGTTACTAGTAGCCTCAGCTACTTAGTGAGGCTCTCAGCAACTTAGTGAGACCCTGTTTCCAAATAAAATAGAAAAAAAAAAGGTCTGGGAGTATAGTCCAGAGGTAGAAAGCCTCTGGTTTCCACCCCCAGTACCACCAAAATAAAGAATAAAAGAGCCAGGCATGGTGGTGCATGCTTGTAATCCCAGCATTTGGGAGTCTGAGACCAGAGGATTGCAGTTCACGGACAGCCTCAGCTACTTAGTGAGGCCCTCTGCAACTTAGTGAGATCCTGTTTCAAAATAAAAAAATTTTAAAAAGAATGTGTGTGTGTGTGTGTGTGTGTGTGTGTGTGTGTGTGTGTGTGTTACTGTAGCTTGGAGGTAGACTGCCCCTGGGTTCAATCCCCAGTACTGAAAAAAAAAAAAAAGTAATGGCAATAGATAATCATTGCTGAAGCTGAGTGGTAGGTACATGAGGATTTATTACACTATTCTCTCTACTATTTGTTTGAAAATTCCATAGAAAAAGTTTACATATAGATATGGCTATAGATACAGATAGGTGGATATATAAATGTGGGTAATAAGTTAAATGGAAGCCTTGGCTTGAAAGCAGTCTGATGGAGGAGTTCCTTCCTTCCTGACACCTGCAACATGGCCAATTAAGAATGCCTTTGGTTGGCAGGAGGTCCCTCCAGGGTTTCCGAAGTGCAGCCAGCCAGTCATGTCTCATCGGGGAAGCTATGGGAATGCAACAATCCCTGCCATCCCTCTCCATTTACCTAGACTTCCTATAGCACTTACTGGCCAATGGATCCAGTCTTACCACTCTAAGTGGACCGCGTTGCCACCGCACACCACTGCTGGTCTTTCAGCATGGGTGTGGCCTGCACTTTCCCACTCTGCCTGCTGGTCCTTTGAAGGTCTCTCATACAGCTCCGCCTAGGGCTCAGCTAACTTGAAGTGATCACTAAGTCCTGGGGAAACAAGAGCTGTAGTGTGATGCTTGTTCTGTGTTCACACAGCTAGCAAGAGGGAACCCTGGGTGGGACTCAGGGCCTCAAGAAATCTTACCTTTTTTTTTTTTTTTTAATCTGAGACTTGATCTACATTTAGATTCATTTTTTAAAAGTCTTTTTATCCTGCTGTCCCAGCATAAACCTCAGGTATCAGTGTTTGACTAGTATGGTAGTTCAGATTAGTCCATTGGCGGAAAGTAGAAACCAAACAACCTCCAAAAACCTTCATCTGACCATAAATAACCTTGCATGACTCCCCTGCAGTGAAACAGAACAGCCAGGGCCATGGGGCCTAGACCAGCTTCCCTGGCTCAGGGACGAAAGCCTCCCACAGCTCCTCTTCCACTTCTCAGACCAGAAACAGGGTCTCACTAAATTGCTGAGGGCCTCACTAAGTTGCTAAGGCTGGCCTCGAACCTACGATCCTCCTGTCTCAGCATCCCAAGTACTAGGGTTACAGGCATGTGCCACCACAGCTGGCTCATGTTCTTCTTGAGAGACTTCCTTAGCTCCTGCCCTTTGCAGACAAGCATCTTGGCAGAACTGGCCAGCTGAACAGCCTTCTCCTTTTGACTCTCTACCTACTTTTCTCTGGCTCCCTACCCTCGCCGCAACTGCTTCCCATGATCTCTGTATATTCTTGAATTCCTCTCCTACTTATGGACCACTACGTCCATCTTGAATATCCCTTTGCCCCTGGTTTCCAGGACAAAACCCTCTTCCCTTTCCCCTACTAGCACCCAGATTTCCCCTTTTTAGTCTTCATCATGAGTTCCTATTCCTCTACCTATCCCCGAAAGTGCGTGCTATGTCCTGAACTCTCTTGTCACACACAGACCTTGGAATAGGCACCCCTATCCTTTTCTGTGGTTTGATTTCCATCTGGATCTGATGCTTCTCAGTTCTTTGTCTCTCTGCTGAACTCCAGACCTTGGCGTCCACATGATACGTGCTGAATATCTCCACTTGGGGTTCCCCCAAACATGACCTGTCTTAAATGGAACTCATCATCAATCACTCCCAAAATAAAGCAAAATCACACAACACAGTAAGACCTTACTGCTTCTTTTGTGATTCCTAGCTGGATACCATAAGATCCCCACTTGCTCAAGTTGGACATCTAGGCATCTCTTTGATCATTCTCCCCCATACACCACCAAGTCCTGTCAATACTACCTTTTAGACCATGTCCCAAGTGCATCTCTCTTTCCTCTTCTCACTGCCAACATCTTGGGCCAGGATTCCATCATCTTCTTCCTGGACCAGCCCCCTAAATGGCAGAGTCTTGGTTCCTTTTATCATTTTCCATACTAAAACCAGATGATTCCTCTCACACATATTGACAATTCCTTCCCTTTCCCACTTAAAACTTATTAGCGGTCCTCTGATGCTCTTATCATCAGTTTCAAACTCCACCGCATGGAGTGCGTGGGACTCCAGCACTCAGCCCCTGCCCCTGCTTTACTGTCTGTTCCTCTATGTGTCTGTTTATCGTGGTCCAGGAGCTCTTCCCCCTTGCCCACTCTCTGCTGGCTAACTCTGATCCACCCTCAAGTTCTCATCTTCCTGGAAGCTTTCTTTAACCCCTCCTGAGTCAGATGCACCTGTGCTGTGCATTTACAACACCCATTAACAAAAGCCTACCTAACTGCCTCCACACCCCTAAGAGGCTGAGAACCTCTGCATCCCTAGAGACTGAGGGCTCAACTAAGCAAGTATGCCATTGTCATGCCCCATTTTTCCACCTCTAGCAACTGGCTCAGGGCTTGCAGAGAGCAAGCACTTAGTAACTATTAGCTGAATGAATGAACAAAGAACAAAGTTAGTCGACTTCCACCCTGGGAAGTCTGCCCTCTGCTGTATATAAGGTGCTCAGCTCTGGCCCCATAAGATTGATTCCAGATGAGCAATGACACCAGAGGACCAGGGATGCATTCTGCCCTACACCAAGAGGGGGAATGATTCTTTTTTTTTTTTTTTTTTTTTTTTTGGTGGTACTGGGGTCCCTGGAAGCCCGTCTACCTCTGAGCTATACTCCCAGACCTATTTTATATTTTTGAAACAGGGTCTCTTATGCCAGCGCGGCTGGCTTCGAACCTGCGCGATCCTCCTGTCTCCGCCTCCCAAGCGCGGGGATTACAAGCGTGCGCAACCACGCCCGGCTGAGGGGGAATGATTCTAAGAGGGCATCATACAAGGCCTTAAATGGGAACTGGCTTGGGGTTAAGGTAGAGAGTTCAGGCTTTAGTGAACAAGCAGCCCTGCGTAGGTGTGGAGAACCACTCAGGGCTTTGGAGTAATGATCAGGTTTGGTCCAATTAAGCTGACTGACTTCTCATGC
Organism: Muscardinus avellanarius; assembly: GCF_963383645.1. NCBI lineage: Eukaryota > Metazoa > Chordata > Mammalia > Rodentia > Gliridae > Muscardinus > Muscardinus avellanarius. Next base: position 68,926,041 of record NC_137801.1, read on the forward strand.
ACTTCTTCCTGTCCTCTTCTTTGCCGTTGCCAGACTGTTCTCAGAGCATATGTGTCTCATAAGTGATAGGTTGGGTCCCTTCCTTCCCCGATGGGACTCCGCAGCAGGGACAAAAGATGAAACCCCAGAAGCCAAAGTGGAGATGTCATGAGACTCCAGACATCGCGAGACAGACTCCAGATGCCGTGAGACGCTGGATGTCCCAAGAGAATCAGCATTCTGATGCTCCTAGCCCCACCCCCAAGACTGTCGCTATAAATATATAAGTGCTTCTTCTCTGAGGCTGACTCTGCCAACCTCAGGGCCCATCAGTCCCTTCCCCCATGGTTGGCAGATATTGCCCAAAGGTGCCAGTATTTGATTAAAAGGAGCCTTTAATAACTTGGCTGGTGTTTGCCTCCTTCGCCATCCCCAAATCAATTTCAACTTTACAATAAGAAACGTCTGGCAAGTGCATGCTCTCAGTCTGCTCTGAGCTGAGGCCAGAGCAACTTGGATTTGGACTTGACTTTGGGAGCTCTTGGAACCTTCAGAGGTTCCTCTACACTCGGGTGGGTTCCAGTCCTGCTCATTCTCCCCACCCTCTCCCCTACAGTCAGGCAGAGTTGGGCTTGAGAGAGAACGGAATTCTGAGCAAATTCTCTGCTCAGAGTGAGGGGGTCACGCCCTCCTCACCTGCTCCCCAGCTCCCTTCAGGCAAGGTCACCGGCGGCAGCTGCCTTTCACTCATGGGAATGCTAAAGAGAGAGTTAATACAAATCTATCTTATTAACAGCCTGACCTACCAGCATTGATCACATTAGAAATGACAGGCGCACACAGTCCCCATTATGCGCCCGGAGCCAGGCTCAGCAGAGCTCAGCAAGCCACTTAAACCCATGCAGGAGTGACTCCTCCAAGGGCCTGAACATCCCCCAAACTAATAACCCCACAAAGCACCGCCAGGGAAAATTCCTTGAGGATTTGAGATTTTCACTCTCTTAATCTCCTAACTCAATAAAGCAAACACTCCCTGCCATAAATTAAATACTTTTATTAAAGGGTCCCCTCCCCATTCTCTTTGATGTGGGAATTGAGGGACCTATGAACTCCCAGGGATTGAGTTGTCCGCATGAGGGGATGTACCCCACTCCCTGTCATAACTTTCCGTTACTGCAAGGAGGTCCAGTACCCACTCAGATTTGCTGATTCTTAGATTCTAGAAACTTCTGAAACCTCTGGCTTGCCTGAGGTGGGGTTTACAGCCTATTAGCTGAAGGAAATGCTTCCTTTTTTTTCCTCTTGGTACTGGGGATTGAACCCAGGGGCATTCTACCTCTTGGCTATACCCCCCAGCCCTAGTTTAATTTTTATTTTGAAACTGGTTCTCACTATGTTGTTGAGGGTCTCGCTAAGTTGCTGAGGCTGGAAAAGAACCGGCTATTCTTCTGACTCAGCCTCCCAAGTTCTGGGATGACAGGTTTACACCAGCATGCCTGACTGCTTTCGTGTGTGTGTGTGTGTGTGTGTGTGTGTGTGTGTGTGTGTGTGTTACTAGGAATGGAACCCAGGAGCATTATACTCCCAGTCCTATTCTTTTATTTTATTTATTTATTTATTTATTTATTTATTTATTATTATTATTTTTTTGGTCGTACTGGGGTTCCTGGAAGCACTTCTACTTCTGGGCTACACTCCCTACACTCCCAGACCTATTTTATTTTTGGAAACAGGGTCTCTTAAGCCAGTGCGGCTGGCTTCGAACCTGCGCGATCCTCCTGTCTCTGCCTCCCAAGTGCGGGGATTACAAGCGTGCGCCACCGCGCCCGGCACGTCCCAAGCCCTATTCTATTTTTTTTTTTTTTTTTGCACAGGGTCTCACTAAGTTGCTGAGTCTGGTCTCAAACCTGCGATCTCCCCTCTTAGCCTCCCAATTACTGGGATTATGGGTGTGCACCACCATGCTTGGCTGTTCCTATTCTTTTGATGGGGACCAAATAGGCCTTGACCAGGTCTGGCCCAAGCACCTCTGCTCTTGCGGTTTCCATGGAGGAGGACCCAGTGCAGGTGTCCTGAGCATCGTGCACTTTTTGGTTAAGAGTCAAACTCTTCTAATTTCACTGGGGGTTTGCTGGTCATACTTTGAAAGGTTATATGGAAATGAGGTTAGCTAGAAAGATTACAGGAGGGTAGAAACAAAGCAAAGAAAGGGGTGTCGAGGGAGAGAGGCCCCTCAGCACAATCTTCCATTGCCTGCTGTGCCCAGATTGGCCCTTAGCCAATCCCTCTCTGGGATCTGCCTGGAAATGGGTTCAGCCATTTGGACTCCTAGTTACCACTTTTTCCCCCTTTGTACTGGGGATTGAACCCAGGGGCATTCTATCTCCAACTCCAGCTGAATTGCCTCCCTATCTCTGTCTTTTCTAGAAGCCAAACAGAGTCCCTAGAAGTCGGAGGGGACAGAGAAGTGGCTGAGCAAAAGGAGAAACCATGACAAAGAGCATGAGTTCTCAAGCTGCAGAGTCCGACAGGCCCAGGCTGGGATTTAGACTCAGCTACCTGTATACTCTGACCATCAGCAAACTACTTGTCCTTTAACAGTCTAGAATCCTCCATAAAGTAGGATAATAAGCCCGTTCCAAGAGGTCCCAAGGCTTGTACTCAGGACCGGCCAGCTGTGGGGCTGGGGACTCATTCCTCCCCAAGGCCTGCGGAGACTTGCTAGTCCATCCAGTGGCCGGCCTTCCAGATGCCCGGAGTGTAGACTTCTCACTCTAGGCAGCAACTGCCCAGGCCAGTGAGCATGTGGGTGGGGGAAGAGCCCAGGCCACGGGTGTAGAGAGCTCTCTGGCTGTGGCTGTCGGGGTGGCCACACACAGCCAGCCTTGGGCACAGCTGGGAGCTGGTCCATGCATTCCCAAGTGGGGCACTGCTGTCTCTGAGGACAAAAACTGGTTCTTAGGGGAGAAAAAAAAAAAAAAGAAAAAAAAAAGTTAACTGGTGCAAAGCTCAGTTCTATCTGACAGATCTTTTCTCATTATATCTGACAGTATTTTTCTCATTAGAAAATAAGTCAGGCGAGATGGTGCATGCCTGTATGGGGAAGATCGCAGATTCAAGACCGGCCTCAGCAAATTAGTGAGGCCCTCAAAAATTTAGCGAGATTTAAAATTTAAAATTAAATTTAGCCAGGCGTGGTGGCGCACACTTGTAATCCCCGCTCTTGGGAGGCGGAGACAGGAGGATTGTGCAGGTTCCAAGCCAGCCGCACTGGCTTAAGATACCCTGTTTCCAAATAAAAAGTATAAAATAGATCTGGAGTATAGCCCAGAGGTAGAAGGGTTTCCAGGAACCCCAGTACCACCAAAAAAAAAAAATTAAATTTAGCAATTTAATTTTTCAGTATTAAAAAAATTGGCAGGCGTGGTGGCATACACTTATAATCCCAGTGCGTGGGAGGCTGAGACAGGAGAATTGCAGGTTTGAGGGTAGTCTCAACAAGTGGTAAGACTCTCATTAGCCTAGCGAAATAAAAATAAAATTGGACTGGAGGTATAGTTCAGATTTAGAATGCTCCTGGGTTCAACTCCCAGTGCCACCAAAACATAATAATACTAAAAAAAAATAAAATAGGGTTGGGGGTGTACTTCGGTGTTAGATTTCCTTGGTTCAATCTCTAATACCAAAACAACAACAGCAACAGCAACAATAATAATATTAAGTAATTCATGTAATTAATAATATTAATTTAATTAAAATAATTAATTTAATAAAGTTAACTAACCCGTCAAGTCACAAGTTTTCAACTCCACGAACATAATAAATACTAACATTTTTTTAGTTTTTATAATGGCCTATTTGTTGCTCAACTTAAGCTTTTATACATGTCTGGGACATGGGATAAAATGGGTTAATATTGGTCTTTCTCCTGGGAAGAAGGGGTATAATAAAAAACAAAAAAGGATGAGAAACATCAGGGCAGACTCTACCAGACCGTCCACATCACCCCCGCCAGGGCCCTCCTGCTCTTGCCGTTCCTTGGGCTCTCTGGGGCATGTGGCATGGGTGACCAGCATAGCTCAGCTCAGAGGCTACTCTGTCCTACCACTGGGGACAGGGGCAGCACCAACCACTCTTTACCCTGACCCTGACCCTCCCTCAGCTCCTGTGACTTCACCACGAGGAAACCCACCTCTGCCTTCTGCGTCTCCTATTCCTTCTCCTGTCCCGGTGTCCAGAGCTTCTCTCCTCTCTGTGCTTTCCCCAGGGCCACACCCTAAAGCTCGCTCTGCTTCTCCAGCCCCATACGCTGCCAAGTCCCTTCTCCTCAGTGGCCTGCTAGACCTTTCCATCTGGATTCTCCCTGCCACTGATTCGGTGCACCTGACACACATTCTCCTTCTTCCAGGAAGCCCTCCTGTCTACTGCAGCCTGCTTGCTGGGTACTGTCCCTGTAGAGTTCAAATCACTTGAAATTAAAGAACATATGCCTTTGTGGTAACCTAGCAAGACTCTGTTTCAAAATAAAAAGGACTGGGAGGTAGCTCAGAGGCAAAACACTCCTAGATTCAATCGCCAATAACATGTCTGCACGTGCACACGTACACACACACACACACACACACACACACACACACGAAAGAGAGAGAGAGAGGAGAGAGAGAGAGAGAGAGAGAGAGAGAGAGAGAGAATGCATAAACATACTTATTCTTTCAGGATCTCAGATTTTCATTTGTTTGAGGATAAAGACAAAGTCATACGTTTCCTGTTTGATCCTTAGTGTTCAACATAGTTCTGGACACCAAGAAAGGCAGGTGAGAGGGTCTTTGTGGCCCAGCAAGCTCCCTGGCAGAACTCAGTATGCAAAGTCCTCCCAGGAGGGTCCTCCTAGCCTGGCCCCAGGGACACGGCGGTGAGAGGCCCCTCCACCTGGGGCCGGGCTCCGTCTCACCTGGCAGATTCCTTCCATTCCATCTGGTCTCCATCGTGCTGCAGCGTGTCCATCTCTGTGAAGAGGGTGGGGTTGGGAGCCTCATCTTCCTCCCCCAGGATGTCCTGGAGCTGCTCAGCAGCTGGAGACCCTGCAAAGAGAGGGCGGGACAGTGTCAAGCGCCCTGTGGAAGGCAGCAGACCAAAGAAATGGAGCAGGAGCCAAGGGGAGGGGAAAGTATTTCCTATTTCAATAAAGCAAAGCCCAGCTTCTGGTGACGCTGGATGCACATAACTTGGGGTTGGATGTGGGTGAGATATTCTTCAAGATATAAGAGATGGAAGGATCTGAGCCGTACGTAGACTCAAGGTCTTGTAGCTGACAGCATAGAAAGATGGAAGATGGCCAAAGCCAGGGAACAGCAATAACCAGGAAGAGAGTAGAAAAGGGAAATGAGAACCATTCTGAGCCGACTCCGGCATAACAAACCCCCTTTTCCCACTGGGCCACAAACCTGTCAATTCTCAAAGGTGGTCATGAAGAGGCAGTCAGCCACTAGAAAGGACACGATGCACCAATGTGTGCGAGGGCCCAGCTCCTTCACTGGCGGGGTGGGCCTGTCTCCTGAACACCAATGGAAGTAGCTTCCTGGGTGTCTCTCTAGAAGCTCAGAGCTCAGCATCGCAGCTCTGAACATGAACCATTCCCCAAACTCACTTCCTTCCTTCCTTCCTACCTTCCTTCCTTCCTACCTTCCTTCCTTCCTTCCTTGTCCTTCTTAGTCCTTCCTTCCTATGTACCAGACATTGATCTAGGTGTTGAAAAACAAAGCTGTAAAGAAGACCCAAGTAGCCAGTTGTGACAGCACAGGCTTGTAATCCCTGTATTCGGGAGGCTGAGACAGGAGGATCGCGGTTCGCGGACAGCCTCAGCTACTCAGTGAGGCCCTTTGCAACTCAGTGAGACCCTGTTTCAAAGTAAAGAATAAAAAATAGGGCTGGGAGTGTAGCTTGGAGGTAGAATGCCCCTGGGTTCCATCCCCAATAGAAAGAAAGAAAGAAAGAAAGAAAGAAAGAAAGAAACCCAAGTGTTCTAGCTCTTACGCTTCCGTTCCATGGCAGACAGAGAGTAAACAAGTGAGCAAACCCATAAACAACCGTTTCAGGTAACAATAAGTCCTCTGAACCACACAGTGTAACAGGAAAACTACAGGAGAGAGGATGGTCACAAAGGGACTCTCTGAGGAGGGCCGTGGCTTGGGAGATGAGAACGAGTGTCCTCACATCTGCAAGAAGAGTGCTCCAAGTGTTCCAGATACCCCGTGGTGGGAATGTGCTGGCCAGCTGGGTTGGACCATGTGTGCAGAGCAGAGAGAAGGATTACGTGATGTCAAAGTGGTGACCAGAGCCTTGGCTAAAGGCATCCCTGTCCACCACCGCACAGGCTGGCGCCCCGAGGCGGGCATCACCTCACCTGCCGTTCTCTCTCCTCCACCTCCATGTCACGCCCCCTCCTCGCCAACCCCATTGCCTGAACCTGATTCCATCCCCCATCAACTGGGCCTCATCAGGTCTTCCCGCTCCTCCCACTCTCTGTGGCCTCAGTGTATCATTCCCTTTGTCTTCTTTCTTTTCTTTCTCTCTTTCTTTCTTTCTTTCTTTCTTTCTTTCTTTCTTTCTTTCTTTCTTTCCCTTCCTTCCTTCCTTCCTTCCTTCCTTCCTCCCTTCCTTTTTTCTTTCACACTAAGGATTGAAGCCAGAACCATATACCTCTGAGCTACACCCCTAGACCTGTTTTATTTTTTATTTTGAAACAGCATCTCACTAAATTACTGAGGCTGGTCTTGAACCTACGGTCCTCCTGTCTCAGCCTCCCAAGTACTGGGATTTCAGGCCTGTGCCGCCATGCTTGGCTTGTCTGCCCATATTTCTCAATGGGCCCCCAATGGTTGATAATTTTACATACCCTGTCATTACACCTCCCACTCTCTTCCCCTTTTATTTCCCATTAAAAGCAGACAGCAAACATCCAAACAAGAATTCACTGGCCCAGTCTTCATCTCTGCAAGGGTGGTTAGGAGTTGCCGGAGGACGCAGGATGTGTAATGGACTTATAATCCATCTGGACATGAGTACGAACCCCAGAGTTGCCACTACTCATGAATAAACTCAGAGTGAACAGGGTTGCTAGGAGGAATAAATCATGTAAGGAGAATAAAACCCCTGACAGGTCTTAGGAGGCAGCAGGAGCTTAGCTCCCCTCGTCACCAAGCCCAGCACCCAGGCACACAAGCCCTGCTTAGAAAACCACTCGGCTGGGCAAGTGGAGGGCTTCTACCCTCAGCAGGGCTCGAGGGCAGCAGCCTCCCACTCCTCCTCGTCAGCTCCTGGCCCGCGGCCCCCCACGCCATGCACTCTTCTCTTTAAGCTTCTCAATCCATCTCCTCCCCCACTTCACCAAGAAAATAAAGGCTCCCAGGCGTGAAATCTACCATATTTCTCTCTTTGTCCTCACCCCTGTTGCCATCCATTTTGAAAGAAAAGGAGTCCTTCCCCCTGCCTAACCCCAGGCCCATATGCTTCTCTCTGCTCTTACCGTCTCCTCCCCATCACAACAGCCTACAGTCCCCACTGTCTCACGATAGCCCAGCCATCCCCATACCCTGGGTGGCAGGAGAGATTGCTTTTAAAGCATTTCAAACATGTTCCTGTAGTGGACTCCTGTGAATCGCCATGCTCTCTGGGCAGCCCCATAAAATATTGTACAAATGAAGTTGGAAATAATTGTATTAGCAGAAAATACCATTAACTTATCTGTATATAGGTCAGTGGACCTCATTTATTTAAATTGGTTTTATTTCCAAAATTTTCTATTGTTTTTGATTCATTTCTTTTTTGTTGACTTACTGATTACTGACACTTATTAGCAGTCACTAAAGGTTTAAGAAAATTTTATAGAGAAAACCAACAATTGGAAAACCTCTATTTTTTCTTCAAATTGAAAGAAGACTATGGCTACTTAATTCTGAGGGGCCACATCAATTCTCCATGAGATCAGAGTTCAATAATAATTATTATTTTATTATTATTTTTGCTTAGCTAGCAATGGGACCCAGGGTCTAATGCATGCAAGGAGGTATTCTACCACTGAGCCACACCCCTAGCCCTGGATAACTACTTATTTTTAATGTTGATTCAATCTACTATCCAGGTGAAAAAACCTTCAATGGCTCTCCATTGCCTAAAGCCTAGGGTTGCTGCTGACAGGGCTTAGAAACATCTCTTGATATCTGGCCCTAACCTGTTTCTCCAAGGTTTTGGAGTCCCTCACCAAAAGCTGGTAGTTCCCAGCAACCCTGAGCACCAGCTGCCTCTGACTCCAGCCACATCAGACCATGGTTCTGAGAAGAAGGAGGAGGAGGAGGAGGAGGAGGAGGAGGAGGAGGAGGAGGAGGAGGAGGAGGACAAGCCACCCCTTGGGCCTCTGGGCCTTCCACTCCACAAGTCTGGAATCCCCTTTCCCTTTCAAGGCCAGGAAGAAGGCAAATAAATACAGTGACCGTGGAGAGATGAGACAGGGCAGAGGGCACCGTGCCTGGACCAGCCCCGCCGGGGGCCAGGCATTACCTGCTCCCTGGAGCGGTGGAGTGCTGGGGTCTCCGGCTGGTGGTGCTGCCTCAGGCCCCAGCCTGTTCCTGCTGCTGCCACCCTGGCCACTGGCTGCCTCCACGGCTCTTACACAAACAAACTCACTTTTGTTTCCAGTTAAGCTTCAAGGGAGGTGTAGAGGGGGGAGGAGGAAAAGAGGAAAGGAGGGAGGGAGGGAGGGAGAGAGAGAGAGAGAGAGAGAGAGAGAGAGAGAGAGAGAGAGAGAGAGAGAGGAAGCTCTCAGGTCCTGGAGAGAAGGGCTCAGTGGTCACTCAAGCAGGAAGCTGTGGGGGGGGGTGGCAGGTGAGGACCTGTGAGAAGACTGACAGAGCCGCCCTCCCCTTCCCCAGAAGCCGTTCCTCCCAAGTCTGGAAGCTGCAGGAGAGTCCAGGCACCTCTGCGCAGGCTCCTTTATAAAGGCAGAGGTAGGATTTGCCTTGAGATTCCCCAGGGCCTCCTTAAGAGGCGAGCTGGCTGGAGAGCAACCTCGCAGGGCCCCTTCTCTCAGCCAAGCAGTCAAGCAACCAAGAGGTGGGTTTTTGGAGGGGTCCTTGGTGGGAGCTCAAGGCAAGCCGTGTCTGGTCAGTCGTGTTCCATGTAGCTGGTTTCTCTCCTTTTCCAACTCTAAACACAAACTCCTGGTCTTCTTCCTGTTCTCCCACCTCCAAGACAAAGGGCCAAGCGGTATCACGCAGTCGGTGTGTTTTCTGAGACGTCAGCAGGAACTGGTCACTTCAGGGCGTTTGGAGAACCCCACTGGGAAATTATTTTGCTCCTCCGGAGAAACTCCTAATCTCCTGAGTTTGGTTCAGCAAGTGCTTACTGAATACTTAGAATGTGCCAAGGTTGATTAGAGGTCACCAAGAGGCAGCTGCTCAGAGGCGCTACAAACCCCTAATTCACCAGGTCTTAGAGCTGGAAGGGAGCTTAGTGATGGTGATGTCCAAGCACTTCATTTCATGGATGAGAAAACAGACCTAGTTTACACCGTAACAGGCTTCTCAGACCCCAGTGCAGGTTAGTGAGGTCTGGGGAGGAAAGAGGGCCAACTCCTCCCCATGTCCTCTACACCCACACTTTCATACCCAAGACTCAAGGATCAAGCATGCCCATTTTAAAGCTGGAGAAATTGAAGCAGAGGGTCAGGGTCACATGTGGAATACTTGGCTCCAAGCAAAGCCGCCACTTCATAGACCCCCATCACAGGTGTCCCAGGAGTTGCCTTCGTAGACAGTGAGGGGCTGGGCTCCTCCAGGGTCCTGGGATCTACAGCTTGTCCCGCACTGTGGCTGAGGTTGGTCCAGGCCCCTCCTGCGTGCTACGGATCAGCCACTGTGGGCTACGCCTAGTCAGGGGCCGTGGGTAATATCAACACCCAAAGAAACAGGAGCAAAGATGCAAAATGACTCTCTGTGAATGTGAGCTCAGGCCTGGGTTCAGCTCCTGGCGCTGCTAGTTACTAACAGTAGGACCTTGGCACGGCATTAAGCTCTCAGAGCCCTAGCATCTATAAAGCGGGACTAAGCATGCCTGCTCCTCTGGATGATGGTGGGGATTAAAGGAGATGGTATATGGAATGGGGCCGGCACAGAGCTTGGCATGCAACAGTCACTTAGTACAGGAGATTGCTACGCTTGTTGTGGCCAATTCCAGGGGTTCAATCCTTTTCAGTTTCTAAATGCCCCAGCTACTCCCAGGCTACCCCTGCCATTCCACCTGCTGCCCTGCCCCTCCCCCCATGCCTCCCCTCCTGTCCACACAAGCTTTTTAGCTCACCACATGCTGACTCTAATGCACTGTAAGTACCGCATGTCACACGCTAATCCGCTAATGATAAACGCCACAGGTAACAGTCGCTCTGTTCCAGAACTAACAGCAAAAGTCACATCTGGTGGGCCCAACCGTAGGAATGGACTTAACCAGCAGTTGCTGGGAGAAACATAAACCCATATACACGCTTCAGGAAGCATGCTAAAAGAAATGCACCGAACGGTGTTATTATACTGGGTGGGGACTGACTAGTTATTACATGAGCAGGTCACAGAATGATCTAGTGAACCAGTAAAGCCAAGTAGACTTCAACTCCTAGGAAAGATTCAGGCGGACCTTATGACCACAGGAAATCCTTACAGAATCCCCTCTCTTGGGTCCCATGTTGAATCACTCACTAGACCATCCGCGTAGGAGGTCAGGGGCCGCCTTGTTTCCATCACACTGCCGGCCACTGACACAGGGCTTGTAGCAAGGACGCTCAATAAATAGTTGCTGGGTGAGTGAACCTGACGGGTGAACGCTCGTGAGCACATCAGCTGGAATTGGCCAGGGCAAGAAGAGAACCAAGGACAAGGAAGCCGAGCTGGGGTTGCACAGCAGGAACTGCTGTGAGGGCTCAAGGAAACAGAACTGGAGCGGGAGACAGACCTTGAGGGTGCGGAGTCATTCTTGCCGATCAATCGATCAATCGTGTCAAGAGGGCCTGGGGTTTGAAGCCAGGGGCACTTTACCACTGAGCTCCATTCCCAGTCCTTCAATTGTTTTTGTCTTCCTTCCTTCCTTTTCCTTTCTTCCTTCCTTCCTTCCTTCCTTCCTTCCTTCCTTCCTTCCTTCCTTCCTTTCTTTCTGAGATAGGGTCTTCAACCTTGTGATTCTCCTACCCCAGACTCCTGAATTGTGGGGATTACAGGCATGCACTACCATGCCAGGCATGAAGTGGGCCATTGAGAGAGGTCTCGGAAGACCCAAGTCCTACTTTCAGGTCTTTTTCTCTGAAGCTGTACATGAACTACAAATGTGCTCTCTGAGGGAGGAAGAGGTGAGACTCTGCCCACTTGTGTTTATGGGCATCCCTCCCCTGGTAGGGAGCTTTGAGGATGTCTGCCCAGCCATCCTCAAAATGATGACCTGCTGGAGGCAGTCTTTGGGTAAGACGTGACCTATGGCCCTGGCCACAGTTAACTGGATCAGAGGCTGTTAATTTGATACCTGACCCAATCCTGGAAATTCTGAATTGGGGCTCTGAGTTAGTTAGACTTTTCCTGATGGTTTCTAGAAAAGAGCGCATATATACTGGAAGCTTAGGCCATAGACAGGCAGAAAGGGCATGGTGGTGCCCAGCTTGTTGGTGCTCACCCATTCCTGGAGAGCCCAGATGATAAAAGGTGATTGATCGTACCGCATCTGTTATTCATAATTTAAGATGCATAAAATGTTACCAAGAGTCTTTCATTTCCCCTTGTCCTTATTGTTTTGTTTTAGTGAATATCAATGCAGTAAAGATATGATCCCTGAAAGCACAAATAGGAGGTTGCTGCTTCTCCTTTCTAAACCAAGGGGGAGCTCAGGAACCAAGCCACACACAGCCAGAGGAGACCCTAAGGGCAGTGCTGGTGAGTCAGGATGCGCCAAAAGTACGCTAGGAGGCCAAGACTCAGAGAAAGGTGGCCAAAGGGAAATTTCCAGTGGCCAAAGATGTTTAAGCATAGGAATATATAGTAGCTCTTTTTTTTTGTGGTACTGGGGATTGAACCCAGGTACATTCTACCTCCAAGATATACCCCAGCCCTATTTTTTTATTCTTTATTTTGAACCAGGGTCTCAATAAGTTGCAGAGGGCCTCAGTAGCAGGGGCTAGCCATGAACCTGTGATCCTCCTGTCTCATCCTTCTGTCTCAGTACCCCAAGTCCTGATTACAGGAGCGTATCACCATGCCCACCAACCTTTTGGGGAATTTTTTTTTTTTTTTTGGTGGTACTGAGGTTCCTGGGAGCCCTTCTACCTCTGGGCTACACTCCCGGACCTATTTTATATTTTTGAAACAGGGTCTCTTACACCAGCACGGCTGGCTTCGAACCTGCGCGATCCTCCTGTCTCCGCCTCCCAAGCGCGGGGATTACAAGCGTGCGCCACCACGCCCGGCCCTTTTGGGGAATTTTAATTTGCTTTTCTACTCCCTTCTTCCACTAGAAATGCATAAAAGGTCTAAGATAATTGTCATCCTTTCTTTTTTTTCTTTATTCCCCTCTTTAACAGTCTCTCCAAGATTTTTTTTTTTGGGGGGGTATATGTGTGTACTGAGGATTGAATCCAGAAGCATTCTACTTTCAAGCTACACCCCCCCAGCCTGATTTGATCTCTTATTTGGAAACAGGGTCTTGCTAGGTTGATGAGAGTTTCATCAGAGGGTTTTCATCAGCTGAGGCTCTTTTAGAACCTGTGATCCTCCTATCTCAGCCTCCCAAGTGCTGAGATTATAAATGTGTGCCACCACGCTGGGACCTCCAAGATTTAAATTGTAAGCAAAGGTAAGGAAGCCACCCCATTTTAAATCTAAAAAGAATCAAATCATCTCTGTTCTGTGTTTAAAACACAGCCAACCTCAGAAACTCATTAGTGAGCCGGGTGTGGTGGCACACGCTTGTAATCCCAGCATTTGGGAGGCTGAGACAGAAGGATCGTGGTTTGTGGCTAGCCTCAGCTACTTAGGGAGGTCCTTTGCAACTCAGTTAGACCTTGTTTCAAAATAAAGAACAAAACATAGGGCTGGGGGTATAACTCAGAGGTAGAATGTCCCTGGGTTTCATCCCCAGTACTACAGAAAGAAAGAAAGAAAGAAAGAAAGAAAGAAAGAAAGAAAGAAAGAAAGAAAGAAAGAAAGAAAGTCCTTAGTGGAAGAGATGTTTTAGAGAGGAATTGGTCTTCAGTCCCAACCCTTGGTCCTTCCCATCAGCAATGGGGAAAGAAAAAAACATCCCTTTAGTTCAGAAGCCTTGGAACCAGATAAGGCTTCAATGTCTGGAGAGAAAACAGCCTTTCTCTCCTTAGTAACTGATTTTGTGGTGGTCTTAATCTTTAGTGACCCTAGTGTAGTTCAGCTCCTAACAAGAAGCAGCAGCTGTTCACATGTCTTTATGCCCCTCCCATCAGAAGGATTTTATAAACTCAGCTCCAAAGAGGACAGCCAGACTAAACAAACGACCATTTATAGAGAAAAAAGACTTGGGGCCTATGCTCTTGGATTGGCTTAATGTGTATAAAGTAAAACAACTATATGTTAAGTGCCTCCCAGGCAACAGGCACCATATAACGTATTTAACACCTGTTTATATTTTGTTTAGTGACACGTGGCAGTCTGGCATGATCAGCCATCAGTGTGCCTGGATTGGGTTGGTTTTAGCACAGAAAGGTCTATCTCCCGCATCCTGAGAAACACCTCGGTCCTGAGGAGACAGAGACAGTTGGCCGCCCCCATGGTCTTTCACCCTGCGGATGAGGATACTGAGGGTCAAGTCTGCCCACCCAGGTTGGGCTTGGCAGACCTTGTTGGGTCTTGGCTCCAATTCTTGTTAGCTTGGAAAAGCAGGGAAAGAGACAGACAATATGCTGCGTTTGCGGTGTTATTCCCTACCTATCTCTTTCACCATCAGGTAATTTGGCTACTTGGAAGGATGTAATTCTTTGCTGGTTTCTGCCAAAGACCAATGATGTCTTATAAAGGAAAGCAGCGATGGTGGAGAGGGCACACAGGCTTTTGAGTCAATACACCTGCTTTAATGTCCCAGTTGCACTGATTGTCAGCGGCATCCGGCTCCATTGCTTTAATCTGAAGACAGGAGGATATCTCCCTTTTAGTGTTGGCATGAGGATTAATGGAGAATATGTATATTACCTGATTTCAAACTATATTACATACCTATCATAATCCAAACAGCATGGTACACCAGCATAAAAACAGAAGACACATAGACCAATGGAACAGAATAGAGAAATAAACCCATGCATATGTGGTCAATTAATATTTGACAAAAGTGGCAAGAATACACCTTTGGAGTGCATCCTTAGGGAAAGGATAGTTACTTTAATAATTGGTGCCTGGAAAACCTTATGCATAAGAATGAAACTAGACTATTATCTTATACCACTCCAAAAAAAACTCACTCAAAATGGATTAAAGACTTAAATATAAGACCTAAAACCATAAAAGTCCTAAAAGAAATCAGGGAACAAGCCCCTGCGTGTTAGTCTTGGCAATGATGTGTGTGTGTGTGTGTGTGTGTGTGTGTGTGTGTGTGCGCGCGCGTGCGTGTGTGTTACTGGGAGTGGAAACCAGAGGCTTTTCTACCTCCAGGCTATACTCACAGGCCTATTTTATACTTTTATTTGGAAATAGGGTCTCACTAAGTTGCTGAGAGTCTGAGTAGCCAAGGCTGGCTTCGAACCTGTGCATCCTCCTGTCTCGGCCTCCCAAGCACTGGGATTACAAGTGTGTGCCACCAAGCCCGGCTTGGCAATGATTCTTTGAGTATGATAGCAAAAACAAAAACAAACAAGCAGAATTTCACCAAACTAAAAAGCTTCTGCGAAGCAAAAGAAAGCAATTAAAAAAAAAACAAAAAACAAGAAGCTAGGCACGGTGGCCCACATTTGTAATCCCAGTAGTTGGGAGGCTGAGACAGGAGGATCACAGGTTTGCAGCCAACCTCAGCAATTTAGCAAAGCCCTTTGCAACTTAGTGGTTCCCTGTTTCAAAAACAACAAAACAAATAAAAATTAGGGCTGAGGTGTAGCTCAGAGGTAGAATATTCCTGGGTTCAATCCCCAGTACTACAGAAAGAAAGAAAGAAAGAAAGAAAGAAAGAAAGAAAGAAAGAAAGAAAGAAAGAAAGAAAGAAAGAAAGAAAGAGAGAAAGAAAGGGAGAGAGAAAGAGAGAAAGAAAGAACTGAGAGAGGAAAAAAAAGAAAAGAAAAGACAACCTACATATACAAAATTACCAATTCCAGTTTCCAAGATTTGCTGGGTGAAGGTGGGGGATTACCCAGTGGAGAAAGAAAAAAGAGTTGTGTGCATGTATATTTCTGGCACTCTGAACCCCAATATTATGTAAAATCATTACCAAATTAAAAAAGACAACCTACAGAATAGGAGAAAAGTGGTTGCAAACCATATATCTTTCCCTGGCTTTGATTCTCCCAGTCACCTTCTCTAGATAATCTTTATTTAATCTGTTAAGACTCACCAGTGTCACCAAGACGCCAGTGCTGTCCCCACCCCACTCCACTCCCCACCTGGGTCTGCGTGAGCCTCCTGTAACTCCCTGTGTGGGTTGCCAGCCCTGAATCTGACACTAATTTACACTTATCTCTTTGTGGGCCTGTCTTCCCCAGGTGCAGTGGGTTTCCTCCTTGTGTCTCCAGTGTGATCCAAAGAGAAGCTGGGAGGCAAGGGGCCAGCTTCCACGCACAGGATGTGAGAAGAGCCCGGAGGCCTGGGCCGGCCTCTTCCCTGCCCCAGACCTGTCGAGGGATCCTGGGCCAGCAGTTGCCTGTGCCTTGACTTCAGTAAGAGCAGGGACGTCACGAGGCTCTCTAGGTTTGTATGTGGCCCAAGAAAACATCAGATTTCTTTAGGACAGCGGCCCTTTAACCAGGTGCACTTTGGATCCTGATAGAAAAGTTTAGACACCCAGGTTCATCTGACATGTCAGACAGCTGGATTGTGTATTTCAAAACCATTTGGTAGCTGGGCGTGGTGGCGCACGCTTGTAATCCCCGCCCTTGGGAGGCTGAGACAGGAGGATCGTGCAGGTTTGAAGCCAGCCTCTGCTGGCTTAAGAGACCCTGTTTCCAAGTAAAATAAAAAATAGGCCTGGGAGTGTAGCCTGGAGGTAGAAGGCCCCTGGGTTCCATCCCCAGTACCACCAAAAAAAACCAAAAAACATTCGGTGGTTAGGAACCATAAAGCCTATATTAAAGATGCCATGAGCCGGGCGTGGTGGCGCACGCTTGTAATCCCCGCGCTTGGGAGGCAGAGACAGGAGGATCGCGCAGGTTCGAAGCTAGCCCCGCACACTGGCTTAGGAGACCCTGTTTCCAAATAAAAATGCAAAAATAGGTCTGGGAGTGTAGCCCGGAGGTAGAAGGGCTTCCAGGAACCCCAGTACCACCAAAAAAAAATAAATAAATAAAATTTAAAAAAAATAAATAAAGATGCCATGGGAGAGTCTCTGAAGGGAATAAAAGTGAGTTACCTGGTGTTTTTCAACTCTATAGTTGTGATTATTAATACCGTTAGTTATGATTGTAATACATATAGTTAATGGATATTTAGTGAACTATCATCGGCAGAATACCTTTTCAGATACCAGGCCTCAGCTCGCACATGATCCTGTTGGATCCTTCCCATTATTCTCCTCTGTATCCTTCTGCACAGCCTGCCTGATGCTCAGGCCCGGCCACATCTAGCTACCCTTCCCACCCAGCCCTACATTCTGCAGGACCCGCCTCCTCTGAGGTGGGAGTTCCCACTTGGCCCATGTGGCCAGCCCAGCTGGACCCCCTGCGTTGGCTGTCTGGATGGAGTCACAGAAGACACTCAAAGAAGAAAAGTATACCTGGTCAGAAAAGGTCTGTGCGGTGGGGGAGGGGAGAGTCAGGCAGACATCCAGATGGTGCAAGTAAAACTATTCTGCATTATAGCCGGGCGTGGTGGCGCACGCTTGTAATCCCAGCATTCGGGAGGCTGAGGCAGGAGGATCGCAGTTCGCAGGCAGCCTCAGCTACTTAGTGAGGCCCTCTGCAACTCAGTGAGACTCTGCTTCAAAATAAAGAATAAAAAATAGGGCTGGGGGTGTAGCTCGGAGGTAGAATGCCCCTGGGTTCCATACCCAGTATCGAAAAAAAAAAAAAAGGATTCTTCAGTGCTTCATTTCCCCTTCATGGAGCATTGGCATTGGCCTTATAATATGGCAAGAGCAGGGTTTACATCTGCGTCACACATCCGACACCCTTCTGCTCAGAAGTGAATGAATGCGGAGAGGGGCTTGAGTCTTTTACTGCCCCACGAAGTCCACTTGGCTCCCTGAGCTACAGAAAAAGCACTGTGGCTGCTGACTTTTGTTGTTGTTGTTGTTGTTGTTTTTAGAGGCTTTGTGGCTCCCTGAAACCAGCATGTCTGAAACTGGGGTCTGGAATATATTCTTTAGGAAAAGATGGGTTCTACCTGAATTTTTTTTTAATTTAATTAAAAAAAAATTTTGTGTGTGTGGTACTGGGGGTGGAACCCAGAGGCTTTCTACCTCCGGGCTATACTCCCAGACCTTTTTTTAATATTTTATTTGGAGACAGGGTCTCACTAAGTTTCTGAGAGCCTCACTAAGTAGCTGAGGCTGGCTTCGAACCCGTGTGATCCTCCTGTCTCAGACTCCCAAGCGCGGGGATTACAAGGGTGCGCCACCACGCCCGGCTTCTACCTGAATTTTTAAATTTTGTGTTTTCCATTTGAGTATATTAGATACGAAGGTAAAGTCTTTCTTTGGTAATAATTCATAATTGCGCATTCACAAGTGCATATGCGTGTGTGTTTGTATGTGTATGTGTGTGTACTTTAGTCGGAGCCCATCTCTTACATTGGACTCCCCGCTACTCTGCCTCTCACACAGACATATTTACTCTAGAAGGGCTACAGCCCCTGGCGGAGGCGGCACGGGGGGGGGCTCTGCAGGCTGGGAGGGGCTCCAGTGGCCTTCAGGGGACAGTGCAGTCACTGATCTGACACCCCTTTGAAGGTGTGGATGGTAAACTCATGTTGCTAGGCTGTCCACTGTGTTAAGTACATAGTAGAAACCAATTAAATACATTTTTTAAGCCAGGCTGGTGGTGCACACTTGTTATCCCATTACTTGGGAGGCTAAGACAGGAGGATCACAGGTTCTCAGCCAGACTCAGCTTCTTAGTGGGGCTCTCTGCAATTTAGTGAGACACTGTTTCAAAATAAAGAATAAAGCCAGGCATGGTAGTGGAGTTTGTAATCCCAGCATTCAGGAAGCTGAGACTGGAGGATCGCAGTTTGAAAACAGCCTCAGCTACTAAGGGAGACCCTTCCCAACTGAGTGAGACCCTGTTTCAAAATTAGAAAGAATAAAAAAAAAATAGGGCTGGGGGGTGTCACTCGGAGGTAGAATGCCCCTCAGTTACATCCCCAGTACTGCAAAAAATAAAAAAATAAAAAATAAAAACTAGGACTGGGGGTGTACCTTAGAGGTATAATGGTCCCTGGGTTCCATCCCCAGATCCACACACACATAAATTTTAGATTATAAAGTTCAGAGGTGGAATCATGTCCCTTCCAACATTAACGAGTCCTAGAAAGAGTAAGTGGCACAGTTGTTCTCTAAGGATTTTCTTTCCACTGGAAGGAGCAAGATACTGATGTTTAATTAGCCCACAACTTATTTCTGCAAGAACAGAGAGACCTGGGGGGCTGTGTGGTCCTGGGATAAAGCTTCCTGGGGCTCCCTATAATCCAGGGTGACTAGACGATTTTCTTGAAGCTCTGGGGAGGAGAGTGGAGCCGTGTAATAAGGAATTCAGTTTACAGGCAGGATGCCTCAGGCCAAGCATTACTGGTTCTTAGAGCAGCCATGTAGCCCCCAGGAATTTAGAAATGAGGAAAATCATTCTGAGGCTTTTTTTTTTTTTTTTTTTGCAGGTCTAGGGATGGAACCCAGGGACATTCAACCTCCAAGCTACAACCCCTGCCCTGTTTTTTATTCTTTATTTTGAAACAGGGTCTCACCAAGTTGCGGAGAGCCTCACTAAGTAGCTGAGGCTGTCCGCGAACCGCGATCCTCCGGTCTCAGCCTCCCGAATGCTGGGATTACAAGCGTGCGCCACCACGCCCGGCTTCTGGTACTTTTTTTTAGCCATGACAGCCACATGCAACAGATCTGAGTGGAGGTTTCAAAGCTCACACAGAGGGATGGAGGGCTTCAGGCCAGCCACAAGCGAGCCGGGAGGCTGGTCAGCAATGAAAGCAGATCACAGGATCCCTGAGAGGCAAGGCTGAGCCGATGGGACCTTATCCTCCTCCTCCAGGGAATCTGCCTGCCCATCTGGACCCCTCCGCAGCATGACTCCCCAGAAAGTGCCCCTCCAGGAACTCACGAGTCCTGCAGATAAGGTCCCGGCTGCTTGCTCCTCTTCCCGGGCTGGTCAGCTCGCGCTGCGGCTTTTCTGGCCGCAGGCCCCAGTGGACTTTTTGCAGGCCTGAAAGATGTCCCTTCTGGTCAGTTTTTCTCTGAGTGTAACTGGGGACTGGAAGCCCAATATGGATGGAAGGGCAGTCTGTGGGCACAGCACAAAAGAGGGGCGAGCAGAGTTACTAAGCGTTGACATTTCTCTGCAGTATTCACTAATTACGAACAGTGGACCCACAGAAGCAAAATGGAATACTGGGATCAAAGCCCCAGGATGGGGCTTGGCAGAATTCCATCTGTGAACGGCTCAACTGTGGCGGGAAGGGATGCGCTCGGTGGTAGTTAGAACTCTTTTAGAAGGAGCAGCGCACCATCTCCTCATTCCTGATTGTTGCAGGATTGATGAACAGACACGGCTTTGACACGTGGTCCAGGAGCAGCCCTCACTGGGTCACAGTTGTCCAAACTTCCAAGTCCCCTCTTCGGTTGCTATGGGGAAGTCATTCCATTAAGTGCCATTGAGTGGGGGTCAGGGGGAGCACTGGAAATTGAACCCAATGGTGTTCTACCACTGAGCTACATTCCCAGCTCTATTTTAGTTTTTATTTTGAAATAAAGTCTTGCTAGGTTTCTGAGAGTCTTGTGTGTGTGTGTGTGTGTGTGTGTGTGTGTGTGTGTGTGTGGTATTGGGGAATGAACCCAGGGGCATTCTACCTCTAAGCTACACCCCCAGCCCTATTTTTTTATCCTTTTATTTTTTTAATTAATTAATTATTGGTGGTACTGGGGGTGGAACCTAGAGGCTTTCTACCTCCGGGCTATACTCCCAGACCTTTTTTTAATATTTTATTTGGAAACAGGGTCTCACTAAGTTGCTGAGAGCCTCATTAAGTAGCTGAGGCTGGCTTTGAACCTGTGCAATCCTCCTGTCAGCCTCCCAAGCACGGGGATTAAAAGCGTGAGCCACCAGCATTCGGGAGGCTGAGACCTGGAGGATCACGGTTCGTGGACAGCCTCAGCTACTTAGTGAGTCCCTCTGCAACTCAGTGAGACTCGGTTTCAAAATAAAGAATAAAAATTAGGGCGGGGGGTATAGCTCGGAGGTCAAATGCCCCTGGGTTCCATCCCCAGGCCCGCAAAAAAAAAAAAAAAAAAAAAAAGCGTGACTTCCGGGAAGATGGCGACCGAGAAAAGCTGGGCTTAAGAGCCCTGCTAACAACCAATCTCCATTACCACAAAATCAGCGCCTTTCATAGCCAGAAAACAGCATCACCAGAGAAACAAAAAAATCACCAGGCTCCAGAGAGAAAGCGGACTGAGAACAGAGCTCAGAGCCACAGAGGAGATACACCGGCCTCACGCCCGAGGACGCGGCAGCAGCGCTTTACTGCCGGCGGCAGCGGCGAGTTCACCGGACGGCTATAGCAAGCCGAGGTGAGCCGCTGTGGGACAGCCAGGCGGGATTTTTCAGCACAGGGAGCATCTAAAGTTCCCAGTGGCTGAGCTCAGCACACGCTGCAGGCACTCAGAGTGGAACACAAAACCAAGAAGAAATGAGCAGCCTCACGGCCAAGGGCGTAGCAGCGGCGCCATATTGCCACCGGCGGCAGCAGCAGCGAATTCAGCGAGGCCAGTACAGCTACATCTGCGAACTCAAGAACAGTGAGTCAAATTGCAGGCCCCAGAGGAGAAATCCCAGTACTGTACTCCCTGGGACTTGACCCAGTGGGGGAGTGGCGGTGGCAGAGATATCACACCATAGGAGAACGTGCAACCTGGCACCCCCCAAAGTTTAAAGCAGCCTCTATCGACTCCCTGGGTCGGAAACTCTGTGATACAACCCAGTAAAGGAGTAGTGGGGTCTGAGATACTACAGACTCGAGATCCAGAGCACCTTAAGTGAAGTCATAGTGACCCAAGGGAAGAACCCAGAGAAGACACAAACTTCCGAAATCATGGGAAAGAGGAATAACACTGGAGCAATGAATGCCCACAACCCCACAACATCAGAACCCGATAAAACAGAAAATCAGAGATTTCTAGAAGATCAAATCAGGAAAATAATAGAGGTGCTTCGAAAAGAATTCAGAGAGAGCCAAAAAGAGATAAAGATGCAATTAATGAAGTAAAGGCCTCAATTCAAAGCACAAACAACCGATTAGACCACATGGAGAACAGAATCTCGCTCTTAGAAGATGATCATTCCAAAAATGAACGCATAGTTTCTAATCTAGAAAAAAATATCCAACAGCAGGAATCTGACATTGAAGAAATATGGGCCCATTTTAAGAGATCTAACCTAAGAATAATTGGAATAGAAGAGGGAAAAGAAAGTGAAACCAAAGGGATCAACAATCTCTTCAAGGAAGTAATAGCAGAAAATTTTCCAAACATAGAGCAAGAGGTTGATACACAGATCCAGGAAACTTATAGAACTCCCTTTAGACAGGATCGGAGAAGAGGATCCCCACGCCACATAATTGTCAAAATGACCAATGTGGAAGCCAAGCAGAGAATCTTAAAGGCAACAAAAACAAAGGGCCAAGTGACATTCAGAGGCAAACCAATTAGAATCACTCCAGACTTCCCAAACCAAGTCATGAGAGCCAGAAGGGCTTAGAGTAACATATTCCAAACTCTGAAAGAAAACAACTTCCAGCCAAAAATTTCCTACTCAGCAAAACTTTCTATCAAATTAGATGGAAAAATAAGAAGCTTCCATGACAAACAGAAACTGAAGGAATTTATGTCTTCAAAACCAGCGCTAGAGAAAATACTCAAAGAGATGAACTACAAAGAAGAAATAGGTAACACACACCAGAACCAGAGAAACAAGAGTTTCCATCCAACAGACAACTAAGATTGGTTATCTGTGGAGATTCATTATTTATATTAGTCTTTTACCTATCTCTAAATTGTATTGTTTGCCTTTATCGTTGTTAATTTTTAGGATTTCTAGTTGGAATATTAATATACCTTCAGATATAGCATTTGGAAATATTTTATCCAATTCTATTAGTAACTTTTAACTCTGTTTACATTGTCTTTGGATATACAATTTTTTTTTTATTTTTTAGGGAGTTTGTATACTCTTCTGTTGCCTGTGCCATTGAAATCATATCCAAGAAATCACTGCCAATTTCAATGTTGTGAGGTTGTATGACCCAGATTTTCTTCTAAAAGTTTATAGTCTTAAGATTTATATTTAGGTCTTTTATCTATTTTGAGTTAATATTTGTATATGGGATTAGGTAAGGGTCCAATTTTATTCTTTTCCATGTAATTATTATTTTTCAACAATATTTAGTTAAAAGATTATTTTTTCCACCACCAAATGTTCGTGGAAACCTTGTCAAAAATAACTTGACAATATAGGGAAGAATTTAGCTCTTGGCTTGTATTTAACTCCAATGGTTTATATATCTGCCTTTAGAACAGTACTACACTGTTTCAATTATTGTAGCTTTATATGGTTTGAAATCAGAAAATATACATCTTCTAGCTTTGTTCTTTTTCAAGATCGTTTTGGGTATCTAGAATCCATATTCCATATTAGGATAGATTTTTTTCTGAAAAATAAATATATAAATATATGATAGTTTCACCTAAAAAAATAGAAAAAAAATATTCTCTGGTAAGAAAGAAAGCAAAAAGAAATATTGAAATGTTATCTTTAAGTCATCAAAAGCTTGGAATCAGACAAATGAAACTGTTATGAGATTATCATTTTTAATTTTGGATAAATTGCTATAATACTAGATGTCAACCACTAAGCCAAGCATGGGAAGGAGGGATGGGGAGGGAATGGGGTGGGGATCGGGTGGGGGCTGACTGGGCGATGTGTGCATGTATGTCTACAAAAGTTTGTATCCCACTATGATGTATGAATACAGTGCACCAATAAAAAATTAAAAAAAAAAAAGCGTGTGCCACCACGCCCGGCTATCCTTTTTATTTTAAAACAGGGTCTCACTAAGTTGCAGAAGGCCTCACTAAGTAGCTGTGGCTGGTCATGAACCCGGATCCTCCTGTCTCAGCCTTCCAAATTCTGGGATTATACGCGTGCGCCACCACACCAGCTGCTGAGAGTCTAAGTTGCTGAGAATGGCCTTGAACCTGCAATTGTCCTGTCTCAGCCTCTCAAGTGCTTAGGATTACTAGGATCACTACAGCTGCCTAAGTGCCGTATTTACCAACAGCCAAGGACTATGTGGACTACTTATCTGAGGACTATTTACCAGAAGAGGGTGTTATGGCCGGGCGTGGTGGCGCTTGTAATCCCCGTGCTTGGGAGGCGGAGACAGGAGGATCCCGCTGGTTTGAGGCTGGCTTAAGGGAGCCTGTTTCCAATATATATATATATATATTAGGTCTGGGAGTGTAGCCCGGAGGTAGAAGGGTTTCCAGGAACCCCAGTACCACCAAAAAAAAAAAAAAGAGGGTGTTATGAAGGTTTTCTCGAAGGTGACTGTGAAGTAAAAATTTTTAAAAACTAGAGTTGCCAAGAAACCTGATCCAGAATTTCACCAAGAAGCCCAACTGCCGCGTGACCCTGGACAACAACATGCGGAGCCCCAGCATGCGCCACCACACCCGGCTTATTATTTGTGTTCGTGATGACTGCCATTCCAACTGGAGTGAAATGAAATCTCAGTGTGAACTTGAGAAGAATGTGATTTCAACTGTGGCTGAAATATTCTAGAAATGTCGATTAAATCCAGTTGATTCATGGTGCTGTGCAGTGCAGGCATATTTTACTGATGTTCTGCTTGCTGCATCTGTCACTTACTGATGCAGGGCTTCCAAAGACCACAGCAACAGCAGCTGCGCCGTCTGCTTCTCCTGCAGCGCTGTCAGCTTTGGCCTCATGTATTTTGCTGCCCTGCTGCGAGGTGTGTCTGTGGTGAGGACTCTCATGTGTTCCTAGCATTTATCATTGTGCGATGCTCCCCTTTATCCTTGGTAGAGAGATTTTCTTTGCTCTGAAGTTGGCTTTGTCAGAAATTAGGATAACTATTCCTGCTCGCTCTCTCTCTCTCTCTCTCTCTCTCTCTCTCTCTCTCTCTCTCTCTCTTCTTTCTGTGGTACTGGGCATGGGACCTAGGGGCATTCTACCTCCAAGCTATACCCCCAGTCCTATTTTTATTCTTTATTTTTGAAACAGGTCTCACTAAGTTGCAGAGGGCCTCACTAAGTAGCTGAGGTTGTCCACGAACCCCAATCTTCCTGTCTCGGCCTCCCAAGTACAGGAATTATAAGCGTACACCACACCCAGCTTCCTGCTTTCTTTTGACCAGCATCCACATGGGATATCTTTCTCCATCTCTTTACTTTTAATCTACCTGTATATTTATTTTAATGTGGGGTTCTTGTCCAATAGATGGGTCTTGTTTTCTGATTTTTCTCTGACATTTCATTTATTGACATATTTATACTAATCATATCTAAACTGATTATTCATATAATTGGATTAATGTCCACCATGCTTGTAACTGTTTTGTGTTCATGACATTTATACTTTGCTTATTTTTATTTTTATTTATTTATTTATTTATTTATTTATTTATTGGTGGTACTGGGGGTGGAACCCAGAGGCCTTCTACCTCCGGGGTATACTCCCAGACCTATTTTATTTGGAAACAGGGTCTCACTAAGTTGCTGAGAGCCTCACTAAGTAGCTGAGGCTGGCTTCGAACCTGCCTGATCCTCCTGTCTCAACCTCCCAAGCGCGGGGATTACAAGCATGCGCCACCACGCCTGGCTATACTTTGCTTATTTTTAAATCTTCCCCCATTATTTTTGCCTCCTCTGACTTTAATTGAAGATCCATAAGTTCTATCTTTTCTCCTCTCAGCATATCAGTGTGTGTGTGTGTGTGTGTGTGTGTGTATGTGTTACTGGGAACTGAACCCAGGGGCATTCTACCTCTGAGCTACATCCCCAGCCCTATTTTTATTTTTATTTTGAAACAGGGTCTCACTAGGTTGATGAGAGAGTCTCCCTATTTGCTAAGGCTGTCCTCGAACCTGTGCTCCTCCTGTCTCAGACTCCCAGGAACTGGGATTACAAGTGTGCGCCCACCACGCCTGGCTCAGTTACACTTCTTTAAAAACAATGTTGGGCCACAGGATGTAGTTCAGTGGTACAGTGCTTGTTAGATATCCACAAGACCCTGGGTATTGAAATATAGTCCCCAGTATTGAAAAAAACAAATCCTACTGGTTGCCCTAAAGTTTGCAATATACACTTAAAACTACTCTAATTTCATTTTCAAATAACACTGTACTGTTCCTTGGATATTCTTATTCTTATTCTTAATTTTTCCCTCCTATCCCTTATAAGATTTACTTTCTTCATCTGACATATCTCCGTGTTATAATCATCCAATACATTGTTGCTATTACTACTTTGAACAACCAGTTATTTGCTAAATTAGATAGAAATTCTATAATAAGAATAAATATTTTAACCTTTGATTATTCCTTCTCTGATGTTATTCCTTTCTTTTTTGTAAATTTGAAAGTCTGATCTATATGTTTTCTTCTTTCTGAAAAATGTCAACATTACTTGCAAAGCGGGTCTACTGAAAACAAATTCTCTCAGTTTTTGTTTGACTAAGAAGATCCTTTGCTTTTGAAGAATAATTTCACTGAATACAAAATTCTAGCTTCGTGGCCTTCCCCCTCCTTCAGTTTTGTAAACATTTCACTCCATTTTGTTTGCACAATTTCTGACAAGAAGTCTAATATAAATTCTTATCCTAGGGCCAGGCGTGGTGGCGCAGCCTTGTAATCCCAGCATTTGGGAGGCTGAGACAGGAGGATGAGGCCCTCTGCAAATTAGTGAGACCCTGTTTTAAAATAAAGAATTAAAAAAATAGGGCTGGGGGTATAGCTTGGAGGTAGACTGCCCCTGGGTTCCATCCCCGGTACTACAAAAAAAAAAAAAAAAAAAAAAAAAAAAAAATCTTATCCTTATTCTTCCATAAAGATGGTGATCCCCCCCCACCCCTGCCCAGTACTGGGGATGGAGCCCAGGAGCATTCTACCTCCAAGCCATACCCCCAGCCCTATTTTTTATTCTTTTTTTTTTTTTTTTTTTTTTTTTTTTGGTGGTACTGGGGTTCCTGGAAGCCCTTCTACTTCCGGACTACACTCCCAGACCTATTTTTTATACTTTTTTATTTGGAAACAGGGTCTCCTAAGCCAGCGCACACGGCTGGCTTCGAACCTGCGCGATCCTCCTGTCTCTGCCTCCCAAGCACGGGGATTACAAGTGTGTGTCACCACACTCGGCCCCCTCTGACTTTTTACAAGACTTTAGTTTTGGTTTTCTGCTATTTGACTATGATAATGCTTAGTTTATTTAGCATTTATACTGCTTGGTGTTTGCTGAGCTGACGCAGATCTGTGGCTTAGTTTCTGTCTTTAATTTGGAAAATCTTTTTATTTTTGTTCTGTTTTATTGGTATTGGAGATCGAACCCAGAGTCATTCTACCTCAAAGCTACACTCCCAGCCTGATTTATTTCTTATTTAGAAACCAGGTCTCACTAGGTTGCGGAGAGCCTCTCTCTAAATAGGTAAGGGGGAAATCTTTAACTATTATTAGTTTTGACAATTTGTTCTGTTCCTTCCTTTTTTCTTCTCTTTCTGGTGTATGTTCTACTTTTGTAACAGTCTCACAGGTTTTAGATATTTTGTTTAATTTCTTCTTCCCCTACATTTCTCTCTCTCTCTCTCTCTCTCTCTCTCTCTCTCTCTCTCTCTTTCTCTCTCTTTCTCTTTCTCCCTCCCTCCCTCCCTCCCTCCCCCCCCTCTCTTTCTCTCTCTCTCTCTCTCTCCCTCCCTCCCTCCCTCTCTTCTTTTTTCCTCTACACCGGGGGGCCCTCAGATACTATTTTTTATTTTTAGTTTTAATTTTTTTGGTGCTAGAGATTGAACCCAGGGCCTTGGGCATGCTAAGTATGTGTTTTATCAATGAACTATACCCCTACCGCCTACTGCTATATTTCTTAAGCAAGCTGTCATTTTATTTTATTTTTTATTTTTTTATTTATTGTTGTGGTACTGGGGTTCCTGGAAGCCCTTCTACCTCCAGGCTACACTCCCAGACCTATTTTTTATATTTTTATTTGGAAACGGGGTCTCTTAAGCTAGTGCGCTGGCTTCGAACCTGCGTGATCTTCCTGTCTCCGCCTCCCAAGCGCGGGGAGTACAAGCGTGAGCCACCATGCCCTGCACAAGTTGTAATTTTAGATTAGCCACAGATTCCAGAGATAGAAGTAAGTAGCTTCACTCCCAAGCGAGCGCTGGGGTATAGCTTGAAGGTAGAATGCCCCTGGGTTCAATCCCAAATGTCAAAAACAAACAACAAACAAACAAAAAATCACAGAGGAGTTGGCCATTAAGGAACTATTTTACTGTCTGCCCTGTATCTAACTTGTCCATCACTTCCTGGCTCCCATCATGGTCATCAGAGCATGGCTGTGTTGCTGGTGAACTGTGTAGAGAGATGTGCCCTCCCCCAAAGGTCCAATTCTCCTTCCTGGCTCTGCAGCCCTTTTGTGTCACTGTGAGCATGGAGCATCGTGCAGAGTTTGGCTCAGGACACATGCCAGGCTCTCCCAGCAGCTCCACACTGCATTCCTCCCGATCCATCAACAGCCTCAGTGGCCTGACATTCTGCAGCTCAGCAGGCATCCCGCTGGGCAGCAAGGTGAATGCTTCGTTCCGGGTGGGGCTGGAGTAATGGAGGGGACTGCAGGCCGCCTGGATGCCTCTTCTTAAGCCCTGCGCTGCTTCCCTTAAACTGCAGTTGCTTCTCAGCTTACAATGGGGTGTGTGCAGATAAAGCCCTTGGAAACTGAAAATATCACAAGTTGAAAATTCACTTTATGCACCTAACCTTCGGAGCATCCTAGCTTAGCAAGGTAGCACACTAGACAATCTCTGGTTTCCCCAGGGTCGCGGGGCTGGCTGGGAGCTGCGGCTTGATGCTGCTGCCTCGTATCA
The DNA here is from genome assembly GCF_963383645.1 of Muscardinus avellanarius. Taxonomy (NCBI): domain Eukaryota; kingdom Metazoa; phylum Chordata; class Mammalia; order Rodentia; family Gliridae; genus Muscardinus; species Muscardinus avellanarius. The sequence continues at coordinate 68,954,581 of NC_137801.1, forward strand.
GGAGAGAATATTGCAAGACATGTTGCTAGCCCAGGAAGAGATCAAATTAAAACCTTGGTTTCTACAGAATGTCCCTGCTTTCACACAGTAACAAGATAAGAAATTAAAAATCACATTAAATCATTGTTTGATCAGGCTGTGGGTCTGTTCTGGAGACTCAGAGCCTCTGGCTCAGCAATTCTACAGCAACGGCAGTTCCCTTCTCAAAACCCTCTTGGGCTGGCTTTGAGCTGCCATTTTCAGAATCTACCGAATGTTGACATTTGGTCTTAATGATGATTTGCAAATCTGGTAAAATCCGGTGACTTTGTGTTGGGGAAGCTATGCCCTAATCAGTGCAAGGAAAGAGCCAGTTTTCTATCTCCTGCCCAATCATGGAGTTGCTTTACAATATGTAAAGGTTGGCCCTACCAGCTTCAAGGAGACTCGGTGGTCAGTCAAGCAGAGGGGCCAACATCCTTGAGTCTCCAACTGGAAGTGCTATTACAACCTGCGAGGAATTCAACTGTGTGTGTGTGTGTGTGTGTGTGTGTGTGTGTGTGTGTGTGTGCACGCATGTGTGTTACTGGGGATCAAAGCCAGGCCCTTGCACACGTTAAGCACATGCTTTACCGCTTTACCACTGAGGCATCCCCAGCCTGATATCCAAGGAAATTCAAAGCCTTTTGGGATTTGCACCAAATTTCCAAAATGTCTTTACCTTGATTCAAACATCTCCCGTAGTACTTTGGGTCCAGCTTTCCTATTCCTGCTCTCTCTTCTTCTACCTTCATGACTGTAAAGCAAAAGATGAACACGGCTTCAAAAATGTATGCAACAAAAAAGGGCCTGACTTCAAGGATAAATAGCTAAATCCATATTCATACTGGAAAACCTCAATACACAAGAAAAAATTTAAGCAAAAGAAAAATCTTAAATATATGCAAATAATACTTTTTTCTTTCTCTACACACACACATATATACTCTATATACATATACATATGCATGCATTCCCAACAAACACAGATATACTGTTTTTCAAGTACAAGTGGAACATTTATGAAAACAGTATACAAGTGAGAGCCCCCACCAGTTGCCGACTGTAAGTTCTTCATCCTCAGGTCTAGCCTATCTACGTGGACTTGACAGCACCACCCCAAAATATGAACGGGTAGATGGGACTCAACAGAATGATGGAGCCCAAAGCTAGCCGGGTGGGGAAGTCCAAGGAGACAGGGGCAGCCAGGCAGGGAAAGAAGCTATTTTTAAAACTACATAATTAGCCAGGCATGGTGATGGCGCATGCTTGTAATCCCCGTGCTTGGGAGGCGGAGACAGGATTGTGCAGGTTCAAAGCCAGCCTTGCTGGCTTAAGAGACCCTGTTTCCAAATAAAAATATATTTTAAAAAAATAGGTCTGGGAGTGTAGCCCAGAAGGGCTTCCAGGAACCCCAGTACCACCTAAATAAATAAATAAATAAACTACATAATTAACATTTCTAGGGAGACAAGAAAAGACATTGTATCCATGACAAAAAGGAAAGTAGAATATTATAAATTGGAAACCTTCAAAGAATAGAAAAGAAGTCTTGGCAAATGGAAATGTTAGAGCCAGGCAGAGTGGCGCAGGACTGTGATCCCAGCACTTGAGAGGCTGAGACAGGAGGATCACAGGTTTGAAGCCAGACTCTGTCATTTATTAAGACCCTGTTTCAAAGTTTTTTAAAAAAGGGTTAGGGATATGGCTCAGAGGCAGAATTCCCCTGGGTTCAGTCCTTAGTACCAAAAGAAAAAAGAAAAAATGTTAGAAGAAAAAAATTTAGTAGAAAAGTTGTAACGTAAAATGGAGGAATTTGTCAGGTAACAGAATACAACTATAAAGAGATAAAAATAGTAAGCCAGGGTTGGTGAAGCACACCTGTAATCCTCATACTTGGGAGGCTGAGACAAGAGGATTGAAAGTTTAAGGCCAGCCTCAGCAACTTAGTAAGACCCTGTTTCAAAATAGAAAAATAAAAGGGCAGGGGATTTCACTTGGAGGTAAAATGCCCCTGGATTCAATTCCCAATACTCAACTCCCCCTGCCCCCCAAAAATAAAAAAATGTAAAACAAGTCAAGGAAGTCAGAGAATCAATCCAGGAGGCCCAGACATTAAAGAAAAAAAATTCTCAAAGACAGATCAGAAGAAACAGTGGAAAGGAAATTATTAAGGGAATAACATGAGAACATTTCCTAGAACTGAAGGATTTGCATTTCTTTATTGAATGGAACTGTTGACAGCCCAGAAAAATGAATTTAAAAAATCCACTCCAAGTCACATCATCATAAAGTGTTAGAACATCATGGACAAAGAGATCTTAAAAGCTGTCAGAGAAAGAAAGCGAGTCACCTACTAAGAATAAGACACAACAGCATTGGGCAGCTGAGACAGGAGGATCACGGTTCAAGGACAGCCTCAGCGACTTAGTGAGGCCCTTTGCAACTCAGTGAGACCCTGTTTCAAATTAAAGAATAAAAAATAAGGCTGGAGGTATAGCTCAGAGATAGAATGGCCCTGAGTTCCATCCCAGTACTGCAAAAAAAAAAAAAAGACACAAGAATTAGCATAATCTCAATAATTACAGCATAAGCTATGTGACATGGGATTCATGCCTGGAAAAGTGAGAAAAAAGTGTTTCCAACCTAGAATTCCAGTCCCAACTTAGCTCTCAATCCAATGTGAAAGGAGAATAAGGGCACTTTCTGACCATAAAGTGTCTCAAAAATGGAAGTGATTGAAGGAAGAACTTGGGTTAAGTGAAGAAACACCAAGAAAAGAACGTAGGTCTGGGAGATGAGGCTCATCACAGAACACTGGCAACGAGAGTGGCTTAGGAGAGCCCTGCAGCAGCCCAGAGAGTGATGTGAGCATCTCAGAGCAGCCTCTGGACATGAGTTTTTTTTTTCTAGAAAAAAAAACCTGGATCTGAACATTTATCTTCATATGTTTGACTGATGGATTTGAGAGAACATATATATTTTTTAAAAATCTGTCAGGAATAAAGAAAAGTAAACATGGCACCCTATACTCAACTGAGATCAATATATACTCCTAATAAACAAAAAGTAGTTTACCAAAAATTGTTTCCTTAGCAGGGTTGCTGTTCACCAATACGACTTGTGTGACCACTATTCTGGGAGAGTGTCTATTCTTTGTGGTCAGCTATCCACTCTGACCGGTCAGTGTCAATGCCATGTTGGTTGTTAAATATTTTGAATATTGACACTGGATATAAATATTTTAGAGGATGAAGAGTGTTACAGTTAGATATAGAATTTCCCCTAAAGAGCTTTATGTATTAATGTTCAGAGGTGAAGTAACTGAGTTATGAGGCTTGTAATTTTATCAGTAGGTAAGTCCATTGTAATGGATTCACTGGCTGGTAACCTAAGCAGGTGGGGTGTGGCTGGGGAAGGCGCATCCCTGCCGGTGTGGCCTCAGGGTCTGTGCTTGTGTCTCTGAATCCTCTTGCTGGCACTCTTTCTTGCTTCTGACCTCCATGATATGAGAGTAGAGCCTTGCTCTCTCCCCTCCTCTGATCCCCACCACTAAGCCCTGAGACCTGTACACCTTAGCCTCACAAGGACTGAACCTGGAATCTCCAAGAAACTGTGAGTAAATACATCTTCCTTCCTCTCAGTTGTGTGGTCAGGTCTTTTGGATTATAGCAGCAAGAATGTTGATAGAGACAGGAAGATAGGGAGCGGCATAAGATGTATGTGAGGATGCTGCCAGCTCTCTGCCTAATGCCTACCCCACTTTCTGCTCTGATTTAATTCAGGGCAGTACTGTGACTAGCTAAAAATAATAATTTCCCCCAGATGCCCTTCACCTATTTTTAGCTAAAGAAATAGGAAAAAGAACCTGGGGAGAGAGTCCCTTCCTGGATAAAGCCACTGCAGAAGAAAGTCCCTTTACTTTCTCTTTGTCTTCCTTCCCAGATAGGGTATATAGGTTTAGCAAATAAAAAGATAGTTTGTCCAGTTAAATGTGACTTTCAGATAAATGACAAGGAATTTTTAGTAGAAGTTATGGCCCATGTAGTTTCTAGGACATTGCTAGCTGAAATTCAAATTTAACTAGGCAAACTGTACTTCATCTGGAAGTCCTATTCCTGGAGCCCAAATGTGATGCCTAGAAGTAGAACAGCCATATTGTCATCGTGGGGACAAAGGCCACATGCTAACTATGGATAGAAGGGGAGGAAGGAGCCTAGGTCCTTAACGTCTTCGTGCTAACAGTGCTAAGCATCTTGTTATGAGGAACAACAAAGCCACTAACTTGTTGAAACTATTATCACTAACTTCTGTTATTCTACCACTCCCGGATCATACATATAACAAAAGCAAAAGGAAAAAAGGACATTGGGAGAAAGGACATTGTGTGGTCATCTAGAAGAGTCTGCTTCGCTGTCCAACATCCATTTGCTCCTCTGCTGACCTGTTTATAGATTCAGATAGAGACACAGGCCCTGGATCCTTAGTAGTGTTCCTGGGGATGGAAGCCAGGAGCATTCCACCTCTGGGTTACACCTCCAGCCCTATTTTATTTTGAAACTGGTTCTCACTAAGTTGTGAAGGGTCTCACTAAGTTGCTGAGGCTGGCCATGAACCTGTGATCCTCCTGTCTGAGCTTCCAAGTACTGGGATTACAAGAGTGCGCCACCACACCTGGCTTCCCAGGATATTTCTCCTTGATCCACCCCAAAACATTGCTTACTCTGGCATTGCTAAACTAATACGCTTGGGCTACTAATGTGCCTGTCACATGGGAGGTAAGCATTCAAGAAAGAAAGAAAAATAGAGTGCTGATCACGCGGTGACTCCCTGAGTCAGTTAATTCTGAGCTGGCCTACTAAGTTATGTCAAGCTGCTATGTTTAATTTTTCTTCTATTTAATTTGGGTTTCTGATATTTGCAATCAAGAGTTCCTAAAACAAACGAAATAGAATTTTCCTGCATGATTTTAAAATGTGTCTTTTTTCTTTTCTTTTCTTTTCTTTTTTTTTTTTGGTGGTACTGGGGTTCCTGGAAGCCCTTCTACCTCCGGGCTACACTCCCAGACCTATTTTTACATTTTTATTTGGAAACAGGGTCTCCTAAGCCAGCACGCGCGGCTGGCTTCGAACCTGCGCAATCCTCCTGTCTCTGCCTCCCAAGTGCGGGGATTACAAGCGTGCGCCACCACGCCCGGCTAAAAATGTGTCTTTTTTTTTTTTTTTTTTTTTTTTTTGCGGGTTTGGGGATAGAACCCAGGGGCATTTGACCTCCGAGCTACACCCCCTGCCCTATTTTTTATTCTTTATTTTGAAACCGGGTCTCACTGAGTTGCAGAGGGCCTCACTAAGTAGCTGAGGCTGTTCGCGAACCGCGATCCTCCAGGTCTCAGCCTCTCAAATGCTGGGATTACAAGCGTGCGCCACCACGCCCGGCTAAAAATGTGTCTTTTTTCTATTTGAAGTACTATTGGTTCTCAGATTGGAAAACAAACCAGAGCAAATACAAAAGGATGATAAAGATACAAACGGGGATGAGACCTCCACAGAACTGTGAAGGTGTGGAAATACCATGCAGGTAATATTCAGGTAGACACATGCCTCCCAGTCCTGCTCTAGCTGAGGCCATCGCCCCCTCACCTGCTGTCTAGTGCCCACCTTCCCATAGCTTGAGAAGAACTAGGAGAAGAACCCAGGCTGCCCCAAAACATCTTCAAAGGACACTGGCCATGTGGAAACTGTTAGCTGTATAGAAATTGTTTGGTTCAGCTGCCTCTCTGATTGGCAGCTGCACTGCCCGCCGTAAGAATCCCGACCTAACTTAAGCAGAATTCTGTCCCCAGAAATGTATATATCTATTGAATGTTGGATAGTTTGCTTTCATAATCAATCTCTCTCTCTCTCTCTCTCTCTCTCTCTCTCTCTGTACTGGGAATTGAACCCAGGAATGTTCTGCCTCTGAGCTCTACCCCCAGCCCTATTTTATTTTTTGAAACAGGATCTAAGTTACTGAGGGCCTCACTAAATTGAGGAGGCTGGCCTTGAACCTGTGATTCATCCCACATACCGGGATTATAGGTGTGCACTACCATGCCCAGCTTCATAATCTAATTTAATTTTCAATATAATTCCTTGAAACATAATTTTCACCCCCACTTGCAGATGAATAAGTGGAGAAAAAGAGAATTTATGAATTTACCTACGTTGTAGAGCCAGTCATGATAAAGCAAATATCAAATCGGATTCTTTCTTTTCTTTTTCTTCTTTGCTGTACTAGGGATGGAACCCAGGGGGGTATACTACCTCTGAGCTACACCACCAGCCCCCGCCCTTTTTTTTCTCTTTCAGTACTAGGGATTGAACCCAGAAGGATTCTACCATTGAGCTACACCTCCAGCCCTATTTTTATATTCCTTATCTTGAAACAGGGTCTCAGTAAGTTGCAGAGAGCCTCACTAAGTAGCTGAGGCTGGCCACAAACCATGATCCTCCTGTCTCAGCCTCCCAAATGCTGGGATTACAAGCATGTGCCACCATGCCTCAATTGCCAGCCCTATTTTTAATTCTTTATTTTGAAACAGGGTCTCACTAAGTTGCGGAGGGCCTCACTAAGTAGCTGAAAGCTGGCTGCAAACCAGCGATCCTCCTGTCTCAGCCTCCAAAGTACTGGGATTACAAGTGTGTGCCACTACACCTGGCTCAGCTATAGTTTCAGACAGCCTTCCGTTTCTGGGTTCCAGGATCCTCCTGAGATCTGGCTGAATTCCTGCACACAAGACCCTCCTGTGGCCTTATATTACAACCCACTTTTCTCTTCTTATAGCTTCAGTCCACCTGAGTTATTTGCATCCAAGGAGTACTAACCAGTATGACCATCCACTACAACATGTTGTCAAGGGAACCATGGTGACGGCCCCAGCATGGAGCAAAGGGAAGAGCTTGCAGGGGCAGCTTCTCCTACCACAGTCCCTCCATCCATCTTACATCCTACATCACCCTGGCCTTGAGTAGGGCTCCCCAGCAAGGGACCAGACTGAATCCCCTTCTGCCCTGAGTCATTCAAAGGCCCCTTTTCATTCTGTTGCTCCTCCTACTAGCCTGGAATCACATCTGGACTCCCTGAGAATCTAAGATCCTACTGACAAAATCAACACCCTAAGCCTGAAAGGCTAGAGTGCCACCCTACTCAAGCAACCTTTGTGTGCAGCGCAGGTAAGGAGGTGGAGATACAGCCAGCCTTAAAGATGCACTGCACATTTTAGCCATCAGAATGCTGGGAATGGAATCACCTGCCAGCTAAGCATCCACTCCCGCCCCGTCCACAAGGGCACATCAATTCAACCCAACAAATCCTTATTGAGCATCAGCTTTGCTCCAGATCTCTGCACTAGATGCTGAAAACAAACAGAACGAAACACCTTATTATTAGGGAAGAAAAGCAAAATATGGTAATATATCCTCAAGACTAGGCATCCATGTCTCTGGAAGAAAACTAACTAGAAAAAAACGTTTGTGTCATATTCATTAATCATCCCTTTGGGAACTTTTCCTTCCACCCTATCAATGAAACCACTTGACCTCTATAGCCAAGAACTGTTGGCTATGTGGTCAACATGATGTCTGGTGAGCTGCCCTGCCTGCTCAGTTTTCAGAAAAGGGCTCCCCCAAGAGTTTACCTGAGATTATTTTGAGAACTAAATGGACCAAAAATAGCACAGGATCATACTGGGCTTTAGGAAGCAGAGCTAGAAACCAGGAAATGCCACCTTCCAACTGGTGGCTTGTCCATTGCCTCAGGGTCTGCAGAGCAAACACCCAAGCACACTCCAGGAGAGAAAGCACAGAACAAGCAAACAAAATATCCATAAGCAAACTATCAATAACATCACTTACCTCATTCAAAACCTAAAAAACAAGCCAGGCATGGTGGTACACACCTATAATCCCAATATATTGGGAGGCTGAGACAGAAGGATCACAGATTTGAGGCCAGCTTTATCAATTTAGCAGGATCCTGTTTCAAAATATAAAGGGCCAGGAGTGTAACTCTGAGGCAGAATACCCTTGATGTCAATCCCCAGTACCAAAAATAAAAAATAGAAATAAAGAAATAAGGGAAGAAGGAAGGAAGGACACCTAAAACCAAAACCGTGTACTGAAATGAGGTGAGCCGTTATTCTGTGTCTACCCTGAGCTGTTGTACTAACAGGTCTAATCCCATAGTTCCCTGGGGAAGAGGCAGGTTTCAGGCTTTTCACATACTTCATAAATATTTCAGCCAGTCTCGCAAATTTGGCAAAGACAACAGAAATTTACATGCCTGGAAGAGAAAGATTCTCAGTTCCATCAGATAAAAACAAGATGGGATGTCAGGCCACCAAAGTCTCCTGTTCATTTGGCGTGAGGATTGTGCCCAAAGCCAGTGAACCCAAGGCACCAGGCCGACAAATACAGCATAAGTTTTAAAAGAAAGGCAAGTAGCCAATGTTTGTTTGGAGAATTTATCCAGCTTTCCTGATAGTCTCCTGCTCGGGGGTATGCAAAGCGCGCTCTTGAACACTCTGTTCACACTAGGCAGTGCATTTCCCCCACTGCATAGCTTTGTCTACTGTCTCTGAAGCTTCAAGCTGCAAACTTACCTTCCTTTTCTTAGCGCTGGACACCAGGATCCAGACCCCAGGAAGGCCAGAGCCACTCAGTCTGTCCTGTTGGGTGGAAGGAAGGGCTCTCTGTGGTTTCCAGGCTGAACAGTATTTGGGGCATTGGAGATTGACTTCTGGGGCTTGGTGGCAGCCAGCCATGTGACCAGGATGGGGGAAGGGACACTCCTGCAGGGTCAGGGACAGATGCCTGGTTGGCTGAAGGACTAGGTAGAGCAGAGTCTGATTAGGGCTGGCTGCAGTCATAGGCACCAAATCTCTTCTTGGAACTGAACTTGGTAGTCTGTCTATGGCAGTGGTATAGGCCAGCCTAGCTTGTCAATGAGAGTTTATCTCTTACTGTAGTTTTTATCTCAGATCTTTTTGGGATTTCATCTTGAAGAAATGTTAGAACTGGAAAGGGGAAAAAAAACTTGGATGCGATCTAGCCCTACCCTAAAGTTTCCCACCTGTACTAGGGGAAACTGAGGCCCAGACAGAGGCAGCCAAATTCCCAGGAGCCTCCAGAGGCCCGGGCTTATTGTAATCTACTGGAGTGACCCCAATTTAATCAAAACTAAAGCTCACATGAAGGTCTTCAACTTTTAGTGGTTAGAGCTTCAAGGTCAGCTAAGATGCAGATGGCAGATCCCATCACATTGCAGGTACCGAAAAGTGCAGCTGTTAGGCTTAGAAATGGGGCAGCCAGGACTCTGGTCAATGAATTTGTACACTCGTATGTATTTATGTTTAGATATTCCTATTTTGAGCATTTATTGTGTGCGTATGGGACTGGGGATAGAGCCCAGTCTCTTCTACCTCTGGGCTACACTCCCAGACCTATTTTATACTTTATTTGGAAACAGGGTCTCACTAAGTTGCTGAGAAGCAGCTGAGGCTGGCTTCGAACCCATGCGATCCCCCTGTCTCAGCCTCCCAAGCGCGGGGATCACAAGCGTGCGCCACCACGCCTGGCTACTATTTCAATCTTCATAAAATGCTCCAAGATGATTTTTGTGGAGGGACCAAGCGACACCAAAAACTGAAGATACTTTTGATCTCAAAGACCTTGGAGGCTTCTCTGGACTCGAGCCATGGTCACAGCCTTGCGGTTCACTGCTGGCTCAGCACCTGTAGAGGGTGGCTTCTGGCTGCTTCCTGACAAGAGAGGAGGTGAGAATAGCCAGGGAGGAAATGACAGAGGGAAGATGCTGCCTGCTAAGCGGCGGGATGGTGGAGGTAGAGGGAGGCGGTGGAAGCGGATGGCGGTGGGAGTTGTAGACAGAGGCGGAGGTATACAGTGAGGAGGTAGAGGCAGTGCTGGTGATGGAGGAAGGAGTTAGAAGTCCTGAGCCAGATGTGGGGGTGCACGCCTGTAATCGCAGTACTCGGGAGGCTGAGACAGCAGGATTGCAGGTTCGAGGCCAGCCTCCGCAACTTAGCGAGGCCCTCAGCCACTTCACTGAATCTCTGTTCCAAAATAAAAAGTAAAATAGCCGGGCGTGGTGGCACATGCTTGAAATCCCCACGCTTGGGAGGCGGAGACAGGAGGATCACGCAGGCTCAAAGCCAGCCTTGCTCGCTTAAGAGACCCTGTTTCCAAATAAAAAAATATAAAATAGGTCTGGGAGTGTATCCCGGAGGTAGAAGGGCTTCCAGGAACCCCAGTACCACACACACACACAAAAAGTAAAATAGGGCTGGGGGTGTAACTCAGAGGTGAAACACCTGGATTCAATCCCCAGCACCACACACACACACACACACACACACACACACACACACACACACACACACTGGTCAAAATAGTAATATCTAAACCTAAATACATATGATTGTACAAACTCACTGACCACAGTGCTGGCCGCCCAGTTTCAAAGCCTGACAGCTGCACTTTTAGGTTCCTGCAATGTGATAGTGCTTCTCATAACACACACACACACACACACACACACACACACACACACACACACACACGCACGCGCTCTCTCTCTCTCTCTCTCTCTCTCTCTCTCTCTCTCTCTCTCTCCTCCTAAATGATGGGAGACTTTTGTTACTATTGTGCTGATTAGCATAGATAAACCCGACCTGCTGTCATTATACATGAGAACTGCAATTAGGAATCTGGCAAATCTTATCCTGTCCCCTAGAACTGTGTGATCTTTGTGGAACCAAGCTCTCTCTCTCTCTCTCTCTCTCTCTCTCTCTCTCTCTCTCTCTCTCAGTGTTCCTACAACAGACTTTGCATGTATTAATTAGTGGCTATTAGAAGGGAAACCTAGAGCCAGGTGTGGTGGCACACACTTGTAATCCCAGCATTTGGGAGGTTGAGACAGGGGGATGGCGGTTCACAGCCAGCCTCGGCTACTTAGTGAGGTCCTCTGCAACCTAGTGAGACCCTGTTTCCAAATAAAGAATAAAAAATAACATAGGGCTGGGGGTATAGACTGGAGGTAGAAAAGCCCCTGGGGTCCACCCCCAGTACGACACACAAAAAAGGGCTGGGAGTGTGGCTCAGAGGTAGAAGCCCCTAGAGTCAATCTCCAGTACCTTAAAAAAAGAAGCATTTTTAGTATCAGTGAATTAAAGAGACTACATGGAGAGATCGGCCTCCATGATTTCCAGATTTCCTTCCATCTCCACTATCCTACGATCCTATAAGTCTAAGCGGGTTTGTCTCTGGGCCAGAACAAACATATATTGGTGGAACTGGGTCAGATGTGGGAGGCTCAGTGAACAATTCCCTAATCTCCTTCTTTTCCTGTTTTCAACCCAGTGAAGACCTCTCGTCTCCAAGCATCTCCTTTCTCTTCTCGCCCATGCCAGTCCCTCTTGGCTTCCTCCACTTCCCCTTCTAGCTCGGACCTCCTGATGCGCCCCTTCATCTCTTCCCTCATCCATACGCAGAATCTCTTATTCTTGCCCTGCTGACCTCTCGGTCTAAATCAGCTCCTCCACTAACTTTCTCCTCGTGCACTAAGCTCTCGTTCATTTCTGGAGAAAGCCAGTCTTCAGTGTGAGTGGACACAGCCACAACACAGTCGGTACACTGAGCTACAGAGGGTGTGTGCGTGTGTGTGTGTGTGTGTGTGTGTGTGTGTGCGCGTGCACGCGTGCATGTGTGTGTGCTTGTGTGTGTGTGTTGGAGAGAAGGAGAGGGAGAAGTCTAGTCCCAGGATGTCTGTGGCCAGCTCCATTCCTTCCCTTCCTTGTGGTTTAGTTTTGTGAACCAAAAGAATGCTGAGGGAAGCCCTGGCCACTCCCCTCTCCTTCCCCCCGTCCTCTGGCCATGTTACTGCCAAGGAGGCTGCTTGACCAGCTGGTTCTGGCAGGGCAGTAAACGCTCAGGGTGATTTTATTTTATTTTATTTTATTTTATTTTATTTATTTTATTTTATTTTGTGGTACTGGGGTTCCTGGAAGCCCTTCTACCTCCGGGCTACACTCCCAGACCTATTTTTTACATTTTTTTATTTGGAAACAGGGTCTCCTAAGCCAGCACGTGCAGCTGGCTTCGAACCTGCGTGATCCTCCTGTCTCTGCCTCCCAAGCGCGGGGATTACAAGCGTGCGCCGCCACGCCCGGCTCAGGGTGATTTTAACCCTCCCTCACCACCAGACTGGTAACAACTGAGACTCCTGCACTGGCTTGGAGATAAGAAAAAGATTGCCCCAGTGGTCCCCAGCCACAGGTGTTTTCTTCTCCTGGAGATACTGGGCAATGTCTGAAGATATTTGGGGTCGCAGTGGGGATAGGGTCCCTATTGGAGGAAGGGGACAGATAGGCCAAGTATGCTGCTAACAGCCTACAATGCACAGGTAGATCTTCAAACAGAGAATTATTGGAGCCCAACTGTCAACAGTGCCATGGTCAAGAAATCCTGGATTAGACCATTCAGGCTCCTCCAGCCCTAGCTCTAACCCAGGCAAAGGAATAGAACATGGGCCCCCTCCCCCGTGCCCATTAGGATGCTACCAAGAGGGGAAGCCAAAGATTTAGTAATCTGTACCATCTGTCCTCTGCCTCGGTTTCCTTTGCAGACCATGCACACAGGGACAGGCTCCCTTCCATCTCCTGGCTGCATGCCACCTGAATCCCACCCAGGTTCAACAGCCGGCCGGGCTTGGGCAGGTTTGATCAGGACCCTGGGATGGGGGGCGAAGTTCCTTGAAGACAGAAGACACGTTCTACCCTGGAGAGGCCTGCAGTATGCAGCCCTTGTTAGTGGGACGGACCGAGGAGTCATTTCAGGGGCCCTGGCAGACTTTTCTAGAAGCTTTACCTATGTGAAAGGGGTCCCACTCGCCCCAAGTTGGACAAGACTTGCTCAAGTGTGTACGATCATTTTTGAGCTTCCAGATTACTGGTGCCAGCTTTGGCAGGTGGTACAGTGACTGGCCGCCCTAGATTCTTGCCGGCTTTCGCTGCTTTTGAACCGTATCCAGACACCGTGATGGTGTCAGAATGCCACGGGAAGGCAGAACAAGATGGGATATGGGAGACAGAAGCTAAGAAAGCTCACGAGGCCGCGCCAGGTTAGGCTGCGGACGGGTGTCCTCCCGCCTCATCTCTGTCTACGCCCTCACTGCTGCTGCGGCCCGTGGCTGTGGCTCACTCTGCACCAGCCACGGTTCTGCGGCTCCTTGAACACCCCAGCTCCTTCTCCAGCCCCCAGCATGGCCTGCGCCCTTATTATATTCAACTTTCTGGTCAAATGCCATCTATTCAAAAGCACCTTCCCTGACCAGTCCACCTAAATCGTTCCTCTCTGTCCTTAACTCTGGGTTCTGTGTATATATAACACTTCTATCCCAAACCACATCCTATGCTTATTTGTTTGTCTATTGGCTGCTCCTCTGATTGAGCAAGGCCTCTGTTGAGTTCACTGATGTAGCTTTGATACCAAAATAGAAACAGAGACTGGCTCATAAGTGGTTGGGTTCAAATGCCAGCTCTACAACCTGTGGGGATCTTGAGCAAGTTACTTTTGTCTGTTTGTTTGGTTTTACTTTAATTTTATTAACTGAAAAAAAATGGGAGCGATAATCATATCCACCTTTATCTGATTGAATCAATGTATGTGAAACTCCAGATGGGTGTCTGACCCACAGGGAATCATGAGTATTGACTAAACATTATTATAATCATTATGCTCTCAGGAAGCTGACATGTGAACTCTGAGGAGGTGCGGAGGGGGATAAATAGTATTTTAGCAGCTTGCAGAAGTAGAGCGGTCTCTGTTGCCTCTCTGGGAACCCACAGCCCCTGCAAGCCCTGACCTGAGTCCTGGTCTCACCTCACCCCTGCTCTCTGCTGCCCCCTGGAGGTCTACAACAGCGGCCAACTGAGCGCCCGTAGTGGTAGGGACTTCACAGGTTATGACTTCCACAGAGAAATCGGAGGCTTTGCTGGATGACAGCCCCTCTTTGTAAGCAAGCCAGAACCTTGGGGTGACAAGGTTGGTCCATGGCAAAGCCGCCACTGGGGTCATGGTTTGGCAAACGTGATTGGAACTCAGTAAGGCCATAGAGGAAGGGGGAGTGCCTGGGAACTCCTCCTGGACACAAACTCAGAGAAAGCCGCCTCTCTGGAGGCATCTGGGGGCAGGTGCATAAATGAGAAACTGGGGGAACCAATATTGCCTGATTAAAAGATATTGTGGGGATGCTGGGCATGGGGGCACACGCCTGTAATCCCAGTACTTGGGAGGTTGAGACAGGAGGATCACAGGTTGTAAGACAGCCTCAGCAATATAGCAAGACTCTCAGCAACCCAGAAAGACCTTCTTTTTAAACAAAAACATAAAAAGGGCTGGGGTGTAGCTAAGAGGTAGACTGCCCCTGGGTTCCATCCCTAGTAACACACACACACACACACACACACACACACACACACACACACACACTATCATGGGGGAAAATATTTCATTTTCAACAGTTACAGAACCACAAAAACACCTAGAAATAAACTTGCCTAGAAATGGGTGTCTTATATGGGGCTCTATGAAAAACTTTTTAAGAAGTGTGGAAGGGCCGGGCATGGTGGCGCACGTTTGTAATCCCCGTGCTTGAGAGGCGGAGACAGGAGGATCCCACAGGTTTGAAGCCAGCTGCGCTGGCTTAAGAGACCCTGTTTCCAAAAATAAAATAAAAAAGTATAAAATAGGTCTGGGAGTGTAGCCCAGAGGTAGAAGGGCTTCCAGGAACCCCAGTACCACCAAGAAAGAAAGAAAGAAAGAAAGAAAGAAAGAAAGAAAGAAAGAAAGAAAGAAAGAGAAAGAAAGAAAGAAAGAAAGAAAGAAAGAAAGTGTGGAAGGAGGTGCCATATTCTTAGATAGGGAAGCTGAGTAGGGCAAATGTGTTAAATATTCAGAAATTTATACACATTTTAAATATAATCCCAATGGCGCTAGAGGAGGATAACCAAAACAAACAAACAAAAAAGGCTAAAACATCATCTTAGAACTTACTGAGCATTTACCATACGCCAGCCTTGGCTGAGAGCTCTGTGTACTCTACCTCAGTTAATGCTCACAGAACCCTCTGAGGGCACCATTCCTAGTCATGAAGGGCAGGTTTCAGCAGTGGTTACGAGCAGCAGGTTGCCCAGCGTGTGGCGCACACTCGACTGGTGGGAACTATTATTCTTCCCATTTGTAGATGAGGGAGCTAAACCTTAGGATAAGTTCACATAGCTGATAAACGGCTGAACTGGCCTGAAGGAAGGCGGTAGGGAGATCTAAGAAATCACAAAGTTAATGCAGGAAGCACATCTTAGAACACAGCACTTGTTTACGCCTTGTGGAATCGTGTTCTGAAATATTATCCAATGCTTCCCCAAGCCTGGTATTTCCTTTACCTCCTCCTTTCTCCCATTCAAATAGTCAAGGTCATTCTGAGCTCAGTGCCTCGGGAAGGAGTGTGGAAATGCTAAGAGGTAAAGGAGCCTCTTCCCTTAAATGAATAGGAAAGACCTAAGTCTAAAGTACTGAGAAATTGTCATAAAAAAGATGAAGGCCATCCCACTCCCTCGCTCAAGAGGGTCCCCAGGGCAAAGACGAGAGTGGGAGAGGGCTCACTGGGTGTGGTGGCACACACTTGCAATCTCAGTACTTGGGAGGCTGAGACAGGAAGAATGTAGGTTTGAGGACATTCTCAGTAATTTAATGAGGCAGTCAGCAACCTAGTGATAGCCTGTTTACAAATAAGAAATAAAATCGGTCTGGGGGATAGCTCAGAGGTAGAATTCCTCTAGGTTCAATTTCCAATACCCCCCCCCCACACACACACAGAGTTGGAGGGGGCTGAGACGTCAGGGCTGGTCCTGGGGACCGGGCTCTTGGTCCCTGGGCTGACCTCAGAGGCAGCATCCTTTGTGGATCTGTGGGTCTGAGAGGAAAGAGAGGGTATGTCTTACTTCCAGGGAGAAGGAGAATGGCTGCTGGGTGTATCTGGGCCAAGAGGGCCCCAGGAAGCTCATGAAACAGCATGAAGAGGTGGAAAGAAATGTTGATCCCATCATGACCTGCAAGGCACCAAGGACCACGAACCAAAATGGGATAAGGACAAAGGGCACTAAGAAGAGGGGCCTTTGTAGGTCCCAAGGGTCTAAAACCCTAAAGTCTACCCTGACCCAGCCCCAAGATGGAAACTGCAAAGGAAACTCAGAACCAGCCAGGATTTTTAAATGGGGGCTCACAATACAGGTGAAGGAGAGTTTTAGAAATAAACTGCATACTTGAGTTTAAGGTCTGAAACTGGTATTCTAAAGAATAGATTTTAATTTATTTATTATTATTTTTCTCAAAAAAAATAAAACGGTAGTGTTGAAACCAGCTATGCTGGCACACACCTGTAATCCCAGTGCTTGGGAGGCTGAGACAGGGGGGTCGCAGTTTCAAGACCAGCTTTGGAAATTTAGTGAAACTCCCCTGCAACCTAGTGAGACCCTATATCAAAATAAAAAATAAAAAGCGGGTGTGGTGGCGCACGCTTGTAATCCCAGCATTCGGGAGGCTGAAACAAGAGGATCGCTCTTTGTGGACAGCCTCAGCTACCTAGTGAGGTCCTTTGCAACTCAGTGAGACCCTGTTTCAAAATAAAGAATAAAAAATAGGGCTGGGGATATAGCTTGGAGGTAGAATGCCCCTGGGTTCCATCTCCAGTGCTACAAAAAAAAATTAAAAAATTTAAATTTAATTTAAAAAAGGTCTAGGGGTGCAGCCTGGAGGTAGAATGCCCCTGGGCTCAATCCCTGATACTACAAAAAAGGACAACTTGCATGTGATTTGTCTTGGACAGTCAGCATCGACTCCTGTTATCTGGATCTCCCTTCCTTCCTTCCTTCCTTCCTTCCTTCCTTCCTTCCTTCCTTCCCTGTGTGCAATTCTGGGGATTAAACCACCCAGGAGTATCCTACCTCTGAACTACACCCCAGCCCTATTTTATTTGGAAACAGGGTCTCTCTAAGTTACTCAGCACCTCGTTAAGTTGCTGAGGCTGACCTCAAACCTGCAATCCTCTTGTCTCAGCCTCCTAAGTAGTAGGATTATAGGCGGGCACAACCAGGCCCAGCCCATCTGGGTTTCATTCTCAAGAAGGTTCTAGTTTGGGCAATAAATTATGTGGATGATATTTACAATTTTAAAGACGAGAGTGGTCCTGAGGGTGCGCCAGCTCTGATGTAGCCCCACACAACTGAAGGCTTTCCACCCAGGTGTGGCTGGAGGCCAGCGGGGCCAGGAAGCTGAGCCTCTGCAAGGACCAGGAACCTCGGCTGAGTGGGAACAGAGGTCAGATAAGGACGGAGCAGGTGGTGGGAGCCAGAAGGGGTTACGATGAGGTCAAAGGTCAGATTTTTTAAGAAGATGGGGGGGTCGGAGTAAGATGTTAGAGTTTATCATTTCCGAGATGGAGCAGCTGAGGTTGGCAGCACAGCTTGGGTTATGACCACGAGAACAGGTAGGAGAAATGGAGGCCAGGTTCCTATCTTGGAACAGAAATTGGGGGAAGATACAGAAAGAGGTAGGATTTATCTCTCTTACTTTTTAAATTTTGTGACTATTTTGTTCCTATTTTAAAAATCTGTAAGTAAACCAGGCGTGGTGGTACACACTTATATTCCCAGCTATCAGGAGGCTGAGGCAAGAGGATTGCAAGTTCGAGGCAAGCTTGGGCAACTTGGTGAGGTCTGTCTCAAAATAAAAGAGAGAAGGCTAGGGGTGTAGCTGAAGATGTGGCTCTGTGGCAGAGTGTTTACCTAGCACGCAGGAGGCCCTGGGTTCCAACCCTAGGACCACAAAGTGAATGAATAAATGAATGAAAAAGAAAAAAATCTGTAGATACAATTCAAATTTAAGGGCCACCTTAAATTTGGAAAAGGACAAGGGAAACCTAGCCACCTTGTCCATAGCTTCTTCTACACAGAGTATGGAATCATTTTATCAAGTCTTAAAAACCCCATTAGTAAAACAAACGGCCCTTAAGCATTTGAAAAGAAGATAGAACTAGCTCATTTAAAGAAATCAAGAGGGTTGTCAACAGCAACCGTGGAGGGAGTGGGCCCTCAACACGCAACACACACATACACACACATACACACACACACACACACACACACACACACACACACACACACACTTGCCAGTGAGCCCGCACAGGGACGTGTCCTCAAAAGGACCACGTGGGTGGTGTTTATATGACCTTAAAATGCACATATCTTTGGGTAGCAAAATCTCTCTGTCTAGGAAGTTATCTCACAGACACACTCCCACCTGTAGGGATGGGAAGTCACTGTTTGTCGGGGGCAGAGCTTCAGCTGATGAAAAGGTTAATGGATGGGGGTGATAGTTGTTTGTGAATGTACTTAATGCCATTGATGTATACACTTAAAAATGGTTAGAGTGGTAGATTTTATGTTAGCCTTACTTTAGAAGGAACAAAATATTTCTTTATATGCCAAGACATCCTGCTGCCTCGGCATCTATGTGTTGAAGACCCCCACTCCACATAGGTAATCTGGCAAGAACGCCCCGAGAAAGAGGTATCGTCTCTGGCAAAAAAATATCCCCCACTTTTAGATATCCTTCATAACTATTATTCTCTTGGTATTCTTTTAACTCTCTACACGAATTGCTCTGATGATGTGAGATCAGAAATTGAGTCCGTGGAAATAAATCTCTAATAATTTGTCTAAAACGTTCTTGGCTTTGCTCAAAAGTAATGAAAAAACTGGCCAGAACTCAGATGCTGTAATAAGCATTCCAGCTGCAGCAATTACAAAGGGTCTCTGACCCTCACTATCACTAACTTAGGTTAAGCTATTAACTCAGGTAAGGTAGTTCAGTTTAAGGAAACTTTGTTTACCCTTGAGATCCTGCCTAGAGACAGAGAAGATAAAAAACCTTGTGTGTGACCTTAAAGCAACTTAGTTGATAAACAACTTAGTTGCCCAAATACAATAGACTCAAGGAAAAAGATTGGTGACTTTTACGCCCAGTGTAAATATTCCTGAAGACAGAGAGGCTGACCGCATGGTTAATGAATATGACAAAATAAAGGACAGACGTTCTAAATATATATGTATGAAGGAAAGGAAATACCGTGTAAGAGTAAGAAAAGCATTTTTGCATGAAGAAGAGCTTATCATAAGAAAGTCCCAACCGGGAGAGAAAGGAATTAGAAAGTTAGAAGCAAGTTGCAGAGGGTTTGTGACAGAGAAATGGGTTATTAAAGATGGTTAGACTTTTAATAGGCTTATTGTCTAAAGAAGAGTGTTCAGCAGTCAAGGAAATATATCTGACAATTAAAACCAAGAACTTTGTGGTGTTGTTTGTGGTATTTTGTCTGCAAAACTGTGTTGTGAGTTTGCTTAAGCTTTCAGATTTAGGAGATAAAATGCCAACACCTGGAGAAACTTTATCACATCCACCTGAATCACCACATCTCCCCACACTTGCTATATGAACTGAGCCCAAAAGATGGAAAGTTCCAGGAAAGTTAAAGAAGATTCCCCAAGAAACCGCCAAGCCTTGGGCATGCCTGTTTGGAACTGCTTATCTGCAAAACCTGAGAAAGAATCCGAAGGGAGTTAATCTCTCGAAGATCAACAGCCAGCTGAAGGACTAGTTTTATTACCTTTGTTTACATGTCATTCATTATCATTTCACAGTGATTGCATTCACCCCCCTTTTCTCTTATTATTAACCTTACTGGTGAAGGGTATAAATTTCTTGGAGTTTTTGTAATAAAGTGTCATTGGCTCAAGAAGCCTTTGTCCACCTCAAATTCCTTCCCAAACGTCGTACCCCAAAACTTAGGGAATTCATAGAGGGGAAGGAATTGCTGCAGATAAGTTTCTGCAGAAATCCACCTGCCTTTTGCCCCATCTTTCTGAGGCTCCCGGTCGCGAGTGGACTTGCCCCCACAAGAACTGAGCTAGTCGGTAACAATTGGCGATCAACGTGGATAGATATCAGGCCGGACCCAGAAAGGTAAGCTATCTCTCCTCTTTATTTCTTTAAAAAATTTCAGGCAAAAGGATAGGTCCTCGTCAGAGTGGTGCAGACTCGCCGATAAAGGACATCGGTTAAGTGCGAGTAGAAAAAGACTAGAAAGTTAGAGAAAAAATTATGGGGCATTCACAATCTAAAAATAAGGAATTTTTTGTGTCAGTGCTTAGTCACATGCTTGAGTCTCGAGGACTCAAAGTTTCAAAGAAAAATCTCATGGAATTTTATGATTTTATTTTAACTGTGAGCTCTTGGTTCCCTGAGGAAGGCAGCCTTTCTTTACGGGATTGGAAAAAGGTGGGAAAAGATATAAGAAAACATTATGAACAAAAAGGTCCTAATGGAGTACCTGTACAAGCTTTTAGTTTGTGGTCTCAGATTAGAGACATCCTGAGTGAAAAATCAGAATTGGAGTGTCTTATAGAAGAGACACCTTCAGAGAATGGCAGAGATGAATCTGAGCCGTTAACAAAGCTCTCTCAGGATGAGCAAGGATGTAGCTCAGATAAATCTTCAGGAAACAAACAGAGAAAAATTAGAAATTCTGATGATTGTGACTCAGAAGAACTGGCATGGGAGACAGATAACAAAGAGACAAACGAAGATCATGAGAATGATCCCGGTGGAAGGATTTATCCTGTAGTTCCCTCAGCTCCTCCCTTGCCAATTTGTCAAAACAAATCTTTGCCTGAACCAGGCTTTCTGGGTGCTATGAAAGAGGCCAGACAAACAGGAGACAGTTCCTTTGCTTTTCCTGTAATGCGCATTAATGAACAGGAAGCTAACTGGGAACCTTTAACATTGAAAACTTTGAAAGAATTACAAACAGCTGTTAAAACTATGGGGCCAACTTCCCCGTATACCTTACAGATAGTAGAGATGTTAGCAAATATGTGGCTCACACCTTTTGATTGGCATCAAACGGCAAAAGCAGTCTTGAGCCCTGGACAATATGTCCTATGGAAAATAGATTATGAGGATCGAGCAAATGCTCAAGTACAATTAGGTTCACCAAGGAGGGCAACTAAACCCACCATGGCCATGTTTATGGGGAGAGATGAATATTCATCACCCCGATCACAAGTGAAAATTCCTAAAGATGTGTTACAAGACATCTCAAAGATAGCTGTGCAGGCCTGGAGTAAGCTTCCTTCTAAGGAAGGCAAACCTACAGCGCTAGCAGGAATTCATCAAAAGCAGGATGAACCGTATGAAGATTTTGTAGCTAGATTACAGGAGGTTCTGGAAAAGATGATGCCTCCCTCAGAGGCTAGTGACATTTTGCTCAAACAATTGGCATGGGAAAATGCTAACAAATATTGTCAGGAACTTATACGACCAATCAAAAAGACAGGCAGTATACAAGATTACATTAAGGCATGCTTAGACGCCTCACCGGCAGTCATTCAAGGGATGGCGTATGCTGCTGCCATGCAGGGAAAAACATTTGATTCATTTATAAAGCGTATTCATAAGGGGACTCCTCGGACTGAAAAAGGAGCGTGTTTTTCGTGTGGCCAGATAGGACATATGCGTAAGGACTGTGAAGTAACTCATAAGACATTTTATAATAGCAATGCTAAGAAACCACCAGGGTTGTGTCCTCGTTGTAAAAAGGGATATCATTGGAAAAGTGACTGTAAATCGAAGTTTCATAAAGACGGATCTCCTCTAGAGCAGAAATCAAAAAACGAGCTGAGGGGCACACACTCAGCCCCGTAAAAGAAAGAGGGATGTATAACAATAATTCAGAACAAAAAAGGCCAACAATATTCAATATTCCTCGAGCCACTCCTGACAGCGCAGGATTAGATTTAGCTGCAGGAGGAGATTATATTTTATCAAACATTGATGGAGTGCAACTAGTAAACACCTTAGTGAAAGGCCCTTTACCTCCAGGGACCTTTGGCCTTATAATAGGTAGAAGTTCTAATTATAAGAAAAATTTTGAAGTGCTTCCAGGAGTTATAGATGCAGATTATGAAGGTGAAATTAAAATAATGGTCAGACCTTTAAAAGAAACAATTCAAATACATAAGAACCAGCGAATAGCTCAATTGTTGCTTATGAAATATGTTAACACTCCAAATCCTGTATTAAAGTTGAAGAGAGGCACGGAAGGCTTTGGCTCCACTGATGTTGTGGCCTGGTATCAGGAAATCACCCATGACAGGCCGCTTAAAAAATTATTAATCCAAGGCAGAGAATTTGAAGGCCTGCTAGACACAGGCGCTGACCGATCCTGCATAGCAGCTAGGGATTGGCCTTCTTCCTGGCCTGTAAAGCAAACGGCTTCTACCTTGGTAGGATTAGGATCAGCGAATAATGTAAAGCAAAGTTCAGCCCTGCTGAAGTGGAACTGTGAAGACAGAGAGGGAGTGTTTCAACCTTATATAATAGCTTCTCTCCCATTTTCATTATGGGGAAGAGATATTATGGAGGCTATGGGAATGCATTTAACAACTATAGATTCCCTTGAGGAGCAAAATTTTTCATAGGGGCCGCTGATGACTTGTACGCAGAAGCAATATCATGGATATCTGATGAGCCTGTGTGGATTAATCAGTGGCCCCTAACGCAAGAAAAAATACAGGCTGTAGAACAACTAGTGCAAGAGCAATTAGAGAAAGGACATTTGGAAGAATCGAATAGTCCTTGGAATACTCCAGTTTTTGTCATTAAAAAGAAATCAGGAAAATGGAGACTGCTCCAAGACTTGAGAGCTATAAATAAAACAATGCGTGATATGGGCGCCTTACAACTGGGACTCCCATCACCAGCAGCGGTCCCTAGAGGGCACCACATAACTGTTATTGATCTACAGGATTGCTTTTTTACGATAAAGTTGAATCCTAAAGATTCACAGAGGTTTGCGTTTAGCATACCCTCTAGTAATTTTAAAAGGCCTTGGCAAAGATATCAGTGGAAAGTCCTACCACAAGGAATGAAAAATTCTCCTACCTTGTGTCAAAAGTTTGTAGATAAGGCAATTCTAGAAACTAGAACAAAATTTTCAAATGCTTATATAATTCATTATATGGATGACATTTTGTTGGCTCATCCTAAAAAAGAAGTAGTAGAAGAAATTCTTAAGCATTTGCTTCAGCAATTGACTAAATATGGCCTTCAGATAGCACCTGACAAAGTTCAACAAAATAGACCTATAAATTACTTAGGAAAAGTAATATATGATGAGTGCATAATGTCTCAAAAGATGCACATTAGATTGGATAAAATAAAAACATTAAATGATTTGCAGAAATTGCTAGGGAATATAAATTGGGTTAGACCTTACTTGAAAATCACAACAGGTGATTTGCATGTTTTGTATGAAGCTCTTAATGGAGACCCAAACCCTAAATCAAAAAGGAAACTAACTCCAGAAATGTTACAGGCATTGGCCTTGGTAGAAGAGAGGTTGCAGGAAGCTAAAGTCAAGCAAATAAATTATGAAAAGCAATGGGATTTTTTGATATTCCCTACCACTTATACTCCTGCGGGGTGTTTGTGGCAGGAAGGTGTGCTAGAATGGATACATTTGCCTCATACACAAGTAAGAATGGTGGCTTCTTATGTTTTGTTGTGTAGTCAATTAATTATTAAAGCCAGAAATAGATCAAGAGAAATGTTTGGAAGAGAAATGCATAATATTGTGATTCCATATACTAAACAACAGTTTGAAACATTATTGCAGAATGATGATGATTGGGGTATTGCTTTATTAAATTATTTTGGAGAAATTAAATTCAATTTACCAAAGCACCCTTTAGTAAAATTTGCCAGAGAAGTACAATTTATTTTTCCAAACACTATATCTGTGGAACCTTTAAGTGAGGCTGTTACTGTATTTACTGATGGATCTTCAAATGGAAGGTCTGTGGTCTACACACCAGACCACCCACCCATAATTCATTATAGTGCAGAGTTTTCTGCTCAGCAAGCAGAAATTTATGCTGTAATATTAGCTTTAACACATTGGAAACAAAAGATTAATTTGTATACAGATTCAAAGTATGTGGTTTCAATATTTCCTGCTATAGAAACAGCTTTATTGTCTGGACATTCAAAAATTATTACCTTATTGGAACAATTACAAAAAATCATTCAAGGGCGTGAAAATAAAATTTTTATATCGCATATTGCTGGACATTCCAATTTACCTGGGCCATTAGCTCATGGAAATGCTATGGCTGACTTGCTTACCAGGGAAATCTCAGTAAATAATGTCATAGAGCAGGCACAACGAAGCCATGCATTGCATCATCAAAATGCTTTAGCTCTAAAAAGAATGTTTTGTATTACCAGAGAACAGGCTAGACAAATTGTTAAAGTCTGTGAACAATGTCCACTTACTCATAAGGTGCAGAAAATGGGAGTCAACCCAAGGGGCTTAAAGCCTCGAATGGTTTGGCAGATGGATGTAACCCATGTACCTGATTTTGGAAGATTGGCATATGTACATGTAACTGTGGACACTTATTCACATGCTCTCTATGCCACAGCTAGGAGTGGAGAGGCTGTTAAAGACGTCATACAGCATTTGATTGCCTGTTTCTCCTATTTGGGAACTCCTAAGAAAATTAAAACTGATAATGCTCCAGCATATACATCAATTGGTTTCAAAAAATTTTGTGAGAATTGGGAAATTGAGCATGTGACAGGAATACCTTATAATCCTCAAGGGCAAGTAATTATAGAGAGAACTCACCAAATCTTAAAAAATCAATTGTTAAGACAAAAGAAAAATCATTATTTCTCGCCTCATCAGGCTCTACATCATGCTTTATTTGTATTAAATCATTTAAACACCAATGATCAAAATCTCACTCCCATGCAAAGACATTGGGAAGAAATGCCTTTGACTAAACAGCCACAAGTACTTTGGAAGGACCTGCTTAGTGGGGTCTGGAAGGGGCCGGATGTTTTGATAACCTCGGGAAGAGGGTATGCATGTGTGTTTCCACAGGATGCCTCATCACCCATCTGGATCCCAGACCGACTTATCAAGCCTTTCCAGGCGAGAAAGACAGAAAAGGAGGAGACAAAAAAGGAGGATGAAGGAGATGATGCTGGCGTTTAAGCGTTTAAACCCTTCCTCCACACAGGCAGGAGCTACAAGGGAGACAAGTCCCCCCACCTGGAATCAACTTCGTACTCTCACTAAGAGAGCAGAAGAAGCCGTGATTTCGGCAGGGAAGGTTGTTACAGTGGAAAATATGTTTTTAGCAATGTTAACAATAATTTATTTACAGGTACCTAATGTGGAAGGAGTCAGCTACTGGACCTATATACCTGACCCTCCTATCCTACATCCTGTAGGATGGGGAGACAGTGATATTATAAAGGTTACAACTAATAATAGTTATATTTTAGGAGGTGTAGAGGATAATTCTATCCCACTGGTATCAGAAACAATAAATTATGAAGGAATGTCTGATACTACTCCAATTTGTGTCACCATGTCAGGAAGGTCGCCTGCAGGGTGCCTTCCCTTAAATTATAGAACATTTTTGACTGATGCTCCTGATTATGCTAATAAGGAGCGGACAAAGCGTCTAATTTGGGAACTGGAAATGATGACGTTAGGATATCATAACTTTAATGACAAATATTTGGAAAGGAAATCGCACTTGCCCAACTGTGCGCAGACGTATAAAGACCCAGATCAGTTCTGGAATGCTTTTAATACTAAACCAAAATGGCTTCAATGTAGCTTTAATAAGGCCGCCGTTTTCATACCCAGTGAGTCACAAGACCAAATTCTAGATTTCTCAGTGTCAAGTCCATCTTATGATTATACTCAGTACTTAAGGAATAATTCTAAAAAATTCAATAATTATCAGCCACATACTCTAGGGGAGCCACTGCGGAGATGGTTTACTCCAGGCTGGGTGGCACCGGTGTTTATAAGCTACTCTCCCATTTACAATAAGACAGTTATTCAACCTGAATTGTTTCGTCTCTTTGCGGCCTCAAACATGATTCTTTTAAAAAAAAGCCTAAAGAAACTACTTCTACTCCTATTGGAGTCAAAACATGCATAGAATTTCCTATGGGAATTTTAGCCGGTAAACCAGAAAATTTAGCCATAGATAGATTTGGAAGATCTTATCATATTTCATGCAAAAATTGTATATTTACAAATTGTTTAACATCAGATTTAAATAAGCAATACTCTGTGATTATAATTCTTAAAAGACCACAATATGTAATGTTACCAGTGGATTTAAAGGATGATCCTTGGTTTGAGAATCCAGCTTTACAGACACTTAAAGAACTGCAATATTTACTGAGGCCAAAACGTTTTATCTCAACTCTAATCTTAGGAGTGAGTGCTTTGATCATGATTTTAACCTCATTAGCAATGTCAACAGTGGCTTTAGTTCAGGAAGTACAAACTGCCAATTATGTAAATGACTTAAATAAGAATGTCTCTCTAGCCTTAGCACAGCAAGAAATTATTGATAGGAAACTAGAAACAAAAGTCGATGCTCTGGAACAAGTGGTTCTCGGGCTGGGGCAGGAAATACAGAATATAAAAATCTTATTGTCCACACGCTGCCATGCTAGTTTTAAGTATATTTGTGTTACCCCTATGCCATACAATTCTTCGCTTGATTGGAACAATACTAGAAATCATCTGTTAGGTATTTGGAAGGATACAGATATTACACATAATTTGCAGCTTTTACGGTCTGAAATCACTACTATGAGCAAAGCGCATCTGGATGTGAAAAATATTAAAACTTTGGCTGATTCTTTATTGACAGGTTTAAAAGAACTTAATCCTTTCAATTGGACAAATAATATAATTGGCTTTGCAGTCATTGGAGCAATTTTATTTTTCATACTTCTCATATTTCCAATTGTCTTTCGCCTAATCTGTCGTTCTATCTCTACCATTCAAAGTGAAACCTATGCCCTTATTCTAAAAATAAAGAAAGGGGAAATGCCAAGACATCCTGCTGCCTCGGCATCTATGTGTTGAAGACCCCACTCCACATAGGTAATCTGGCAAGAACGCCCCGAGAAAGAGGTATCGTCTCTGGCAAAAAAATATCCCCCACTTTTAGATATCCTTCATAACTATTATTCTCTTGGTATTCTTTTAACTCTCTACACGAATTGCTCTGATGATGTGAGATCAGAAATTGAGTCCGTGGAAATAAATCTCTAATAATTTGTCTAAAACGTCCTTGGCTTTGCTCAAAAGTAATGAAAAAACTGGCCAGAACTCAGATGCTGTAATAAGCATTCCAGCTGCAGCAATTACAAAGGGTCTCTGACCCTCACTATCACTAACTTAGGTTAAGCTATTAACTCAGGTAAGGTAGTTCAGTTTAAGGAAACTTTGTTTACCCTTGAGATCCTGCCTAGAGACAGAGAAGATAAAAAACCTTGTGTGTGACCTTAAAGCAACTTAGTTGATAAACAACTTAGTTGCCCAAATACAATAGACTCAAGGAAAAAGATTGGTGACTTTTACGCCCAGTGTAAATATTCCTGAAGACAGAGAGGCTGACCGCATGGTTAATGAATATGACAAAATAAAGGACAGACGTTCTAAATATATATGTATGAAGGAAAGGAAATACCGTGTAAGAGTAAGAAAAGCATTTTTGCATGAAGAAGAGCTTATCATAAGAAAGTCCCAACCGGGAGAGAAAGGAATTAGAAAGTTAGAAGCAAGTTGCAGAGGGTTTGTGACAGAGAAATGGGTTATTAAAGATGGTTAGACTTTTAATAGGCTTATTGTCTAAAGAAGAGTGTTCAGCAGTCAAGGAAATATATCTGACAATTAAAACCAAGAACTTTGTGGTGTTGTTTGTGGTATTTTGTCTGCAAAACTGTGTTGTGAGTTTGCTTAAGCTTTCAGATTTAGGAGATAAAATGCCAACACCTGGAGAAACTTTATCACATCCACCTGAATCACCACATCTCCCCACACTTGCTATATGAACTGAGCCCAAAAGATGGAAAGTTCCAGGAAAGTTAAAGAAGATTCCCCAAGAAACCGCCAAGCCTTGGGCATGCCTGTTTGGAACTGCTTATCTGCAAAACCTGAGAAAGAATCCGAAGGGAGTTAATCTCTCGAAGATCAACAGCCAGCTGAAGGACTAGTTTTATTACCTTTGTTTACATGTCATTCATTATCATTTCACAGTGATTGCATTCACCCCCCTTTTCTCTTATTATTAACCTTACTGGTGAAGGGTATAAATTTCTTGGAGTTTTTGTAATAAAGTGTCATTGGCTCAAGAAGCCTTTGTCCACCTCAAATTCCTTCCCAAACGTCGTACCCCAAAACTTAGGGAATTCATAGAGGGGAAGGAATTGCTGCAGATAAGTTTCTGCAGAAATCCACCTGCCTTTTGCCCCATCTTTCTGAGGCTCCCGGTCGCGAGTGGACTTGCCCCCACAAGAACTGAGCTAGTCGGTAACATTTATAGCTTTGATTGGGGTTGTGTTAAATATAGGATTAATTACAAGAAGCCACAGTATATCAATCACAATAAAGAATAGTCCTATCTGTTTTTTGTTTTTTAGGGGTTTTTTTGTTTTGTTTTGTTTTGTTTTTTTAGTACTGGGGTTCCTGGAAGCCCTTCTACCTCCGGGCTACACTCCCAGACCTATTTTATACTTTTTTATTTTTGGAAACAGGGTCTCTTAAGCCAGCGCGGCTGGCTTCAAACCTGTGGGATCCTCCTGTCTCCGCCTCCCAAGTGCGGGGATTACAAGCGTGCGCCACCAAGCCCAGCAGAACAGTCCTATCTGAAAAAAAATTTTTTAAAGGACTTGATCTCATTGTCTATGTTGGGAAGATCTGCTTGGCTCTGCTGGGTGGCTTTGGGGGGAAATCTGTGATTCAAAGTCAAGGCGGCAGAAGCTTCAGGCATGCCAGGGAGCGTGAGGAAAAGAAGACATGACTTTTGGGGCAGAAATGGAGAAACCCTCATCTGGCCATGTAGGAGGGCGAAGGTAAGAGGTGGGGGGACTCAGACAGGGATGGAAAGGGTTGGCCTTTGAAGGATAAAACAGAAGGGCAGACCAGGGACTCATAAAAGAATCACCAAGTCAGGGTATGGTGGCACAAGCATGTAATTCCAGTACTTGGGAGGCTAAGACAACAGGATCACAGGCTCAAGGCCAACCTTGGCAATTTAGCAAGACGCTCAACAACTTGGTGAGAACTTGTTCCAAAATAAAAACATTAAAAAAAAAAAAGGCCAGGGGGGCCTGCTTTTGAGAATAAGACAGTGCGATCTGCTGAAACTAAGGTAGTGGAGAGTAGATGAAAAGCAAGGCAGGCAGGGGCTAGGCACCAAGGAAACCAGGACTGGGCAGAAGACCACCACTGCTGGTGACCAAGGACAAGGGCTTGCAGAGTGAGGTTGAATGTGCCGTGAAACCTAGGGAGCCATCTACTTTCAGTAGTGCCAATCTACACATCTGTCATATCCGGGAAATGCTACACAGGTGTTGTTGTATTGCCCCTATCTTATACATGCAAAGAATAAATGTATCCTAGCTTCAACAAGATATAGAACTTTCTAAAAGGAACATAAGCTATATTTATTGACTCCCCTGCCTCTATAGCTAAATAAAATGCTTTTATTTTTCTGTTTAAAAAAAAAAAAAGGCCAGGGGTAAGAGCCGGGCGTGGTGGCACATACTTATATATCTCAGCGTTTGGGAGGTTGAGACAGGAGGATCGCACAGGTTCGAAGCCAGCCTCAGCTATTTAGTGAGGCTCTCAGCAACTTAGTGAGACCCTGTTTCCAAATAAAGTATAAATAGGCCTGGCGTAGCCTGGCGTGGTGGCGCATGCTTGTAATCCCAGCATTCGGGAGGCTGAGACCGGAGGATTGCGGTTCGCGGACAGCCTCAGCTACTTAGTGAGGCCGTCCTCAACTTAGTGAGACACTGTTTCAAAATAAAGAATTAAAAAAAAATATAGGGCTTGGGGTATAGCTTGGAGATCGAATGCCCCTGGGTTCTATCCCCAGACCCGCAAATAAAATAAAATAAAATAGGCCTGGGAGTATAACCCAGAGGTAGAAAAGTCCCTGGATTCCACCCCTAGTACCAAAAAAAAAAGGGGGGGGGGTCAGGGGTATAGACTGGAGGTAGAGCACTCCTAGGTTAAATTCCCATTATCAAAAAAGAATTGCCAATTTGCCAGGCAGGGTGGCTCAGGCCTGTAATTTGAGTACTTGGGAGAGAGGACAACCTCCTCATTCTGTTATTGACCTGGACTATGTTGGAATAGTTATAGATACAATACAGTTATTGTTTGTTAAACAATCAGATTAGCCAGGTATGGTGGTGCACACTTTAATCCTAATAGTTTGGAGCCTAAGACAGGAAGACCACAGGTGTGAGGACAGCCTCAGCAAGTAGTGATACTTTCACAAGCCTAGTGGGACTGCACTTCAAAGTAAAAATAAAAATAGGGCTGGGGATGCAACTCAGAGGTAGAATCCTCAGTAGCAAAAACAACAACAGAGCCGGGCGTGGTGGCGCACGCTTATAATCCCCGCGCTTGTGAGGCAGAGACAGGAGGATCGCGCAGGTTCGAAGCCAGCCGCGCGCGCTGGCTTAGGAAACCCTGTTTCCAAATAAAAATATAAAAATAGGTCTGGGAGTGTAGCCCGGAGGTAGAAGGGCTTCCAGGAACCCCAGTACCACCAAAACAACAACAACAACAACAACAACAACAACAACAACAACAACAACAAACAACAACAGATTGGCCTATATCTTCTCTGTCGTGCACAGACCTAGAGCAGAAGCAGATTTCTCACCTGATCTCAGTGGCCTGGGGATTCCTGCCTGTAGGACTCGGATTGCTTTCCCTCACATCCCCACGCCAGAATCCACGACCAAGCTGCAACCCCATGCACTTAAAACTCATTCTAAACTGGGCATGGTGGTGCATACCTGTAATCCCAGTGCCTGGGAGGCTGCGACAGGAGGATCACAGGTTCAAAGCCAGCCTCAGCAACCTAGTAAGGCCCTCAGCAACCTAGTGAGACCCTATTTCCAAATAAAAAATAAAACAGGACTGGTGGGTGTACCTCAGAGGTAAAATCCCCTGGGTTCCATCCCCAGTACTGTACACACACACACACACACACACACACACACACACACACTACTCACCCACAGTGTAGTGACCAGTGGCTACGGGGCCCTTGAGTCCAATACTTTTAGGATGGATCTTGCCGGATCTTGCCGTTGGCAGCCACCCCCTCCCCTATTTTCTCCCTCTGCTATTAGCATAGCCCCTCCTCTGTTGCCTCACCAACCATTTTTGAAGCAAGGTCTTTGTCTATTCATAGACTCCGTAAAAGTAACAGTTATATATTTTAATCTAATGCCTGTGTTTCCCACTGCTCTCACTGGCTTATCTAATCAGTGTGTCCTAGGGAGGTTTGCTCCTTGCCTGTTCTGCCTGTCCAAGCAAGAGCAGAACAGAGGCATCTCCCCAGGGACAACTGGCTCCTTTATTTTATTTTATTTTATTTTGTGGTACTGAGTGTGGAACCCAGGGGCTTTTCTACCTCCAGGCTTTACTCCCAGACCTATTTTATACTTTATTTAGAAACAGGGTCTCGCTAAGCTGCCAGGAGCCTCACTAAGTAGCTGAGACTGGCTTCAAACCTGTGTGATCCTCCTGTCTCAGCCTCCCAAGTGCGGGGATTACAAGCGTGCGCCACCATGCCTGACTCGAAGAACTGGCTCCTTTATATTTATTTATTTATTTATTTATTTATTTATTTATTTATTTGCGGGTCTGAGGATGGAACCCAGAGGCATTCGACCACCAAGCTACACTCCCTGCCCTATTTTTTTTATTCTTTATTTTGAAACAGGGTCTCAGTGAATTGCAAAGGGCCTCACTAAGTAGCTGAGGCTGTCCGTGAACCGCGATCCTCCAGTCTCAGCCTCCCAAATACTGGGATTACAAGTGTGCGCAACCACGCCAGGCTCAAAATGGCTCCTTTAAAAGGGAAAATCCTGCTAGGCATGGTGGCACACGCTTGTAATCCCCGCACTTGGGAGACTGGAGACAGGAGGATCGCGCAGTTTTGAAGCCAGCGGCACTGGCTGAAGAGACCCTGTTTCCAAATTAAAAAGTATAAAAAAAAAAAATAGGTCTGGGAGTGTAGCCAGGAGGTAGAAGGGCTTCCAGGAACTCCAGTACCACAAAAATAAAGTGGGGGGGGGTCTCCAAAAAGATTTTGCCTCTTTTCTCCATGAGCCTGACATGAAGGAGAACATTCCACATTTCACCACCACCTCAGCTCTACAGACTCCAGGTCCTGACCCTTTAGAGACGGATACAGACAAGGAAAACGGAAAAGGGCATTTGAACACACTCGCTTCTGCAAGAAAAACTTTGCAAACTTTGTGACTGCTAGGTTTTACACTGGTCTCGCCCCGCCCCGCACATGCCATCAATTTTTTTTCCTGTAAGTGGTAAAGGTATGGGGGGAAATAAGTAGAAAATTAAAAAGTAGAGGGAGGCGGGAAGGAAGAAGAGTCAATGAGTGAAGAAAAGATGCAAAGGGCAAAAGAAAGACACTGGAGCGGACGGGACGGAGGCGCGATGTTGGGCAGCAGGGAGGAGCGTGCTGGGAAGCTCAGCCTCTCCGGGACCAGGCTCGGGCTTGAACAGACACCCCCAACACACACACACGCATACACACGCACACGGACACGCACACACACACACAGAATTCTCTCAATAGTCCTGTGAGGACAGCATCCTCATCCCTAACTTTGCAGATCTGGAAACTGAGGCTCAGAAAATATTTGTCCATGGACTTGTAGCAGTGGTTGGAAACTCCGTTTTAAAAAAATGAACTCTAGCCGGGCGTGGTGGCGCACGCTTGTAATCCCCGCGCTTGGGAGGCAGAGACAGGAGGATCGTGCAGGTTCGAAGCCAGCCGCCTGCGCTGGCTTAGGAGACCCTGTTTCCAAATAAAAAAATGTAAAAATAGGTCTGGGAGTGTAGCCCGGAGATAGAAGGGCTTCCAGGAACCCCAGTACCACCCCCCCCCAAAAAAAAAATTAACTCTAGCTGGGCGTGGTGGTGCGTGCTTGTAATCCCAACTTTGGGGAGGCCGAGACAGGAGGATCGCGGTTTGCAGCCAGCCTCAGCTACCTAGTGAGGCCCTCCACAATTTAGTAAGATCCTGTTTCAAAATAAAGAATAAAAAATAGGGCTGGAGGTGTAGCTCAGAGACAGAATGTCCCTGGGTTCCAACCCCAGTACCAAAAAAAAAAAAAAAAAAAAAAGAAAGAAAGAAAGAAAGAAAGAAAGAAAAAGAAAAGTGAAAAAAGAAAAAAGAACTCTGGCTGGTTGCAGTGTCCATGCCTATAATCCCAGTGTTTGGGAGGCCGAAACAGGAGGACCACAGGTTCAAGGCCAGAGCATGATAATTTAGCAAGACCCTCCCTGTTTCAAAATAAAAATAAAAGAGGGCTGGGGGTATAGGTCAAAGGTTGAATGCTCAGGGTTCTATCCCCAGTGTCTCTCCCTTCTTCCCTCTCCTACAATTCCTTCTGTGGCCTGAAGTGTCTCCAGTCTCCATATTTTTTGTGTGTGTGTGTGGTACTGGGGAGGGATGGAACCCAGGGTCATTCTACGTCTGAGCTACAACCCCAGTCCAATTTTTCCTTCTTTATTTTGAAACAGGATCTCACTAAGTTGCGGAGGGCCTCACTAGGTAGCTGAGGCTGGCCGCGAACCACGATCCTCTTGTCTCAGCCTCCCAAGTATCGGGATTACAAGCGTGCGCCACCACACCTGGCTCAGCCTCCATATTTCAAGTTTTTCCTTCTTGCTCAGAGGGGAAATTTACCTTCTTACTTACGACCTCGATTCCTGGATCATAAGGCGTTTTTGCTCAGTGGAAAGGCCTGACCTAGGATCACCTGCCACAGACATGTGGACGAATGTGTTTAGGAGGCCATGGCCGAGCCAACACCGCTACACCTTAGTTTCACTTAATTCTTGGAATCAAAGACAGGTGAGATTAGGGGTATCAATGCATCTCAGGTTGCCTGAGACTGGGAAGACTGCAGGGTCAAGGTCAGCCTCGGCAACTAGCGAGGCTCTCAGCAACCTAGGGAGACTCTGTTTCAAAATAAACAATAAAAAGGGCTGGAAGTGTATCTCGGAGGTAGAATGCTTCTGGGTTCATTCAATCTCCAGTCACACACACACACACACACACACACACACACACACACACACACACATACACACACCACATCACAAGCAAAAGAGTATGAGATCTCAAAAGAAGCATAGAGGGAGGGGTGCGGTAAAAGAAAACAACACATGTGTTGAGGATTAATTCATCCCACAAAGGTTCATTACTTACGTCTCCTGAGGGCCAGTGTTAAAGAAAAGCTTTGTAGAGGAAATGGCCTTGGGGATGCTCAGTGAATGAGTGGGAAAGGAGAGAATTTATAACAGCAGAGCTGCCAAGGGGTATTTATTTGAAACAGAGGTTATCATAAAAAATAAAGACCTGACCCAGTGCTTGGGAGGCCGAGACAAGAGGATCACAGGCTCACGGCCAGCCTCAGCAGCTTAGCGAGGCCCTCTACAACTTGGTGAGATGGTTTCCAAATAAAAAATAAAAAAGGGTGGTGGACTGGAAAGCAGCCTCCCTGGGCACAGGTAGGTTTAAGAGATAAAGATAGGCTGGGCCGTTCTATGGATGGGCAAACACATGTCTCTAAACTCTGAGGCGTGTAGAATTGGGCTTTGTTTTTAAAAGAGCAGAAAGACTGTCTCCAGAGTAGACTGTAGAGTGGATGGGAAGCCCAGTTAGGACAGTACTGCCCAGCGTTCCAGCGAAAGCCTTTGACGTCCACTTACTAGGGTTTTAGTCCATCATTTGGACACTTATTTCCGATATTTTAGGTTTTGATGCTTTTTTTTTTTTCTTCCTCGTGATGCAGGGATTTGTGGTGAGGGGATAGGAAGGCAGGGGGGTGAAGGAGCTTTCCTCCAGGATGCGCACAGGGCCCGCTGTGCAGGCCGCGGATCCTTCCGGGTGGAGGGAGCAGGATGGGGCTGCCCTGGCAGCGCTGTTTCTCTTCCTGTGTCCAGCGTCCCCTGGAAGGTGGCCAGCGCGCTGCTGGTCTGCCTGCTCGACCTTAGTGCTACGTTAGCAGATAAGCAAGCATGTCCTTTGTCTACTCTGAGGCTTTCTGCCTTGCTATGCAAGGGCCGAGGAGTGGGAGCGGCCCCCATGTCTTGCTGATGCCTCGAGGCTCTGCGGTCTCTGAGCCTCGGGCTTCCTACGCTTCTTTTTTTTTTTTTTTTTTTTTTTTTTTTTTTTTTTGCAGGTCTGGGGATGAAACCCAGGGGCATTCTAAGTGATAACCCAGCCCTATTTTTTATTTTGAAACAGGGTCTCACCGAGCTGCAAAGGCCTCACTAAGTAGCTGAGGCTGAACGTGAACTGCGATCCTCCTGCCTCAGCCTCCCAGATGCTGGGATTACAAGTGTGCGCCACCACGCCCGCTCCTCTCCCCCCTTCTCAGACGCCTTCCTCTTTCCTCTGTGAGGAGGCGGTTTTTTCAGCAAATGTGATGTGAGTGTATCTAAATGGTGGTACCCAATCACACCCAGAATTCTAGGTACAAGGGGTTCTGGGAGATAAGAGCTTTCTAATCTCTAATGAGAGGACACAAAGGAAGTTAAAACAAATCCTAGAATAGACCACAAGTTTCTCCTCACCAATTTAACAAAGCTGTATTTCACTTTCCAACTGACTATTGTGTTAGCTCTATGAAAGCAGGAGGAGGTAGTGAGAGGCAGCCCCAGCCCTAACCACTGGGCCCAAACCCGGGTCATGTGACCATCAGGGGCGCCAGCTCCTTGAAGAACATGACCGTCCAGTATGGGACCCCATGACTGCAGTGGGGACAGAGGGGCTTCTGCAGAAGGGAAAGAAACCTACTACAAACCTTTCTGTTTCCCAGCATGGCTTTCGATTTATTTTTCTTTTTTTTTCAATCTCTCTCTCTCTCTCTCTCTCTCTCTCTCTCTCTCTCTCTCTCTCTCTCTCTCTCTCTCTCTCTCTCTCTCTCTCTCTCTCTCTCTCTCTCTCTCTCTCTCTCTCACACACACACACACACACACACACACACACACACACACACACTTCCAGTTGGATTTAGGGAGGAAAGAGAAATAAATATAAAAATTCAGCTCATCACCTTTTCAATTTTTTATTCCTGTTACTGCTGAGATGTTTTAATTTGGTACTGGAGTCCAGTATTTTTTAATTGCCTGTTCACATCCATGGGTATATTAGTGTTTCACCTTTTCTGTTTATTTACAGAAGTTCTTTAATATATAGTCACTCCTTGCTATCCATGGGGGACTGGATCCAACCCTTCTCCCCATACCAAAATTCTTGGATGCTCAAGTCCCTTATTTAAAATGGTACAGTACTGGCATAGAACCTACACACATCTTTTACTTTAAGTCATCTCTGTGTTATTCATACCCAATGCTATGTAAATAGTTGTATTGTTTAGGGAATGAGGACATGGGGGGAGGTCTATACATGTTCAGTACAGAGCAACTTCCCCCAAATCTCTTCTGTGTGTTAAATCAGTGGATGAAACACCCAGATACACCGATGACTGACTGTATGCAGATATATTTCTGTTTATCATGTCATTCAATTTAATTATTTTGTATTTAGGGGTTCTTTTTAATGCTGGGTATTGAACCCAGGGTATTCTACCTCCAAGCTACACCCATAGTCCTTTTTTCTTTTTCTTTTTTTTTTTAAACACAGAAACACTGTACAAACTAAGAAATGACTTAGCTGCAAAAATAGCAAAATATAAAAACCCACAGTTGATATATTTTTGTTCTTAGAAAAGTAAACAGGTGTGTCTTCTTGCAACAGGGCTCTTCCTAAACACAAGAAAAAGGACTATGGTTAACCTGGACAACCATAGTCCTTTTTCTTTCTTTGAAACGGGGTCTAAGTTTCTAAGGCTGGCCTTAAACTTGCCATCCGCCTGTCTCAGCCTCCCAAGTACTAGGATTACTGGCAAGTAACACCACTGCTGGCCTCAGTGTAGTCTTACAAAAGGTGTGTGTGTGTGTGTGTGTGTGTGTGTGTGTGTGTGTGTGTGTGTGTGTATGAATGAAGTAAGATTTTTCCATATTGTTCATGAAGGTTTCTAGTTTATTTGGTCAATTTTAGGAAAGTTTTGTCCATCACCTCCAAGTTAATATACATCTATTTTTCTTTTGTCTTTTTGTTTTTGTTTGTTTTTGTTTGTTTGTTGGTTGGTTGGTGGTACTGGGATTCCTGGAAACCCTTCTACCTCTGGGCTACACTCCCAGATCCATTTTTATATTTTTATTTGGAAACAGGGTCTCTTAAGCCAGCAAGGCTGGCTTCGAATCTGCGCGCTCCTCCTGTCTCCGCCTCCCAAGCGCGGGGATTACAAGCATGCGCCATCACTCCTGGCTTTTTTTTTTTTTTAATGTTTAGTCAAGCCATCTGTTATATATAGCCATCTATTTGGTATATGGCATCAACGAGGATTGGACTTAACTTTATTGCTTTTCCTGTGTGTTATGTCACCATTTGTTAAATTATGTATCCTGTGCCCACTGGTGTGAAATGCTACCTTGATCATACTGTTTCTGTGTGCTTGTCTGTTCTCAGCCACCAACCTGACAGCAGGCCCTGGGCTCGGTTTCCCTACAGGGTCACAAATGGAACCATGGGTGGGGGGACTCATCAGACTCCCAATTGCCAAAGGCACCGGGCATTTTCCAGGTATTTTCTCTAGAGACTTCTCTATCACATCTCGCGTTGTTGACCGTGCTCTTCTTTTGTTAGGGTTTTACTTCCTGTTTGTCTTGCTTTGGTATACTTGGGGCATCCTGGACCATTGGGCATGCATCTTCACCTTTGCTAAATACTGCCGCAGTGTTTGGCAGGGTGGCTGGGGGCAGTGTGCGCCCCGCCGGCAATGCGCGAGTCTACCTGGATTACTCAAGGACAGAAGCTAGTAGGTCTGAGAGGCTTCCATTCTCTGCCCCAGACACTTGCTCTGTGTCTTCCCACAAATCTCCCCCTTTCCTGTGAGCTTACGTCCTGCTGCTGGGCTTGTTGTGCCTTGCTTTAAGTGTTTTGTTTTAAATTAGGTATTAAGGCTTAGTTTAAGTTTTGCTAATACAAAATTTGTTATAATCATTAGTAAGATCAATAATTTAGTGTGTTTTTGGAAATTATATCGTAATAGAGTTTGATTCTGTAAGTTTTATTTTAGTCTTAAATTTAAGTTTTTTAGCTTAACTTCCTCTTGAGATTTAATTGCAGGCACAGGGCAGGAAATAACTTATAGGAAAATTCCCAAGGCAGTTAAAGAACAAGCCCCAGCCGGAGCCAGCTCCACTGCCCTTGTGTCTGAACAAACATCCCATAGATAAGAGACCCTCTTCCGTGAGCCCCTGCCACCCCTGAACATCTATGCTTCTCAGGCAATTTAAACATAGGAGTTATAAATTTAAAAAGTGTATACCTTCCCAAGCCTGCTCTCCCTCATCTCCTCTATCTAACTGGCAGGTAGAAAGACAAATGGGGCAAGGAACCCCGGCTGTCCTTGGGGGAAGGTAAAAAGCAGCAGCCGACTCACACATCCCGGTTATCTCAGTCCTCAACATCTGGGTAAACACACCATAAGAGGAGGGACCCTGTTCCAGGTCAGTGGTGTGCTTTATGGTTGCTTTTCAAGTTGTAAATATCAAGAATGTCCAGGCTGATAGAATGACTAATGACCTTGTAACAAGATGCTATAGAAGGAGAGGGTTAACAAAAGACGGGGCCCTTGTCATTATCTGCTGGGCAGAGGTGCTTGGGTCCAGGTTCGAACCTGTTAATAAAGTGTGGCTTTTCGGACAAACAATTGGCTATGGACAGTCATTCTCACTCGCTAGTGTACAACAGGCTGCCAATGCTGCCACCATCACCACACTTCCACCACACGGACCAATAGGAAGCTTTAGACTCACCTTCCTCCAGCCCCATATTTGTACTTTGATTCCTGTTTTAAAGGCATGCGTGGGCTCGAGTGTAGTCAGGCTCAGCTGGATGTCCTTGGAGCGACACTGGAGGCCTTCTCCTGCCTCCCCCTCCCCAGCCTGACCTTCCCACCTCAGCCCCTCCCCAGAGGGATCCAGCCTGCTGGTGACGGAGGAGCAGTAGTGCCGCTGTACAAAAACACGTTATTAAATGGTAACATTTAATAACGGTGAAAATATACTACCAAATGGCCGATGTCACTCTTTAGAGAAGCTTTTGTACACGTGGATCAGGGCACATGAGCAAAGATGTTTACATAACCTGGATTGTAGGCAGTCACGCTTGAAAGCAGCCCAAACGTCCATCAAGAATAGAACAGACAAGTTCCAGTCTCTTCACCCTTCTTCACTCTGCCGCCCATTTTACTTACGTGGGTGGACATGTTACTTTTCAAACAACCTATCTTCATTTAAAACAGGAGTCTACGTGGTGGCGCACGCTTGTAATCCCCGCACTTGGGAGGCAGAGACAGGAGGATCGCGCAGATTCGAAGTCAGCCGCGCTGGCTTAAGAGACCCTTTTTCCAAATAAAAAAATATAAAATAGTCCTGGGAGTGTAGCCCGAAGATAGAAGGGTTTCCAGGAACCCCAGTACCACCAAAATAAAATAAAATAAAACAAAAAATAAAACAAAAACAAAAAAACAGGAGTCTACTTCTTTTCTTTTTTCTTTTTTGTGGTACTGGGGATTGAACCCAGGGTTATTCTATATCCAAGCCACACACCCCCACACCCAATTCTCTTTTCATTTTGAAACAGCGTCTCACTAGGCTGATGAGTCTCACTACTTGCTGTCCTTGAACCTGTGATCCTCCTGTCTCAGCCTCCCAAGTACTGGGATTACAAGTATGGGCCACCACTACCTTCCTCCCTCCTTCCTTTCTTCCTTTCTTCCTTTCTTCCTTCCTTCCTCCCTCCCTCCCTCCCTCCCTCCCTCTCTCTCTCTCTCTCTCTCTCTCTCTCTCTCTCTCTCTCTTTTGGCAGTACTAGGGATGGAACCCAGGGGCATTCTACCTCTGAGCTACACTCCCAGCCCTACTTTTCATTCTTTATTTTGAAACAGGTCTCACTGAGTTGCAAAGGGCCTAAGTAGCTAAGGCTGTCCGCAAACCGCGATCCTCTAGTCTCAGCCTCCCAAACGCTGGGAATACAAACGCGTGCCACCACGCCCGGCTTGCTTTTCATCTTTTAATGAGGAATATCAAGATGGATTATAAGTGATTTACCTTAGGTTTGTTCACTGAGATTTTGGAAAGCAAAGTTTGACTTCACATCATGATAAGTTGTTTACTTTTTGAGTTCACAGAAGTTTAGTCCACCTACTGGTCCATGTTCAGTTGCCTGAGAAGGCCCTGATTACCTGTGGATGGTCAGTCCCAGGCTGACCCTTTCTACCAAGATCGGAAGGGTCCCTTCTGGAAAGAAAAAACAAGACTGCTTGTATTCTCTCTGGAACCTTGATGAGCCGGGCTGTAAAGGATCCTACCAAGGATCTTACAAAACCAAGGTTCCTTTGGCTTCCAAGTATGTAGGTGACCTAAAACTCCAGTTGCTGAGGGAAGAGGGTCTACCATATCTGAACTACCTTGGCTTCTAGGAAGTGTCAAGGCCTAGTGGCCTCTGCACTGGGGAGAGTGAACACTTGTCCCCTCACTTCATGAGGGAAAAGAGAACCCTGGACCATGAGTAATGCCATAGTTCATTGTTGTTATTGTTGAGTTTTGTTTTGTGGTACTCAGGATTGAACCCAGGGGCGTTCTACACCCCCAGACCTTTTTATTTTTTATTGTGAAATATGGGTCTAGGTTATCATGCACAGGCCTCAAACTTGTGATCCTCCTGTCTCAGCCTCCCAAGTACTGGGATTACAGATACATAATCTACTCTTGGCTCTTATATAGTTTTCAAAGTGTATTAAAAAGTACATTAATCAAATAAGTATTTAACCACAGTTTACCATTCCATTTGCTCTGACATTATACAAAACAAATTTTCATTATAGATATAGAATAAAAACCTAGACATGATAAGCATGTCGCCTTTTCAAGAGATCAACTGAGACCATATTCAACTTTTTCATCCCTCCCCATCCCAAATGTTTCAACCTTTACCCATAATGGGTTACTTCACCATGATGGTGACCTTTAGGGCCAGCCCCTCTGGCACAGACAGGGATAAGGATGAGTATTTCCTGCAG
This sequence comes from Muscardinus avellanarius, assembly GCF_963383645.1. Classification (NCBI taxonomy): domain Eukaryota; kingdom Metazoa; phylum Chordata; class Mammalia; order Rodentia; family Gliridae; genus Muscardinus; species Muscardinus avellanarius. Next base: position 68,996,091 of record NC_137801.1, read on the forward strand.
CTCCCAGGGGATGCTGATGCTGATGCTGATGGTCAGGGCAGTGTATTTTGAGAATTGGTGCTCTAAACCCATCTAACAATTTAACAATTAGGAAATGCAGAAGACAGAGAAAACTGCTAATACCATGAGGATGGGATGCAGTTTGTTTTTTTATAATCCAGTCTTTGAGAAATAGTTCCTTCAACAAATAAATCATAAGGAAAAAACAAGTAAGCAAGCAAACAAGAACCTAGAAACTAGCCAGGCATGATGGCACATGCCTGTAATCCCAGTACTTGGGAGGCTGAGACAGGAGAATTGCAGGTTCAAGGCCAGCCTCAACAACTTAGTGAGACCATGCTTCAAAATTAAAAATAAGCCGGGTGTGGTGGTGCACGCTTGTAATCCCAGCGTTCGGGAGGCTGAGACTGGAGGATTGCGGTTCTCGTACAGCCTCAGCTACTACTTAGTGAGGCCCTCTGCAACTTAGCGAGACCCAGTTTCAAAATAAAGAATAAAAAATTGGGCAGGGGGTGTAGCTCAGAGGTCAAATGCCCCTGGGTTCCATCCCCACCCCCCCCACACAAAAAAAAAATTAAAAATTAAATAGGGCTAGGGATGTAGCTCAGTAGTAGAGTGCCCTGGGTTCAATCCCCAGTAAAACACACACACACACACACACACACACACACACACACACACACACACACACACCCCTACAGATTAAAAGAGACTAAGTAGGCAGAGAGCAGAGCCAAGATGGTGCCCCAGTCAGAAAACAAAACTGTCCTGTGCATGAGCTGGATGTCAACATCTAAAGATGGGATCTGAGCCAGATGCTTAGGGTGGTCCCCTCCAAATGACTTATTATGAATAAAGTAGTGAAACAAACTATAAAAGCATTTGAGGAGTCCACCTATGGATTCTGATGCTTTTTGTGTTTTCTGAAGCATCATTATCTTCTTGGATAACCAGAGGGTAACTGAGTATCTTCTACAATAAGGTCCTGATACCTAGCCATGTAAACGAAAAATGAACACAAAGTTTTTGTGTCTTCTTAAACAGTTCCCTCTGAATCCGCGTTTCGGTGTCTGCATGCCATTGTAAGTTCCTCGGCTATTTAATATGCGAACTCCAAATGGCTTCAGGGAAATTTGAATAATGGATATTTGATTAATAATTTTTGTGTGATAATGGTATTGTCATTTTCTCTATCTTTTAGGAATATTAAAAATCCTTTAGGATGAAATAATTCAATGATAAAATGCCTGGGATTTTCTTCAAGATAATCTTCAGGGAGAGGGGATACAGATGAAATAAGATCAGCTGTGGGATGATAAATATGGTACATGGAGATTCATTACACTCTACTATCTTCATTTGTATGTTTAATTTTTTTTCATAATACAAAGTAATAAGCCGGGCATGGTGGTGCACGCCTGTAATCCCAGCATGTGGGAGGCTGAGACAAGAAGATCGTGGTTTGAGGATGCTTCAGCTACTTAGGCCCTTTGCAACTCAGTGAGACCCTGTTTCAAAATAAAGAACAATGCCGGGCATGGTGGCGCACGCTTGTAATCCCCGCGCTTGGGAGGCGGAGACAGGAGGATCGCGCCGGTTCAAAGCCAGCCGCGCTGGCTTACGAGACCCTGTTTCAAAATATAAAAAAAAATAGGTCTGGGAGTGTAGCCCGGAGGTAGATGGGCTTCCAGGAACCCCAGTACCACCAAAAAAACAAAAACAAAAACAAAAAAAACAAAATAAAGAACAACAACAAAAAAATAGGGCTGGGGGTGTAGCTCGAAGGTAGACTGCCCTTGGGGTTCATTCCCAGTACTGAAAAAAAAAAAAGAAGAAAAAGAAAACAAAACTAATAAAACACAGGTGAGAAACAAATATTTACTCTGGTAATGGTTACTTAAGCAAGAAGAGTCTTGTTCCCACACCCCAACTCCCCAGCCTTCTAGAGAGGAATGAAGCCAGACATCCTTGGCTGCTGCTCTGCGGACCTTCTCAGAGCTCCCAGAGCCATCTGTCCCTGGAGCATCAGGCTGACACAGGTATGAAACACGTCTCCATACACACAGAGGAGCCAGCTCTGTGGAACGTAACATGCAGAAGCAGGAGGGGCCACTCATCCTCACACCCTATGTTCTCCAGGTGTCTTGGGCCCACTGGTCAGGGGTCAAGTTTATCAGTGCCATGCATGATAAACATGCTTTCCCAGTTTGGCACCTGGGCTTTCAGGCACATCTGTTGCTTATTCAATATTCAGCCCCAAGTCTGGAGAGAGACCTTAGCTCAGGGTCCTTGCACATTTCCTAGAATTAGCCAGCAACAGATTTAGGTCTTTGTATTGCCCCTAATCCTACTACATCGGGGAAGCACACACAGAAAATGTGAACCAAGCAAGCAGATTCAAATTGTGGGAGGTACGGGGATTGCCTCTAGGTGTAGTGTCTCTCTTAGCCCTGGCCTGCTAAGAGTAAACAATGTCTGCATGGTAGAAAACAATTAGTAACCACTCCGAAACAATCTGAAAGTTGGGGCATCAAGGACTACCTAGCCTTGGGGGTTCAAGATGTAGACCTGTATCATACGTGCATCTTGGGATGCGGCTGCTTGTATTTCACTTCTATTTACTTGTTGCTATTGCCCAGATCTCCATTTTTACTGAGCACCTCTATCAAGCATACTACTGCATTCAATCTTCCCCCTAAAGCTTGCATGAGGAAGCACTAATACCTAAGGAAGCTGCTGCTGACCTCATAGTGCAATAAAGAAATAGGTGCTAGATTAAGCTACTTTACCAAGTGAGGAGTTAGGTATCAGTCCCATTTTTACTTGACAAAGCTGCCTCCATGTTGGGGCAGGTAAAGTTAGTCCTAGGAATTGGGCCAAGAGCCCCCAAAAGAGAGGGGCTCCTATGGCAGAGCTGAGAACATACACATCCTGCCCTGCCAACTCCTAGCCAGCTGGCGTGGTGCTGTGACACTGGCAGTTTGAGATTTGGATATATCAAAACCAGCTATTACCAAAATATGCTCCATCCTTGGTATAAAGAGCTCCTTGCCAGGCCTCTCCTTCACCAGCACATCCTAATTTCCAGAAATCACTCCCATCATGGCCATTTACCAGGCCATCCCCTGGCCACTGGACCTCCACAGCTCCAATGACAGTCCGTGATGAGCAGATGCCACCTGGGAGACAGCAGTACTGGTGAGCCCCTCCTCCAACCCAATTTCTGCGCCCTCTATCCCGAGGAGATGGCTCTTCCAGTTCATCAGGCATCTGTGAATCACCCTGGCCATGTGCCCTCTGGGTTTCTCAAACTCTCTCCTCTCTTGGCCCCATGACACTCCCCGGGGGTCCTCTGTGCCAGTGGACGCTCCTTCAGGCTCTGTGACTCTCAAGGCCACCACGGGAGCCCGTCTGCCCCCTGATGACCTGAGCTTCAGGTTCTCTCCGCCGCATCTGACTCTCCAGGTCTCTTTGCTCTGTCCTTACTGACTCCTGCAGGCCAGCGCCCGCATTCTGTTCCCCACAGTCCTTCAGGACTATGAGGAAATGCCACGGGGCACACAGCCCCCTCGGGTTCCAGGGAGCTAACACGCAAGCAGTAGACAGACAGGAAGGAGAGCAGGTGAGCTTCCTTGCCATCAAGCCCACACGTGGCATTTCTGTGTAGTCTACCCAGGGACACCTCACATAGGCAAGTGACTAGCTGTGTCTGTGACGCAGAAGAAACTCACTAAACACACTTTTGACTTTTCTCCTTTTCTCACTGCTCTAGAATTGCACCAATAAAACACTGGCACTGAAGCTTTGCCTCAGGCTGTTCTCTAAGTAACCTGAATGAAGACACTGAACCCACCCAAAAGGCTCCTTCAGCTGCCACTGACATGCTCCCGACTCACTCCCCAAACTTGACCTCCAGTTTGGACTTCTCTGCTGAGCTCCAGACGCAGTTGGATCCAACTCTCAGGTGGCTATCTCCATTCAGACATTCCCGCAGGCATCTCGAACTCACGTCCAGAACGAAACTCACAATTCTCCTCCTCAAACAGGGGCCCTTCTGTGTTTTGGGGACACAGCGATGGAAGACACCCTAAAGGAACTCTCAATCTGTCTAAAGGGGAAGATAGAGGAACTAACAATTACAGTGGAAACAGATGCCAACAGCTGTAACGTAGTGCGGCAGGAGCAGGTAGGAAAGAGCGAGCCTTCTGTGGCTTGATGCGTGCCTGCGTTGGCTTGTTGAGCCTTTAGAAAACTGCTGCGGGACATCACTACTCCTACTTTATAAATAAGAGAACAGATCACCTTACCTGGTCATAAAGCAACTAAATTCGAGCACACCTGGAATAAAGGTTTACAATTTCCATCCCCCCACACACACTTCAAAGAAGAGCACCTAACAAGCTATAGGATTGAAAGTTTTCTGAGGTGGCAACACTAGAGCTATCTCAAAAAACGAACAGGAGTATAGGGGTGGGAAAGAGGGACGGAGAGGCGGAGAGGAGGAAGTATAGGGCATCCCCCTCTTGTTTCATGAGAAGAGGCCGGAGAGCACATGGGTGCCATGGAAACTCCAGGGGTCACTAAAGCTGGACCACCAGGCACGAAGGCCCGTGAGGAGACGTAGCCCTGTGAGGCAGGAGAGGTGGGCAGGACCGAATCATGGATGGCCTTGTGTGCCATTCTAATGAACTTAAATTTTAAATTCTAGATAGTTGGGCCATTTCAAGATTTTGTTTTAAAATCTAGTTGGGGCCGGGCGTGGTGGCACACGCTTGTAATCCCCGTGCTTGGGAGGCGGAGACAGGAGGATGGCGCTGGTTCAGAGCCAGCCTCGCTGGCTTAAGAGACCCTGTTTCCAAATTAAAAAAATATAAAATAGGTCTGGGAGTGTAGCCCGAAGGGAGAAGGGCTTCCAGGAACCCCAGTACCATAAAAAAAAAAAAAATCTAGTTGGGGCAGGGCATGGTGGCACACGCTTATAATCCCAGTGCTTGAGTGGCTGAGACAGAAAGATCGCACAGGTTCAAAGCCAGCCTCAGCTACTGAGTGAAGCTCTCATAACTTAGTGAGACCCTTTTTCCAAATAAAGTATAAAATAGGTCTGGGAGTATAGCCCAGAGGTAGAAAAGCCCCTGGGTTCCAAACCCAGTACCACCAAACAACAACAACAACAACAACAACAACAACAACAACAACAACCGCCCATCTAGTTGGAAGGACATTTCAAGATTTAAAGCAGGAAATGACATGGACTGGTTTTCATTTTGGAAAGATCCTGCTGGCATCAGTGTGGAAAACGTGGAAGAGAGGCAACAGAGCTTAGGTAACCAGCTGAAAGACTGTTGCCGTACCTACAGTAAGAGGTTAAACCCGAAGTTAGAAACACTGGGGGAAAATGGACGTATCTGAGAAATAGTAACAAAGGAAAAATGTGAACAGTGCTGGGGAATGAAATTAGCTAAGGAAGCCGGGCGTGGTGGCGCACGCTTGTAATCTCCGCACTTGGGAGGCAGAGACAGGAGGATCGCGCAGGTTCGAAGCCAGCCGCGCTGGTGTAAGAGACCCTGTTTCAAAAATATAAAAATAGGTCTGGGAGTGTAGCCCGGAGGTAGAAGGGCTTCCAGGAACCCCAGTACCACCAAAAAAAAAAAAAAAAAAAAAAAAAAGAAATTAGCTAAGGAGAGTGAAGAGGTTTGTGGCTTGCCGCACCCAGGACAGAAGGAATGATCTCAGCTTTGGACACACTGACTTTGAGACAGATGCTTGTAGGGCACTGAGAGGGAGTAACTGAATGAGTCCGGCATTCAGAAGAGGAGCAGTTCAAGCAGGGAGAAACCAAGAAGGGAAAACGGTGGAACAAGAAAGTCCTATTGTCTTCTCAAAGTGCCATCGGAAGTTGCCCGGTCTTGGCCCGCCGTATCTTACCCACTGATCAGAAGGCAGGTCAGCAGCTAGGGTAGAAAGGTCAGTAAATGCAATGCAAATGCAGGGAAAGGACGGCGCGGTGTGCGATTTACTTGGCTCTAGAGAAACCAAATTTGGAGATAATGAGGTGAGGAATATCTGGTGTCAAGACGCGTGTTGCCCAGAATGGTGGTGCATGCCTGTAATCCCAGTACTTGGGAGGCTGGGACAGGAGGAATGCAGTTCAAGGACAGCCTCCGCAACTAGTAAGATTCTCATCAACCTAGCAAGACCCTGTTTCAAAATAAAAATAAAATAGGCTGGGGTGCAGCTCAGGGGTAGAATTCCCCTGGGTTCAATCTCCAGTACCACAATAAATAAATAAATTAATGAATTCATTAATAAATGCTGGGCGTGGTGGCACACGCTTGTAATCCCCGCGCTTGGGAGGCTGAGACAGGAGGATCGCACAGGTTTGAAGCCAGCCTCAGCTACTTAGTGAGGCTCTCAGCAACTTAGTGAGACCCTGTTTCCAAAAAAAAAAAAAAAGGTCTGGGAGTATAGCCCAGAGGTAGAAAGCCCCTGGGTTCCACCCCCAGTACCACCAAAAAAATAAAAATAAAAATAAATAAATAACTTTGTCAGCCAGTTCTGTGGGAATTAAAGTCTAACAGCCTAAGGTGTCTTTTGTATGTAATAAATCTTATGCATCTAGAATAATACTAGCTAAATGTACCATATTTGAGAATACTGAGGAAAGCACCAAAATCATTTTCTTTTGGGGCCCCAGTTAAGAAAGGCTACAGGTATAGAGTAGGCAAACTGACCTTCCCAGAGGGCGCTCTGAGAACATGTCCATGGACGCCCTCCTGTCTGTCCCTTCCCAAGAGAAGCACCACGTGAGTGCAGGGCTTTGCCAGCTGAACTGCTCCAAAGGACAAGGAAGGGTCTCTTGGGGAGTGTGGGCTGGACTTCTTTCCCAAAGTGAGCAATAAAAGAGAACATCAAGGATCCGGCTAACTAGATGGGGACTACGTTCTAAAACGCTGGAGTGCTGCTCATAGGCTCAACTGGTCCTAGCCCTCAAGGTGTTTTGGCTGGTCTGGGCTGAGACCCAGAAATCTGTGAATTTTACAAAGTAGCTCCGCAACTGATACCGGTCTGCAGTGGTGTCTGGGAGTAGCTTCGTAACTCCATCCTTTCTTACTGGTCCACCGTTTCCCTGTTTAATAACCATTCCCGGTGAGAGTCCCAGGTCTAAAGGGGAGATTGGTCAGTGCTTCAGAAAGTTGGCTGAGGTGATCACATCATTATTCCGACTCTGGAAACTGGACGAAGAGCAGCGGGAGCTCCAGGAAGCAGCACAGAGCTGGCAGAGCTATATACCCCTGGCCTTCCTGAGTTCCAAAATGAATGTAGGTGCCCAACCCTAAGTCTAGCCTTTCCCCCTCGCTGGGTAACTCACTGTGCAGGCATCTAAGGGGAATCCTGCCAGTCACCAGACAGGGGCCCTCCCACCTGACGCAGCTGAAGCCTCTTCGGCACACTTCCTCCCCATTCCTGCTTTGAAGCAAGTGGCCTGTGTCCCACTCTCAACACCACACAGAAAGCACTGAAGCAGAAGTTGCTTTAATCAAGGGGTGAAGTCCTCAATCAGGGGGACCTCACTCTACCTTTGGTGGTGGGGTCTCAGCCTACCCCCCACATGCCCTGAGGCCCCTCAGGAAGAGGGAGCAGCTGAATCACAATTATGGAAGAGGCCGGGGCTAGAATGGAGTAAGCAGGTTAAGGGGCAGGGGCAGGGGCAGGGCACTGACAGGCCCCGAGCAAAGCTGAACGGGTAGGAGGAGCTTAGCCCACGTGGTTCTACCTGGGGGCCGGCTGAGGTGCTGTGCATTGTGCAGAGGGCACCAGGCGGGCTGAGGATCGACGCAGACAGTGGGGGAGGAGTGCTTAAGAGATGAGGCGGCTGTGAAGCTGGTACAGCTGCTCCTGGGTCAGCACCAGCCGGTGTCGCTGTCCGAGGCCAGCCGCACAGGAGAAGGTCACTTTGCCCATGTAGACTGTGTCATCTTGCTGTTCTTCCTTGGCCTTGGGGTTGGCAGGGGAACAGGACCCCAGGTCAGGGGCTCACTTGAATTGTGGGCCACTGAAGGGGTCTGGGTGCTGAGACCAGGGCAGCCTCTGGGAGACTAAGGCATTGAACTCTCAGGCCACAGGTTAACATAGGAGGTTTTGTGTTTTGTTTTTTCACTATAGCTTTCATTTTTATCCCTTTCAGAATTGGTACGTTTTTACATGCTGTCAATTTTTATTTCCTTTTTTATATATTTTTTCTTGTGGTACTGGGGATGGAACCCAGGGGTATATTACTGCTGAGATACACGCCCAGCCCTATTGTTTATTCTTTATTTTGAAGCAGGGTCTCACTGAGTTGCAGAGGGCCTCACTAAGTAGCTGAGGCTGTCCACAAACTGTGATCCTCCTGTCTTAGCCTCCCAAATGCTGGGATCACAAGTGTGCCCCACCACACTCGGCTCTTTTTATACTTTTATTGACGCATTATAGTCTCAATTTTGAGTCCTTCCAGTTATCAAAAATCATGGAAGGTGTTGTTTACATCCTAAAACACTGGAGTTTCTGGAAGCACTGCAAGCACTTTTGAGTTACTTGCAAGTGAGACTTGAACTTGCCAGATAAAGCAGGGTTTTCAGTGTTTTGGCCTGGGACTCCAGAGTCTCTTCAGAAACTACTGGGGAAGAAAGAGGACCCACCCGAGCCCACCATTCTCTACCCCATGCTCCCCCTTACCCTGAGGAAGGCTGATGAAGGGAAGGTGGCAAAGTCGGTAGGGACTGTGGCTCCAGGGCGCTGAGAGACTGTCTCCTTGAGGACTTCATCCTGAAGACGGGAGACAAGGGTTCGCTTAGGGGCCCCCCAGAGGCTAACACAGAACATCCCCAGCTCCACAGAGACACTAATATGAGTGAGACAAAGGCTCGGAACTCCCTGTCACCGTGCTTTTGCTCTCACCTCCAACCCCGTCCCCACTCCAACATCCTCACTGTTTAAAGCCCAATTCATATGCCTCTGGGAGGCCATGGCCAACCATTCCACCGCACAGTGATCTCGGCTGACAGAAGCTGGAGCCTGAGCCACACACCCTACATGGTTTCAGCTTATGCATTAGCTGAAAAGAATTTATCTTCTGTTTGCACCAACAGTTTCCAAAATAAAAGTTCTGCTTTCCCTTCTACCCTCTTCCCAAGGTAAGATCTAGCTCAAGGCTGGGCCCAGAGGAACTCCAGAAGAGCCTAGCCCCCAAGAAATGCTCTGAAGCGAACTCTGCAGGGTAGGGAAGGGCAGGGACTGAGCTGACCTTGAGCTTCTCAATGGTGTCGCTCAGTGACTTGAGCTGAGCCACTTGCTCCATTAGCTGGGCCGACGGACTCTTGGCAGCTGTAGGGAGAGAGAGCTGGTGAGGCCCAGCAAGGCCCAGGCAGGCGGCTGGCCTGGATGAAGGGTCAGGAGTACAGGCACCAGATCCTCTCATGGAGCAGGCACTTAGGCGGGCGGGTGAATCTAGCCAAAGGACACCGCTGGCAAGAGCCTCTGCAGTGCAGGGACTGTCTGGGCAAGGAGAGGCATGTTACTCATCTCAGGGACTAGTGGGTACATACCAGGACTGGCGCGAGTGATATCTACCACATGGGTACGTGTGCTCAGCTGATTTAACGCCTCGAGCAGCTGGCTGGTCTTACGGTATAGCGCTCCAGTGGCTAGCTCACCACCAGGGCCCTCTTGGGGTGGAAGGGAAAGCTTTGCAACATGTAGAGGAGGCAGGGCTGCCAAGGATGCCTTCATCTGGGCTCCCTGTGGGAGGAAAAAGGGGAGTAGTGGTACGAGGTGCTAGAAGGCCTCGCTACCCATCCTAACGGGCAGGTGTGCTCCGTGTCCACCACGGTCCTCCCTGTGAGCTTCTTACCTTGAGGACGCTGTTCTCATGCTGGAGCTGAGAGACATGGAGCCTCATGGCAGAGATCTGCTGAAGCAGCAGCGGTGAATCCTTCACCAGCCCTGGGCCTGGGCCTGGGCCTGGCAAGGACCCTGGAGCCTGCCCAGGAGCGCCCGCTGTGGACAGCACAACAGTGTCCTCAGCCCCAGGTGCAGAGGGCTGAGACCTGGGCTCCACCCTGCTCCTACCCTTTCCTCATTCCTTCCCACCTCCAGGCCTGGCTGCCCACCAAGGTGAAGCCTCGGCCTGCTCCCCACCCCCAATTGCCATCAGCCTCGGTAAGCCCAGCCAGGGTGGGTCTCTACCTCGCTGCTGTTCTTCTGTGCTCAGGATAGCCCAAGGGGAGCAGGAAAAGAGGAGAGAGAAGTTAGATAACTTGTGGACAGGGGGACATTTCATAGGAATCCTGGGCATGCCCTGCGGGAAAACCCTTTTTCTGATCACCACACCTTCTTTATAAGTCCCTGTCTTACCTCTGCCCCGTCCTTAGTGTCAGAGTGATAAGTGTGAAAGAAAGAGAGCAAAGGGGGGTCCAGCCATGAGTCATGGTGCGGGGTGCAAGGAGAGAAAAGGGGTGTGCTGGAGGAAGCACTTGTGACATGAGGCTGCTCCTGCCTCATGCTCCTACTCCAAGAAGGGCCTGAGAAACGCTCGAGAGCCCAATATGCCCGGACCCCAGTGCTCGCCGGCAGCAAAGCTTAGCCCAGGCTTGTACCCTGCTGCTCAGATTTCCCCACAGAGAACTCCTTTTTTTGGGGGGGGGGGGGTAAAGTTTAATTCAGAACCACTACTTGTTTAAAGAGCCTGTGCTAAAACAACAGAAGGTGGTCATTTTGAAGACTCCCACCAAAGAACACGGAGCTGTCTCTACCACAGGAGCCTAATGTCACCAAGGTACCTGGTCACACCCCAAACCACAGTGATTTTGATGAGAACAAGACCATAGGTGAGGTCAGCTGACAAGACAGGAGCATCAGAGAAAATCCAGAGGCCGTAATGGCCTAATTCCAGGGCAAAGAAATTGCTCTCTGGAGGGGAAAAGGGAGAAAGGAAACTGAAGGAGGAACAAAAACAAACCATAGGTCATATGAGACCCAAGATGGCAGCAGCCACTTCCTTACCCAGGAAAGAGGAGACTGGGCCTGGGAGCCAGAAAGCTCCGGGTGATGAGCTGTGACTGTGCTGAGAGCAAAGTCAGAGCGCAAGCTATACGCAAAATCGGGAGATCACGCCACGGAAGAGGCGACCGCAACGTGGGACGAAGCCCCGTGAGCTCAGCGGGCAACGTGGTGTCCTCGCAGAGGAAAATCAAAAGCAGGCATCAGGCAAGGCTGGATGCCCTGGAGGAGTCGGCGCAGCCTGCCGCAGGCTGACGACCCTCTGGGATAGAGTGAGACAGAAAGGCCAGACAGGAGACCCAGAAGGGACAGCTACTGGGGTCTAACTGCCGTCATGACTGTGAACTTCACTGACAAACTGGACAGCACCACACTGAAAGTAAAAACTTGGTGAAAGTGAGCAGAGTAAAACTAGGCACACGTATTCCCAGCTGAACATCAGGAAAAGGGGTTCAGAAGTCAGACCAAGGACAAGGACAGGAGAGGACAGCCAGGCTGCCTGTCCCACTGCACTCACCACCAGCGATGCCAGAGACCAGGGTAGCAATGCCTGAGGGAGGGGGCCCCCGGAGCCCCTCGATCGTACGCTTGGACTGGCTGTTCAGTCGCTGCTTCAGCTCCGCCTTCTCTGCCTCCAGCTGGTCAATGTCAGCCTGGAGTGCATCCATTGTCTCCTCAAACTCTCTGTGAAAGAGAATCTGGGCTTGGGTGGTGTCCCTGCCCCACAGCCCCACCTGCTTTTCAGTCCTGACAGGTCCCTGGGTAGCCCTGCTAGAGCCAGGGGCAGGGCAGAACTGGCTCAGGTTGGGGTGACACAATGGGGTTGGAGTGGGAAAGGAACATGGGAAGAGTCTCAGTACAAGGGGAAGAGGTAAGGGCTGAGCAGGAGGGAGAGCGGAGGAGGCAAGGCCGTGGGAAGGTGCCTGACTTCTCCTTCTTCCGCAGTAGCGCCTGGGTCTCCTCCAGGCGGGTCTGGACTTTCTCAATGCGCTCATCTGCATCCTTGGCAGCACTGTCCAGCTTCTTCTCCAGGAGGCTCAGCCGCACATTGGCTTCACTCAGCTCTTCTCCCTGCACAAGGCAAAGAACTCTAGTTCCTTGACATTCTCCCCACAGCCCGGAGACCTAGGTTAGACCACGAGGTAGAAGATTCCCAGACGACTCCCTCATCGCAATCCCCACAATGCCTCTAAGCCCCGATCCCTAACATTTGCTGCTACCCTGAGTCCTGCCATATTTCCTGGCCCCTAGATTCTGAGCTCACCCTCCCCTTACCTTAATCTTGAGTGATTTCTTCAATTCTTTGATAACTGTCTCTCGATCTTCAAGCTTCAAACCTAAGCCTTCAGCATCTGTGATCTCAGCGCGAAGGGCTGCGGCCCGCAGCTCAACCGGAGGAGGCTAAGGGATAGGGCGCGTCAGAGGATGGGAACAGGGAGAGGAGATCGCCAATGTCCTCCTTCCAGAAAGATCCAGTCACTGAGAAAAACTTTGTGCCTTCAAGAACAATGCTCTTCATATGCCTTCCTCCTGCCTCCCGCCCTCCACAACTAGCTACAGCTCTGCAAGTCCTGCCCCTCTGGGCCACAGAAATGACCCACCTTGCTGGGGGGCCGTTCTGCGTCGTACTCGCCCTCCTGCATGGCTGTAGCCAGCTTGTTCATGGTGCTGATGAGGATGTTGCACGACTGGCGCAGACACTCATAGGGGCTGCTGGAGGGGCTCCCGTAGATCTGCGGGGCAAGGGCTGGAATGAACGCCCCGCGCTGGCCACGAGCTCCCCATCCCTTCTGCCCAGCCATCCAGGCCAACCTGCTCGTTTGCTTTGAAAGCCAGCTCCTCCAGTGCAGCCACAGGCAGCCCCTCATTCTCCGCCAGCGGGGCAATGAGCTGGGCGGCGGCAGCTGCCACCTCCTGCAGCACGGCCACCACCCACGTCAAGTGTTTCCTGCAGTCTAGGAGTGTGTCAGATACCTGCGTGACGAGCTAGAGTCAAGAGCCCACCCTAGGTCCAGCACCACAATTCCTAGCTACCCCAAATCAGTCTTGTCCCCTGACCAGATCAATCTTAACATGCTACCACACTCCTGGTTCTACCTGTCTTCCTTCCCTTCCCCACTTGCAGCCTTAAACCTGTGGTCCAAAGGCAAGTGCAGCTGGGATCCCAGGAGCATCTGTCCCTGGCATTCGTCTTCGGATTTTCTTGCAGAACTGGCGGATGTCACTGCATGACGTTTCCAGGTCCCGGAGCAGAAGGGCAATATCTGTAGCCTCCTGTCCCCCCTACATAGTAAACAGGAATGGAGAACCAAGCCAGCATTAGGGATGGAAGGGAGGAGGTAGGGACTAAGAAAGAAGAGGAGCTCACACAGATGTAGATGTGCCCTCACCTGCAAAAAGGCGCGCAGCCGCCCCACCTCCACACTCATGCAGTCCAGGGCACTCTGGGTGAACTGTGGGACAGAGCACGTGGTCATCAGCTTCCAACAGGAGCCTTCTGCCCACCCCAGCATCATCTCCAAGGAGTCCCTGTTGACCCCCATATACATGGCTTTGGCGACCATGCCTCTGTCTTGTCTTTTTTTCTTTTTTTTTTTTTTTTGCAGTACTGGGGAAGGAACATTCTATCTCCCAGCTGCACTCTCAGCCCTACTTTTTATTCTTTATTTTGAAACAGGGTCTCACTGAGTTGCAAAGGGCCTAAGTAACTGAGGCTGTCCTAAAATGCTGGGATTACAAGCATGCACTACCACACCCAGCTTTTTCTTTCATTTTTTAAGGCAACTTTTTTTTGTTATTATTGTTTTGTTTTTGTGGTACTAGGGATTAAACCCAGGGGTCTTCTACCTCCTAGCCCTATGTTTTATTCTTTATTTTTGGAACAGGGTCTCACCAAGTTGCAGATGGCCTCATTAAGTAGCTGAGGCTGGCCGCAAACCTGCTATCCTCGTGCCTCAGCCTCCCAGGTACTGAGAATACAAGCTTGCGCCACCATGCCTGGCTTATGCCCCAGTCTTACGTGACACCCCTTAGGGCCTGATCTCTTGATTTGATGTGCTCTACTTCTCTGTAGGAGGTTCAACCACCTATCCACACACTTCACCTTAATGTGGTCAGCCAGCTGCATGGTACTGTCTTCAGGCTGTTCAGCAAGGTGGATGCTGTAGAGATGCTGAGGAGGAATGACAAAGAAACAGACAGCCTTTAGCTTGTGGAAGGGTAGCGGAGAGTTCTTCCCAAACTGTAGTTTGAGCCCTGGTAATGATGGGTCTCCAGAGGTACAAAAGAATCCAAAACGCTTAGGCAGCTGCATCATAAGGCAAGTTCATCTAAGAGCAAATTGAGCTTCAAGCAGCCATCCTGGTCCCTGCAACCCTGAATACACTGGCAATACCTCCCACCAGGAGAGAGCTTCCCTCCCCCTGCCCCGAGCCTGCATTCTCGCCCACACCTGGTAGTACTTGATGGCCTTGGTGAGAGGCTCCACATTGACAGTCTCATCCAGCTGGTCCTTGTGCAGCAGCTCAATGAGGAAATCTAGGGAGCGCTCATGGGCACTCATCTCCGGATAGAGGCTTCCCACCTTCTTGTACACGTCCACATTGCACTGAGAAAGGGCACTAGAGCCCAGAGAAGAAATCTGTGAGGCTAAGGTCTTCTAGGCAATCTCGGCTCAGCCAATTCCAGCCCCTCAACCTTGGCGCACGGTCAGGAGTCACTTACTGCTCATAGCGGTGCAGTGTAGCCTGCAGCAGGCTCAGTGAGTACACCAGCCCCGCGGCAAAGCTGAGCTGCTCCCCTGCAGCTCCTCGAAGCCCAGGCCGCTCTGAACAGTTCTCGCTTAGTTCAAACTTCTCCTGGGCCTGCTTCCGGATCAGCTCTGCCTGTGGGAAGAAGACCAGGAACCTGGAACTCAGAGGCTAAAGGACACAGACTCCAGAATACAGGACACAGCTCAACAACTGTGCGGGGAGCATAGATACACATGGGAGAAAAAGCAGAGATAGCTCTTGGACGGCAGGAAGTCTCGCCTGGAGAAAGAGCAATGGTGTGAACACTGGAGCTTGTGAGGATTCAGCGTGAGAATGAAAGCGCAGTGGGTCCACGAGGACCAAGTCCCCCTGAGTCACTGCTGCGGCTCCTACCCTCTCCACTCAGAACGCTCCCCTGCCAATCATCTCCCTAGCTGACTCCTTGCCACCTCTGGCTCTCAGCTCAAATGACAGTTGTCATACCCCACCCGCATCTCAACCAAATCCGCACTGTGCTCTCAGGGCCTACTTCTCCTTCTTAACACAATCTGTAATCCAGCCATCCCTCACATCTATAGGGGAGTGGTTCCAGAACCCCCACAAGTAATGGTGGATGTTCAAGTCCCTTATATAAAGGACATGTGACATGTCTCTCACATTGGGGGGGCCCGCTTTCTCCCTTGAATGTGTATTCCCTACTTTTCTAAAATAAATGTCTCTAAAAGAAATTATAATATGTGTAATTAACGTGCATCCTGTAAACTTTAAATCATCCCTAGATTACTTAAGACACCTAATACAATACACATGCTATGCAGACACACTGTATTGTTTAAGGAATATTGAGAAGAAAAAAATCTGTACATGTTCCATACAGATACAATCTTTTTCCAGATATTTTTGATCTGCAGTTGGTTGGCTCCACACATGCGGAACCCACAAATATGGAGGCCAACCGTATATATTCATCTCAGACTTCTTTGCTTACGTGCTCCTCCACTGCCTCCCAAGTTATTTGCTATCTTCACTGGGCATCCTCAATGCCTGGCTCACAGCACGTTCAACAGATTCCTACCGCACACGTGCCCAACCCCCATACCTTGCAAATGAGACGGGGCATGAGCAGCAGCACCAACACGCAGTCGTGGTCCCCCCCTGGCCGCAGGAAGCTGTCAGGCATGAAGGCCGTCAGCAGGGACATGTGCCGGTTGGCCTGAGCCACCTCCATCTGTCTCAACTCCATCTCGATTGCCTGTGAGGTGAACGGGGAGATGGGCTCGCAGCCAGGGTGGGGTCTCCAGGAACCTGCCTTGTTCTATCAGGTCCCCTGCTTCTAGGACATGCACAGGCCAAGAGTCTTCCAAACTACCACACAAAGCTCCCTCTCCTCTGGAATCTGAAGTCTGGAACCCACACCAGGTCAGCCCAGTCACACGCAGGCTGGGCTCCGTAACACGCCCCCCACTCGCCCACTTTGCTGACCTTGGCATGGGCCTTAGTCTCAGCAAACTTGATTTTGAAATCAAAAGTCTCTGGAGGCGGCTGCTGCTGTCTCTCTACAGATGCTTCCTGCTGGTTTGTCAGTTCCCGATTCACATCCTAGGAGAAGAGAGTGTGAGGCACAGCGGGGCCAAGGGAGCCTGGGGGGGCGGGAGAACGGGAGGGAGCGGGCACCTGGAGGTGGGCAGTCAGCTGGCGGTACTTCTTGATGGTTTGCTGGTAGTCCGCAACGGTCTCCTGGGCTGCCTCCACACGCTTCTGGGCCTCACGCACCCGGGCACCCGCCATGTCCAGCTGCTCCCGTAGCTCCAGTTCCGTCTCACGCGCATTCTCTTGCAGCTCATCATTCATTTCATTCATCGCTTCCTGGGGAGCCACAGGTAGTTAGGGGAAGCAACGGCAGGGTCAGGGGAGCAGGGCCAGGATGTGGTGCCTTCTCCACATGGAAGGTCAGGGGTCATGTGTCAATCTCCCTTTCAGCAGGTCGCTCCCAAACACCCTCCATCAGGGTCAAGGTCAGCCTGCTTTTCTCTTACCAGGTCTCCCACGGTTTCTCTCAACTCCCTCACTTTCTCCTCTAGATTCAGGTTCCTGTCGGTCAGCATCTCCACCATCTCCTCAGCACCCAGGGCAGCATCCACCTGTGTGATGGGGGCAGGACAGGGAGGAACACTGCTGGAAGGTGCCTTCAAAAGGGAGGCGGCCGCAGGACAGTCAGGGGGACCCTGGGCAGGGCTGGGCCCCGCAGACCTGCTCCTTCAGCTCGTCAATGGTGCTCTCTGCCTGGCTCAGCTCCTCCTGCAGGCGCTCGCGCTGTTGCCTCACCACTTCCAGCTCTTGGTTCTTCTTTTCCATGAGCTTCTGAAGCTTCACATGCTCCTGCTTTTCTGAAGAAGAAAGATCCCGCATCCTGTGGGGAAGTGGAGGGAGGAGGGGAGAGCGTGCGTCAGTCACCTGGGGCCGCTGCTTTAACGCGCGAGTCAAGAGCGAGGAGAGCTACCTCACGAGGGCATCCTTCAGGCGGGCATTCTGCTCCTCAAGCTGCTTGAGCTGGTAACTGGACGCAGCGCCATCCGAGCCTGGGGAAGACCGTGGGCATGTTCAGGCCTGGTCTCACCCACCTCTGCTCCCCCGTGGTCCCTGGTCCCTTACCCTTCTCTTCAATCTCGGCCTTGAGGATCTCCAAGTCTGTGGTGAGCTCGTCCACACGCTCCTTCAGGGCTTCCACCTCCTGCTGCAGAGACTCGGCCCGCTCTTCAGCCATCTCCTTGTCCAGAGTGGCCATCTCAATGGCATCGGCCGTGTCAGCCATCTCCTCCATGTAGCGCTCCTTCGCCTCCAGCGCCTCCTTGGCTTCCTGAGGAGCAGTGGCGTGGTGGGGCAGGAGTCAAGGGGGGCCCGTGCTGCTTCCATTCCACGGCGTCCCCGGCTCAGCTCCCCTCCTTGGGGCCCCAGCCTCCCTAGCCACCCCTTCCACGCTGAGTCGCACCTTCCGCGCCTCCTTGAGGCGCCGCTGCAGGTCCGCCTGCTGCTCCTGCATCTTGCTCTTCCATTCCTGCACCTGCTCCAGCTGGATCTTATGCTTCTCCAGCTCTTTCAGCTTTGCCTTGTCTTCCGCCCGCTTCAGCCGCAGGGTCTCCAGTTTCTCCTCCAGGTCCCGTACCTGGGCCCTCAGTCCCTCTTCCTCCTGTCAAGGAACAGCTTTGCTTTTTGTGCACTGCCCACCCCTCTTCTCCGTCCAGACAGAGATGAAGCAGAGAAGACAAGAATGTGTGTAAACATCACCCTAAACCCAATGTCAAAGTGGCATACAAACACTGGAGAGAAAATCATGGCAGTATATTTAGGAAAGTGTGAAAGAAGTGCAGGAGGGCTGAGGATGTGGTGCCCACAGTGTAACACTTGCCTAGTGTATGCAAGACCCGGGGTTCAATCCCCAATACTACAAAAAAAAAAAAAAAAAGAGGCAGAAAAGAAAGGGTAGCCTGGCCAGTAGCAAGATACCCATACGCTATGTCCCCGATCCTTCTAACCCAAGTTCTAGGTCTTCCCCCAACTCCAGAAATGTCCAAGACCCAGCTGGGGATCACATGCCCCTGGTATATTTTCCTTTACCCCAGCAGTTCTTACCTTAGACGGGGAAGGAAGTGGGGGTGCTGCTCCAGGAGAGGTGAGGGCCGGCGTGGGGATGATGGGTGCTGCCAGTGGAGTCTGAGCCGGGGTGCTGGGCTCACTGCTGCTCAGTTCACCTGCTGATGCGGAGCCAGAGGGGCCCAAGGAGCTACTGGCCCCAGCCACACCAGTACTGGCCGGGCGAGTAGGCTATTCAGAGAGGGACAGGGGCAGACCAGAAAGAGAACAGAGGATGGAGGTGGTGAAAGGGGGACAGACAGAGCATGAGAGAGAGGCAAGGGAAGGGACACCGAAGGGGAAAGGCGGAAAGAGTGTGAATGCACAAGAAGAACAGACACAGAGTAACCGGGAGAGGGAAAGCGACACAGTCAGAAAGCAACAGTGACAAAGGAGCGGGAGGAGAAAGGGAGGAAAGAACGGGGGAAACATAAGATTACAAGGTTCCTCCTTTGGCACCGACCCCACATTCCTCCCAGCTCTGCACTACCTTTACAACAGAAGCCCTCACTCCCAGGACTCCCTCTGCGACCCACTTGTAATCATTCTAGCAATTTCTTAATATTCTTGGTCCCATCCTTGCTCTGGGTCCATGCCCAACTCTCCCAAGGGACAAAGGAATCTCAATGTCATTCCCAGAAAAAAAGAACAGATTAGAGTTTGTCCTCAATTTTCATGTTACCAGAGAAGGCTGGACTAAAAGTCAGGATTCCAGGCTCTCCCTTGCTAGGCTCTCCCTACTCTTTGGAAGTCAATCTACATTGCCTTCCCTTGGTCTGTGCCAGGGAATCCTACAGGTAAAAGGGCCAAGGTGAAAGTTACAGCCCTAGATCCCCCCTTGGAACAAGGCAAATACAGCCAACCCTTCTGTACTTATTACCCAGGCCCCTGTGGGGTGGGGGGCCGAAGAGCTGCCCCAAAGGCCCAAACCTGGAACAAACAAGCCTGTCCAGTGCTCTCTCTTGCTGTGCTGGACTCAAGTTCTCTTGGTGGGCTGACACTCAAAAAGCACAGGCTACCACCAACACCCCCACCAGAAGGCTTTCACAGACACACTCCCCGCCTCACTCTGAAATTTTATACTGCCACATTCTCCACTTCTTTTCTAATCTCTCTCCTCAAAACTGGTCAAAATTATCTTGTTCAAGAAAGTCTGTCTTGATTAACCACAACCACTCTCACTTCTCTTTTATACTCAACCTAGTGGTTTAGATGACCCCCTAAGAGCTGGAAGTCATTCTCCCAGAAGAGCCTGTTACCAATCCCAGGCCCCTCTTCCCCCTCCAAGAGAAATCATGATGCACTGTGACCAACTTTTACTTGCTAGTACACATGCCCACACACATACACATGCCTGAAACGTGTGCGTACGCTCAGCAGTAGCCTGCACAGAGGCCTGTTTTTCTCACCTTGGGCCGCCGAGTTGTAGTCTGGACAGGCAACAGGAGCCAGAGAAGTAGTCAGGAAAGAAAGGATAATGGCAGAAAGACAGACACCAAAGGGACAGCAATGAGAGCAGAGGAAGTAACAGAATTGGGTCTACAGTTATCACCCCCCTCACCACCCCGTCCCCGTCTCCCTCCAGCCACACTGTAGGAATCATCATATTCCTACTCCAGGAACACAGAACTCCTGCTCCCACTTCTGCCCAACCCTTACAGGCCTCACCCCTTTGGACACCCTGGAAATCCCAGAAGCCCCTGTCTCTAGGCTGAGCCACAGGAGACCAAAGGCAGCAGCTGGTAAGAAAGTCTCCAGAGGCCAGTCCTTCTATGAACCACCTTTCCCACTCCAGCCCTCAGCCAGAGGCCCCGCCCAGTCACCCTCCAAGGACTTTCCCAGGTCAGCCTCCTTCTTCAGTTCCAGATTCCACAGGACTCCTGAGGAACACCCACCCCCTATGACAAGAGCTCAAAAATAAGAAATCCCTGAGGCAGAAGAATGCTGCTGTCCTCCCTCCCTTCCCCCAGGACCAGATCCTGCAGCAGTCCCCATCCCTAAAGCAGAGGGCTCAGGTGTCAGGACTATGAATATTGCATTAGCAGAAGCCCAGAGCTCAGCAAAGTAACCCCACCCAGCTGGATGAAGGGGGAGGGGTACAGCACCACAGAGAAATCACTGTCCTAGACCAAATCCAAAACTCCTTTGGGTTACTGCAAAGTGGCAAAAGGGTCATTAACTTCAACTCCAAAGGGTGTTCTTGCTACCCAGTGTCTCATTGCTTTAGCAAAACCAAAATCTGGTTTGGACCCTATTTCCAGGAGTCGCACAGCCCAAGGAGACAAATCTCCACTCCTCCTACACCGGACTAGACTTCCACAGCTGTGGAGCCCCCATCCTCCCCTGGTAAAGCCCCCTGACACAAACCATGGGGAAAGGGGGATGCTGGGAGAATAACCAAGAGTCATTCTAGCAAAGGCTGTGTGAGGTAAGTAGGCCTGCTAGAGGCACTGAGACACCTGGGCCTGCTTCCTTAGCTTTTAGCACAGGAAACCTTCCCCAAGCCTGTTGGCAGTAAAGGCTGCAAACCCAAGCCTGTTAGGCTACTGAGTACTGGGCCTGGACGCCAGACTTAATCAGAGCCAACAGCAGGCAGGGCAAGGAGCAAATGTCCAGGGGAGGGGCACGTAGTGACACTCACCCCTCCCTGCCCCCAATCCTCCCACTCCTCCCCCAACCAGGTAGACAGATTAAGTCAATCAGCCCCCACCCCCACCCCAGCTGCCTGCTGCCACCATCGCCCTGGCAACCCGGTAGAGGACCAGAGCAAGCAAGAGTACCTTTCGGGCTGTCGGTGCCTGTCTCATCATTGCAGAAAACCAAAGAAAGCAAGGACAGGAAAGAAAAGGAGGGACAGAGGAGGATAGACAAACAGGAAGGACAGACGAGGGGAGGGAGGAAAAGAGACCGAACAGAGGGAAAGGCGGCGGAGACAGGAGATTAGTGCATCAAATCCCAACAACGCAGCCTTAGCCTCCCGGGCGGCCGCCGGCAGCTTCCCAGCTTCCCAGCTTGCGAACGGCTACGGCTGACACAGAGGCCCCCCCGCAGGTGCACAGTAGGGCAGCCAAGCTCCACCAGGCACCAGAGCGGTGCCCGGCCCAGTTCACCAGCTTAGGCTGATGGCAGCCTCAGTGGCCGCAGCATCAGCTCCACCTGACGTCATGCACCCACCCTCCTCTGCTCCATGGGGGTGGAGCCACATTCCCGGTCACCTAGCAACCTCCCAGGGCCCTGCTGGCTCCTCCTCCTCCTCGTGACTGGACAAAGTCCTGCGCAGAGCCCACCCCGCTTCTTCCTCCAAAGAGCAGGTTCTGGCTCCGCCCCCTCCTCCCTTGCCCCAAAACACTGGGCCAGAGGCCACCCCAGAATTAGCATTTTGGAGGACCAGAGCATCACTGGGCAGGGACACAGGGCCTCCCTGCTGCAGTAGTATATCTCATAATGCATTCTGCTCCACCGAAACCCCCATCAAGTCACTTTTATATACGCTGGCAATATCCTTATGTCTCTCATCAGAAATAGGGAACAGCCCTCCAGCACTGGGATTAGGCTCTGGGCTGCACAAACCTGGCTGCCCTGGGGAACATTCTATCCGGGCAGCAGCAGCTCTAATGACAGTGCTGGGCTTCTCCCCCAGTGGTCCCCTGGTTGTAGACAGGTCACGGCTGGTCTCTCAAGGGCTTCCCAGAAAGGACTAGGTACTTTTGTGGAGCTGTCTGTTTTCTTCTGCCCTATCCTTCAAAACACTTTTGGCTCCAGATCTATCTCCCTATTCTACATGGGGTGAAGGCAGGGGCCCTAGATAAGCAATCTGCTTTGAGAGAAACGTTGAGGCAGAGGACTTGGGGGGGGGGGCTGAAGGGGCACTTTCCACCATGAGTAAGAAGGTGCTACAGCCCAGCGCAGGCAGTCTAGGCCAGGCTTTGCCCCTTCCCCAGAATCTGACCCTGAATGAGCTCCGGTTAGGGGCATGTCAGGTTGCAGCCAGAAGTACTCCACAGATCTCAGACTGCAGGTTTTGGTTTTTCTTTTTTCAGTACCAGAGAAGGAATCCAGGGTCATTTTACCTCTGAGCTATACCCTCAGCCCTATTTTTTTCCCCTTTATTTTGAAACAGGGCCTCACTGAGTTGCAAAGAGCCTAAGTAGCTGAGGCTGTCCACAAACCGCGATCCTCCTGTCTCAGCCTCCCAAATGCTGGGATTACGAGCGTGCGCCACCACGCCCGGCTCTTGGACTGCAGTTTCATGTTCTTCTCTATTCAGGGACCTGAGGCAAGATGGGAGCCCCAACCAGGGACAATAATCAAGGGAGGAGGCCGAGTTTCTATGACCCTGGGATGATGCCAGCATCCTTTAGAGTACTATTTTTCTTACATATCCACTCTCACCCAAAGCCAGAACTCAGGGCCCAAAGCAAGTACTATCACATGGCCTCCACCTTGGCAAGCATCTGAAGTGAGGAATGATCACCCACCAGGAGTTGAAAAAGGAGATTTTTTTCTCCCCTCCCACTGCCCCAATCCAGGAGCTCCCCATGCAATATTAGAAAGACCTGAGGTAAGCTGGTGGTGAGGAGACACAGTATTGTACATACAGCACAGTACACACACAGCTCAGACAGGAACATGCAGGTCAAAGACAGTTTGGGCAGAGGCCCAAGACAGGGGCTGGTGTGAGGAAGTGGTCATGGCAGCAATTTGTGTTTAAACGTCTGTGGTAGCCGGGCGTGGTGACACACGCTCGTAATCCCAGCATTTGGGAGGCTGAGACAGGAGGATCGCGGTTTGTGGACGGCCTCAGCTACTTAGGCTCTTTGCAACTCAGTGAGACTCTTGTTTCAAAATAAAAAATAAAAAATAAAATAGGGCTGGGGGTGTAGCGCGAAGGTAGAATGCCCCTGGGTTCCATCCCCAGTACCACACACACAAAAAAAGTCTGTGGTACTTGGGAGGCTGAGACAGGTTACAGGTTTGAGGAGAGTCTCAGTCTCAGCACCCTAGCAAGACCCTGTTTCAAAACAAAAAACTTACAAAAGGGCTGGGGGTACAGCCTGGAGGTAAAATACCCTGGGTTCAACCCCCAGTACAAAAAGAAAGTCTGTAGAGGGGAAGGAGGTGGCACGGTTGAGCTCCTGCAAAGGGTAAAAGGTAGGTTTCAGGCACACACCAGAGGAAGGACCCAGGAAAGACTGACGGGGCAGAGTGGGTAGATACTCGTGGCAGCACCCACCCAAAGGCAGGCACACATTCTCAGGCCTACCAGCTGTCCTTCCTGTGCTCTGTTCCCTGGCCTCCATCTCCTTGTACAACCACTTCCCCTGGTCCCTGCCCATCTCATTCCTCCAACCCTTCCTCCCACCACCCCAAAGCTCAGCTAAGTGAGGCTCCACTGTAAACCAATAAATGCTGTATTCCGTGCTGTTGCTACTTATAGTCAAATGCTTGGAGTCCCTAGCTAGGAGTCTGGGGCAGGGAGAAAGCATCCCTAACGAGTGCCACCTGGGCCTGGACACGAGGCCTGATGTCCTTGCACCCCTCAAAGGAACTCTGGAAGCCAAGGCTGCCATTTCCTCTGACCATCCCAGCCCCAAGGTTACACACACATGCATGCAGCAGCCCAAGGACATGCGGGACAGCAGGGGAGGGGGCTCATGGCCCCACCCACACAGCACAAACAGTAAACACACCACCTTCTTAGGCTTCAGTCCCCGCTGCGTAAGGAGTAGGAAATGGCAGAGTTAGAGAACAGACATCACGTGCTGGTTGGCCAGACCTCCTGGGCGTAGGCGTTAATACCATTCAGGCAACCACAGGCAAGGGTAGGGGGACTCCAGTCAATGTCAAGCTCTAGGTGAGGAGCAGGGCCCCACCTCACAACTCTGCAGAGCTGGCAGAGGGGAGCTAGGATGGTCCCCCTGCACACATGCAAACAGGTGACAGAGGGCCTGCCCCTTGCCACCACTTGTGAGTGAGCAGGAGAGCTCTTTCTCTCTTGATCTTCTACCTTACCCTATCCTCAAACCCTAAATATAGATCCTGGCATCTTGGGTACCAAAAGGTAGGAAGTTGGTTACACTACTGGGGTCAGGTCTATCACCCGAGGTCGGCCCCACTGTTCTGGAACCTAAGCGTTTTTCCTGCTACCATCTTTTCTCTAGGCCAGTGCACCAACTTGTATACAGAAAGCTTCCTTCTCAGGGATGTTGAATAGACTAGAAAGCTAGCTCATCTACTGCCTCTACCTGCCTAGCAGTGTGTGTGTGTGTGTGTGGTGTGTGTGTGTGTGTGTGTGTGTGTGTGTGTGTGTGTCTGTCTATCTAGTACTCCCTGCTCCAAACTACTATAATACTCTACCTCCAAACTACTCACCAGTTTGCTAGTCTTTGCAGCACTATCAGCTCCCTCTGTAGAGAGAAAACAGAAAGAAAATGTGCACCTGTATAGAGGACTAAGGGAAGAGAACATCGTGCTGGGTGGTAGGGGGAGGGATATGACAGGGGAATAGGGTGATGAAAACAATTCAGTATCCACTGTGGTCGCTGCTGTGGGGAGAAGTGCTGGGGCTTCTGGACGAGAAGAGGCAACTCTGAGTGGGTGGCCGTTACCTCTTTTGAGGACCTTTGAGGCAGAAGAATCAGGTGTCTCTGGGGAAGTAGTATCTGCTCCATCTTCAAATACCTGGATCTAAAGCCACAGAATACACTCAATACAACTAGATCAAGAATGACTGTAACATGGGCCCCTCCCCAATTTCCAAGCAAGCCACAGTACAGAGCAATTTCCCTAAGGATGGATCTCCAATCTTCCCTCCCCTGCTTCCTCCCACTCTCCTAACCAGAGACTTATGCCCACACCCAGGAAAACAAAGTACCAACACACCAGTGGCATGTGCAGTAGAAGCAGGGGGTACGTACCTGAGACTGGCGCACAAAGATTCCATGCCCTTCGTCACAAGTGAAATACTTCCTTCCTTGGACAGTTCCATCATTTTTGCCCTTTGCTTCATCCAGGATAACGCCTACCCATTTGCCACTGGCAAAGAGTGTGGCTCCAACATAAGCCACAGTGCCCCGGTGGCCTTTTCCAATCACCTCCACACGGGAGCCTACCCGCAGAGGCCGGGCAGCTGCCTCTGCACTCATCCTGCTGCTGCTGGGTGTCTGAAAGAGACAAGCAAACACAAACAGAAGCATCAGGTCAGAGGTGGCATTCTAATGCATAAGAAATGTCCTAGCCAAGAGCCTGGACGAAAAAAGACCAGAGCCCAGTGTGGTGGCGCATGTTTATTCCCAATACTTCGGAGGCTGAGATAGGAAGATCACAGGTTCACAGCCTAAGTAAGGCCCTCTGTAACCAGGACCTTGTTTCAAAACAAAAAATAAAATGGGGCTCCAGCTCAGAATAAAATGGGGGTACAGCTCTGAAGGAGAATGCCCCTGGGTTCAATCGCAGTACCCCCCGCACACAAACACAGAAGACCAGAAGTCACTTCCTTAAACTCCATTCTCAGAAAAATGTCAGTGATGTGTCTTGCTAAGATTTCTCCAAATTCCTCTAGAATCTTCTAGAATTTATAAGAACTTATATTTAGGCTTTATAACAAATCAGATTTCATTGATATAACTGTGAATGTCACCACATGGCTGCTTTCTCAGGTCGCTGACCCCAAGGAAAGGAGTGAAGCTCAACAAATAACAGGTTAGATCAGGCGACCCAAATGAGTCCTGCTTCCCCTCCACTGTCATGGCCCCAGGGGTTCGATGGCTCTCAGACCTCTCCCTCTCACAGACACATAACTGCGCGCCTCTGCAGGCCCTCCCGGCCCCGCCACTCCTTCCTGATCTGACTCCTTTCACTCCTGTCCAACTACCCATCACGGCCCAGTCAAACATTCCAACTCCCTTCTGCCTGGCCCGCTTCTGGTTCTACTTTCTACCCCAAGCTCTGAAGATCCCCCATGCCGTGGTGCTATAAAAAGAAGAACACAAGCCAAGCCAGTCATGTACCTCCGCTGTGCCCCTCACCCTGTCCTCAGACTCTGCCTAGTGATTCAAGTGGATGTCTTAACGCTCCACAGATGGGCAACGCAAAGAAATAAGCCAAGACACTGTCCTTGGGAAGCTCTCCGCTCCTGACACGTCTGTGATGACAGAACACAACATGAAATTAGGTCTCAAATCAGCCCATGGTTTAGGAGAAAATCACACCTAAGCCATTCTTAGCAACAGCAGCTCCTTGAACCAGAGGCCTTGCTGCAAACAGACAAATGAAGCAAGAAGTGACACCATATCCCTAAAGATTCCTCGGGCTCCTTTCTGATGCCCACCACCTGCCTTCAGAAAGGGGCCTGACAAAGCCAGGGAAGAGTCAAGACACTTCCCAGCCTGTCACTCCCCAAAGAGCTCATCCGGGAAGGCAAGGACACAGCTCCCAAGGGCTCTGAGACCCCAAATCACACCTAGGACAGCAGGGGAGATCTCATGGACCTAACAATAAAGCAAACTGCCAGTGACATCAAGGCCAGACCTCAGCTCAGAGATTCCCCTGCCCCTCCCAACAAGCCTCTCAGAACCAGGAGGACACAACAGTGGGTACAGCTCCAACCCCAGAAAAAGGAGAAAGCAACTGACAGACAAAGCAGCTCTGCAGAGGGGCCTCACTGTAAAGCCCTGGCCCATCAACCCCATTCTAAGTCCCCGAGACAGTCTGGCCCCCGACAGGAGCCCCTATCCCAAGGACCAGTCGGAATCAGAGGTCAGGCCTTGCCATTGCCCAGTTAGGGCCCAACTCTGGGCAGGGAAGCCTGTCCAGCCTGCCACCATCAGGACTTTGAGGGCTCCTGGAAGCACAGACTGTGAGTGCCCCCAGCTGAGTTCCAGCCTGTCTCCCCAGCCCCCACAGCAAAGATGTCCACAGGCACCCAGGCCTTCTCCAGCAGCCCTCCCAGGCCATCCCAGATGAGGGCCACTTACCCGGTTGTACACGTGCCTCTTGCTTTGGGCCATGTTGCTCACCCAGCCGCTACCCCCTCCCCCAGCTGGCCAAAGACAGAGAGAATAGGCAGCAACCTAGGCAGGAGTGTCAGGGCACCGGGCCCTCATGGACCCACACGGGAGCCGCCAGGCACGGCCCTCCCCGGTCCATGGGCCTGGCTCCCTGGCCTACCGGGGCAGGAGTGGGGCAGTGATGGGGGCTCAGGGGCAAGTCCCCCTGCCGCCTGAGGATTCCTGAACCCAGAGACACCAAAGCCTGCTTGCCAGCTGACGAGTCTCACTCAGCTCTGCGCTAGTGCTGCTCTAGACTTGTCAGGAGCCGTGCAAGCCTCTGGGTCCTAGTGCTCCCCCGCTTCACCTGGACAAGAAGAGCAGAGTGGAGGGATGGCCACCCACAGATCTTCAGCACTCACCTCTGGACTCCGCTGTCCTAGGGCTGGGGAGAATGTTGACAACTCCTCCTAGGCTCTACCCCCACATCACTGTCCCTCTGTCCTGGGTTATGCTTCAGCAGGCCCACAAGCATCAAGTGACACTTCAAATGACCAGCTGCCTAGAGCTTCCACACAGACAAAATCAGGGTCTCTCACTCCCTCTCCCCCTGTTCTGGTGCTCTTCTCTTTCTAAACTCCGGACTTAGGTGCAAATCCATGTGATAAGGGTCTGGATTTCAATCTCACACTAGGCCAGAGGGGCTAGGTCCTGCCCAAGAAACAGAGGAGGGAGGGCAGCAATAAAGGCAACCTCACATTCTAGTAAAGCTGGTCAAGTACCCCAGCCCCCACCCCACTAAGCCTGCCACAGACACCCTGATTATAATGGGCCAGGCGCTGAGCCTCGTGAACAGAAGATTCAACTACTAAGGGCTGTGTTCAAAGACAGAGAGATCGCTTTTCCCCTTGTAGCCAAAGCCCCCATCCAACTCAGCAACCCACCCCCGGCACTCTTGGCCTTGCTCCTAATATCTCAGATTCAATGAAATAATTTATTTTTTGCATTTCTGTATTTCAAAAAAATTCCTGAATAATCATAGATTACCTTTATAATAGAAAGCTTTTTACTTTAATGAGATGATGCACTCATCTCGGTGAGAAGCTTTCAAGGGTCTATGTAACCAGATCCCTCACTTACCCATTGTTATGGGCTGGCCTGGGGCCGGACCTAGACCTATTTTTATACTTTTTTATTTGGAAACAGGGTCTCTTAAGCCAGCGCGGCTGGCTTCGAACCTGCGCAATCCTCCTGTCTCCACCTCCCTAGCGCGGGGATTACAAGTGTGCGCCACCATGCCTGGCCTTAGCTCCCTTTTTTATGGAACAGGGTCTCACTGAGTTACCAAGGCAGGCCTGAAACCCATGATTTTTCTGCCTCAGTCTTCCAAGCCCTGGGATTACAGGTGTGTGCTACCATGCCTGGCTACTAAAAGCCTTCTGAAGCAGAGCCCACAACTTCTCTTTATGATCCACAGTCCTTAGTTCATGGAGTCAAATATTTATTGAATAAATAAATACACTGAGACATACCAGAAGGTAAGTATGGATAGACAGGAAGTTTAGCATCAGGCAGAGACAGATGGACTTGGTCCAATAACAACAGGAAGCCAGTCTCATTCCTAAGTGGTAGAGTGGTATAGTGGAACTATTTTAGGAAAATAAAACCAGTGGCACGCGCAGGATACAGTGGAGGCAGGAGCAATTTGGCAAAGACAGGATCACAGCAAGGAAGCTACTACAATAAAGAACACGGGCGGAGAGGGTCATGAGAAAAAAGGGGCCAAATCAGAGACGGTACCCAAAGAACCCTGAGAAAGCCCTGTGATGATCAGATATGAGAAAAGACACAGCAGACCTGCGTGGGCTCCAAAGGCAAACCTATACAGCCTTGGTTCTCCTACCTGTGTGGTCCTGGGCAAGATACTTAACTTCTGAGCCTAGTACCCCATTTGCAAAAAGGAGAAAAGCTGGGCATGGTGATGTATGCATATAATTCCAGTACTTGGGAGGCCCAGACAGGAGGATTACAGGTTCATAGCCAGCCTCAGCTACTCAGTGAGGTCCTCTGCAACTCAGTGAGACCCTGCTTCAAAAGAATAAAATAGGGCTGGGGGTGTAGCTCTGAGGTATAATGCCCCTGGGTTCTATCCCCAGTACCACAAAAAAAAGGAGGAAATACTACTACCTCACAGGGCTGTAGTAACGAATATGTTATACTTAGTTACAGCATTTAGCACAATAATTGGCACAAAATACGTGCTCAATAAATTGTAGATGCCATGTTCATCATTATTGCCACTGTACATTAATGATGACTTGCACACATAGAAATTCAAACGTTGAAAGAAGAGATGAATAAATGCATAAATTGGTAAATGAATATATAAACTGGGGAAATTTCAAACATGAGTAATAATTGAAGAATGGTGAACAAAACTAACAAAATTAGGGAAGTGAGAAGGGAAACTGAGCATGTTAAGTGAGAGAAAATAAGTCTTGCTCTTAGGGCCTTCTCTGGGACAAATTTACCTGTGCACACTAACTCATGGACTTCACTGCCTCCTCCAAATATGAACCTGTGAGGCTGCCGGTAGTTAAAGACCAGGGACAGCGGAGGCGGGGTTAGGGAGTGACTGTAAAGGGCCACATGAGGGCCTGGTTGTGATAGTGTGGTATAACTCTGCAAGATGTCAGCCGTCAGGGGAAATAAGGATATATACCATCTCTCTGGATTATTTCTTATAACTACATGTAAATGTATTATCTCAAAATAAAGTATTTCATTTGAGCTTGGTCATTCATGCTTATAATCCCAGTACTTTGGGAGGCTGATATAGGAGGATTACAGGTTCGCAGCCAGCTTCAAAAACTTAGGCCCTCTGCAACTTAATGAGACCCTGCTTCAAAAATAAAAAATAAATAGAGCTGGAAGTATAACTCAGAGATAGAATGTCCCTGGGTTCAATCTCCAGTACCACACACACACAAGGTATTTGAAACAAAAGGAACCCATTATATATAGCCAAAACAGACTCCGTGACCTCTGTTCTATAGGTGGCAAAACTGAGTTTGTGAAGTCAAACAACTTGCCCAAGTCTCACAGTCAAAGCGCATTAGGGAGGCACATACGAGCAGCTGGATAGGTAGGTGTTCCTTCCATAGCATTACTGGGCTTCAACCCATGTCCCCTAGGACTCTCCCAAGATACATGTTCCCACAGCCAGGGAGAAGACAGATACTCCCATGATTTCTAATTCATTTTCCTCCTCAATGATAATAAATATTGCTAAAATATTTAAGAAAATGGAAAAAGAGGAGTGAAAAATCTCTACCTGAGCAGAGCGTGGTGGCACACGCTTGTAATCCCCGCACTTAGGAGGCTGAGACAGGAGGATCGCACAGGTTCGAAGCCAACCTCAGCTACTTAGTGAGGCTCTCAGCAACTTAGTGAGACCCTGTTTCCAAATAAAATATAAAATAGGTCTGGGAGTATAGCCTGGAGGTAGAAAGCCTCTGGGTTCCACCCCCAGTACCACAAAAAAAAAAAAAAAAAAAAAATCTCTACCTGAGCTGCTTGTGGTGATACACACTTGTAATCCCAGTACCTGAGAGGCTGAGACAGGAGGATGGCAGCCTCAGCTACTTAGTGAGGCCCTCTGCAACCTAGTGAGATCCTGTTTCAAAATAAAGAATAAAAAATAGGGCTGGAAGTGTAGCTTGGAAGTAGCAAGCCCCTACGTTCAATCCCCAGTACAAGAAAGAGAGAAAGAGATAAAGAGTAAAAGAGAGAAAGAAAGACAAGGAAAAGAAAAGAAAAAAACTATAAGTTACTAACAGTCTTGGAAAATTTTTCTGAAAATCACAGGGAAATAAGTCGATTTATTGTCAGAAGAGGAACAAGTATGAAGGAAAAGCCTCTTTTCCATTTCTACCTGGCTTGAACCGTGTGTGTGTGTGTGTGTGTGTGTGTGTGTGTGTGTGTGTGTGTTTTACCAGGGATTGAACCCAGAAGCATTCTACCTCAAAGCTATATCCCCAGCCCTATTTTTTATTCTTTATTTTGAGACAAGTCTCACTAAGTAGCTGAGGCTGACCATGAACTGTGATCCTCCTGTCTCAGCCTCCCAAGTGCTAGGGTTACAAGCTTGGGCCACCAGCCAGCTGGCCTGCACCCTTTCTGCCTTGCCTTTACTAGCACTCAGCATCCCTTGATATCGTTTCCTCACCTCATCTACCTTGATTCTGGGCTAACTCAACTGTCTGTTCCCTCATCCCACTCACTCCTAGAGGAGCTGGTCTGAAACCCAGGCAACCTGACAGCAGGGGAAAACTCGAAAACTTCTGAAAGCATACTGAGGAAGAGGTAAGTGTGGAGTAAGCCCTTCAGGAGTCAGGAAGGGAAAAGGTCTGCTTCCCAGAGGAGGATGAAGGGTGGGCGGCTGAAACTGGATTCCAGATACCACTGAGCCTTTTGCTCCTAGGCTGTCTCCTGTATCTGCCCTTACAGATCTCCTAAAGATAGGGGGTAGACTCTAAATGGACTTCCTTCACCTCTCCAGTTCCTCATGATCCCCAGAAATGTCCGTAGCCCACTCTCGATCTGCATGTAACTCTACCAACTCCCAAAGTATCCCTTTCCCCAAAAAATACACAGTGACTTCCAAGCTTACCTCCAAGGGTCAGGAAGAAAGCTACACATTATACCTCAGTAATTTATAAAGGAAGTTCCACAAGAATACAAGAGGCACTCAGCCCTGTAGTCAAAAACAGCAACCTTCCTAGTGGTAGCAGGAGTCCCACTTTGAAGTTTCTGCTGGTCTCCTCCCCCATAAATCAACCAGCAAGTTCCTGGCACTAGGACCCTGAAGACAGGGACTCTGAGCCTGCGCTCTAAAGGGAGAGATGCACCATTTCACAACTTCAGCAAAAGCCAAAGCAGCCAACAAAGCCACGGCAGCCTTGGCTGTGCAGGGCTCTGCTGTTTGGGCAGCACCGGCCACTCCCCAGAAGCAGATCATTCTGTCCTTTCCCTTTTTAAACACACGTCATCATTTGATCATAATGGGAATCAATCTCCTCAAATCGCCATGCAAAGGCGTATCCATGGCAACCTCAAAAGGAAGGACACAGAAATGATGCTTCAGTAGCTGTAGCAGGAAAAGGTAAGTCCGTTTCTCTTCCATTCATGCCATTCCACCATTCTCCCCTTTCACTTGTCAGGTGCATACCTATCTGCAAATTCCTGTCTATCACACCAACTACGAAAACACAGAAGGTGAGTTAGTAATCATTATGTTGTGATATGCGGTTAGAGGTCTGCCTAGTCCCATAAGTGAGTGGCAAAAAAATTCTCTTTCTCTGGGTGATGCAGATAGGGACAAGTTCTCTCTTTTTATTTGCTGTCTCAGGTGACACAGTCTCAGCCTGCAATACCTAACAAATCACTATCAGTTACTTGTATTTTTAGACAGAATGCTGGAAAATCACTCAAGAATTTTCGAGGTCTCCTGCATACTTGCAAAACCTGACAGCAGCAGTGACCCAACTGCCTGCCCATGCACGCACCACCACCCTCACACCACCACGCTCACGCCGGCATGCTAAGAGCCCTCTTTAGCAGCCTCAAGGGCCAGAAACTGGGTGTTGGGATTCAATTTCTGCCTTCTTTGATACCTCAAAAGGAGGAATCCCATTCCTGCACAGATAGATTTATTTGGCAAACATATTTTCTATATTACTGAGCCTAAATAATCTTTCATGCCTCAACTTCCCTTTGTAATGCAGGGATAGTAAAAATACCTTTTTAACAGTATTGCAAAAATCTTATGAGAATGCTTGAAAATCACTTGCCTGGTAATATGACAGCCATTATTATTTGAGGAAGACAGGGGAAGGTAGAATTTCAGTTCTGAGAACCCTCCACACTGCTGGAGCTTATCTGGACTCTGCTCTCTCCTCTGAACAGCTGTCTGAAGCTTCTATCACTTTAAAGTCCCTATTCCCAATGGAACTCACACCAGCACCCCCACCCCTCAACAAATAACCATGCTAAAAGAGAAAACTGAGCCTATTAGGTAGGAATTCCTTTGCAAATGTAGATTTATCTACATCCAACACTGTCTCTTCCTTCTTAAATTCCTTTCTTTCATCATTCTTCTTCAAGGAAATAATGTCCCCCGTCCTTTCAGGCCAACCCCTTTACCCTCCTCTGAGGGCCTAATTTAGCCATCATCTTTTCTTTAGTGCCTTTAATTGTACCATCTCTGCTGGTTCTTACACGTCATCAAAAAACCATGATCAGAACTCTTCTATTCTAGGAAAAGAAAACTGTCTCTAGTCCCTGCTACCTCCTCCACAAGCTGCCACCATCTCTGCTCTTCCCCCTCCCCGCCAGACTCTTCAGAGTGAGTACACACTCCCTCTCCTCAGTTCCCATCCACAGCTCAATCCGCTGCAATCGTTTGGACCACTTCACTAAAGCTGCTCACACTGAAAGCGAAGACTGGTGAACCCAACCTAACTATCCAACCCCAAGGAGCATTTCTCAAGCTCCTGCCACTAGGCCTCCCTGCGGCAACTGAAACTGCTGATCTCGTCCCTGGAACTGCCTCCTTTCCTAGCTTCCGGGCAATATTCTGTCTTACTTTGTGCACCAATCCCTTTCATCTCCTCCATCATCTCCAGCCTTCTGTATGCTTCGCTATGGGAGCGCATTCATTCCTGCAGCTATCGACCCTAGGCACATCTCTACCTATGAGCTGAGGGCCACAGACCCCTCAAGTTCAACATGATCCAAAACGCACTTGGTAATTTCTGCCCCCTCACACACAAAAAGGCTCTTCTCCTATCGTCTCTCTTTGCTACTGGCAACACCACTGACCCAAAATAGAAAACTGTGTCATCCTCAGCAACGCCCTCTCTTGTGCTCAACAACCAATGGGTTATTACTCAGGTCAGTCCTATCTCTGCAGTCTCCCTCAGATTTGACCCCTCTGCTTCCTTCCCCATTGGTCTAATCCTCAGTTCAGCCCTATAACATATTTCCAGATTCTTACTTTTTTTTTTTTTTTAGTGTGTGTGTGGGGGGGTGGTACCAGGTATCGAACCCAGGGGCATTCTACCTCCAAGCTACATCCCCACCCCTATTTTTTATTCTTTATTTTGAAACTAGGTCTAAGTTGCAGAGGGTCTTACTAAGTAGCTGAGGCTGGCAGCGAACCTATGATCCTCCTGTCTCAGCCTCCTAAGTACTGGGATTACAAGCGTGCGCCACCACACCTGGCTCCCTTTAGTCTATTTCTAGAGCTGGTTTCCCAAAATACAATCATGTCACTACCTAAAAACCTCCAGTGGTTTCCCTGGCACAAAACTGAATCTTCTTAGCATAGCACTACAGGACATTAAAAACTTAGATTCAGCTGAGTATAGCAGTGCATTCTGTATCCCAATACTGGGGACGTTGAGACAGGAAGATCACAAGTTCATGGCCAGCAACTTAGTGAGACCCTGTATCAAAAACTTTTTTAAAAACAGTGCTAGTGCCGGGCGTGGTGGCGCATGCTTGTAATCCCTGCGCTTGGGAGTCTGAGACAGGAGGATCGCACAGGTTCAAAGCCAGCCTCAGCTACTGAGTGAGGCTCTCAACAACTTAGTGAGACCCTGTCTCCAAATAAAAGTATAAAATAGGTCTGGGAGTATAGCCCAGAGGTAGAAAAACCCCTGGGTTCCACCCCCAGTACCACCAAAATTAAATTAATTAATTAATTAATTAATTAAAACAAAACAATACTAGGAGTGTATCTCAGAGACAGAATGCCCCTGGTTTCAATCTCCAGTACCACCAAAACAAAACAAAACTGGATTTACTATGAATCTAGATGTATCAATCACCTTTCCTTTGATCCCAAAGTTGTCTTATGTTCCAGCCACCTGGATCTACTGACCTTTTCCCTTAAGCCTCTGCAAATGTTGCAAGTATTACCAGGACCATCCTCCCTCCTCAACTTTCAAGATTCAGCTAAATAATCGGCTCTTTCCCTAAGATTCTCCTAACCTCTCCATGTTAATGAGTTAGGCATTCCCTCTTCTGTCCTTACAAAACATCATGGACATTAACTCAATTACAATACCACATTTTATTTTATTTTATTTTGCAGGTCTGGGGATAAAACCCAGGGGCATTCGACCTCCGAGCTACATCCCCTGCCCTGTTTTTTATTCTTTATTTTGAAACAGGGTCTCACTAAGTTGCAGAGGGCCTCACTAAGTAGCTGAGGCTGTCTGCGAACTGCAATCCTCCGGTCTCAGCCTCCCGAATGCTGGGATTACAAGCGTGCACCACCACGCCTGGCCCACATTTTATTTAAAATACTATCTCCTTTATCCTATCGTGAATTCCTCCAGGACAAAAACTCATACTTATATTGGTATCGAAGCACTGAACACAGTGCTTCTCACAAGCTTGTACCAGGTTCTAGGTATATAAACTGGCTGATGGCTTCCCCAGAGAGTAATTCCACCCTTAAAGACCACCAGAGGGGTGGGGTTGGGGGTAGATTGTAGTGTATGCCTGTAATTTCAGAATTTGGGAAGCTGAGATAGGAGGATCACAGAGTTAGAGGACAGCCTCAGCAACATACCAATACTTTCAGCAACCTTGCAAGACTACTTCCAAACAAAAAAATGAAAAGGGCTGGGGATGTAGCTCAGAGGCAGAATGTTCCTGGGTTCAATCCCTCGTTACACACACACACACACACACACACACACACACACACACACACACACACCAGTAGATGCAACTCTTTCCTTTTCAAATAGGAGTCCTAATAAGCCCGGCCTGGTATTTGAGAGGCTGAGACAGGAGGATTGCGGTTCATGGATACCCTCAGTTACTTAGTGAGGTCCTTTGCAACTCAATGAGACCCTGTTTCAAAATAAAGTTAAAAACAGGGCTGGGAGCCAGGCATAGTGGCACATGCTTGTAATTCCAGCATTCAGGAGGCTGAGACCTGAGGATTGTGGTTCGCGGACAGCCTCAGCTACTTAGTGAGACCCTGTTTCAAAATAAAGAATAAAAAATAGGGCAGGGGCTATAGCTTGGAGGTCGAATGCCCCTGGGTTCCATTCCCAGACCTGCCAAAAAAAAATAAAAATAAAAATAAAAATAGGGCTAGGGCTAGGGCCATGCATGGTGGTCCATGCTTATAATCCCAGCATTTGGGAGGCCAAGACGGGAGGAACACGGATCGTGGACTGCCTCAGCTACTTAGCGAGGCTCTTCACAACTCAGTGAGACCCTGTTTCAAAAATGAAAAGACTAAAATATAGGGCTAGGGGTGTAGTTTGGAGGTACAATGCCCCGGGGTTCCATCCATAGTACCGAAAAAAAAAAAAAAAAAAAAAGGAGTCTAATGAACTACAAGTGCAAGGACAGTTCCAGACTCTATGGAAGTTGGTCAAGACACTAAATCTCAATCTCATATGCTTCAAGGTTAAAAAGAACCAGAGAGAGGATTCTATGTGAAGTGCAAATCTTCTGGGATATAAGGCTTTGAAGGCAGCAAGGACCCATGCTCTGCTTCCGTGAAGCACCTGAGAGATAGAAAAGGTCAGACGGCATACCTCATCACCCAGCAGCCAAGCTGCACTGGTACCAGCCTTATCTTCAAAAGAAAAATATTACTAAGCCAAAGTCAATCTCCAAGATGGCAAGGACCCTAAGAAAGATTTAAATAAGACAGTCTCTCATCTCTTATCTCTTCACGGGACACTGAGGACCCAGTTTCCATTTCCTTTTAAATGGGTCAGATACCCTAAGTCTTCCCAGAACTACCTAATAACTACAGGCAGGCCAAGCAAATTGGGACTCATCTATTATAATCTCTTCCAATTTGTAACTACAGGAGGCCACTGGCAATGATAAGCTGGTAGAGCAAAACCTAGAGTGGCCGTGGCTGATAGTGTTATGATTCTCCCAACTATTTAGACCCTCCCCCAACAACTTTTTTGTACCCTCATATCCAGGCAGGCCTAACTTATCAATTCTTCTTTAATATTACCTTCTGCAACCTTCCTTTCTCCTCCATTACCACTGTAATCACTTTGGTCTGCTGCAAAAGTAGCTTTGAAAATTAAGACAAATCATTTACCCTTTTTGGTGCCTCACCTAAAGCTCTGTCAACTTCACATGATTAGTAAATCGAATGAGAACATGCCCAGGAAAATTTCTGTAATCTGTTGTGTTATACATAAAAACGAAGCATTGTTATCAACAACCTAAGTCCTCTACTGCTTCCTATGTGAAGCCTGCCGCTCTGCCTCGCTTCCAAGCACCTTATATACCACAGTAAAACATCCTCTAACATACTGCTTTCTCCATATATTCATCTGCACATCTTTCACTCACACTCCACTTCTTGCTTCAATCAAGTAATCCTGGGTGTGACATCTGCATTACCACCTCTCTCTGCACCAGGCAGCTGTGTTGCTTTCTCTAGTTTGTAAGCCACACCCATCCTTCAAAGTCCAATTAAAGCCCTATTACATGCAGAACAAGGACAAATCTAAGAAAGAATTATGATGGAAGAATTAAGGACAGTTCAGTTTGAAGGGAAAAAAGTAGGAATCACTATCATTTTTTTTTTGTGTGTGTGTGTGTGGTACTGGGGTTCCTGGAAGCCCTTCTACCTCCGGGCTATACTCCCAGACCTATTTTTATATTTTTTATTTGGAAACAGGGTCTCCTAAGCCAGCGCGCGCGGTTGGCTTCGAACCTGCACGATCCTCCTGTCTCTGCCTCCCAAGCGCGGGGATTACAAGCGTGCGCCACCACGCCCGGCAGGAATCTCTCTCATTTAATAGCTTTAAGGGTCAACTTTACAGAGAAATTGTTTTTCTGTTTGATTCGAAGAGATAACCTAGAACCAACAAGATGGAAGTTGCTGAGATGTATGCCGGCACTCTGAAGGGTTATCTTCATTGTGCTGGCCTAAAAATAAAATTGGATGCTTTATTTCTAATTAATTTCCCATTACTAGAAATGTTCAAGCCAAATTGCAAGATTTGCCAAACTGACAAAAATACTTTACATGAAATTCACTGTAACAGGGGTAACCAGACTAGGCTCACAGTATTTTGGATCTAAAGGAGGCCTTAGAGATCTCTTAGTTCAAACTCCGATTTTAAAGCTTACACAGTGTGTTCTGGAGGGCAGAGAGCAGAACATGGTCTCTTTCAATCCAGTGATCTACACACTTGCTACTTAAGACTGTGGTCCATGGGCAAGCAACATTAGTATCAGCTAGGAACCTCTTAAAACTGCAGAACCAATCAAATCTGTATTTCAACAAGACCCCATTAAAGTTCAAAAAGCATTAACTTTCACTGCTCCATCCGAACAGTGAGTTTCTACACCTGGACCTGAATTTCCCAAACTGTACCAGATGTTAAACAGAGGCACACCCAAGACACACAGTATTTACCAGTAAACTTTGGGAAACTCTATACACACCCCCACTTGGAGATTCATAATAAAAGTCATTAGCCTACTGAAGGCTCTGACATGAGCACAAAATGCCTTTAAAAAAATAAAATCAGCATTAAGCCTTTTAACATCACACAGCCCAAGCTGGCAGTGCACTAGGCAAAGAATGTCACGTAGCTCTTTGACTCTTGGTACTTTAAGTATACCAGAGGAGCAAATGGTCAATAAGAGCTTGCTGCTCTCCTCCCTGCAATAAACAGGGGGGGGGGGGGGTTTCTAAATCTCTGCCTCTTTAAAAACAGTCGTTTCTCGTCTGTGTGATTTAGCTGTGGTTCTGCCTGAAGTCAAGAGGGATGTGCAAGATGACTTCTCAAGAATCTTCCTGCCAGCCAAGGCGGACCCCCGAGAGGGAGTGAGTGTACACACACACACACACACACACACACAACCACACCACCACCACCACCCCCCATAAGCAGACCCCTAGGCATGAGTCGTCTGTTTGCTTGTTTTCTCGTTTGACACAAATTTCTTAACTATGGATCCACAGAAGACCTGTGGCTCGGTTCGAGTTCGGGGATGCCCCAGACGCTCGCGGGGAGGAAAGAGGGGACCCCTGCCGTGGTAGAGGAACTCTGGGAGCCGCCGCCCGGAGCCCGGCGAGCACCGGCGGGTCGGACACCCCGGCTCCGCGGGCGCCAGCCCCGCCGCGGCCCCCCCGCCGGCCCCGCCCCGCCCCGCCCCGCACGGCCAGCGCCGCGCCCCGCCGGGACCCTCCGGAGCACATGGGGCGGCGGGGTGACAGCTGGCCCGCAGGCTGCGCCCCCGTACCTGTCCTGCCCGGGGCTCGGCGCCCGGCTCGGCACCCACCGCGACCGACGCCCAGGACCTGCGGCCCCGCCCTCCAGGGCTGTCCGACGCGCCGCCAGGCCCCTCCGCACCCCTCCAGAACCCCTCGCCCCTGCAGCCCAGGGGCGCCCTGGGTCCAGGGAACACGCTAGGCGTCCCGCAGTCCCGCCCTGGCTGAGAAGTGCGCGCTGACTGCGGCCGACAAGACCTCGATTAGGCACGAAGCTGGACACCTTGCGCGGCCTGTGCGCGTGCGCACTGCGCCTGGGAACCAATTAGGACCTAGTGGACGGGC
Source organism: Muscardinus avellanarius (assembly GCF_963383645.1). Lineage (NCBI taxonomy): Eukaryota > Metazoa > Chordata > Mammalia > Rodentia > Gliridae > Muscardinus > Muscardinus avellanarius. The sequence continues at coordinate 69,036,128 of NC_137801.1, forward strand.
GCGGCGCGGCGCGGCGAGCGTCCTCTGCCGGCGGAACGGGGGACTGCGCAAAGGATCTGGAGGCCTCGGCAAGCTTGGGAGCACTAGGCTGTTGGTTTAAACAATGGCGGTGAGCTGTAGCTCGTTGGTTAGGTTGGGGGAAAGTTGTTTTGTTTTGTTTTGCTACTAATTAGTGTTATGAATCATGTGGGAATACAAGCATTCTCACTATGCCTTTATGATGGAAATGTAAAATAACAAAGTTTACATAATGGTATTTTTTTTTTTTTTGCAGTATTGGGGATGTAACCCAGGGACATTCTACCTCAGAGCTACACCTCCAGCCCTAATTTTTATTTTTTATTTTGAAACAGCGTCTCATTAAGTTGTGGAGGGCCTCACTGAGTAGCTGAGGTTGACCAGAACCTGTAATCCTCCTGTCTCAGTCTCCCAAGTACTGAGATTTCAAGCATGCATCACCATCCACAGATTAGATGTTAAAATTAACCTTCTTGACTGAATGCGCCCACTTCTAATAATGTAACCTAAATAAATAATTGAACAAATGTACAAAGATATTTGTACAAGGATTTTGGGAGAGCCAGGATTTGGATTTGATAGACGGATTCATTTCTAACTGCAATTCACTATGAGATCTTGAGCTGTTTAAATACCTCCCCATGCCTGTTTTCTCATTTGTAAATGAGGATAATAATGTTCCTCATTTGAGGATGTGATCATGGTTTCTCTCTCATCAGGTTGTTAGAATTAAGTGAATCCATGTAGAGTGTGATATATATTAGGGTGGATGTTTGTCCCAGATTGCAAACAATCTGAATCCATAATATAATTTATGGCAAGGTGGAAATAGAGATAAATGATAAAAATGATGAGTTGCACACCCCCTCTACTGGTCTCCTATTTTCTCCATTTTACCTTCTATTTATTTACTTATTTATTTTTGTAATACCAGGGATTGAATCCAGGGGCATTCTACCTCTGAGCTGTACCCCCTAGCCTTATTTTTTTTATTTTGAAACTGTGGCCTCACTAAGTTACTGAGGACCTAAGATACTGTGACTGACCTCAACCCTGAGATCTTCCTGTCTCAGCCTAATTTATTTCTAGTTATCTAGATTTCTAATTATTCTGAGATTTATTTCTAATGATTTTGAATGCAAAACAATTCCCCTGCACTCTATGATGTTTTCAGTCAATCTTCCCTCTTTCCCTTCCTCCTTCATTCAGACTTGTCAACTAGGTCTCCCAGCCTCTCCCAGCTTCTTCCCCATTTTTCCTTACAACTGTTTCCTTCCCCTAACTCTGCAGGAGAAAGTAGGCCTGAACTTCTGGGCAGGTCAGTTCTAATTACAGCTTGGTTATGGTGCTTTGGCAGCTATCATAATCAGTGAGGCCAGAGAAGTTTCCTTGAGAACTTGAGAACTGGTCCACTAGTTTTAGTCATGTGGGTTGGGATTCTTCCCCTTAAGAATCTTGGCCCAGGCCACCAGGGTTCCTATTACCTTCCACACTACAGAGCTGCCGCCCTACGAGAGAAACAAGGATTCCTACTGCCAAGCTCCATGCTGACAGCCATCAAAACCATCCCCAGCCTTCTGCAAGGCATAGAGCTAACAACCATTTCTTAGGGCCCTGAACTCTTTTGATGTAGGATAGAAGAAATAAGTAGGTAGAAAGGAGACAGGAAGGAAAAGTAAAAGATAACTTTACTATAAGAGCCTGGCGCTGAAGTGCTTCAGCCTCTAGTCCACAAACCAGCTCTCTTTCCCAGCCCTGATTCTCCCAAATTCCTGAGAAACGTGTAGATCCTAGAGCTAACTAAAGGAACAGTAATTCACCTGTGCATTGATAACCAAGTCAGTTATGATATTTTGAGAAACCTATAATTTAGGACACTTCAGCTTATCTGTCAATCAGCTGAAGACCCCAATCAGCCTGAGGACCCCAAGGTTGAACAGACTACCAGACCATCATCAGGAAGTGCCTCGGAGACTACTAGACCGAGACCCTCCTCACATACCTCCTCTAGCTTGCCTCTCATGAATGTCCCCTATAAGAAGAGGGAGCCCTGAACACCCCAAAATGGCTTCCTCATATTGAGGTGGCCCACATTCTCTCTTGAATGTGTATTTTCTCCATTTTTCCCAAATAAACCTCTATCCATGTCTCTGACTGGCACATACTGACATTCTTTTCCGTCACTTTAGCCAAGGACCCTGCAGAGCCTGAGCTCCTGAGCTGAGGTACCACGCTGACGCTTTGACAGCAGGAATTCAGGCTTTTCTGTTTCTAGTGTCTGATTCCTCTCTCTAAAATATTTTGAGGCAATGACTAACTTTTGGTCTGGCTAGAACTAAGAGACAGGGAAGGAAAGATGGGCTTTCTCATATCTCCTTGTATTTCAGGATGACTTGTTTTGCCAGCAGCCTCCAAATCCTGATTTCTAACAGCTGAGTTCCCCGACCATGTGACAAAAGTGTGTTGGGTCACCCCTCAGAGTGGCTGGGTTTCAAGAGGCAGAAGGTAGCCATGAGCTAGTAAGTAATCAGAATGCTGGGGTGGCCGAGGACCCTACACGGGGTAAGGATGAAGAGCCCTTGGCATCCCCTTTAAGGTTCTCCCTACCGAGCCAGACCCTACTTGCAGCTCTTCTGCTCCCGGCAGGGGAGAGAGTGTCCACAATGCCTCTGCCCTAAAGGAGGGTCTTCCAAGGTCTATCCAGGCCTTAAACAGGGCTATCCAAGCCTGCTTCCCCTGCTGGTCAGTGAACCAATGGACACCCTTGGAAGAAACAGACTTCAGACCAACTCCTGAGGCAATTCAGGTGTTTATTTCTGGCAGGCAGGCAGGCAGGCAGGCAGACAGGCAGAGGGTAGGTCCAGTTCCCAGTGCCAGAGGATCAGGTCTCTGAATGGGGCATGGGCTTGGAAGGAAGCAACCACACTTTGGGGGTTCCATTCCTCATAAGCTGCTCCATGGTCACGTGGGGCTTGGGCACATCTGTCTGGATGGGGTGCTGCTCAACTGGGTGAGAGGTCCCTCTTTCTCTGGCCTCCTCCTGGGGCACGGCGGATCTGAGGACCTCGGTACTTCGGTTCCACATGCTTACACCAGGAGCCAGCTTCATGGCTTCAGGCAGCAACACCGGCTTCCACAGCACCTGGGATGAGGCCTGGAGGACCTGGGGCGTTGTCTGGAGCCACCTAGAATCCTGGCCTTCCGTGTCAGCAGGCTCCTGGGCCTGCAGGGGCACACGGGCCCGGCGGGACCACAACTGCTCCAGCAGCTCTGCTTCCCCTTCCCAGCCACTGGGCCACTTGGCGCTGGGCCACACTTTGGGGCTGGGGCTGCGGGCAACCTCAGTAAACCCGGAGTGTGTGTTGACGAAGCGGATCCCAGGGCTGGGGAATGTTGGCTTTGACCCAAAGGATGATGACTGTGGATCTAAGTTTAAAGTGGGTGATTGGAGTCTGGGGTCGGGGCCCAAGGCACGCAAAGCAATGGTACGCTGGAGAGGGAAAACCGCTCCCTGGGATGCCGCGAGGCAGGGACCCCGGGCCTGGGTCTTCTCACCCCGTTGGCGCCCGCGGTAGCCCTCTAAGGGGCGAGGCTTCATGTCTGGGACCAAGACCTCGACCTGGGGGCGCACCCAGTGGCGAGGGAACCGCGCTGGATCCAAGCGCACCATGGCGTTGTGGACCACCCTGTGGTGAAGCTTGCGCAGCCGCTGGTCCACGCTCCCGGGCTGCAGCGACTGGAAGGACGACGAGGGGCTGAGCGTGCTGTCGCCGCCCACGGAGGAGGTCACTGACATGGCTGGGTCGGTGACCCGCATCGCCGGGGTCTTGAGTTTCCGCTGGTCCCCAGCAGCGGCTGGTTGGGATATGCAATAGTAGAGGTCCTCGAGCGAAAAGTGGGGGCCAAGGAGCTCTCCCCTGTCGGCGGAGGCCCAGGGCTTGGCTACCTGGGACCGCTCCGGGGAAGGGCCAGAACCCTCCGCAGACGCCACCTCCAACAACGGTTGTAAGTTCACATTCGAGGCCTCAGACAAGGAGAGGTGATGGCTCTCCTGGCTGCTGGGTTCCCCCAAAGCACCCCGGGGCTCAGCCTCCATACACAACTCCTGGGGGGGCAGGGGAACCTGAGGGGATCTCGGCTCCGGAGACTGCCTCCAGGAATCCGGCTGCTGCTGGAAGTCTCTACCCGACCACGATTTAAACTGCAGCCCGTCCGGGTTCCGCGGCTCCTGCGGAGTCAGAGAGAAGCGTGAAGACGGGAGGAGTCCTGGGCGCCCCCTGCGGAGGCCGAAGTGCGGCGGGAAGGAGGCCGAGGGTCGGGCTTACTTCGCCTTGGACGGTCTCCTCCGGGCCCTCCAGGGTGGGCGCGTGCAAAACGGGCACCGAGCCCTGGGCCCACGCGTCGGTCGTGCACGCCAAGGGCTCGTCATCCTCCCCCCACGTCGGGTCCTCGGCCACGCCACTTTCTCCGTCGTCCCGGGCCAGGAAGCGCCACTCGGTGATCTGCAGCATGGCCTCCCGGGCCTGGCTGATGGTAAAGGGTATGCACTGCGGAGGCGAGGCGGGGTCTCAGCCCGGCAGGGAGGAGCAGGAGCGGAGAGGGGGAAGGCGTGGAGGACCCCGGCCTAGCCCCACCTGCTGAGACAGGTAGACTTTGAAGGCAGCATCCATGACTCGAGCCAGCAGGTCGGCCAAGATGTCCCCCACCACGTCCTCGCCCTCCTCGAGAGCCGCCAGCGCGATCCACTCGGCCTCGTTGAGCCGCCCAGGCACGATGTCCACCTGCGGCACCGGCACGGTGGGCGGCCGCGCCTTCTCCGCCTTGGACCTGGTCACCCCGCGGTCCCGGGCCTGCCGCTCCTGTCTCTCCTGCCTCTGTGGGAGGGAACGCGTTTCTCAGGCAGGACGGAAGAGTGACATGAGGACAGCTGTGGGCGAGGAGGAAGCTTCCTCAAACTGTTTATTAAGACGGAAAAGGGACCGAAGCAACAATTTACTAGGAGTCTATTAGGGTTGGTTGGGCTTTGGGGATGGGAGCCAGGGGCATTCTATCTTTGAGCTACACCCCCAGCTCTATTTTATTTTTTATTTTAAAACAGGGTCTTGCTAAGTTGCTAAAGGTGGCCTCCAACCTGCATGGCCCCTATCTCAGCTTCCCAAGTACTGGGATTATAGGCGTATGCCACCTGGATCTCTTTAGCTATTTATGCCACCTGGATCTTTTTAGATAGTTGGCCTAATTCAATTTTCATAATCCACTACATCCACTTTACAGATGAAGAAACTGAAACTCTACAGAAGTCACCTCACTTGCTGTGAGCACAGTCAGTGAGCCCAGGTTACAGAGAGCCCTAAATGCACGACTCTTGCGAGCTGCACGGGCGCAAATTGTCCAGAGTTTTGAGAGTTTAAAAAACTTGACAATAAAGCAGGGCGTGGTGGCGCGCGTTTGTAATCCCCGCGCTTGGGAGGCTGAGACAGGAGGATCGCACGCATTCGAAGCCAGCCTCAGCTACTTAGTGAGGCTCTCAGCAACTTAGTGAGACCCTGTTTCCAAATAAAGTATAAAATAGGTCTGGTTAGTATAGCCCCGAGGTAGAAAAGCCCCTGGGTTCCACCCCCAGTACCACAAACAAACAAACAAACAAACAAAAACTTGACAATAATGAGAAAATAAATGTGTCAGAATTGTTGGTGCTACTTAGAGGCTCTTTTACCAATTACTTTTATCCCCATTTTATGTCATTTGCCCAAGATCACACAGCTAGGAAGCAGCATAGTTAGAATCAACTCATGGGTTTGTCTAACTCCAGAGCCTGATTTATCCTGCCTCCCAAATAAAAGTTTTTCCAACAAATATGAAAAAATAAATGCTCCTGCATATATTAAAAATGCAAACCAGGCCAGGCGTGATGGCGCACACTTATAATCCCAGCATTCAGGAGACTGAGACAGGAGGATCACGGTTCATGGACAGCCTCAGCTACTTAGTGAGGCCCTCTGCAACTCAGTGAGACCCTGTTTCCAAACAAAAGAATAGAACAAGTCTGGGGGTATAGCTCAGAGGTAGAATTCCCCAGGGTTCCATCACCAGTACCACACACACACACACACACACACACACACACACACACACACACGCATGCACACGCACACAAAATGCATATAAAAAGCCAGTCGTGGTGGCACAAGTCTGTAATCCTAGTACCTGGGAGGCTGAGACAGGAAGATCTCAGGTCTGAGACCAGCCTCAGCAACTTAGTGAGACCAGTAACAATTTAGCAAGACCCTGCTTTCAAATAAAAAATAAAATAGAGCTGGGATGTAGAATGTAGCAGAGGTAGGATGCCCCTGGGTTTGATCCCCAACACCACAGAAATAAATATATAAATAATAAAAAATGTTTAAATGCATATTAAAAAAATCATTTAATACCCCCCAAGATAAGCAAAGGACATAATATTTCACAAAAGAGAAATTAGATAAAAATATTCCAAAAGATATCCAAGCCTCAAAAACATCAAAATATACTGGCTGAATCTATTCATATTTAAATGTACTTATATTTAATTATGTTCTCAGTTTTAGGCCATCAAAATAGAAATAATATTCAAAATAAGAGTATTCAAGCTGGACATGGTGGCACCTGCTTGTAATCTCAGTACTTGGAAGGCTGAGACAGAAAGATTGCAGTTCACAGCTCCAGCCTCAGCAATTTGGTGAGGCCCTCTGCAACTTAGACCCTATTTTAAAATAAAAAATAAAATAGGGATGGAGGTGTAGCTTGGAGATAGAATGCCTCTGGGTTCAACTCCCAGCAGTAGCAGCAAAAAAAAAAAAAGTATTCAACACTAGCAAGTTTTTGTAAAGTACATAGTATAGCACATGTTGATGGAAATGTTGTTATATTGAACAATATTTTTGTTCAAGCCATGCAACAATATCAAGAGTACCAAAATATTTTTAAGTGTTGGGAGTGTACCAGTGGTAGAGTACTTGCTTAGCATGTGCAAGGCCTTGGGTTCAATCCCCAGCCCTGAAAATAAATAAATAACTAAATAAACAAACAAACAAATAAATAAAATGAAGATATGTATGGTGGCTTAGGAGGCTACTCAGGAGGCCGAGGCAGAAGGATCACTTGAGTTGAGGAATTCCAGGCCAGCCTAGGCAATAATTTAGCAAACCCTTGTCTCAAAAATAAATAAATAAATAAATAAATAAATAAATAAATAAATAAAAAGAACAAAAATGTTTTTACTTCTTCAACCCTGCAGTTTCAGTTAGGTAAATACACCCAACAGGTATATTCTGAAATAAAGATAAAAACATATTCTCCAATATATTCCCTGTCATGTTATTTAAAATAGCAAAATATTTGTAAAAAAAAAAACATGTCTATACGTCATTAAGATGTATGACTACAATGCACCAATAAAATTTAAAACATATATATTTAAGAGAAACAAATGATTCATTATGCTGTATCTGTTTAATGGAATGCTGTGCAATGATTAAAGATAGTCTTTAGGCCAGGCGTGGTGGTGCACACTTGTAATCCCAGCATTTGGGAGGCTGAGACAGGAGGATCGCCTTTCGTTGACAGACTCAGCTACTTAGTGAGGCCCTCTGCAACTCAGTGAGACCCTGTTTCAAAATAAAGAATAACAAATAGGGCAGGGGGTGTAGCTCTGAGGTCTAATACCCCTGGGTGGGAAAAAAAAAGTCTTTAAAGCCAGGTGTGGTGGCCCACACTTGTAATCCCAGTGTTTAGGAGGCTGAGACAGGAGGACCTGGATTCATGGCCAGCCTCAGCTACTTAGTGAGCCCCTTTGCAACTCAGTGAGACCCTGTTTCCAAATAAAGAATAAAAAATTGGGCTGGGGTGTAGCTCAGAGGTAGAATGCCCCTGGGTTCAATCCTCAGCACCAAAAAAAAAATAGTCTTTAGGGAAAAATTTGCAATGCATAGGAAAATGCACATAACATTATGTTAAGTAAGAGAAACAGAACATGAAATTGCATATCATTTATAATATCACATATACGGGCCGATATGTATGGAAGAAAACATAAACACCAAAACTTGAATGCAAGTCTTTCCTATGGGCTTCTATTTTACAAGTTCTCACCAATGGATTTGGATCCTTTTACAATCAAGAAAAGTCCACTAAAAAAAAAAAAAAAAAAGGCTGCCGGTGTGGTGGTGCATGCCTATAATCCCAGTACTTGGGAGACTGAGACAGAAGGATCAGAGGTTGAGTCAGGGGTGGTGGCACATGCTTATAATCCTAGTACTGGGAGGCTAAGACAGGAGGATGGCGGGTTGCAGACAGCCTCAGCTACTTAGTGAGGCCCTCTGCAACTTAGTGAGACCCTGTTTCAAAACAAAGAATAAAAAGTCGGGCTGACAGTGTAGCTCAGAGGTAGAATGCCCTGGGTTCAATCCCCAGAACCACCAAAAAAAAAAAAAAAAAAAAAAAAAAAAAAAAAAAAGGATCGCAGGTTTAGAATCCATCTCAGTAATTTAATAAGACCCTATTTCAAAACAAAAAATAAAAAGGTCTGGGAGTTGTAGCTTGGTACTGGGTTCAACCCCAGTACCAAAAAAGAAAAGTCCCAAAACTTACTCTAGGGACAGCATAACTTATTAACAGTCTTTTGGAGCCAGGCGTGGTGGCACACGCTTGTAATCCCAGCATTTGGGAGGCTGAGACAGGAGGATCGTGGTTCAAAGTCAGCCTCAGCTACTTAGTGAGGCCCTCTGCAACTCAGTGAGACCCGGTTTCAAAATATAGAATAAAAATAGGGCTGGGGGTGCAGCTTGGAGGTAGAATGCCCCTGGGTTCCATCCCCAGTATCTAAAAGAAATTAAAAAAAAAAAAGGCTCTTGGGAGCCTCCTCACTTCTCCACAACAGACTACCTGAATCTAGTTCCTTCCAAAATTTACCTCCAAATGTGATCTTTCCAAACCTCAGTCTACCCCCTAACCTCATTGACTCATACATGACCTTCCCTAAAATTAATTCTCCCCAAATACGGTGTTTCCTAACTTTGCTGAACCATAAAATCCTTGACACCGTGTTTCCCGTTTCCACCAGCACACACAGGAAGCACTGAGGTAAGAATTGGTTCCTAGAGAGACTCCAGATGATGAGGAGAAGCCTCAGGGAAGCCAGGGAGGAGATATAAGGTGGGGTGGAAGACTTAGGTTCATTAGTAGACATACCACCATAGACTATGTGTATATATGTGAATATTTACCAACGTCAATTGGGAGAACGTGAAATGGGGGGAGAGGCACCAAGAGAGTATGCATGTATGTCAGTGTCAACGTGATTTACATTATGTGAGACTATAATGCACCAATAAAAGCACAAAAAATAAATAAAACCATTTAATCATCATCAACAAAAAGAGCTGATTCCTTAGACCTGGCTTTGCAGCCTCTCATCTAACACCTGTGATGGTGACCATACCCAGATGTGACCTGACCAGAGGGGATACAGATATTTTTGCCCAAAGACTCTTCGAATTTGTTTTCTTTAAAAAAAATTCTTGGCTTTGAAATAGTTTGACTTTCAAGGGCAGCCTCAGAGTTTCTGGGGTTCTATTGGGGGCATTGGGTTTTGGGATGTGTTTGCATGTGTGTGTTTCTGGGGATTGAATCCAGGGGCATTCTACCTGAGTTACACCCTCAGTCTTATTTTTATTTTATTTATTTATTTGGTGGTACTGGGGTTCCTGGAAACCCTTCTACCGCCGGGCTACACTCCCAGACCTATTTTATAATTTTTTTTTAAATTTGGAAACAGGGTCTCTTAAGCCAGCGAGGCTGGCTTCGAACCTGCGTGATCCTCCTGTCTCCGCCTCCCAAGTGCGGGGATTACAAGCGTGCACCACCAAGCCCGGCCTTATTTTATTTTTGAAATAGGGTCTCACTATGTTATGCAGGACCTCACTAAGTAACTGAGCCTGGTGACAAACCTGTGTGATCCTCCTGTCTCAGCCTCCCAGGAACTGGGATTAGGTGTGTGTGCCACCATTCCAGGCTCAGAGTTGCTGTTTAAATGGTCTCCCCAAATGCCTGACCAATTTTGGTTTACTCAATGAAATGGGTACTTGGGGCCGGGCGTGGCGGTGCATGCCTATAATCCCAGTACTTGGCAGGCTGAAACAGAAGAATTGCAGGTTCAAGAACAGTTTCAGCAATCTAACAAGACTCTCAGTAACTTTTTGGGACCCTATTTCAAAACAAAAATAATTAAAAGGGCTAGGGGTGTCGTTCAGAGGCACAATGCCCCTGAGCTCTCAACCCTCAATTACACACACACACACACACACACACACACACACACACACACACTACTTCGATGTAAAAGACTTATTACATGCATTAGCTGTTTCCAAATTCATTTCCTGTCCTCCAGATCTACGCCAATCCATTGACTCTTTCTCTCAGGGCCCAAGTGTGATAAAGCTTGTGCGTGGACAAAGTGCAGATGTAGGCTTTCTGCCCACACACCGACGCGGCTTCCTCGGTCATCTTGAACACCCAGGCGGCGCCGGAACTGACCCACGGCTCCGGACACTGACCTTACTGGCCGACCCCCCAGGTGCTCACCCCCAGGTGCGCTGAAGCTCACCGAGCCTTCGTGCGCCATCGCCGCAGCGGTCCGTGCCACGCGTGTCACCTGCTTCTGGGCGCCGCCGCCGCCCAACGGTCGCCTCGGTAACCGTGAGGACGCGTAGGGCTGCTCGCCCCGCCCACGGTTGCCCTGGCAACCGCGCCGCGAGCGGAACGTTCCGCGCGTTCGCCCCGCCCAATGGCCTGCGTGTGTGCGTCGTCTCTATGGTGGCGGCGGATTCGGAGGGACCGAAGGATCGGGGAGACAGGCAAGGGGATTTGGGATTACGGGAGTGGTCACGGACCCAAGCGGGGCCTGTAGGGCGCCGAGCTCAGAGAAGAAGGGCCTGGGGCTTTTCCCGCCTTTTTTCTTGCGCATTTCGGGCTACCAGATTCTGTGCCCTCATCACCATTCCTCTGGGATTCCCCCATTGCCCCATGACTCAGCCCTGGAACTCCCCTCTCCTGCTCCACGGTACCTTCTTCCCTCCGTAGGACCCTCCCCATCACTGTCCTCGGGACACCCCATTGCATCACCTGGTCTCAGGCGTGTCCCACCATGCTTCACGATGTTCCTTCCCCCAGGAATCTCCACCGTGGTCTTCCTCCCCACCCCCGCGCGCCCTGTGGTGGGGTGTCTTTCCCAGGATGTTCCACCGGGAGCGCTCCATCCCGCTTCGAAGCTCGGCCGCCGCACTGTGCAACAACCTGAGCGTGCTGCAGCTACCTGCCCGCAATCTCATGCATTTTGGGGTGGTTCATGGCTCCAGCGCCCAGCTTCTCAGCGCTGCCCCGGAGGGAGTGCCCTTGGCCCAGCGCCAGCTCCACGCTAAAGAGGGCGCTGGAGTAAGCCCCCCACTTATCACTCAGGTGAGGCTTGGTGTGGGTGTGGTGTTGATGAACTCAGCCCTACCCCCTGTCCTTTCTCTCCAAACTTGTAACCCTCTGAGTCTCTCCTCTCCTGATGCCACACTCCCTCCAGGTCCACTGGTGTGTCCTCCCCTTCCGCGTGCTGCTGGTACTCACCTCACATCGAGGGATACAGGTAAGAAGAGGACTCTCCTGGCCTCTCGCCCGTCTTCTCAGCTCCCCTCGAAGGCTCCCTTCCACACTTACATCTTTTTTTTTTTTTTTTTTTGCAATACTGGGGATTGAACCCAGAGGCATTCTACCTCCAAACTACACCCCAACCCTATCTTTCTTTCTTTCTTTCTTTCTTTCTTTCTTTCTTTCTTTCTTTCTTTCTTTCTTTTTTGGTGGTACTGGGGGTGGAATCCAGAGGCTTTCTACCCCGGGCTATACTCCCAGACCTTTTTTATATTTTATTTGGAAACAGGGTCTCACTAAGTTGCTGAGAGCCTCACTAAGTAGCGGAGGCTGGCTTTGAACCCGTGCGATCCTCCTGTCTCAGCCTCCCAAGCACGGGGATTACAAGCGTGCGCCACCACACCCGGCTTATTCTTTATTTTGAAACGGGGTCTCACTAAGGTGCAGAGGGCCTCACTAAGCAGCTGAGGCTGGCTGCGAACCTATGATCCTGTCTCAGCCCCCCAAGTACTGGGATTACAAGCGTGCGCCACCACACCCGGCTTATTCTTTATTTTGAAACGGGGTCTCACTAAGGTGCAGAGGGCCTCACTAAGCAGCTGAGGCTGGCTGCGAACCTATGATCCTGTCTCAGCCCCCCAAGTACTGGGATTACAAGCGTGCGCCACCACGCCCGGCTCTATTTCTCATCTTTATTCCTTCCATCTTCTCCAGTGCCCAGTACCACCTCTAGCATCTGCCCCTTTACCAGCTGTGTGTCACCTTGAGCAGAGCTTCATTCTCCTTCTCTGGTTTTGAGGATTAAAAGTTAACTAGAGTTAGCATGGGATTGTGAAGTACTGGCACAGAGCTCAGCAAAACTCCGGTGGATCACGCCCCTGTCCTTGCCCTGTCTTTCAGATGTACGAGGCTGATGGTTCTGTCATGGTCTATTGGCATGCACTGGACTCTGGAGATTCCTCATCAGGTACCCACAGGACCAAAGAGGGTTGGGGGAGGGAGCGTTTGCTGCGCTGGGGGAGCTGCTGCTTCTGATACTTCTCCTCTCTCATACTCAGTACAGGCTGTGTTTGCCCGAGGAATTGCTGCCAGTGGCCACTTCATCTGTGTGGGTGAGGGGACCAAGGACAGGGCTTTAAGGGGCTTGGGGTAGGGGTTGGTGATTTAGCTTAGTGGCAGAGAGCAAAGCCCTGTTTAAAAAAAAAAAAAAAAAGCAGCCAGGCATGGTGGTGCACGCTTGTAGTCCCCGCGCTTGGGAGGCTGAGACAGGAGGATTGCACAAGTTCGAAGCCAGCCTCAGCTACTTAGTGAGGCTCTCAGCAACTTAGTGAGACCCTGTTTCCAAGTAAAGTATAAAAAATAGGTCTGCGAGTGTAGCCTGGAAGTAGAAAGCATCTGGGTTCCATCCCCAGTCTCACCAAAAAAATTAAAAAGTATTTTTCAAAAAGCAATAGAAAAAGTATAAAAAACAAAATACAAAACCGAAGAGGATTGTGGGTAGAGGGTTGTGGACCTCAGCCAGGTAGATGCTGAAGGCCTGAGGAAATTGCAAAGACTTAGAGGGAGGGTGGGAGTTAAGGGGATCTGAGATTCCAGAAAGACATGGAAGGGTTCAGGGATGCCCTGTGGAGTAAGGAAAGGAAGGGCGGGGTTGTTTGGACATGGGTTTGTTACTAAGCTCTCTGGGATGGAGCGAGTGCTGAGCATGGCGGCTAGAGACCCAGGAGGGTCTGGAAGCCATCAGTGAGGAACTGGTCCTGGCTGCAGGAACGTGGTCAGGCCGGGTGCTGGTATTTGACATCCCGGCCAAGGGCCCCAACATTGTCCTGAGCGAGGAGCTGGCTGGGCACTACACACCTATCACAGATATTGCCTCAGATCCTGCCCAGGGACAGGTGAGTAGACTTCCTTTATCCATCTTAGTAAGCCTGGGAGCCTTCACCACCCTGGGAGGCAGTGGGCCTAGGAGCGGCTGGATGACTTTGGGCACGTCTGGACTTCCATCAGGTCCAGTGATAAAGCCAGAGATGTTTTATGTGGCATTTTATAGTTCACTAAGACATATCTGGTATGGACTGAGGAGTTGGAACAAACGGTTTCTTTTTTTAATTTTATTTTCTTGGTGCCCTATAGTCTCACGTCATAACGTGGATCATGTTGACAATGGCATATATTCACACAGCACTTGGCGCCCCCCCCCCAAGGAACGAACGGTTTCTAAGATGCTTTCAGCTCTGATACATACAGCTTCCTTCTCTGAACTTGCACAAGTCCTACCTATTTAGGGCCCAACTCCAGTGCCACCCTCTCCAGAAAGCCTTCCCCTATTCCAGCTCCCACTAATCTCCCTTAGCTAAACCCTGAATTGGCCCTGACCTCAAAGACAACTCTGGTTTCCCCAAATGGCTAGCAAACCTCTTGAGAACAGGGTTTGTGTCTTCTGACTTATATTCTCCATGGCATGTGGCCCAGTGGGCCACCATGGCTGCCTGGGCTGAGGGCTAGGGAGGTCCAGAGTCCAGTCATGACTGTGGCCAGCTCACTGCAAGGCCTCCAAAGAGTCCTAACACCGTGGCCTAGTTCAGCTGGCCTCCATCCAGTGAGGACAGTTACTTATCTCCATTTAACACATGTGGGGGCTGGGGATGTGGTGGTTGGGAACCTTTTTAAGATGTAAGCCAGGCGTGGTGGCACACGCTTGTAATCCCAGCGCTTGGGAGGCTGAGACAGGAGGATCATACAAGTTTGAAGCCAGCCTCAGTTACTTAGTGAGGCTCTCAGCAACTTAGTGAGACCCTGTTTCCAAATAAAATATAAAATAGGTCTGGGAGTATAGCCCTGAAATAGAAAGCCCCTGGGTTTCATCCCCAGTATCAAAAAGAAAGAAAGAAAGAAAAAAAAAAAAAGATGTAAGAGAAGCAGTCTGTGCTTCTTTTTTGGGGGGAGGTGATTACAAGCATGCACCACCATGCCCGGCTAGTCTGTGCTTCTTGAGAGAACCCTAGGGAGGGTTTCTGGTGGTCCCAGCTGATGAGGGCTCCACATCTTGCCCTCTCCCCCACCCCCACCCCCACCAGAGGCAAAGAAGCAAAACTGGCCTCCCTTCCCCTGTGCCTGTACTCAGGACCACAGCAGGGGGATCGAAGGGAAGAGCTGATCCCGCCTGCCTTTTCTCTCAGGACGGAGTGGCTGATATGGTGACGGCAGATGACTCAGGCTTGCTGTGTGTGTGGCGGTCAGGGTCGGAATTTACATTACTGACCTGCATTCCAGGATTCGGGTAGGTGAGGCAGGAGGGGGCCGTGGCCTTCCCGAGGCAGCTTAGGGTGGGGAGTGGGCATGGGTCTTGAGAAACCAGAGTTGAACGTCACCCTTGCAGGGTGCCGTGCCCCTCTGTGCAGCTGTGGCAGGGGATCATAGCCGCAGGCTATGGGGACGGGCAGGTGCGTCTGTATGAAGCCACTACAGGAACTCTGCACGTCCAGATCAACGCCCACGCCCGGGCCATCTCCGCCCTGGACCTCGCCCCCGAGGTGGGCAAGGTCAGTCTCCTCCTCCCTTTCCCCCAGTGCTGGGATGTCGAGAGGACTGCACCAGGCTAGTCTCTGCACTCAATATAGCTCCTTCCCCTAGCGCCTGGACTGGGCATCCCAGGTCACACCCATCGCCAGGGTGTTCCGACCGTCGGTTCTGACTCTCACTCTTCCTTTGCATTTTGTTATATTTTTATGTAGCTGCTGTCCGCAGCTGAGGACACCTTTGTGCACATCTGGAAGCTGAGCAGAAGCCCAGAGAGTGGCTCCATCGAGGTGTGTGTTCTGGGAGGGGTGGACGGCGGGGGGCGGGGGGGGCAAGCTTGGGGCAGCAGGCCCTGAGCACCCTCTTCTCCCCAGGTGGAACACTGTCGTGGGGAATGCATCTCTGACACCCAGGTGTGCGGCGCTCGGTTCTGCGATCCCACGGGCGGCTCCTTTGCTGTGACTGGCTATGACCTCAGCGAGATCTTGAGATTCAGCAGTTTGTGAGAAGAGCGGCTCCCCCCTCCCTGTGGTATTTATAAAGCGTCCTTTTCCCCAGCCCTCGTCTGATCACTCAGTGTCACGGTCATACTGCACAGTGGTGTGCTAACCTCCGGACTGGGGCAGAGGGGAGGTCCAGACCATGCAGAGAGAGGCGACCTGTCCTCGAGGACTAGGCGAAGGTTGCTGTTAAATAACTTTAATGGTAGATGTAGAGGTCACAGGGAGGCTCTCCCTCCCAGGGCTCTTCAGTGCCATCCTCAGAGCTGGTTAGTGCAGGAGGTAGGGCAGGACTGTTCCAGTTTTCTCCCAGGAAAAGGTTTAGGGGGTCCCGGCCAGCTCCGGGAATGAACCCCTCAGTACCATGACAACCACAACCTCAGAGGGGCTTCTGTTCCCCCTCCCCAGCCTACTCGAAGTTCATCAGCGGAAGAGGAGGCCGGGCTGGCCAACTTGCTATGGACAGCGCTGCCCCTAGGGCCCACTGCACGTGGGTCATTTTCTTTTCTGGCCGGATCCGGTCGCCAGCGCCGTTTGCTCTCACACTGGTGACTGGAGCCAAGTGCGGAGCGAGCTTTTGCTGCAGAGGCCTCTGTTGCGTGGGGACCGCTGTGGGGGCAGGGGGGCCACCAAGCGAGAAGCCCCAGGGGAGTGGTCTGGGGGGACAGCATCCAGGGAAAAGGTTCGGGGTCTCCCCCAGGGCAGGGGCTGGGTCCAGGCTGGGACTGGGGCCACTGAGGCAGGCGAGCAGGGGCTATGCAGGGCAGGCTGATCGGTAAACATTGCTAGCCAGGGTGGGGGCGTCTCCAGCCTCGCGCCCTCCCGCTGGGCCAGGATGTCTGTCACCGCTGCGATGTCGTCCAGCGGCTCAATAGCTGTGGCACCAGGAAGGGGTTGAGGGGAGGGGCTCGTCAGAGCTCAGGCCCCAGGCCTGCGCAGCCCTGACCATCACCTGTCACTGTAATAGGAGGAAAGCAGAGCTCGGATCTCAGCGGAGATCGCATTGTCCTGCAGGAGCAGCCCCTCACCAGGGCCTCCAGGGGCCACAGGCTCTGATAACACTGCGGGGCGCAGGGTGCGGGCGCATGGGAGGGAGAGAGGAGCAGAAGTGGGTGAAGAAGTCAAGGGAGAGGAGAGAAATGGAAGCGGTACCAGGCAAGTGAGGGGTCAGAGGAAGAGACAGGAATCCGCATGCAGAAAGGGAAACAGAAAAGAAGAAATTAGGAAAGAAGTCCATGAAATGAATCTGGTTCTTTGGGGGTTGGTGTGAACTTTGGTGAAGGCAGTCCTAAGAAGAATCGGAGAGGAGAAGGGGATACAACAGGCAGGACTTGGGGCCCTGGACATCTGCCTTGGCCCAAAGTGTGCTTTTTCCCTCTGTTTCCACTTTCTGGGTTCCCTTGGAGTCCCCTATCCCCCTTCCCCCCGGGTTCCCCAGTGCACTTTCCTCTCACTCACCCATCTCATGGTACAGGGAGCCCTGCTTGGCCAGGGCTTGGGGCGGCCTCCGGGGAGCAGGAGTTTCGATTTTCATGATTTCGTCACAGCACTGCTTCCACTGGCCTGCAGGAAGAGCCGCGATGGGAGAGGGGTCCCCCTTCCGTGATAAAGATAAGGAACCTCAGTCCCTCCCAGAGGTTCCACCCAGGCCTCTCCTTGCTTACTCATGTCAAAGAATAGCTGCCACAGCGCCTCCATCCAGCTCTGCAGGGCTTCCCGGCTCTCGGTCTGAAGGGTGTGTGCCACCTCGTCATCCCCGTACTGGTTGCTGATGCTGAGGGTGAAGGGCCGCCCTGGGGCCTGGTCTCCCGCCCGGACTCGAGTCTCCTGCAGGAGAAAGAAGAGGGCTGCCTCCACCTCGGCCTAGGTCATGGCACACCCCAGTGACATCAGGCAGCCTTGCTGACCCCTGCCTTCGAAGGAGGTGCTTGTGGGGCTTTCCCTGAGCCCTCAATTGCCTCCTGACCAAAATGGGAAAGAGCGGCAAAAAAAGGATGCTGGGAAAAAGGGACTGAGCAGGGCAGGGAAGGCACAGAGGTGGGCAAGGGGGCTGAGGCCCCAGGCCCCTCAATGCTTCCAAAACATCGGCAGGGGATTGGGAACGTGGCTCAGTGGGAGCACCCTCGCCAGCACGCACAGGGCCCTGGATTTGGTCCCCAGCACTGCATACACAGGCGGGAAAGCCAACAGACAGGCTAGGAGCAAAGAAGGGCAACTGGACCAGAGAGGAGGGAAAAAAGCCAGTGGTAAGGTAGTTAGTAATTGGAATCTGAGGAGAGTAGGGGAAGGAAGATGGGAGGCCCTAAACTGGCAGTAGAACTCGGTAAGGCTTGTCAGGGGCCGAGGGCGGTGAATAAAGGGGACTTTGCCGGGGACACTGGTCCAGGGGAATATGGACCCTCAGTATCCCTGGCCCCAAAGCAGAGTATGGTACCATTAGGGGCAGGGGGCCAGCCAGCCTCCCCTGTCTCTAAGGTCTGGGCCCACCCTCCGGGGGCCAGGCCCCTGGTGGCCTCATCGCCAGGGGACCCATTACCTTGTTGATGGCAATTGTAAACAGCGGCTCTTCCCCCACATCTGCGTCTTCAGGTCGCCGGTAACAGAAGAGGTTTGTTCCTTTGAGGACCCCGTGCACCCTCGTACCGTTCTGTGGCTCTCCAGCTTGCTGCATACGTGACTCAGTGTTTCCTGGGGAAGTCACTCCCCAGCACCCTTCTTCCTAGGCCCCCACTGCCCACCTGCCCCTTCCACCCACCCTCCTGTCTGCTCCCCTCCTCACCCTGCTGTAGCCCCTTCCTCCACCCACATCTCCCTTTTCCAATAGCCTTTTGGTTCCTAAGCAACCCAGCTCTCTCCTGCCTCCGCCCCCTCCTCAGGGCCCCCTCACCTGCACCCTGAGGGTACCACTTGCAGTGGGCTGAGTCATGCAGAGAGGCTGAGCTGCCAGGCGGCAACACACGCTACCATAAAGGGGCAGCCAGGCAGGGTTCTCCTCTGGGGGAGGAGGAAGTGCAGGGTGAGGTGGGGAAGAAGAAGGGGTCTATCCCACGGCCCCTCTTACCATCACCAGCATCCCCATGCATACACATACCGTGATTGGCCAGGGTGAGGTCATGGGTGCGGAACCCATCTTGCACAGCCGCCAGAGAGAGTGTGGTGTGCGCCAAGAGGTGGTAACGAGGGCCCCTGGGGGAGGGGAGTATCGCCCAATAAGGAGGGGTGTGAGACCTCAGGAGTTGAAAGGGCTGAGCAGGGCGGCCCTGGCGTTAGGCTGCCCCATAGAACACTCGCTTGCCTTCCCACCCGGACTCAGGAATGAACACGCATTGGCCTGCTTAGTGCCAGGACCTGTGGTTTATATGTTATTGCACTGTATTCCCTTGACAGGGAGCTTGGCAGCATTCTGTAGTTAAGAGATGAAGCAGCTGGAGGTTTAGAGAGGTTAGGATGATTTCTGGCTCCTGAGAGGCCTCGTGATTCCATAAAGGGGCCTCCAGGTCTCTAGGCACCATCACAGGACCCAGGCTACCCTGCTCCAGCTACAGAGCTAATTATTCACATGTATTTGCAGCTGCTAAAAAGTTAAGACGCCAGAGCCTAACTCTCCCTACTCCCTGCAGTCCTGTGGCCTGCCTTGGGCGTAGCTCTAAGGTCACAGCCTCCCGGCTGCGTGGCCACTGCTCATTCATGCCCATCTGCACGCCCTGCGGCAGTGCAAAGCGACTTTTGCAAGCTCAGCATGGCTCAAAGGTCACAGCCGTGGCAGGACACAGTGGCTGAGGGCAGCGGGGGAGTGTTGAACCTTACCCCACAGCAGGAGTGGGGAGCAGGATGGGACTGCTCCCTGAGCCCCCTGCACTGTCCAGGGAAGCCCGGACACGCCTTCCGGAAGAACGACCCAGGGAGCTGCTGAGCTTGGTGGCAAGCCTCTTGGGGGCACCAGCCAGGGCCCCCTCTTCTTCCACACAGGCGCCATACAGCTCCAGCCGAAGTTCAAAGTCTGGCCCTGCCTCCGTGCTGCAGGAGGAAGAGGAGAGTGGTCCAGGGAGGCACAGGGGTGGGGCGATGTACAAACCGGACAGCTTCACGGGGAAGTCCAGGTAGGCATCTCCCTGGGCCTCCTCACCTCGCGGGAAATTAAAGTAGAATGGAGAAAGGAGGGCGCCGTGGGGGTAGAGACTCACAAGAGCACAGTGTTCTGAAAGGAGATGTCCGTGAGCGTCCTGTCCACCAGGATCATCTCTGTGTCCTCAATCTGTTCCCCGAGCTGCAGCAGTAGGAATACAGCCCAGCGGTGGAGGTCTGGGGCCAAAGGACAAAGCTGGTTTGTTGGTGGTGGTGTTTTTAAGTGACCTCCAAGGGTCGCCAGTCTCAGACACAGTCTCTTAAATTCATCCCAGGGGCAGAACTCACCTCCCTTGTTCTTGAAATATTCAGTATCCTTCCACATGAGTGGGATCCGGAGGTCTAAGGGGCAGAGGGGTAGAAATGGGTATTGAGACAGGCAGGGGATCACGTGGCCAGGCAGGGGTGCCAGCAGCTGGGGCAGCTGCGCTTCTTACCGGAGATGCAGACCCGGCCACGGCAGGGGGAGCGCTCAGCGGGCGACCTGCTATCCGAAGGCCTGTGGGTAGATTACAACATCTTGGCCTGGCTGCTACACACTCTTTTTTTTTTTTTTTTTTTTTTTTGGTGGTACTGGGGTGGAACCCAGAGACTTTCTACCTCCAAGCTATACTCCCAGACCTATTTTCTATTTTCTTTGGAAACAGGGTCTCACTAGGTTGCTGAAAGCCTCACTAAGTAGCTGAGGCTGGCTTCGAACCTGTGGGATCCTCCTGTCTCAGCCTCCCAAGCGCGGGGATTACAAGGGTGCACCACCACGCCCGGCTGCTACACACTCTTCCCCCTTGCTCTGACTTCCCAAAGGCTCTAGGAACTCCTTGGGCCCAGGGGTTCAGCCCTCGGGTGTCTAAGACAGGCTGACAGTGTGGAGCTGTGGTTACTATGAAGGGGCATTGTTGACAGGTTCCAGAGGTTTGCGGGGTTTAGGGACACTGGAGCCATGGTAGCTCACGTGTGGTGCACAAGATCATGATTTCTCCTCCTCCAAGAACCATCTACAGGCTCCTCCCAGGGACGAGGGGGCCTTGAGAGGACAGGTGCCCACAGAGAGGCGGCCTGTCAAGGGCTCTCAGGCGTGGAGAGGTTTGCCAGCTTTCCTTTAACAATTGGAAGGCTGCTCATTTGTCTTTTACATAAGAGGGCAGTGGGCCAGCCAAACAATAGTTTGGGGCGTTTGTTTGTTGTGGAGGGGTGTGCTGAGGATTGAACCCAGAGACATTCTACCTCCAAGCTACATCCCAGCCCTTTTTATTTATTTTTTATTTTTTTATTTTTATGTATTTATTTTTTAATTTTTAATTTTTATTTATTTTTTATTTATTTATTATTTATTTATTTATTTATTTATTTATTTATTTTGGTGGTGCTGGGGTTCCTGGAAACCCTTCTCTGGGCTATACTCCCAGACCTATTTTTTATATTTTTATTTGGAAACAGGGTCTCTTAAGCCAGCGAGACTGGCTTCGAACCTGCGCTATCTCCTGTCTCTGCCTCCCAAGCAAGGGGATTATAAGCGTGCGCCACCACGCCCGGCAAAGGGTAGATGGGCTTTTTTTTTCTTTTTTCTTTTTGGTGGTACTGGGAATGGAACCCTTCTACCTCCGGGCTATACTCCCAGACCTGTTTTTATATTTTATTTGGAAACAGGGTCTCTTGAGCCAGGGAGGCTGGCTTTGAACCTGCACAATCCTCCTGTCTCTGCCTCCCAAATGCTGGGATTACAAGCGTGCGCCACCACGCCCGGCTCCTTTTTATTTTTGTTTGAAAACAGGGTCTTGCTAGGTTGCTAAGAGTTTCTGAGGTTGGTTTCAAATCGGCTATTCTCCTGTTTCTGTCTCCCAAGTACTGGAATTATAAGTGTACACCAGTACAGCTGGCTTAGTTTGGTTTTTGTTGTTGTTGTTGTTGTTGTTGGTGGTGGTGGTGGTGTGTGTGTGTGTGTGTGTGTGTGTGTGTGTATTACTGGGAAGTGAACCCAGAAGCAAGCTACACTCCCAGACCCCCTTTTAAAATGTTTTCTTTTTTTGGAAGAGTCTGGCTAGGTTGCTGAGAGTCTCGTTAAGTTGCTGAGGCTGGTCTTGAACCTATAATCCTCCTGTCTCAGCCTCCCAAGTACTGGGATTACAAGCATGTGCCACCACACCCTGTTTGAGACAATAGATGGATCAATTGACCAATGTCTGATGAAAGGAAAAAAACCCAAGTAGGGAACATTTGTGTTCTATTGACTAAAGATTTCTCCACCACCCCTTTCCCCTGGGGATGGAACCCAGTGGCATTCTACCTCTGAGCTACACCCCCTGCCCTATTTTTTTTTATTCTTTATTTTGAAACAGGGTCTCACTGAGTTGCAAAGGGCCTCACTAAGTAGCTGAGGCTGTCCGCGAACCATGATCCTCCTGTCTCAGCCTCCCAAATGCTGGGATTACAAGCGTGCGTCACCATGCCCGGCTCCCTTTCCCTTTCTTTGTTCTCCTTCACCCTCCTGGCCACATTTGCTACACCTCCCCAGTGCCCCAAGTCCCTCAGACCCCCACAGCAGGGTCCCATACACACAGCATCCTCCTCTCTGCACCTCTCACTGAGATTCACTAAGCGTGTGTCCTTTTCCTAAGGTGACAGCAGTTTGTCCCATGCTTATTTACAATGGCTAATAAAATTCCTCACTAACCAGGTCTTCAGCCAAATGACTGGGTGCTAAGGGCGGCGTGTTCGCCGTGAGGGGCTTGGGCACACTGCAGGTCTCCCTGAGCGGGCTGTGTGGTGACAGGCAGGGCCGTCTGTGGGTGCCCCCCCAGGAGGCAGCCCTGGCAGAAGCCGTCCCCCAACTGCGGGGTGGGGGACAGCTGTAGAGTGAGTCGTTTTCTTCCATTGGCTTCGTGGGTGAGCTCCTGACAACCTCGCCTGGCATTGGCACTCGTGGCTGGGATGGGCACCATGCCAGTGAGGGGCTGGAACCCCCTCCCCTTGTAGCCTTGGTGAGGCAAGCAGGCCACACTCTCAGAAGCCAACTCTCCAACAGGCTAGCTTACCAAAATGGCCAGTTCTTACAATGATCAACTACCAAATATCTTCTCTGACTTAATTATTTATTTATTTATTTTTATTTATTGGTGGTACTGGTCATGGAACCCAGGGGCTTTCTACCTCCGGGCTACCCTCCCAGACCAACCTGTTGTATATATTTTATTTGAAAACAGGGTCTCACTAAGTTGCTGTAAGCCTCACTAAGCAGCTGAGTCTGGCTTTGAATCTGCGCGATCCTCCTGTCTCAGCCTCCCAAGCGCTGAGATTACAAGTGTGCGCCACCACGCCCGGCCTTCTCTGATTTTTCAGTTTAACCCCAGCATCACCTGAGCCATTTCTTGGTAGATTAGTCATGTCAGCAGAGTCCAGGGTCATCGTGGCTTGTGTTTCACATCCAGAAGCTTTAGAACGCACAATCTGATTTATATGAATGGGTAGGCTTTCTCTTATTTGTTTATTTGTTTGCTTATTTATTTACTTACTTATAAACCCAGGGGCATTCTACCTCCAAGCTACACTCCCAGCCTGGCCTTGAACCTGTGATTCTCCTGTCTTAGCCAAGTACTGGGATTACAAGCATGTGCCATCACCCTGGGTCCCTTAAGTGATTATTTATTTATTTATTTACTTACTTACTTATTGATGGTACTAGGGGTTGAACCCAGGGACATTCTGCCTCTGAGCTACACCCTCAGCCCCCTTTTTAAAAATATTTTTGTTTGCCGGCCGTGGTGGCGCACGCTTGTAATCCCCGCGCTTGGGAGGCGGAGACAGGAGGATCGCGCAGGTTCGAAGCCAGCCGCACGCTGGCTTAGGAGACCCTGTTTCCAAAATGAAAATGTAAAAATAGGTCTGGGAGTATAGCCCCGAGGTAGAAGGGCTTCCAGGAACCCCAGTACCACCAAAAAAAAAAAAAAAAAAAATTTTTTTTGTTTGGAAACGGTCTCACTGGGTTACTGAGAATCTCGATAAATTGCTGAGACTGGTCACGGACCTATGATCCTCCTATCTCAGCCTCCCAAGTAATGAAATTACAGGCCTGTGCCATCATGCTTATAATTGGTTTTCTATAGGAGGGGTGTGTGTGTGTGTGTGTGTGTGTGTGTGTGTGTGTGTGTGTGATACTGGGGATGGAACCTAGGGGCATTCTACCCCTAAGCTACACCTCCAAACCTATTTTATTTTTTATTTGGAAACAGGGTCTCACTATGTTGCAGAGGACCTCACTAAGTTGCTGAGGCTGGCTTTGAACCTGCGATCCTCCTGTCTCAGCCTCCCAAGAACTGGGATCACAAGCATGCATCACCATGCCCGGCTAAAGTGGTTTTTAATTATCCCAATGCCTGCCTTTGCTAGTGAAGCCCAGGTACAACAAACTATTGTCAATTGTGCCAAATTGGCCATTCAACAAATTGGCCATTTGTCGAACTGGCTTGGAGAAAATTACTTTTCCAGAAGCCAGCCACACTTATCAGATCACAGGCAGGGCTTAGCAAATTAGTGTTTTTGCATTACATGCTATCAGATTGCCAGCTTCCACTAGACACATCAGCTTTTCTGATTCCATCCCCAGCTCCCCTGGGTGACACGAGGCAGTGATAAATCAGCAGGGTCTCTTTCCAGGCCCCCGATGGGCTTTGTGAGGAGGTGATCTGCAGGGTGGTCCACACTCCACATCCGCACATGCCACGAGACCACCACCCGTAAAGCCGCCTGCTCCCGCTGAGGCATGGCCTCCCCTTGCTCACCGCCGGCCTGTCTTCCCCAGCACCTGGGCCTCCTTGCGCCGCTGCAGCTCGCCCATGTAGCTAAGGATGCGGCTATTGCACACCAGCAGGCTCTTGGTGGCCTCCAGAGCTTGCTCTCGCTGGGAACAGGCCGCCAGCAGCTTGCAGGCCCCTTCCCTCATCCGGATCTCATGGTCCAGCTTCCTCTGCAACTCTGTGTCCTAGCCAGGGTCAGGCGAAAGGTGAAAGGAAATGTCAGTCGGGGAGCAGGCTCCAGCACCCCCACCCCCAGCCCCCAGGGGAAACAGATAAACTGATGTTTTAGGCGATTCAAGAGCATGTGTTAGACAAGAGGACCGCAGATTCTTGGCCGGCCTCTGCTACTTAGAAAGACCCTGTTTCAAAAATAAAGTCTAAGAACTAGGCATAGTGGGCACACTAGTAATCCCAGCATTTGGGAGGCTGAGACAGGAGGATCATGGTTCACAGACAGCCTCGTACTTAGTGAGGCCCTTTGCAACTCAGTGAGACCCTGTTTCAAAATAAAGGATAAACAATAGGGCTGGGGGTGTAAGTCAGAGGTAGAATGCCCCTGGGTTTCCTCCTCAGTACCACTAAATAAATAAATAAACAATAAATTTAAAAATAGCCGGGTGTGGTGGAGCACGCTTTGTAATCCCTGCTCTTGGAAGGTGGAGACAGGAGGATCGCGCAGGTTCGAAGCCAGCCTTGCTGGCTTAAGACACCCTGTTTCCAAATAAAAATATTTTTTAAAAAATAGGTCTGGGCCGGGCATGGTGGCGCATGCTTATAATCCCCGTGCTTGGGAGGCGGAGACAAGAGGATAGCGCAGGTTTGAAGCCAGCCTTGCTGGCTTAAGACACCCTGTTTCCAAATAAAAAAATATTAAAAATAGGTCTGGAAGTGTAGCCCGGAGGAATAGAAGGGCTTCCAGGAACCCCAGTACCACCAAAAAAAAAAAAAAAAAAGGTCTGGGAGTGTAGCTGAGAGGTAGAATGGCCCTGGGTTTCATCACCAGTACTGCAAAAAACAAACAAACAAATAAACAAACAAATAAATAGGGTTGTGGGGCTGTGTAGTTCAGAGGATTGAATGCCCCTGGGTTCAATCCCCAGTACCTGAAAGAAAAAAGAAAAAAGCATTGGGTCCCAACCTCAGCTGCCCAAAAATAACCAGAAAAGCCTTGTTAAAAAAAAAAAAAAAGATGTCCTAACTAGGTGTGGTGATGCACAGATGTAATTGGGAGTATTTGGGAGGCTGAGAAAGGAAGATCGAAGGTTCAAGGCCAGCCTCAGCAACTTATCAAGGCCCTCAGCAACTTAGACCCTGTTTAAAAATAAAAAAATAAAATAGGGAAGAGGGTGTAGCTCACAGGTAAAGTGCCCCTGGGTTCAATTTCCTGTACCCCCTATACACACGCCCCAAATACAGATATCTTCATGCATTTAATGGTTGGGAGTATAAATTCCTCTGTATCGTTTAACACAATTTGGAAAAATCTATGAAACCTAAAAATTCATGCACCATTTGATATAACTAACCAACATCTAGCAGTTTATCCTACAGATACAGTATATATATATATATATATATATATATATATATATATATTATATATATATATGTTATATATGTATGTATATATATGTATATATACATATATACATAAATAACTAAGCAAAATTGTAAGTATAGAAATATTCAATAAGTGTTGTTTTAAACACAAAACTAAAAGCTCTTCAACAGGGCACTGGTTAAATAAGTTTAAAGCACATCTATGCCATGTAATTGCCATGCAATGCCAGACATCAAGTACTATGGTAAGCCAGGTGAGATGGTGTGTGCCTGTAATCCCAGTACTTGGGAGGCTGAGACAGGAGGATCGCAGGTTTGAGGGCAGCCTCAGCAAGAAATGAGACCCTCATCAAGCTAGGGAGACCCTGTTTCAAAATAAAAATAAAAAATAGGGCTGGGGTGTAGCTTGGGAGTAGAATGCCCCTGGGCTCCATCCCCAGTACCACACAAACACCCACAGAAAATGACTGTGGTAGACATCTGTGTACAGATAAGAAGCAACTTCCAGAAAACATGTGAGAAGAGAAAGTAGAACAATATTATACACGCTACCATTTGTGCATGATCCATCTATACATATGTGTAAATAAATGTGTATGTGTATGTATATATTTGCATATACCTGTATGCATATTTGGGGCCTGGAAAGCAGTTTTACGGAAGCAGTAGAGGGGAAGTATACTGCGTACAGAGTTCACCTGTGCTCCGCAAAACCCCATAGATAATTCAAAGTAGGGCACCCGCCACCCCTGGCCCTCTGAGCTCGGGAGGCAAGGTCGGTGGCAAGGGGTGGGAACGGGATGTCGGTGGTCCAGGAGGGAGCGACCCCGACAGACCGTGCATGCGCAGCAGAGGGGACGCACTGCGAGAGGAAGCGTGATTTCCGTTATCATTTGCTCAGAAAAGGGAATCCTGTGGCCACAGAGCAAAAGGAAACAGTCCATTGGACCTGGAAGACTGCATCGCACTGGGCGACTTGCTCAACCTCCCTGTTTCCCCATCTGTAACACAGAGATGAAGAGTCCCCCGCATCCTAGGGCTGCGAGGATTCGGTGAGACGGGCGTGTAAAAAGCCCTCAGCTCAGGGCCTGGCACACGCCCGCCTGGATGGTAGGGATGCCTATTTTAATGATGTTACTTAGGCAGCAGAACAGTTCACCCCACGAACACCGGAGCATCCCTGTGCCACGCAGGGATTTAAGACCCAGCTGGAAGACGAAAGATGAAGACGTTACTGGCTGCTCACAATGCCGTGTCATGGCATCGACACACACCACACAGACCACATCTGCTCCTGGCCGAGGAGGCCCTAGAAGTAGAAAACTCAGCCAGTCATCAGACACACTGGTTCAGCAGCCGAGGCAGGTGAAGCCACCCAGGGGAAGAGGGGACAGGTGTGACACCCCCAAGCCTGCCTCTCCACACCTGCGCTCCTGCATGTGTCCCTGGCGGCTCTAGCCCCCACATAGCCCAGACCCAGACACCCTAAGTTCCCTCTTAACAAAAGCCTAGCCTGGCCTGCCCACAAACTCCTCTTTCAGTATCTATTTTCTGAGCCACTGTGCTAGGCCAGGGTCCCGTCGCTCTTCAGCCACCGTCTACCTGTTACCTTTCCAAAGTAGGCCAACCCGGGCCCCAGGCCCCCTCCTCCAGGAAGCCCTCCCAGACTGCACAGCTCCTCCCAGCCTCGCCTTGTCCGTCTGCACCAGGGTCCTCTCTCTGCTAAAGCTTCGCCGCTGGCCAACCTCCGCACCCACCCAGCTTCTACCACGAATCCCACAAAGAGGGGGAAAGCCAAGGAGGAGGGAGGGGGCTCGGGCGGCATCGTCAAGCTCAGCTCCCCCCTGGCCAGCCTCACTGCCCCAGTCAGCCCCCGCACTCACGCAGCCTTCCCCAGCCCGGGCCATTGCGCGTGCGGGGCTGCGCGCGGGGTCCCCGCGGCGGCACCAGGACCGGGGTCGGTGGGGCCAGAGGGCCGCGAGGAGCCGGCGGGACCGGGCGGCGCGGCGTACCGCCTCCGCCCGCAGCGGCACTCGGGGCGCCGGTGACATCAGCTCCCAATTGCCGCGAGAACGGCCGAGGGGCCCGGGAGAGCCTGGGCCAGCTGGGCGCCAGCTCTGGGCGTCGCCACCTCGAAGACCCTGTGGTGGTGGGGGGGGGGGGCTCAGGGAGCGCCCTCTGCTCCCTTGAAGGTCTCGGGCCCTCGGGAGGCCCCTCCCGTGCCGTGGTTTCCTCCCAAGGTGACCCCTTGCAGGTGGCGGGGTGTGCACCGTGGGAAGACTGGGGTCCGAGAGGGGCAGCTGGGCCCTGCATGGATAGGCTGGACTGGGGGCCAAGACACCGCCCCCATCTGCCCGCCACCCCCCCGTGGCCACACCCACTGGCGCCCTAAAAAACCGACGCCCAGATTTTGGGGGTAGCGCATCTCAGAGCCCTCCCCAGGCTGCAGGCACTTGTCTTCACCCCCAAATCCCCACCCCAGGGGTGGTTGCCTGTTACTTCCTCCCCACCACGCACGCCCTGTTCCCAAGTGGCCGCATTTCCCCTGGCCTCTCCTGGGAAAGGGCCCGGAGTGAGCGTCAGCGGACCTGGGTCAGATCCCACGGGGCTGAAGGAGGATGAGTCACCGAGAGGAAGAAGCCCCGCACACTCCGCGGGCCCAGGGCTCCGCTGCTCCCCGCCTTCCTTTCCTCCAAAATCTCCACCAGGGCTGAATTCCAATTCGGGCTTGGGGACTCGACCAGCTGTGAGCCTTGAACCTCCAGAGCCTCGGTTTGTAGCTTGGGGAGTGTCCCACCTCCTTCACAACATTGTTTGAGGATTAAATGGGAAGGTTTAGCCTCTTCCTGGGCCTAGTGTGTACCTAAAAAACTTTCAAGCCAGGCGTGGTGGCGCACGCTTGTAATCCCAGCCTTCGGGAGGCTGAGACAGGAGGATCGCCAATGCGGACAGCCTCAGCTACTTAGTGAGCCCCTTTGCAACTCAGTGAGACCCTGTTTCAAATTAAAGAATAAAAATAGGGCTGAGAGTGGAGCTCTGAAGGAGAATGCCGCAGGGATCCATCCTTAGTACCCAAACCCAAAAACAAAAACAAAACCAAAAAATCCTCTCATCTCCCCTTTACGTGCGAGGAAAATTGCCCACTCCAGAAAGGCTTCTTGGTAGTGGGTTCTTCCAGGACTTCTTGTCATTTCCTGAGACATCTATCTTTTGAGAACCCACTGAACTTGGTGGAGAGAGGAAACGGCAGCCCCTGGGGTTATGACTCAAGGAGAATAACTAACATGAAAACTAAGCCCCTCCTATGTCCCAGGTTTTGAGCAAGTCTCCCATGGAGAAAAGTCACATTGTTGAGGGAGGATGCAGAATTTAAACCTTTCTACACCTAGACCAGCTCCGTCCAATAAAACCTCTATAACAGCTGGGCTCCGTGGCACACACTTGTATTCTCAGTATTTGGGAGGCTCAGACAGGAGGTTCATGGGTTGGAGGCCAGCCAGCCCCAGCAATTTAGTGAGTCCCTCAGCAATTCAGTGAGACCCTGTTTCAAAATTTACAAAAAATTAAAAGGGCTGGGGTGTAGCTTGGAGGTAGAACACTCCTGGGTTCAATCCCCCATACCAAAAAAAAAAAAAAAAAAAAAGCCACAAGGCAATGAGGTAACGTTAGAATCCCAACAGGTTCCTCGGGCACCTTTCTGCAAAACAGAAAAAAAGGGACTCTCCCTAGCCAAACAAATTCAATCATCTCCTCCTGGTGCAGCTGAAACCAGACCAAATTCCTGCATCTGGCTGGCATGTGTAAAGGACCTCGCCTGCGCAATCCACGCCAAAGTTGAGCTGAGAAAGATTCCTGGGCCACTTGTGGGCTCACTAGTAAAGAGTACAGTGGTTGGCTAGAAAGGCCCGCTGTGCTCCAAGGACTGGGGGCGGGGTGGGGCAAAGAGCACGCGTGCAATTGTGTGTGTGTGTGTGTGTGTGTGTGTGTGTGTGTGTGTGTTACTGGGGATTGAACCCAGGGGCATTCTACCTCCGAGCTACACCGCCAGCCCTATTTTTTGGGGGTAGGGGGAAACGGGATGGAACCCCAGACCTATTTTATATTTTATTTGGAAATAGGGTCTCACTAAATTGCTGAGAACCTCACTAAGCTGCTGAGACTTTGTCTCAAAATAAAAAATAAAGTCGCAGAGGCTGACCTCTAACTCTTCTTCCTCTTGCCTCAGTTTCCCTTGTAGCTGGGATTACAGGTGGCACCACCGCACCTAGCAACCACCATCATTTGAAATTCCCTTTCTTCCTCTTCCTCTACCATGAGCATTTTATGCGTCCAGGTTCTCTCTCCCTTATGACCATGACGTGACCACCATCATCCTGGGGGTCTTTTGCTTTTTCTTTTGCCAAACATCCCCCCCCCAAAAAAACCCTCCCCACACCACCACCTAGCTACAGCGGCTATCATTTTAAAATACTGGCTAAGGCTGGGCATGGTGGAACATGCTTTGGAATTCTAGCTACTCCCCAGGCAGAAGCAGAAGCTTGACAATTCCAGGTTCGCGGCCAGACTGGGCAGCTTAGCAAGACACCATCTCAAAATTTTAAAATGCTGTGAGCAGGCCATGGTGGTGCACATCGCAATCCCAGGACTCGAGAGGCTGAGACAGGAGGATCACCGGCTCGAGACCAGCCTCAGCGATGCAGCAAGATTCTCAGTAATTGAGTGAGACCCTGTCTCAAAAAAAAAAAAAAAAAAAAAAAAGATAGGGCTGGGAGTATATCTTAGGTTCAGTTCCCAGTAACACACACACACTCACACACACACACACGCTGGGGGTACAGCGGAACACTTGCCTGGCATGAGGCTCTGGCTACCATTCCTAGTACCAGGAGGAAAAACTATGCAATTGTTCCTCTGCTCAAAACCCTCGCACAGGCCAACAATATACTCAGAATGTAATCTAAGAGCCTTGTCTGTCCCTCAAGGCCCGGCATGCTCTAGCTCCTGCCCATCAGCTAATCTCCAGCTACTGTGTTCCCACCACACTGCCTTGCTTTCTCTTCCGTAAACCTGTCACCCTTATCTGAGGGCCTTTGCCCTTGCCGTGTCCTCTGAAAACACACCTCCAATCCACACTGTCAAGTCTCCCTCTGCAACCAATGCTACCTCCGCACAGCACTCTCTCTCTGAGCTACCTTCCCAGCCCCACTGTATTCTTTTATTTTGAAACAGGTTTCACTAAGTTGCAGAGGGCCGCCCTAAACGGCCGAGGCTGGCCATGAATCTGTGATTCTCCTGTCTCAGCCTCTCAAGTACTGGGATTAAAAGTGTGCATCACCATACCCGGCTTCTTTTTATATTTTTGGAAACAGGGTCTTGCTAGGTTGTTGAGAGTCTCACTTAAGTTGCTGAGGCTGGTCTTGAACCTGTGATCCTGCTGTGTCAGTCTCCCAAATACTGGGATTGCATGCCTGTAATCCCACCATGCCTGGCATGATATTATTTAAGTTTGCAAGTTTATTATCTGTTCCCCCACTAAAATAGACCTTTCCTAACTTGTTTTCTGAGGTATCCCATGATCTAGAAAGAAATTTGGCACACATACTATGTGTTCTTAGCTTATTTTTTTTAAGGGGGTCTTTTTTTTTTTTTTTTGTCTTTTTGAAGCCAGGAATGGAACTCAGAGCACCCTACCTGCAAAGCAGGTGCTTTGCCACTTAGCTACCTCCCAGCCCCGGCACATAGTATGTGTGTAAATATATTTATGAATTAAAATTGAATAAATAGCTCTCTAGTATCTTTAGGGCCAGAAGAATTTTTTTTTTATGTGGCGCTTAGGATTGAACCCAGGGTATTCTACCTCTGAACTGCACCTCCAACCCTACTGTAGTTTTTATTTGAAAACAGGGTCTTGTTGAGTTGCTGAGAACCTTGCTAAGTTGCTGAGGCTGGTTTTGAACCTGTGATCTTCCTGTCTGAGCCTCCCAAGTACTAGGATTCCAGGTGTGCACCACCATGCCTGGCTTCCAGCAGAATCCTTATTCCCGTCCCAGCATCTTCTTTCTCTTTTCCAGTGGGACTGCATCTTTCATGCCAAACCTCTCTTACACTGAACCCTTTTCTTTATTCCCATACATAAAAGGAGTCCCCAGAACATACATCAAAACCCACCCACAGTGCTTCCAAAAATACGTGTGAAGACCCTGCTGTCAAGCTGATGATCTATCAGCAGAAAGAGACTGGGGTCCACAAGCCCCACGCAGTGCATGGCAAAAAGCGCCACCTGTCCCTCTCCCCACTTTGGGCAGGCCTCCCCCAGCCCCAGCAAGGATGGGCAAGCCTGAGATGGGCTGAGCTGCAAGCAGAGGAAGTCCGTACTCCAGGGGTAGGGCATTACCTCCAGGCTGAGAGCCATCTGCCGGATGTAGAGCATATTCAGATCCTCCAGGATGCGCAATCTGTCCTGCATCTCTGTGCCCCCCTGAGCCCTTTCCCTTGAAAGCCCCTCCAGAGGGGGGCAGGCGGGCACCACGCTGTCCCACAGTTCCTCTGCCCACCGCTCCCTGGTCTTGAGAAAGGCAACTAGCTCTCAGGCACGGAGGGCAGAGGCTGCTCCCATCCCTCTGCACTCCTCTTAGACCTTTCTGGCCGCGGAGACAAATTTTCCTTGCCTATGGCTGGCTGTTCCAAGGCTGTGGCGGGAGCCAGGCAGGAGAGGGAAGGAAAGCAAGGTGAGGATTAGTGGGACGACCAGCTGCAGAAGGGACTCTGGGCACACAGTGTCCAGCCTTGCCTGGGTGGCAGCTGTTCTCCCAGCTGTGGAAGAAAAAGGCCCTTTCATTCCCTCTCGGGCCCCTCCCCCGCCCCCGCCCACATCCCTGGCCTGGGGGACTGAGAATCTGTGTGCAGCGAGGGCGGTGAGGGGCAGGCACAGCTGGCAGGGGGCAGGGACGCCTCCTGCAGGCTCTGCGGAGTCCTGGGGTTGGTTTGGGGAGGTGGGCGCTCTCTCGGAAAGGGGTTCACGGCTTAGTTTGACAAAGTTAGGAGAATCAGTCATAGAAGTGGGGACTTGAGGGGACGTGAACCCAGGCAGTGGGACAAAGAGATGAGTCGGTACTGCAGCCCAGATCCCAGGGTCACCCCTTCCAACTCGGGCCCCCATCCAGCCCGCCCCACCCTGGGCTCACAATTACCTCGCTTTTCCAGCAGAAGGGAGGAGAGGCAAGGGGAAAAGTAGGGGTGTGCCTGTCTGCTGCTGCCCCCACTCCCCTCTGCGGGCCCCTTCCCTTCCAGACAGGAAACCAGCCCCGAGTCCCAGCCAGCTGCAGCGTCGTCCCCCCCCCCCCCCATCCAGCCCACGGAGTCACTCTCTCCTCGGCCGCCAGCCTGCCCCGCGGCTCCGCCCCACTCCTCCGCACCGGCCCGAAGGCCTGGCTGATCCAGGGGCGGCCCCAACTCACAGGCCCCTCCTCCTGATCCTTGGCCTCGCCCCTAACTCCCCCATACCTCCCCACGCGTGCTCCTCAGACCCACTGGCTGCAGCGGGGCGGGGGGAGGCAAAAAGGCCCTCTCCCCAAGTCACCAGCTTCTGACTCAGGGCAGGCCGGGGACACCGGGGCGCGCGCGGGTGTGAAAGGGCCTTTGTTATGGGCAGTCTGGAGAGAGAGGGCAGAAGCCAGGCCTGGAATCCCAGGCGGGAGGGAGGGGGGGCCCGGAGGGTGGCCCACCGCCGGTTAACCCTTTGCAGGCCCGAGAGGGTAGGGGAGCTTGGAACTGGGCTCTCCTTGAAGCCAGCGAGAGGCTGACCTTGGGAACCTAAGCGTCTTTGAGGTGGCTGGGAGCCCTCTGGGTCCGGGCTCAGCCGCACCCCTCCAGCCTCTCTGGGAGTTGCAGGTAGGGCTCAGAGGCCCACAAATCACAGAAGGGTGGACGGACCCGAGAAGAAACTTAGCCTGGAGACAGGATTCCTTTTAGGCCCCAGGAACGGAGGCGGAAAGTTTGGGTAGGGGAAATAGCCCCCAAAGAGTTAAAAGAGATAACCCCCCGCCCCACCCACACACAGAGAACTTTAGGGAGGGCTTCAGACGAAGCTGGCCCAGCAGTTCAGAACGGGTGTGGGATGAGGCTGGCCGCGGGGACCCAGCGGGCGCCCACGCCAAGAGTCGGGTGCGCGCTCCGGGCCCGCCTGGCTGCCCAGCGCCCTGGGCCGGGGGATGCCCAGATGAGGCTGTGTCCGATCACCTCGAGCCTGGATCCCCTCAAACGGAGCCCAACGTGGAGTTTTTCCAGGCAAGGCACATCATCCCGACCAGGGCAGGGAACGTGTGCGGGCAGCACCGATGCGGTCGGTTAATGCGCAGACGGCCCGCACCTTACTTTTGGGCCAGTGTGGACGGCCCGCGCCGTCCCGCCCTCGCCGAGCCGGGCTGCCCGGGGGCCTGGGAAGGGCGAGGCGGCGACGCGATCTCTCACCTCGGGCGGGTCGCTGAAGAGGCTAAGGCGAAAGCGGCCGCGTTTGAATTCCATCTCCAGGGCGGAGCCCCTGGCCACGGTGACCCGGCTCCGGTGGTTTCGGGAGAACATGCTGGTGCCCCGGACCTCGCCGCCCCGCGCGCCAGTCTAACCGGGAATCTCCAGCTGCCTGGCTCCCAAACCCCGCCCCCGGGGCGACACCTAGGCCGGGCAGGGCGCGGCACCCTGCTCCCCCACCCCCGCAGAGGCCGGCCGGCTCGCCGGGCCAGGACCCGGCGCCGAGCAAGCCTGGCCCGGCAGCCCCAGAGCCAGGAACACAGTACACCTTACAAGCGCGGCGTGGGCGCATCCTCCTCTCCCGCCCAGGTCGCGGGCCCTCACCTGGGCGTGGGCGGGCCCAGGTGAAGCCCCGCCCCGCCGGCCGCCCCCACCTGTCAAGCCAGAGCCTCTGAGAGTGGAAAATCCCTTGTTCACAGGGACCATCACGCCTCGCACACTCAGGCTGTAGCTCAG
Source organism: Muscardinus avellanarius (assembly GCF_963383645.1). Taxonomy (NCBI): domain Eukaryota; kingdom Metazoa; phylum Chordata; class Mammalia; order Rodentia; family Gliridae; genus Muscardinus; species Muscardinus avellanarius. Next base: position 69,071,295 of record NC_137801.1, read on the forward strand.
TCGCCCCCAGGCCGCCTCTGGAGACTTCGACCATGTCCTCTTCCTACAGTTCCAAATGTCCCTTCTTGGACTCTCTCTTCTTTAAGCTTTCATCCGTAGGACCCATGATTCGCAAAGGGGTGTGTTTCTAGCCGGGCTTGTTGGCCAGGCTTGTAATCCCAACATTCGGGAGGCTGAGACTGGAGGACAGCCTCAGCTACTTAGTGAGGCCCTCTGCAACTCAGTGAGACCCGGTTTCAAAAGAAAGAAGAAAAAAACAGGGCAGTGGGTGTAGCTCGGAGGTCGAATGCCTCTGGGTTTCATCCCCAGACCCGCAAAAAAAAAAAAAAAAAAAGAATAAAAAATAGAGCAGGGGGTGTAGCTCTGAGGTCAAATGCCCCAGGGTTCCATCCCCAGACCCGCAAAAAAGGGTGTTTCTGTGTGTCAGGCATCCCGTTTCTTCACTGACTAGCCAGGGATCCTTGGCCCAGTCATTGAACTTGAACAAAACCCAGTTTTGTTTTGTTTTGTTTTGTTTTGTTTTGTTTTGTTTTGTTTTTTGGTGTTACTGGGAGTGGGACCCAGGGGCTTTCTACCTCAGGGCTATACTCCCAGACCCATTTTATATTTTATTTGGAAACAGGGTCTCACTAAGTTGCTGAGAGCCTCACTCAGTAGCTGAGGCTGGCTTCGAACCTTTGTGATCCTCCCGTCTCAGCCTCCCGAGCGCAGGGATTACAAGCTTGCAGCACCACGCCCGGTTGTCATCAAACTTTCTGAACTTCAGTTTTCTCATCTATTCGATGGGGAGACTATATTTATTGCTACTCCTCAAGTTGCTGTGAGGATCACGGTAAGAGTGAGTCTAAGATACCCTGCTTGGTGCCTGGCACAAGGCAAGTGCCCTGTAAGTAGAACTGCAGAGACAAATGGACAGGTGCAGTACCCTTGTCCCTGGATGGGCCACCAGTAGCCTCAGCCTCCTGGTCCAGGACCAAAAGTGCCTTGGGAGGGTGAGGGCTTTTACGACCTCATGACACCCTTGCTGGGTGGTTGAGACAGGGTTAACACTCTTTGCTTGTACAAAAAAAATTTCCTCTTCTACCCCAGAGAGCCCAGTGGGACAGAAAGGAATGGAAGAGTATTCCTTTCCTAGAGAGTTCTGCAGGAGGCTTCAGAGCTTACTGCAGAGAACCTGAGAGAAGGTGGGGTTCGTATATGGCGGGTGGGCTGAAGCCAGAGCCAACCTTTAGCTCTTAGGGAGTCCAAGTTGGACCTCCTGTGCCATGGCAAATTACTCAATATTCTTTTGGAAAAGTAGCGTGGTGACGCACACTTGTAATCTCAGCACTTGGGAGGCTGAGATAGGGGATCCCGGTTCCCAGACAGCCTCAGCTACTTAGTGAGGTCCTTTGCAACTCAGTGGGACCCTTTTTCAAAATAAAGAATAAAAAATAGGGCTGGGATTGTCGCTTGGAGGTGGAATGCCCCTGGGTTCCATCCCCAGTACTGCAAAAACAAAATACTTGAAAAGTAGATTTAAAGTTATTTAACAAAAAAAGAACTGAAATGTCCAGGGATCAAGCTCTAGGGAGGGCTTGTTCCAAGCACTGAGTGTCAGAAGGATCCTCTTTCCAGCACCTGATTCTATTTTCCTCTACATTGGCCTCCTTCTTCATGAAATAGCAAAATTACTGCCAAAATTTCTCAGTCTACATCTCTTGGGGCTTAAATTCAGCTCAAAAGAGAACATCTGTTTTTTGAGGTCCTTGCACATGTCTGGGATTCTCTGTGAGCCATCTGAAACAAGTCATACGCCCCAAGCCAATCACCGAAGCCAGAGCCTTGGCCAGACATGAACCAGCCACTGAGCCAGTCGCCCGGATGAGTCACCTGTGTGCTCCTGGAGACCAGCTGAAGCCCAGCAAGCTGGGAAGGAGAGAGGAGGGGAGGAAGAGATTATTTCCCAAAGAATATTCCAGGTACTACTACTACTAATAGAAGGTGAGGGAATGGGTGATGCAAACAGCCTCTACACCCACAATATACATGAAGAAGGAAGTTCTCTAGTCAGTAGGACAGGCAGATCAAAAGATTTTATAAACTGGGCGTGGTGGCACACGCCTGTGATCCCAACACTTGGGAGGCTGAGATACAGGTTTGAGGGCAGCCTCAGCACTTAGCGAGACTCTGTTTCAAGATTTAAAAAACAAACCAACCCAAAGGGGAGGGGTCTGAGGGTATCAACGCCCTTGGGTTCAATTCTGAGTACTAAAAAAAAAAAAATGTTTATAAAGTCTATAACATCTAAGACAAACCTCAAAGGATCGATGAGGGGAAGGAAGGGGAAACCGTGGTTTCTTAATTTCTTCAAATATCACTTGTCACTCCTCTAAACTGTAAGCTCTGCAGGGAAGGCCAGTCTGTCCTTCCATGGTTCTTTCCCTGGTACCTGGTGCACAGCAAGGGCTCCACAAACACCAGGGATGTAAAGGAACAAAAGAAACAAGGGTTTGTTTTGTTTTGTTGTTTCTGTTTTTTGGTGGTACTGGGGGTGGAACCCAGGGGCTTTCTACCTCTGGGCTACACTCCCAGACCTATTTTATATTTTATTTGGAAACAGGGTCTCACTAAGTTGCTGAGAGCCTCACTCAGTAGCTGAGGCTGGCTTCGAACCTGTGCGATCCTCCTGTCTCAGCCTCCCAAGAGCGGGGATTACAAGCGTGCGCTACCACGCCGGCTGAGAAACAAATTTTGAGAATGTATGACTAAGAGGAACTACCCAATTGGACCCAAACAGTTCATTTCAAATGCTTGTTTTTAAGCAACAGCCCCCTCCCCTTTCCCAAATGAAATAGTACTCACTGGGCATGATGGCACACACCTATAATCCTAGTATTTGGGAGGCTGAGATAGGAGGATCACAGGTTCAAGGACAACCTCAGCAAGTAGTGAGACTCATCAACCTAGCGAGACTATGTTTCAAAATTAAAATAGGGCTGGCAGTGTAGCTCCAAGGTAGAATGCCCCTGGGTTCAATCCCCATTACCACAGAAAAAAAAAGGAAGCCAATGTGTTGGCACACTCTTGTAATCCCAGCATTTGGGAGGCTGAGGCCAGAGGATCGCGGTTCTCGGACAGCCTCAGCTACTTAGTGAGGCCCTCCACAACTTAGTGAGATCTTGTTTCAAAATAAAGAATAAAAGCCGGGCGTGGTGGTGCAGGCTTGTAATCCCCACGTTTGGGAGGCAGAGACAGGAGAATCGCGTGGGTTTGAAGCCAGCCGCGCTGGCTTAAGAGTCCCTGTTGCCAAATAAAAATATAAAATAGGTCTGGGAGTGTAGCCCGGAGGTAGAAGGGTTTCCAGGAACCCCAGTACCACCAAAAAAGAAAGAAAGAAAGAAAGAAAGAAAGAAAGAAAGAAAGAAAGAAAGAAAGAAAGAAAGAAAGAAAGGGCTGGGGGAATAGCTTGGAGGTAGAATGCCCCGGGTTCCATCCCCAGTACTTGCGGGGGGGGGGAGGAAAGGAAAAAGAGAAAATAAATCATACCTGGAAACACACACACACACACACACACACACACACACACACACACACACACACAGAGCCAGTCTCAGCAATTCAGTGAAGCTTGCATCAACTTAGGGAGACTGTTTTCAAATTAAAAAATAAAATAATAGGGCTGGGGGTGTAGCTCAGAAGTAGAAGCCCCCTGGGTTCAATTCCCAGCACCACAAGAAGAAGGAGAAGGAGAAGGAAGTTTATGAGACATACTAGCTAAAGTTTTTCAAAACTGTGCCTGTTAGCTGTTAAACACTGCTTTAATTACAAAGTAAATGACGAAAACTTACAACTAAATAAATTACATTAAAGCAAAGATCAAGCTGGGTATAGTGGTGCACACCTATAAATTCCAATATTTAGGAGGCCGAGACTAGAGGATCTCAAGTTTGAAGCCAGGTTCAGCAGTTTAGCCTCTGGGCAATGTAGTGAGACCTTGTTTCAAAATAAGAAATAAAGCTGGGCATGGTGACACATGCTTATAGTCCCAGTACTTGGGAGGTCTGAGACAGGAGGATTGCAGGTATATAGCCAGCCTCAGCAACTTAGAGAGACCCTCCACAACATAGTGAGATGCTGTTTCAAAATAAAAGATAAACCGCCAGGTGTGGTGGCACACGTTTGTAATCCCCGTGCTTGGAAGGCTGAGACAGGAGGATGGTGCTGGTTCGAAGCCAGCCTCACTGGTTTAAGAGATCCTGTTTTAAAAATATATATATATATATATTTATAATATATATATATATATAAAATAGGTCTGGGAGTGTAGCCCAAAGGTAGAAAGGTTTCCAGGAACCCCAGTACCACCACCATTAATAATGATAATAATGATGATGATGATGATAATAATAATAATAATAATAATAATAACAACAATAATAATAAATAAAATAAAAGATAAGCCAGGTGTGGTGGTACACACTTGTCCTCCCAGTACTTGGGAGGCTGAGATAAGAGGATCCGGGTTTGTGGCCACCCTCAGCTACTTAGTGAGGCCCTCCACAACTTAGTGAGACCCTGTTTCAAAATAAAGAAAAAAATATCGAGCTGGGCGTGGCAGCACGTGTTTGTAATCCCAGTACTTGGGAGGCTGAGGCAGGAGGATTGAAGGTTCTTGGCCAGCCTCAGCTACTTAGTGAGGCCCTCTGCAACTTATTGAGAGACACCGTGTTTCAAAATAAAGAATAAGGCTGGGCATAGTGGCACACACTTGTAATCCCAGCATTTAGGAGGCAGAATGTTAGATGAATTCAGTTCTTATTTCAGATCCCCCCCCCCATAAGCTAAGTGTCCTGAAAGGCCCTGGTCTGACCAATTAAGCTACCATCCTCCTCTGACCGAACCTGGTCACTTACCTGGGAGACCTGCCCCCTCCTGGTGCCCTTGGCCAATCAGTGAAAGGGACATTCCCCGCTGACCCCAAGCCAATTACCTGGCCGCACGACCCCCTCCCATGGGACTCTAGCCAATTAGTTCAAAGAGCATTTCTCCTACCCAATTGGCCCCCAATCTGTAACCCCAAGCCCTATATAACCCTGATCCCAGCACATTTTCTCTCTCTTCCCGGATTCTTCTTTCTCTCTCCCCCTCTGTCTGTCTGTCTGTCTGTCTGTCTGTCTGTCTCTCTCTCTCTCTCACTCTCTCTCTCTTTTTCTCTCTCTCTCTTCCTTTCATACCGGCCCCTCCAATAAATCTCTTGGCTACAAGGTGGTCTCTGGTGTGATCAAACTTTGTCCTTTCACAGAGACTAGAGGATCTTGGTTCAAGGAAAGCCTCAGCTACTTAGTGAGGCCCTCTGCAACTTAGTGAGACCCTGTTTTGAAATAAAGAATAAAAAATAGGGCTGGGGGTGTAGCTCAGAGGTTGAATGCCCCTGGGTTCCATCCCCAGATCTGCAAAAAAATAAAAAATAAAAAGAAAGTGGAACTAGGATTGTAGCTCAGAGGTAGACCACCATTGTGTTCATTCATTAAAAAATATTCATTAAATGGGTCGCAGGACTCTGGGCCCCAGGTGGGATCACGCGGAGCACACCAGACCCCTAGAGAAACTGGGGCCCGGTCGCAAGGCCCTGGGCCCCGGGCGGGGTCAGGCGGGGCACGCCAGACCCCTGGAAGAGCCAGGGCCCAGGATGCAGGATTCCCCATGAAGGAGGACTGCTTCTTCTCTACATTCTTAAGAATCTTGACATCACCTGTAAGGAGAGAGTTTAGTGGAGACCTAGGAAGAAGGCGATGTTGGAAGCGGTCTCCGTGATGGAGGTGGAGACTTGTATTCAGGAGAGGCAGAAATCTGATCCTACCAACCTTATTTTTTTGAGAAATTACACCAAACGTCAAATGCTACCATCGTGCATGCTTAGGAACACTGGAAAACATTCAGAGTGGAAAAAGAGCTTGGGAAAGATTTTTTTTTTTTTTGGTGGTACTGGGGTTCCTGGAAGCCCTTCTACCTCGGGGCTACACTCCCAGACCTATTTTTACATTTTCATTTTGGAAACAGGGTCTCCTAAGCCAGCGCACGGCTGGCTTCGAACCTGCGCGATCCTCCTGTCTCCGCCTCCCAAGCACGGGGATTACAAGCGTGCGCCACCACGCCCGGCGAGCTTGGGAAAGATTTGAAATGGTGGAGGCAGTGGCAATGGCAGTGGCCAGTACTCATGGGAGGCAGAGATCTGATGCATGACACCTGGAACTTTTGAAGTAATAACCCCAGAGGCAGAATGCTACCACCACGCACACTCGAGAACGTGGGACAAATGGCTGGGCGAAGAGGGTGCTCAGATTGGAGCCTGCCGAGGGGTGAGGCTGGTGACGGAGACAGCACAGCTAGGATTGGAGCCTGCCATGAGGCAAGGCCGGTTCTGGAGCCTCCGAGGCCGGGATTGGAGCTTGCTGAGGGGTTAGGCCAGTGCTGGGGCCAACAAGGCCAGGATCGGAACCTGCCGTGAGGCAAGGCTGGTGCTGGGGCCTACGAGGCCGGGATCAGAGCCTGCCGTGAGGCAAGGCTGGTGCTGGGGCCTCAGAGGCTGGGATCAGAGCCTGCCGAGGGATTAGGCTGGTGCCGGGGCCAGCGGTTGGCAGCGGAACCTTCCGTGAGGCAAGGCCGCTTCTGAGGCCTCCGAGGCTAGGATCGGAGCCTGCTGAGGAGTTAGGCCGGTGCTGGGGCCAGCAAGGCTGGGATCAGAGCCTGCTGTGAGGCAAGGCCGGTGCTGGGGCCTCCGAGGCTGGGATCAGAGCTTGCCAAGGGGTTAGGCCATTGCCGGGACCAGCGAGGCCGGGATCGGAGCCTGCCATGAGGCAAGGCCGGTGCTGGGGCCTCTGAGGCCAGGATCTGAGCCTGCCGAGGGGTTAGGCCAGTGTGGGGGCTAGCGAGGCCAGAATCGGGGCCTCCCATGAGGCAAGGCCGCTGCGAGGTCTGGATCAGTCCACCGGGTAGCCAGGCCACTACTGGGGCTGTCAAGAGTGGGATCGGTACTTGCAACACAGCATGCACAGAGAAATATCGCAGAAAATAAAAACTAGATGCTTCCCCTAATCAGCAATTACTAGGAGTAAAGGGGCAACAGGAAGAGGTCGAGTTATAGAAAGGGCCCTATAGCGAAGCAATTAAGGTGACCAATCAGAGGGTATGGAATAGGGGAGGATGGAGCCTCTTTAAAACACAGGAGGTAGCCGGGAGTGGTGGCACACACTTGTAATCCCCGTGCTTGGGAGGCAGAGACAGGAGGATCGCGCAGGTCGAAGCCAGCCGCACGCGCTGGCTTAGGAGACCCTGTTTCCAAATAAAAATGTAAAAATAGGTCTGGGAGTATAGCCTGGAGGTAGAAGGGCTTCCAGGAACCCCAGTACCACCAAAAATAAATAAATAAATAAATAAATAAATAAATAAATAAATAAAACACAGGAGGTACGTATCAAAGTTAATCACCAAACAAGCATGGGATCGAGGGAGGGGGAGGGAATGGGATGAGGAGTGGATGAGGGCTAATTGGATGATATGTGCTTGTATATCCTCTCAAGTCCTGTATTCCAATGTGATATATGATTACAATTCACCAATAAAAAATAAATAAAAAAGAATTAGCCTTTTTAAGTAGGCTTTTAAGAAAAAAAATTCGTTAAAAATAAAAAGCAGAGGTAATAAATGTTGAAACATCACTTCTGTCATTTTACTGCATTTTACCATTCTCTCCTGAGGCCGGCTGCATCTGTGGAATCTGTAGGGTAGACGTGCTATATGTTGGCATCTACTGCTTAACTCTTCCCGCCGCTGTGTTCAGCGATACTGCATTTGAAATTGGACGTGGTGGGATGGTGGGGGAATCGGCACAACAGAAGTGAGTGGATATTACAAATCAGGGCTGCTTTTTTTTTCCCTGGAGAGCGTTTGTTAAATATTTACCAGCATGCCACTGATCTGATATACAATCGCACAACTTTCCCTGCTTATGTCGTTATCTACATAACCCTGACTATGAAGGAGATATTTGGATGAGGTGTTGGAAGTCACAAAGGATTCAGATCATCTTCCCTTTCCCAGACTCCCACAGGACACTATTGGCAGGTTGAGCTCTACCCTCTTTGTAGCAGGGGAGGACATTTATCTTCCCGCCTGCTTCTTCACAGCCCAGGGGAAGGCACTTGTCCAAAGCCAAATAACTGGAACTCTCCCAACCGGACTTTGAAACTTGCAGTGCAGACAAGACCCAGACAGAGTCCATGATATAATCGCTACACCTGCAGATGAGAGAGATGGTATTAGCAGGAACTCCGCACCAGCAAGCTGCTGTGACATGACTCAGGGGGCCTGGCATAGCCTCAGCTTACGTTCCTCCAGCCTAGCTGTCTTCATTCTTACTTTTTATTGGGGAGAGTACAAAATAAGTCCAAACTTTTTCCCCCCCCCAGTGGTGATACTGGGGATTGAACCCAGGGACATTTGAACTTCCAGCTATCCCCCTAGCCCTATATTTTATTCTTGATTTTGAAACAGGGTCTCATTAAGTTGCAGAGGGCCTCACTAAGTAGCTGAGGTTGGCTGCAAACCTGCAATCCTCCCGTCTCAGCCTCCCAAGTAATGGTATTACAAGCATGAGCCACCATGTCTGGCGAGTCCAAAATTTTATAGTGTTAGAAAATAAAAAAGTGCTCAAAAAGTTAGAGCAACATGGCCAAAGGCCACAGAATCATTTGTTTTAAAAAATGCCCACTTACCGGGCGTGGTGGCACACGCTTGTAATCCCAGCATTCGGGAGGCTGAGACCAGAAGATTGCAATTCGCGGACACCTTCAGCTACTTAGGCCCTCCGCAACTCAGTGAGACCTGGTTTCAAAATAAAGAATAAAAAATACGGCAGGGGCTGTAGCTCAGAGGTAGAATGCGGCTAGGGATTCAATCTCTAGTAACACACACACACACACACACACACACACACACACACACACACACACAGGCTGAAAGTGTAACTGAGAGGTAGAATGCCCCTGGATTCAATTCTCAGTAAAAAAAAAAAATTATAAATAAATAATGGTGCTGCGAGAGCTGGAAGAAGTGGAAGGAGCCGACAGACACCATCTTAACCAGATGATCAAGTTAGCGCCGACGGTGGCAGGATGGGCTGATGTCATGTCTCCTGATAGGATACAGAGAAGAACACAGCATAATTTTGTGAGTAAGGTATGCCAGCTAAGAATTTATAAGTCTAGACCTGAGGAAGCACCAGACAGACCCAGTTCATTTTATTTATATATTTATTTGGTGCTGGGGATTGAACCCAGGGACATTCTACCTCTAAGCTACATCCCCAGCCCTATTTTTTTTTTATTTGAAACAGGGTCTTGCTAAGTAACACACACATGCGCACGCGCACGCACGCACACACTAGATTAGAGGGACTCAATAAATAAATGGTAATGCATAGTTCTGAAATTTATTGATGTGTGTGTGTGTGTGTGTGTGTGTGTGTGTGTGTGTGTGTGTGTGTTGCTGGGGATTGAACCCAGAGGCACCTCTGAGCTACACCTCCAGCCCTATTTTTTTTTTTATTTTGAAACAAGATCTCGTTAGGCTAATGAGAATCTCACTGCTTGCTGAGGCTGTCCTCGAACCTGTGATCCTCCATTCTCGGCCTCCCAAGCACTAGGACTATAGCCACAATGCCCAGCATGATTCTGAATTGAATCTACACTGGAAAGGGGACATCGCACACTTGATACAGTGCGAATGTGTCTATGGGTTGAATGGTAGTGTTATATCGAAGTTAATGTGCTGATTAATAGGGTTACATAAAACTTATAGAATACTGTACTAATTTGGAGAATTAGTACTGAAATATTTAAGGGTAAAAAGGCACCATGTCTATAATTTTCTCTCAAATTTATCAGAAAAAGAATAATGATAATGGATCTGAATAGAGATAAATGTTAACAATTGCAGAATCTGGCTTAAGGGGATAAAATAAACTGAATTTTTTTTCCCCAAAAGAAGGCTAAAGCTGGGCGTGGTGGTGCACGCTTGTAATCCCAGCATTTGGGAGGCTGAGACAGGAGGATCGCAGTTCGTGGACAGCCTCAGCTACTTAGTGAGGCCCGTTGCGACTCAGTGAGACCCTGTTTCAAAATAAAGAATAAAAAATAGGGCTGGGGGTGTAGCTCGGAGGTAGAATGCCCCTGGGTTCCATGCCCAGTAATGGGGGGGGGGGGCTAAAAGGCCGGTCCCAGCGATGCGCACCTGTAATCCCAGATACTCAGGAATCGGAGGCAGGAAGACAGCAAATTGGAGAGCAGCCTGGGCTAATCCACAAGACCATGTTTCAAAATAAAAAACAGAATGAGGTTGAGAGCGTGGCTCAGTGGTAGAGTGACTCTGGGTTTAATCTCCTCTAAGGGGGGCAGCTGAGAACTCTTTCAGAAGGAAGGATTCCTCTTCCTCTCAGCCTCTAAACATGCTCAAATCTCTCCTAGTAAAACAAAGCAAAACTAAAAACAAAATAATAAAGTCAGTCACCACTTCGTGTCAGCGCTTCCTCCCTGCTGGGCACCAGGATGCGGAGGAAACCCACCGGGCTGGGGTCAGGAAGCCTCTGCCACTCCCTGACTGCGCTTTTGGCCAAAACATTTTATCTCTTCCAGCCTCAGTTTCCTCATTTATAAGACGAGAACAATAGACTCTCCCTTGCGAACCTGCCATGAGGGTCAAGGGAGAAAAAGACATGAAAGCAGGTTATAAACAAGTCCTCAAGTGGCCCTTCCCTTGATCTCTGGTGACACAGAAATACCGTCTTCAAAAGCACTTTTTTTTTTTTTTTTTTTTTGGTCCTGGGGATTGAACCCAGGCGTGTTCTACCACTGAGCCACATTACCGGCACTATTTAATTTTTTTTATTTTGAAACAGGGTCTCCCTAAGTTACTAAGGCTGGTTTCAAACCTGTGATCCTTCTGTCTCAGCCTCCCAAGTACTGAAATTACAGGCATGTGCTACCACACCAGGCTGCCTTTGAATCTTTCTAAATTACATGTGGTAGCACATGCCTGTAATCCCAGTACTTGGGAGCCAGAGACAGGAGGATTGAAGGTTTGAAGCCAGCCTTGGCAATTTAGGGAGACCCTTAGCAACCTAGTGAAACCCTATTTCAAAATAAAAAATAAGCCAGGCATGGTGGCGCACGCTTGTAATCCCCGCGCTTGGGAGGCAGAGACGGGAGGATCATGCAGGTTCAAAGCCAGCTGTGCTGGCTTAAGAGACCCTGTTTCCAAATTAAAAAAATATAAAATAGGCCTGGGAGTGTAGCCCGGAGGTAGAAGGGTTTCCAGGAACCCCTGTACTACCAAAATAAAATAAAATATAAATATAAAATATTAAAATATAAATAAAATAAAATATTTAAAATTTTTTAAAAAATAAACACAAAATAAAAAATAAGATAAGGCTACAATGCCCCTGGGTTCAATTCATATTACCCCACAAAATCAAATAAAATAAGCCAAGAGTGGTGGCACACACTTGTAATCCCAGCCTCCATTAAGGAGGCTGAGACAGTAGGATCGTGGTTCGCAGACACCTATAGCTACTTAGTGAGGAACTTTGCAACTCAGTGAGGCCCTGTTTCAAAATAAAGAGTTAAAAATAGGGCTGGGGAACCCGGCGTGGTAGCGCACGGTTGTGATCCCAGCATTCGGGAGGCTGAGACAGGAGGATCGCAGTTCACGGACAGCCTCAGCTACTTAGTGAGGCCCTCTATAACTCAGTGAGACCCTGTCTCAAACTAAAGAATAACAAATAGGGCTGGGAGGGTGTAACCTGGAGGTAGAAGCCCCTGGGTTCCACCCCCAGTACCACCAATAAATAAATAAATAAATTATATATATATATAATTTATTTTTTAGTTTATATGTACTTTATTTTTAGACAACCTACATGACATATCTTTTCTTAAAAAATAATGCCTCCACTCCAAATAAACCACAGTCAAATAAACAAAGCGCTCAAGATGACATCAGTCCCGCTTGCCTTAAGGCCTGGTGTTGTGTGGGTGACAAGCAGCAGCCAGTTTTGATACAGATGACAGATCCAAACTAACTGCCAGATTCGTTAACATTTTTCCATTTCTAAACCATCCTTAAAGAAAATCATAAATGGAGTCACACCATCCTCAGGGTAGTCCAGGAGAGCAACCATGCCATCTGGATTCATGTTTTCACCAATAAAAAACGGGTACGTTTTGAAATTAGTACGGATGTGCTTGATTTGCTCTGCAGCTCCTGTCACAAAAGGTTTTACACTTTCTGGTCTCTGTTCTTCAAGTTTGTCTTTGATTAACTTTGTGTAATCTTTGGTGTACTTCTTATAGGCTTCCAGGCAGGGTGGCGCACTCTTGTAATCCCAGCATTCAGGAGGCTGAGGCAGGAAGATCATGGTTCACAGGCAGCCGCAGCTACTTAGTGAGGCCCTTTGCAACTCAGTGAGACCCTGTTTCAAAACAAAGAATAAAAAACAGGGCTGGAGGTGTAGCTTGGAGGTCGAATGCCCCTGGGTGGTTCAATCCCCAGTACTTAAAAAAAAAAAAGGCTGGTTGAGTTCTTACATGTGCAAGGCCTTGGGTTCAATGCCTAGTACTAAAGAGGGAGGGAGGGAGGGAGGGAGGGAGGGAGAGAGAGAGAGAGAGAGAGAGAGAGAGAGAGAGAGAGAGAGAGAGAGAGAGAGAGAGAGAGAGAGGGAGGCACGCAGGCTAGGTGTGGTGGCACAAACCTGTAATCCCAGTACCTGTGAGCCTGAGACAGGAGGATGACAGGTTCCAGGCTAGTCTCAGGTAGACCCTCAGCAATTTAACCAGGCCCTGTTAAAAGAAAAAAGTGCTGGAGGAAGCCAGTGCTTGGGAGGCTGAGACAGGAGGATCGCACAGGTTCGAAGCCAGCCTCAGCTACTTAGGCTCTCGGCAACTTAGTGAGACCCTGATTCCAAATAAAAGTATAAAAATAGGTCTGGGAGTATAGCCCGGGGTTAGAAAAGCATCTGGGTTCCACCCCGAGTACCACTCCCCCCCCCAAAAAAAAAGTACTGAAATTATAGCTCAGAGGTAGAATGCCCCTGGGTTCAGTTTAAAGAAAAAATCTTTGGCCGGAAACCTAGAAGTCGTTTATTATTATTACTATTATTATTTGCTAGAAACATCTTTTATGCACCCAATACTACCTTATTTGTTTGCTTAATTCTTTCAGAGACCTTTGAAGTAGATCTACTTTAATTCCATCTTTTTTGTTTTTATTTTTGTGGAATTGGGTACTGAGTGCTGGGCAGGGAAGAGAGAGTTCTACCTCTGAGCTACACTCCCACGCTGTTAAATTTTTTTCTTTAATTTTGAAACAGGGTTTCGCTAAGTTACCACTCTGGCATTAAACCTGTGATCCTCCTGTCTCAGCCTCCCAAATCCTGGGATCACAGGCATGCATCACTGCACCTAGCAATTTATTCCATTTTATAAAACTGAAATCTGAGATTCAGAAAGCTTAAATAACTTTGAGCCCAAGGTTGCATAGCTAATAAATGGTAGATAATAGGGGTTTGATAATAGGTTTGTATGACTTCAAAGTCCATTCTCCTCATCTTGATTACTGTAGCACATTGACTTCTTATTGAATTTCCATACATCAATTCTTTTTATTTTTTTCTTTTGTTACTGGAAATTGAACCCAGGGGCATCCTATCTTCAGGCTACATTTCCAGGCCTTTTTATTTTTAATATTGAAACAGGATTTGGCTAGGTTGCTGACAATCTTGCTAAATTGCTGAGGATGGTCTCAAACACACCACCACTATGCCCAGCTGTACACTGATTTTTTTTTGTGTGTGTGTGGCACTGGGGTTGGTTAAAACCCAGGGGCATTCTACATCCAAGCTACACCCCCAGCCCAGTCTTACTGAGTTGCAAAGGGCCTCAATAAGTGGCTGGGAATACCAAATTCACTTTGGTGTCCCATTAGAGAGAGACACTTGGATTGTTTCCATTAGGGCTGCTCACTAGAATCTAAACTCTGTGTCAGTCTTCTTATTTATCACTCAAATTCCTTTAGCAACATGGTGTTCAAATGTATAGACACAGCCGGGCATGGTGGCACATGCTTGTAATCCCAGCCTTCGGGAGGCTGAGACAGGAGGATCACGGTTCGCGGACAGCCTCAGCTACTTAGTGAGGCCCTCTGCAACTCAGTGACACCCGGTTTTAAAAAAAAGAATAAAAAATTGGGCAGGAGGTGTAATTTGGAGGTCAAATGCCTCTGGATTCCATCCCCAGACCTGCAAAAAAAATAAAGTAAAATAATAAATAAAAAATAAAGTACTCAGAATTAAAAAAAAAAAAAACAAATGTATAGACACATATTCCCATATCCGTTTCCCTGCCATTGAGAATTTAGGCTTAAATGTCATTGACTCTGCTCTTAGGGTCCATGTGTGAAACGTTTCTGTCATTTTGTAGGCAATATATGTCCTCCTCTATGGAAATGTGTGCATTCTCTTAATCTAGCTCTGTTTGGTCAGAAAATGTATTCACCAGGCTTGAATATAATAACCAACTCAGTTGCCTTGAGTTCTAGAATCTAAGGTTGGGGGAGGCGGAGCGAGGAGAAAGCCTTGCCCCTTTGGGCGGTTCCGGTCTCGGAGATCCCGGAACTTTTCTTAGGAAATCGTTGTTTCCTAGGGAGAATATATTTGGTTGCAAAACGTGCCCCGCACAAGCATGGTTGCCGCACACCGGAAGTAGTGGGTTATTTGGCCGAAATCCGTTCTTCCGCGGGGCGGAAAGGGCGTGTCCGCATGTGCTCCGACCATTTCCAGTCCCCTTTCCTTGCTGGACCCCATGAGTAAGCTGTGGAGACGCGGGAGCACCTCCGGGGCTATGGAGGCCCCTGAGCCGGGTAAGGGCGGGCCGATCAAACTTAGGCTTTCTCGGAAAAGGAGTCTCTAGCGCTCCTCCGAGCTTCCAGAGTACTTCGCCACAGGTGGGACGGAGAAAGGCTGTGCCGTTGTTATGGTAACAGCTAGGAGCGCGGAAAAGTGGGGCCCCGCAAGCGAATCGGGTTATTCAGGGCTCCCCCTTCCAGGATTTGGCCGAACATCGTTGACGGGCTCTTCTTGCTCAGGGGAAGCGCTGGAGTTGAGCCTGGCGGGCACCCATGGCCACGGGGTACACAAGAAGAAACACAAGAAGCACAAGAAAAAACACAAGAAGAAACATCACCAGGAAGAGGAGGCCGGGCCGACACAGCCCTCTCCTGCCAAGCCCCAGCTCAAACTCAAAATCAAGCTGGGCGGGCAGGTTCTGGGCACGAAGAGGTGAGGCCAAGAGTATCAGTGTTTTTTTTTTTTGTTTTGTTTTGTTTTACTTGAGGAGCTTTGGGGGTAGGTGGAGATTGAAGCTAGAAGCCGGCTGGGACTTTTAGAAGACAAAACACCCATGACTTAGGGCTCAGGTTAAGGCAGCAAGAACACAAGAGTCTGGGAAGAGCTGAGCAGGAGGAAACTCTTGCTTACTTCACAGCAGTGTCGCTTTTCTGCAGCGTCCCTACGTTTACTGTGATCCCTGAGGGGCCTCGTTCCCCTTCTCCCCTGATGGTTGTGGATAATGAAGAGGAGCCTATGGAAGGCGTGCCCCTGGAGCAGTATAGAGCCTGGCTGGGTGAGAAGGATCTGGAGGTGGGAGAACTGGGTTTCTCTCATTATACCTGGGTAAGGGGAGGGGGTTGGTTCTGAAGTGGGTGAGCAGTTTGAATATCCCAGACTTAACTTGGCTAAGTGGGGGCCCTCATCTGAACAGTTCTACTTTTATGTCTCCCAACTTTTCTTCCCAGATGAAGACAGTAATCTATCCCCCTCCCCACTTCGGGACCTGTCAGGTGGGCTAGGGGGTCAGGAAGAAGAGGAAGAACAGAGGTGGCTGGATGCCCTGGAGAAGGGGGAGCTGGATGATAATGGAGACCTAAAGAAGGAGATCAATGAGCGGTTGCTCACTGCGAGACAAGTAAGTCAGTTTATTCCTTGTCATTTATTCGTACAACCAGGTACATGTTGGGAATATGCCATTTCACCAAGCACTGTGCGAGGCAGGGGAACATCAATGAGGGGTAAAGACATGGTAGAGCTGTGTGTGTGTGTTGGAGGCAGGGGCAAATAAGCAAATAGCTTTAAAAAGCTGTACGGGTTTATGACAAGAAGAAACTAGGGTGGTAAAATAGAAAGTGGCTGAAGTGCCAGGCCTGGTGGTGCACGCTTGTAATCCCAGCATTTAGGAGGCTGAGACAGGAGGATCGCAGTTCGCGGCCAACCTCAGCTACTACTTAGTGAGTCCCTGTGCAACTTAGTGAGACCCTGTTTCAAAATAAAGAATAAAATAAATAAATAAATAAATAGGGCTGAACCGGGCGTGGTGGCGCACGCTTGTAATCCCCGCGCTTGGAAGGCTGAGACAGGAGGATCACGCAGGTTCGAAGCCAGCCTCAGCTGGCTTAAGAGACCCTGTTTCCAAATAAAATATTAAAAAAAAAAAAAGGTCTGGGAATGTAGCCCAGAGGTAGAAGGCCCCAGGGTTCCATTCCCAGTACCACCAAAAAGAAAAGAAAAAAGAAGAAAAGAAACATTAGGCAGGGTTGTCAGGGAAGGCCTCTTTGAAGAGAAAACATTTTCAATACTGGAGATTTCCAGGCAGAAGGGCCAGCAGGCACAAAGGCACTGAGACTGGAACATTCCAAGCTGGGTAGGGAAGGAAAACTGTGGCTAAATCCCAGATGCATGGCAAATGTCTGTAATTCCAGTGACTGGGAAAGCCGAGACAGGAGGATTGCAAGCTTGAGATCAGCCTCAGCAACCTAATGAGACCTTAACTCTAAAAAATAAGCTGGGCGTGGTGGGGCATGCTTGTATTCCCAGTACTTGGGAGGCTGAGATAAGAGGATCACAAGTTCTTCCTCGGCAGCCTCAGCAACTTAGTGGGGCCATCTGCCGCTTAATGAGACCCTGTTTCAAATAAAAAAGAATCAAATAGGGCTGGAGGTGTAGCTCAGAGATAGAATGCCCCTGGGTTCCATTCCCAGCACCACAATAAATAAATAAATAAATAAAGAAAGAAAGAAAGAAAGAAAGAAAGAAAGAAAGCTGGGGAAGTAACAGTGATAGAATACCCCTGGGTTCTATCCCCAGTACTGTCCCCACAAAAAAGGCTAAGCCGCTGATGGGATGTATGCAGAGAGAAATGACATGTTTGATGCACAGCTCAATAGATGACTTTGGCTTTTCTAAGGAGAATGAATCTTAGTGGGGTTAAGGATAGAAGCCAGGAGACCAGCTAGGAAAAGGTTGAAGTATTCAGCTAAGAAATGGTGGTACCTTCAACCAAGATGCAAATGGAAATGAAGAAAATCAGATGGTTGCCAGCTATATTTTGGAAGTAGATATATTTTGGAAGGGCGCTGGAGAAAAAAGGTATCAGTGGGTAGCCCTGAGTTTTTGGCTTGAGCAGTTATCCAATTGATGCTATCTATGGAGATAAAAATATTTTTAAAATAACAAAAACTTTAACAGAGAGGTTTGGCACACAGGCAGTCCAGTAGCATTACTGATGCTTTTCCCCTCTAAAGTGGAGGACCTACAGCTGACTATGGGGGAGCTCTGGGAGGAGGCAATATTAAGGGCCCCAGAAGAGGGTGTTCATTAATCCTCCTCCTCCCAAGGCCTGCACTCAAGACCCTACCTTTCAAGTTCCCGAGACCAAGCCACTCCATTTTCATATGCGCCCCGTCTCCCTCTCCCTAGCGAGCCCTGCTGCAGAAGGCGCGGAGCCAGCCTTCCCCGATGCTGCCGCTGCCCGTGGCTGGGGGCTGCCCGGCCCCCGCCCTCACCGAGGAGATGCTGCTGAAGCGCGAGGAGCGGGCCCGCAAGCGGCGGCTGCAGGCGGCGCGGCGGGCGGAGGAGCACAAGAACCAGACCATCGAGCGCCTCACCAAGACCGCGGCGCCCAGCGGGCGGGGAGGCCGGGGCGCCGCGCGGGGCGAGCGGCGGGGAGGGCGGGCCGCGGCCCCGGCCCCCATGGTGCGCTACAGCAGCGGAGCTCAGGGTTCCACCCTTTCCTTCCCACCCGGCGTGCCCGCCCCCGCGGCCGTGTCTCAGCGGCCCGCGCCCTCGGGCCCCCCTCCGCGCTGCTCTGTCCCCGGCTGCCCTCACCCGCGCCGCTACGCCTGTTCCCGCACCGGCCAGGCGCTCTGCAGCCTTCAGTGTTACCGCATCAACCTGCAGCTGCGGCTGGGGGGGCCCGAGGGCCCCGGGTCCCCGCTCTTGGCTACTTAAGGCCCTCACCAAACCCGGACTCTGCGCCCTCTCCCGTGCCTGGTTTTTAGTGTCTTCCCCGCCCTATTAAATTATATCCGGTGCCTCAGTTTGTACAGAATTGGAGGTGTGGGACCTGGGCAGACCGACCTCCGGTACATATATTTTGCCCAGCCTGGGGTTTGGGGACAACTGTAAGAAGACCTAGGCGCCTGGACTTTGACTTTGGGAACCTCGCCTCCTGTAGCTGGATTACCTGCTGTGGTCTGGCGCTGGGCGTCATCCCGAAAATGGTTAAGGCCAATCAGCGAGGATTTTGCTCTCGTGGATGGCCATTCATTGGTTGATAAAGTAAAACCTGTTCTGTTGACCACATTGGCTATTGTCGCTGTCAGTCAGGGCCCTGGGTCGACTCTTACCCCACTCTTTGTCTGTGGAAGCTCTTGTTGTCTGAGAGAGCGGCCGAGGCGTTGCTGCGTATTGGCCACAGGGAGAGATCGCTGATCTCCTCCTATTGGCCCGTCTGTTGAGTGGCAATGCCCATTGGTTAGACAGAGGAGCCTGGGTCCTAGTTGGCGGAGCTCTCCCCGGATGGGAGCCCCGGCTGCTGCCGCGGAGTGATGGTGGCAGCAGCAAAGATGGGCCGGGCAGGGACCATGGCGGTGGCGGCAGAGGTGGCAGGGGCAGGGCAGCTGGCGGTGGAGGAGGCTGTGGTCTTCAGGGGGCTGTAGGTGGAGGCATGGCTCGGGCCAGCAGCGGGAACGGCAGCGAGGAGGCCTGGGGGGCACTTCGGACGCCGCCACAGCAGGTATCCTACCTAAACAGCTCCAAAAGCCTAGCACGACAGCCATTTATTTCTCTTTTCCCTTTCTTGTCCCTTCCTGTTGGTGGGGGCGGGGGGGGGAGGAACTCACGGAGCCAAAGGCACTGTGAAGTTCCTAAACGCGTCCCACTCTTTGTCTAAACTTTGTAACATAGACGCAGTTGCCTTAACCTGCAGCCTCCTTAGACCCCATGCAGAGGCTGCAGCTGAAGCCTTCAGTGGCTCTCCAGTGACCAGAGGCATAGTGAGGCCCCAGGGAGGCTCCCTCGGTCTTGCAACAGTTATGTGTGATGTTTTCCTATGTGCCTATTGTCACAACAGAGTCCGGCAGCGTCTTCTCTTGAGGGAGCAATTTGGAGAAGAGCTGGAACCCAGACTCGCGCCCTGGATGCCACCCTTTATCATCCACAGCAATCCCATCTGGTTGGGAGCCCTGCTCTGGGTCTCATACTGCCCTTCCTCCACCCTAGGGAGCCTGAGACCCAGGGGTGGAAAGATCCAGCCTGGGATGGGGGTGGCGGACCCTGGGAGATGATGACAGTATTTTAACTTTGGAAGTGGCTTTAAACCCCTACCCACTGCCTGAGATTTTGAGATAGGCCATCTTCTGGCTTCTGCCAAAAAACTAGCACCCTGAGGGGCCAGGCATGAGTGTGAGAGAAGTCTCTCATAAGCAGAGCTCAAGCTTTCCTTTTTTTATGTCCATGTTTTGTTTTCTAGACTGGTTTTCTGCTCTCCCATATCCTCTTCCACTTGGACAGATCTTCAGATATTTGAGCACTCCTGTCAGCATCCCCATTCCCCTACCTTTCCAAGCTGAATTTAGCTCACAGGGTGGGATGGATTGTGTATGTGCATGTAGGTGGGGTGGGCAGTGCCTTGGGCCGGAATTTTCATTAGTCCTAAGGACCTCTTTGCCCCCCAGCTTCGAGAGCTGTGCCCAGGAGTGAACAACCAGCCCTACCTCTGTGAGAGTGGCCACTGCTGTGGGGAGACTGGCTGCTGCACCTACTACTATGAGCTCTGGTGTGAGTCTCTAAGAGGGCTCTTCTCAGGACCCTTTGCCCACCCTCTCCTGGACCTCCTCGGAATTCCAGCCTCCCGGACCCTTCTCTGCAAAGGAGGTATTTAAGACACTCCCTCCTTGCCTCCTGCAGGGTTCTGGCTGCTCTGGACTGTCCTCATCCTCTTTAGCTGCTGTTGCGCCTTCCGCCACCGACGAGCTAAGCTCCGACTGCAGCAGCAGCAACGGCAGCGTGAGATCAACTTGTTGGCCTACCATGGGGCTTGCCACGGGGCTGGCCCTGTCCCTGCCGGTTCACTGCTTGACCTTCGTGAGTGACTTGAGGCTCTGGGCCCACTACTAGTGGCCCTTCCCAACCAAGATCCTGAATCATCCCACATTCCTCGTTACAGACATTTCAGAACACCCTTATCCCTAGCATGAGCTCACTCCCCATACCCACCACCTTCAGCCAGCTGTGCTCTTCTTTCCCCGCAGGCCTCCTCAGCGCCTTCAAGCCCCCAGCCTATGAGGATGTGGTTCACCGCCCAGGCACCCCGCCACCTCCCTACACAACGGCCCCAGGCCACCCCTCAACTGCTTCCAGCGAATGCACCTGCTGTTCCTCTGCGTCCAACTGCCCTGCCCACTGCGAGGGCACAAACGTGGAAGGCATTTCCTCCCACCAAAGTGTCCCCCCTCAGGAGGGAGAGCCTGGGGTAGGGGTGAGCCCGGCCCATACCCCCCCTTCCTGCCGCTATCGTCGCCTGACTGGTGACTCAGGGATTGAGCTCTGCCCTTGTCCCGACTCAAGCGAGGCTGAGCCAGTCAAGGAGGTGAGGGCCACCCTACCAGATCTGGAGGACCACTCCCCGTGTGCACTGCCCCCAGGTCCCATGCTGCAGGTCTCTCCCATGGGGCTCGCTTCCAGTGAAGGGGACATCCCCTAAGTAGTCAGGAGGGTGGTTGGGCCACTAGCCCATGACACACAACCTGGTCCCAATTCTTCAAGTCCTCCTGGGCCCCTCTCTGCCCTCTTAGAATCTGCTTGAAAGGGCTGGAGCCCTGGGGAGAGGGGCAGTACTGGGGGACTGTGCTAGCTTTACCCACTCTCAAAACATACACAGGAGCCTTTGATCTCATTAAAGAGATGTGAACCAGCCACTTGTGGATTTGGGTGGACTAGAACTCACTGCACTGCACTGCACGTGACTGGGCTTGAAGGGGACAGGTTACCACCATTGATCTTACTTCTCTTGAGAGCCGCAGGGAGCCGAGGCCTGCACTAAGACCTCTTGGTAAGGTGAAGCTGGCAAAAGCAATAGAGTTTGGTATGTTTTTTCCAGTTTATTTAGAAAAATAGACTCTTGAGTTCACATTCAGCCCAGGGCTGTGTGGGATGACAGTCGGGACACCTGAGATGAGCTGAGGGAGCTCGAGTTACTGGAATCTGAGGAGCTGGGGCAGAAGCTGGAGACCTTGTCCCTCCAGATTCACAGTGGCAGGCTTCCCTCCCACCCCACCCCCTTCAGTAGTCTTCAGCCATGATCAGCAAGACAAGGGTGGTCCAGCCATGGAACGGGCGACAGCCCATGCCGTGCCCGTCCTGGTCACTGTACTGTTCCCACAGGAACCCCGTGGTCTGGTACTGCTGCCACACGTTACGCACCACGTTGGCACGGAGCTCTCTGTGGAGCTTGGCAGCCTGAGCCTGGTGGGGCCCCTCCAGATGGCCATAATGGTGGAGTGCTCCCAAAGCCAGGTAGTTGACATTGAGCCACACTGCACCCCGCCAGTAGGGAGGATCATGCTCGGAGTTGTGCTGGCGATAAAAGGAGCTAGAGGCTGCAAGGGAGCGCAGACCAAAGGGGCTCCAGAGATGGCGGCTGTCAGCTAGGACATCCAGCAGGGGCCCGAGGTGGGGCGAGCTGGGCTCCAACAGCCGCAGCAACAAGGGAAAGAGAGTGACGTAGCCCAGGGCATCCACGTGTTGCAAGCGAGGCTGGGGCCGACCCACTACCCTAACCAGCCCCTGGGGGGGTCTAGGCTTTAGCTGTACGGCTTTTGTGTGGTTCCCAAAGTCTGCAAAGACTCCCAGCTCGGGAGCCCAGTGCAGCTCCACCAGGCTTTCCTCAGCCGCCAGTGAGGCCGCCAGGGGGCCCAGCTCGGCAGCCGCCTCAGCCTCCCCCAGGAGCTCCGCAAGCCGGGACAGCACTTGGGCGCCCAGGGCCACCCAGCATCGCAGGTCCAGGTGCCGCTCAGCTGCTGAAGGATGTGAAGCCCGGGGGTAGTCATCCAGCCCTGAGGGGAGTGTCTTGGGGTTCAGCAAGGTAGGCAAGGCTGGGTCCCGGCCCCGCCAGCGGTAAGAGAGTGGCACTGGTCCTGCCTGGCTCTGATGGAGCCAGGAGAACCAGGCATACAGGCGGGGAAAGGCCCTGCGGAGGAAGGCCAAGTCGGCAGCGTCACCACCTTCTAGCATGTGAGCCACGGGCAAGAGCAGAGTTGGAGGGTTGGCATGGGCTGCCCGTTGCACCAGGAATTCTGGGGGCACCCGGGCTCGGGCCTCGTCTCCCAGTACCTGCTCCCGCCCAATCCAGCCATCAGCATTGAGCAGCCCGAGCCAGTGGCCAAGGACTTCACGGGTCAGGCGGGGATCCCATCGATGGACGACAAGCTGGTGAAAGCCCTCGTCCCAAAGGAAGCCTCGTGGGAAGAATGACCTGGAGGGCACCCCTGAGAATAGAGCGGCAGGGGGAAAGAGGGCTGGGTCCACCTTCTGCTCAAAGCCTTCCACTCCCATGTCTGGCAGTACCAGACCCTGTCCATAGAAGTAGCCAATCCCACCAAGGAGGCTGCTAAGGGCGACCTGACCCAAAGCCTGCTCCCCAGGGCTCAGGCCCTTCTCCTTCAGCTGGAAGGTCTTCTCAAAGCGTTCTCGGAAAGCTTCAGCATGGCTGTCCAGAGCCTGGGTCAGTAGGCTGCCTGCCAGTAGCCCCAGCACTTGGTTTCCACTTGCCTGGGCACTGCCGGATTCAAACACCAACTCCACGGAAAAGGGGATTTTCAGTGTTACCTGTTGTATCAAGAACTGCCCTTGTCCCTGCCCTTGCCCACTTGGGCCTCTGTCCTCCCACTTCAGAGATCCTGGCAAGCCAAGGTAGCGTTCAGGAGAGGCCCCTGGGGGCCGATGATGAAACCAGCTATTTAGGCGACTCTTCACCATCTCTGTCAGCAGGGGCAGTCCTGGGTTGGAGGACCATAAGACATTGTAGCTTGAAGGCAAAAAGGAAAGAGAGAGCATTAAGATATCAAATATCAAGGAGAGGGGTAGGGCCCGGTGTGGTGGCGCAGGCTTGTAATCCCAGCATTAGAGAGGCTGAGACTGGAGGATCGCAGTTTGCAGACAGCCTCAGGTACTTAGTGAAGCTCTCCTCAATATAGTGAGACCCGGTTTCAAAATAAAGAATAAAAAATAGGAAGCTGGGCGTGGTGGCGCATGCTTGTAATCCAGCACTTGGGAGGCTGAGACAAGAGGATCACACACGTTCAAAGCCAGCCTCAGCTACTTAGTGAGACCCTGTTTCCAAATAAACTATAAAATAGGTCTGGAAGTATAGCCTGGAGGTAGAAAAGCCCCTGGGTTCTACTCCCAGTACCACACACACACACACACACACACACACACACACACAAAAGGGCAGGGGGTGTAGTGCAGCTTGGAGGTTGAATGCCCCTGGGTTCCATCCCCAGACACACACACATACACACACACACACACACACACACACACACACACACACACACACACGATGGGAAAGGATTATAAAGAGAAATATGAGATGAAGCACTGGGTTTGCAGGGTATGGCCATTTATCTCACTTTCCCTCAAGATAGCAGGTAGCCCCGATGTCTTAGCAATACAAAGAACAAAGAAACTGATGAGACTGAAAGTAAGTGGTGGGAGGAAGATAGGGTGGGAGAAACAAATCAGGCTCCAGCAGCATCAGCACTACCCCTACCGCCCCACACGCTTGCTCCGATTACCTGGCATACTTGGGGGCAGCATCCCCCGGAATAGTTGGTGGCAAAAGGGTAAAACGGAAGTCACCAAGTTCACTGGTGTGACCACTGATGAACTTTAGCTGCCCCTTGGCGCCAATCTCTGGTAGTAGAACTTCCTGGCCATCCGTCACCACATAGAAGAACAGGGAGACCAAAGGAAGGCTAGAGGTACCTGAGGCCTGGGTAAGCAAGAAGAATAAGAAAAAACAAAACAAAACCCAGCATTACATTGGCATTCTCTCTTGAGAATCGGCCTTAGTGGAGAAAGAGATTCCAGCAGGAGTAACATGGTAAACAGTAAACATCTGGTAGTGCTGACAGTCACTCAGGGTAAGCCAGTAACCCAGTGGCATGAGCTAAGGGCCGTGCACAGAGTTCTCTGTGAAATAATACTCCTGTGCTGTGTCCTACACTCAGTACGCTACATAGATTATTCGATTTAACTCTTATGATCTTGTGAGGTGCTACGAGTATCTTTGCTTTACAAACAAGGAAATAAGGCTAGAGGTAAGAAACAGAATTGGTCACACTGCCAAGTGGTTAAGGCAGAATTCAAACCGGGCAGCCAGGACCCCTGCTGTGAAGCCCCACTTCGGACTACAAGTGCTGACGGCCAGGGAAGGAGGTAGGGAGTCTGGGCTGAGGAAAAGGGTATCCTGAGGCCCTGACCTGAGGCTCTACAGTCACTCTCCAGCTCCAGTCCCCTCCGTGCTGACCCCCGGGCCTCTTGACGAACTCAGTGGTGAGCTTTAAGGCCCCATCCTGGATGTGTTGCCGCCCGAACGAGAGGCCGTCGTGGAGCTCCCAGCCATAGGGACCCACGCCGTCTCCCTGCTCACACGTATGCCTGAGCTTAGGGGTCCCTGGGGTGGCGCCCTGCTGCGCCCACATCAGTCCTGGGGGTAGAAGGGCCACGAGTCAATGACAGCGGAGGAGACCCGCCCCCTGGATCTCCGACAACTTTAGGGGCATCCCACTTTATAACTATCCTGATCCACTCCTGCCCACCCTTGCTCAAGCGGGAAGGAAGCTGGGCGCCCAGACTGAGCGTCGGCCTGCCCGCCAGGGCCCGGTTACCGGTGAGGAGGGGCTTCGGGCTGCGAGTCTTCATGCCGAAGTAGACGTGGGGGCGGTAGGTGCCCCAGAAGAGCTCCGGGGCCACCGCCGGGCTGGAGGAGTCGGGCGGCAGCGCCGGGGGCGCCGAGTGCAGCGTGACGGCCCGCCGCGCGCGGTGCCACGCCAGCAGCCAGCGCCCCGACAGGCCCAGGGCCAGGGCCAGGACCACGGCGGCCAGGGCCGCGCCCCCCGCCGCGCCGCGGGCCCCGCCGCTCCGCCGCCCCGCGCCGCCGCGAGCCCTCTCCGCCGGCCGCGCTCCCTCTGCCGGCGCTGCGCGGCGCCGTCGCTCCCCCCGAGCCATCGCGGCTCCGCGGCCGTCGCGGTAGCGCAGACAGGCGGCTGCCGCACCCTGGTCCCGCCTCGTCCCAGGGCCGCAGCGACCACGCTCCCGCCCGCAACACCTGCGCGCCGCCGCCGCCGGAAGTTCCGCCCCGTCCCGCCCATCAATCGGGCCAGATTCAGGAAGTCCCGCCCCGCCCGCCCGTCAGTCAGGCTGGAGCCCGGAAACGCGCGGCGGCGGGCAGCGGGAGCCAACCTCGCCTTGAGTTTCTCTCTCTCTTTTTAAAATAACGATTATGTGTTAAACTGAGACGCTATGCCAAGTGTTTTACATACAACCGCCCCGCCCCAGCCTGGTGGCAGGAAACCATAGCCGAGCAAGTGCAAGTAACTTGGCCCCGGCCACGGAGCTGGAAGTGGCCAGCTTCCAACCCAGGTGGACTGAGTCGAGCTTTCGCCCAACGTCCAGTACCTCCTTTCACCGTGGAGAAAGTGGACCTAGGAGGAAGCCTGGGGTCTGCTTCAGAGGTAGGATAGGAAAAAGTAAAAATTACTAAAAGTACAAAAGGAAAAGGAGATTACAAATTTAATCTGAAAGCCCTGTGCCGGTTTCTCTCCCAAACCGTTTCCCTTTACTCCCAAGGCAGTTTTCCCCCTGCCCTGTCACTCCCAAATTCCTGGTAAATCTACAAATTTTCACTCACAATCTTTAATGGAAATTGTCAGGGGTGGTGATGCACACTTGTATTCCCAGTAACTTAAGAGGCTGAGACAGGAGGATCGCGGGTTCGCAGTCAGCCTCAGCTGCTTAAGCCTTCTGCAATTTAGTGAGAACTTGTTTCAAAATAAAGATTTAAAAAAAGTAGCCAGGCGTGGTGACGCACACTTGTAATCCCAGCATTCAGGAGGCTGAAACCGTTCACAGACAGCCTCAGCTACTTACGCCCTTTGCAACTCAATGAGACCCTGTTTCAAAATAAAGAATAGGGCTGGGGGTGTGGCACAAAGGTAGAATACCCCTGGGTTCCATCCCCAGTACTGCAATAAATAAATAAATAAATAAATAAATAAATACATACATACATACATACATACATACATAAATAATTGGGCAGGGGTTATGGTTCAGAGGTAGAATGCCCTTGGATTCCATCCCCAGTACCAATATATATATTCTGAAAGTTTATCCCCTTATAAAAATTTCCCTGTGCAATTTTTGTTCTAAAAATACACCCATTACTGCATGTATTTTTAGAACAGATTGAAGAAAAGGGAATATGAAACCTATAAAATGGGGTAGTTTCCCAACATTATCTATTGATCAGTTAGTAGAGAAGACATCAGTCTAAGAATCCTGAGAACTGCCAGACCACCATGAACTGTCTTGTGATAACCAGACTGAGGTCATCCCTATACACCTAACCCATGTCCATCCAGCTTTTCACTTTTATTTTTGGCGTACATCTTTATTGTAATATTTTTGTTTTGTTTTGAAATAGGATCTCACTGCACTGCTGAGAGTCTTGCTAAGTTGCTGAGGCTGGCCTTGAACCTGCAATTCCCCGTCTCA
The DNA here is from genome assembly GCF_963383645.1 of Muscardinus avellanarius. Taxonomy (NCBI): domain Eukaryota; kingdom Metazoa; phylum Chordata; class Mammalia; order Rodentia; family Gliridae; genus Muscardinus; species Muscardinus avellanarius. The sequence goes on from NC_137801.1 coordinate 69,098,503, forward strand.
GCCTCCCAAGTACTGAAATTACAGGCACGCGCCACCACACCTAGCTTTTGTGTGTGTGATACTGGGGATTGAACCCAGGGACATTCCACCTCTGAGCTATATCACCAGCCCTATTTTATTATTTTTTTTATTTGGAAACAGGGTCTCTTACTGAAGTTGCTGAAATCTTTGCAAAGTTGTTGAGGCTGACCACAAACTTGTGATGTTCCTGTCTCAGCCTCCCAACTACTGGGATTACAAGCATGTACCACCACGCCCAGACCTACTGTAGTGCTTGTATGCCAAAACTAATCAGTTGTATGTGCAAAGTAGGTGCTAAATATTTGTAAGCTCATCAGGTGTTAAGTATTAAGTAGCACACTGTGTCTGGGGCACAGAGAAAGTAGCACCAAGTTTGAGTTCACTATCTAGAAGAACAGTATCTGGAACTCAATCCCTGTGGAACCGGCCTTGAGGATAAGGATAGAGTGGTTAAGACTGGCCCAAGCCAGAAGTGGTGGCGCACCCTTGTAATCTAAGTACTTGGGAGGCTGAGATAGGAAGATCACAGGCTCAAAGCCAGTTTATGCAGTTTAATGAGGCTTTCGGCAACTTAGTGACACCCTGTTTCCAAATAAAATATAAAAATAGGTCTGGAGGTATAACTCAGAGATAGAAGGCCCCTGGGTTCCATCTTTGGTACCACACACACAAAAAAAAGACTGGCCCAAGATAACAGCCAATTAGTCATGGGGCTAGGAAAACAAATCCAGTTTGTCAGTGTTCTTTCTGCTTTAGAATGAAGCTTCTTAGGCTGGTCATAGTGGCTCACCTTTGTAATCCCAGAACTTGGAAATCTGAGACAGGAGGATCACAGGTTCGCAGGATCACAGGATCGCAGCCAGCCTCAGCTACTTAGTGAGGAGGCCCTTTGCAATTTAGTGCAACCTTGTTTCAAAATAAATAAAAAGTAGGTCTGGGGGTGTAGCTCGGAGGTAGTTAGCCCCTGGATTCAGTCTCCTGTACTAGGGGGAAAAATACAGCTTCTTAAATATTATTTACACTCTGTGCAATGGTGTAAGCATTTTACAGAAAATCACTCAATTAACAGTCTGTCCTATGAAAAGTCATCCGTTGGTGTCTGTGGATTGGTTATCTTACCTCTGAAAGTCTCTCATAAAGAATCCTTATTTTGTTGGACATGGTGGCGCACGCTTGTAATCCAAGCATTTGGGAGGCTGAGACAGGAGGATCCCGGTTAGCGAACAGCCTTAGTTACTACTTAGGCCCTCCGCAATTCAGTGAGACCCTGTTTCAAAATAAATAAAAAAAATATAGGGCCAGGGGTGTAGCTTGGAGGTAGAATGCCCCTGGGTTCCATCTCCAGTACTGCAAAAAAAAAAACTTTGTTCAAATCTCTTACGCATGGTGGCGCACGCTTGTAATACCCGCACTTGGGAGGCAGAGACAGGAGGAGCGCGCAGGTTCGAAGCCAGCCTGGCTGGCTTAAGAGACCCTGTTTCCAAATAAAAATATAAAATGGGTCTGGGAGTATAGCCCAGAGGTAGAAGGGCTTCCAGGAACCCCAGCACCACCAAAAACAAAACAAAAAACAAACAACAACAACAAAATCTCTTATGTAAAATTTTAAGGTATCTGAAGCCTGGCACAGTGGCACACTCCTGTAATCCCAGTACTTGGGAAACTGAGGCAGGAGGATTGCAGGTTCAAAGTCAGCCTCAGCAACTTAGTGAGACAATTTCAAAAATAAAAGCTGGTTTATGGCGCATGCTTGTAATCCCAGCATTCAGGAAGCTGAGACTGGAGGATCACGGTTTGTGGACAGCCTCAGCTACTTAGGCCCTTCGCAACTTAGTGAGACCCTGCTTCAAAAGAATAGAAAATAGGGCAGGGGGGTGTAGCTCAGAGGTCAAATACCCTTGGGTTCCAACCCCAGACCCACAATAAATAAATAAATAAGCTCGGGATGGTGGCGCATGCTTGTAATCCCAATACTTGGGAGGCTGAGATAGGAGCTGTGGATAGCCTCAGCCAATTAGTGAGGCCCTCTGCAATTTAGTGAGACCTTGTTTCAAAATAAAGTATAAAAAATAGGGAGATGGGCTGGTGGTGCACGCTTGTAATCTCAGTGTTCAGAAGACTGAAACCAAGGATTGCAGTTCATGGACAGCCTCAGCTACTTTACAAGACCCTTTGCAACTAAAAATAAAAAAGACTAGAAATCAGGGCTGGGATAAAGCTCGGAGGTGTAATGTCCCTAAATTCCATCCCCAGTACCCCACCAAAAAAAAATATAGGGCTGGGGGTATAGCTCCAAGGTAAAATGCCCCTGGGTCCCATCCCAAGTACTGCAAAAAATAAAATTATAAAAATAAAATAAAATAGGGCTGGGGGTAGAATGATCCTGGGTTCAATCCCCAGTACTACAAAAAAAGTCAAGGCATTTGCATATAGCCTACATTCATGCTCCTCTGTAGGTTAAATCATCTCTAGATCACTCATACCTAATACAATATGTGTTAAATAGCTGTGGTACAGATTGGGAAATAACAAGGAAAAAAAAAGTCTGAGACTGGGTGTGGTGGTGCATGCCTGTAATCCCAATACTTGGGAGGCTGAGACAGGAGGATCTCAGGTTCAAGACTAGCCTCAGAAACTTAGCAATACCTTCGGCAACCTAGTGAGACTCTGCTTCAAAATAAAAGGGCCGGGGATGTAGCTTGGAATTATAATACCTGGGGTTCAATCCCATACACATACAAAAGTCTGTAGACATTAAGTACAGATACAATTTTTTTTCTCCAGTATTTTCTTTTCTTTTTTTGGTGGTACTGGGGTTTCTGGAAGTTCTTCTACCTCCGGGCTACACTCCCAGACCTATTTTTACATTTTTATATTTGGAAACAGGGTCTCCTAAGCCAACCCGCGCGGCTGGCTTCGAACCTGCGCGATCCTCCTGTCTCTGCCTCCCAAGCGCGGGGATTACAAGCGTGCGCCACCACGCCCGGCTCCCAGACCTATTCATATATATATATATATATATATATATATATATATATATATTTTTTTTTTTTTTTTTTTTTTGAAACAGGGTCTCTTAAGCCAGCACAGCTGGCTTCAAACCTGTGCGATCCTCCTGTCTCCGCCTCCCAACCGTGAGGATTACAAGCGTGCACCACCAGGCCACCACGCCCGACGCTTTCTCCAGTATTTTTTTTTTTTGGTGGTACTGGGATTCCTGGAAGCCCTTCTACCTCTGGGCTACACTCCCAGACCTATTTTCTGTATTTTTGAAACAGGGTCTCTTAAGCCAGCGCGGCTGGCCTCGATCCTCCTGCCTCTGCCTCCCAAGCGCAGGGATTACAAGTGTGCGCCACCACGCCCGGCTTCTCCAGTATTTTCAATCTGAGGTTGATTTAATCATCCAAGGATACAAAACCCATAGATGCAGAGGGTCATTGTACTGTTACCCTTATTTGACAAATGAAGGCACAAGCATTGATTAATCTATCCAAAGTCATACATCTACTTAGAGCAAAACTGGGATTTTTTTTGGGGGGGTACTAGGGATGGAACCCAGGGGCATTGTACCTCTGAGCTACACCCCTAGCCCTAGTTTTAGTCTTTTTTTTTTATTATTTTATTTTATTGGTGGTACTGGGGATGGAACCCTTCTACATCCGGGCTACACTCCCAGACCTATTTTTTATATTTTATTTGGAAACAGGGTCTCTTAAGCCAGGGAGGCTGGCTTCGAACCTGCATGATCCTCCTGTCTCTACCTCCCAAGCGTGTGGATAACAAGCATGTGCCACCACGCCCGGCTGTCTTTTTTATTTTTGAAACAGGGTCTTGCTGAATTAGGAAGGACCTCACTAAGTAGCTGAGGCTTGCGATCTTGCGGTCTCCACCTCTTGAATGCTGGGATTACAAGCGTGTGCCACCATACCCGGCTCAAAGCTAGGATTTCAATTCCAGACAGTCTGGCTCTTTACTATTACACTCCCTTGAAGTAATTTTCCTTTTTAAAGGGGTTGGGGTGTAGGAGACAGTCTTCTGACCACTCTCTTAGGCAGGAAAATATACAGTAATATCCTAGGTAGGTCACGGGAAATGTATTTGGCAAAGTATATTTCAGCTAATTTCTTTCTCTTTTTTTCCTTTTTTTTTTTTTTTTTTGGGTGGTAATGGGGATGGAACTCAGGGCATTCTACCTCCGAGCTACACCCCCAGCCCTATTTTTATTCTTTATTTTGAAACAGGGTATCACTGAGTTGCAAAGGGCCTCAACTAAGTAGCTGAGGCCGTCCTTGATCCGTGGTCCTCCTATTTCAGCCTTCTAAATGCTGGGATTACAAACGTGTGCCATCACATCCAGCTCAATTTCTTGATTTGAGTATTCAAAGATTTGCATTGAGTATTCTGAAGATTCTTCATTAGGGCAGGGTCTTTCTGCTATTTTTCATTACAGCCGACTATACGAAATGACCTGTACCACAACCCAGTACATCCAAACAAACACATTACAGAATATATACATGCTTATGTGCTTAAAACTAAAAATTAAAGTTTTCTAAAAGAATACTTCTCATTCCTTGTGACACTGGACTGATAGCTTTTTATTCTATTTTATTTTTTTAAAGGCTGGTTTAACCTTCTAAATTGATTTCACCATCCAGTATTCGGTGTTAACCCAATATAAAAACTGCTTCAGGCACTGTTTTCTGAAACAGGTAGTGGAGGGAGACAAACTGTCATGTACTTGGGAGAATAAAATTACACAACAAAAGGATTAGGGGAAAAGGAGACCAGGCAGGAGAATGCAACAGTGATAGAATATGGAAGAATGGAGAGATCATTTCAGAAGTGTTAGGAGACAGGAAAACTGACTGCAGGAAAAGGGGCAGAGTAGGAGAGGTGTGTTTTCCAGCCCAGGTGACTGAGCAGATGAAGGATCTTTAAAAGAGATGATGGAAGTCAGGGAAGAGAGGCAAGTGTATGTACATGTAAGACTATCAATTCTATTGTGGACCAAGAATGTGAGTGGCATTTAGAGGAAGTTGATAGTAGGTAAGCAGCCTATAGCACAGAAATTGGAACAGTTCAAGCTATGACAAGGGTTAGGATGCTCCAGGAAGAATAAAGACAGAAGAAAACCAAGAATTAGGGTAGTATGCCTTTTCGGTTAATATAAGAAAAGGACCCATGAGGGAGAGAGGACCACAAGATGATTGAAAAGTGGAAGAAGCTACTGAGAGATAACTACAAGAACTGAGAAAACAGCACTAGTTTGGTAAATAATATTTAAAGGTACCTCGAGTGAGACACCAAATTAAAACTATTTCGTTCGGACCCACCCCTCCCCACATGTACTGGTAGGGCTTCCCCAGCCACAACTGGCTCCGTGGACGTCCAGATAACGAAGTCAAGCTCAAGCGACCTAGTCCCGGTCCACAATCTCCTTGCTGGTCTCTTCAGCGCCGTCAGCGTCCGGTGCCAGGGCCGGGCTTGTCCCCGCTCCCCGCCTGGGTCCTGGCCTGGATGTGGGAGGCGAAGGCGGAGAACATCTCCTGGGCCGTGAGGTGGGAGCCGCGCATGATCAGGCGCTGCCCGTCTCCTGGGGGAGATCCCAGTCAGGCTCGCGGGCCGCCCGCGCCCCCCGCCGCCCGCCGCCCGGCCCCTCCGCGAGCCCACCGAACAGCACGTCCACGCAGGGCTCCGAGCCGTCGTGCCTCACGTCGACAACCACCGAGCAGTTGAGGTTGGTGGAGCGGACTTTCTCGCTGCTCACGGCCTGGAGGAAGGTCCTAGGGCGGGGACGCGGCGTGAGCGGCGGGCTGGCCGGCGCCCCCTCCCCGCCGCACCCCCGGCCCTCACCTCGTCGACTCCACGTTGTTCTCGAAGGGGCAGAACTGAACCCGAACCTGCTTGACCGCACGGAGGCCGAGCCGCGCCAAGGCCGCCGCCATGGTGACCTCCGCCCCGGAAGCGCTAGCGCGGGCGGAAGTGACACCAGAAGGGGCGGGGTCTCGCCGCTTGCAGCTCCCCCCGCCCCCGGAGGAGAGGGAGGCGGGAAGCTGGAGGCCGGAGGCAGGGGGTCGGCACAGGTCGAGGAGGGGCCCAAAGTAAGCGGTGGGAAGGTGCCCATCACTAATATTGCTCTTGTACCACGGTTAAGACAATAAAGAGTGCCAGGCCCGTCTGCACGAAAACGCGTCTCTCGCCTCCTTTCCCTCTTCCGTATCCCGCGGTGCCAAATCTTGGTTAACACCATCTTAAGTCCTGGCTCCTTCCAAGGAGAAGCCACTACCACCTACCAGAAGGTAAACCCCATTCACCAAAGCTTAATCGCGAAAATCTACAGCCCAGTATTCTTAACTGACTGAAGATAATGGGCAGGGGAGTACGGGTAAGACAGCCCTTGAGACTGACCCATGCTTAGAAAACCTTATGCCACCTCTGTGTTCTCCATGAATTAACTGTATTTAGTCCGGCTTTCAGGATATAAGAGGAAGCGATATCTGGCCTGTTTTCGATGGCTTTTTCCCTTCCCTGACCTCTGAGCTCCAACCTCGAGCCTTCTCCCACTTCCCGTCCCGAGCTAGGGACCTTCAGGTTCCGGCCTGTGGTTCTGCCCTTCACACTGGACTGCAAGCGCTGGAATGATCTTGGAGTCTTAGCTTCTCATTCTAGGCTCAGTGCAGTTTATATGTGCTTTCTTCCAAGTTTCCATTTCTAGGCTTCTTTAATAGACAGTTTCAAAGGTCTAGGCTTTTTAAGCCAGAAACGGGAAGCTCCTGGTCCTAAGCTCTTTAGGAATCAGGACTGGTTCCCAGGCAGGAAAGAAAAGGCAGGTGCCAACGGGGGTGCTGGTGCTGCCTCAGGGCTAGCCAGGCCTGCTGGTTTCCCACCAGGTAAGCCTTAGGGCTTGGTCCCCCTCCCCCCAGACTGCTTAGCAGCTGAGTTGTCTGGGCTGGGGGTGCTCCAGGCCGCAGAGGTGGCTCCAAGCTCTCCAGGCTGTTGAGGCTGCTGCTGGGCAATTCCGTGGTCCGGACGGCACTGCAAACACCTGGTAAGACAGGAGTGAACAGCAAGTGGCTGAGAGGAAGACACTAGAGCCAGAGCAATGGTGAGTCTGGAAGTGGGTCACAGCAGTTAGTGAGGAGCTTGGAGAACCTGGGGTTGGGGGGGAGTGACTCACAGCAGCAGGGGGGCCTCCTGTGGATTCGAGTCTTGGGCAGAGGCTGCTGCAGTAGGCACAGCAGGGCCCCGTCCAACTGCTGGAAGATGCTGAGCATGAGCAGAGTCTGGCGAAGCTCAGGGGTCAGGCCCCACTGCTCCTCTTCCAGCAATTCCCTGACCACTCCAAAGTCTTGTCTGAGTTGCAGCGCCCCCTGCAGGCTGAATGTCCAGGTTCAAAGTGGCCACCTGACCTGCAAACTGCTCAGCCCCACCTGAGGTCACCTGACCTCCTCCAAGCTGCTCTGCCCCAACTATCCCCTCCCTTTTCCCAGTTCCATTCATCCCCCCACCCCCACCCCGCCACTTTGCCCTTTTCTCCCCACCTGAACCGGATCCCATGGGTGAGGATGTGGTCAAGCCAGGCACCCAGGATGGCTGTCAGCGCCCGCCCGAGAGCAGGGGCCTGGGCCTGGGGTGACAATCCCTGCAATCCTTGCAATACAGGCTCCAATACAGTGCGGACCACCAACCCAGCATACTCGCTAGGAACGCTGGGAAGTTCTGAAGAGAAGAGAAAGGACAGGATAAAACAGGTAGGATTTTAGGAATGGAGGGCACAGAAAGTGGGGACAAGGTGGACACGGTGTTATGGAGCCAGGACTTGGAGAAGTTGGGTCACTATGACCCCCTGGGAGCCCAGGAGGCAAAACATGAGAGGAGTTACCAGGGCAGAGATGAAGCCTCCAGTATCGACCCCTTGGCATGTAGATCTTAAAGCCTTGTGTGGCTTGTTTATGGCATTCTTGGAAAAAGACATTTAGTGACTCTTCAGGCAGGACCTGTGGGCACAATCAGAAGAAAGGCTTATCTGTTAGGGACTTGTCAAATTAGGATGTTCCTGGCCAGGAGTGGTGGTGCACACCTGTAATCCCAGTACTTTGGAGGCTGAGATGAGGGGAAAACAGATTCACAGCCAGTCAGTAACTTAGTAAAGCTCTCAGCAACTTAGCAAGATCTCCTTTCCAAATAAAAAATTTAAAAATAGGGCTAGTAATGTGGCCCAGAGATAGAATGCCCCCTGGGTTTCATCTCCAGTAAAACACACACACACACACACACATAAACACACACACACACACACTTAGGATGTTTTTTTTTTTTTTTTTTGGTGGTACTGGGGGTGGAACCCAGAGGCTTTCTACCTCCGTGCTATACTCCCAGACCTTGTTTATATTTTATTTGGAAACAGGGTCTCACTAAGTTGCTGAGAGCCTCACTAAGTAGCTGAGGCTGGGTTCGAACCCGTGCGATCCTCCTGTCTCAGCCTCCCAAGGGCGGGGATTACAAGCGTGAGCCACCACGCCCAGCTCACTTAGGATGTTTCTCTAAATCTGAGGCACATCATCAGATTCAACCTGGTGTCCGTAAAACCCCAGAATTGTATGCCTAACTACGTGAGCATGGGCATTTTCTGAAGAGAGACCCTATAGCTTTCACTGACTTTTTCAAGGTGTCTAGACCCCAATTCTGAACAGTTGCCCTAGAATGACCCTGTCTTCAGCTTGATTGACTTGATAGGAAATCCTCAAGGTTAATTTTATTTTGTAGGAACTTCAGGAAGGAGAGAGAGACCCCAGCTCTATCTGCCACCAGTGTCCAAAAGTACACACCAGAGAGAGGGACCGACCGACCTGCAGGCTCTGCCGATGGGCAGAGGCTAAGGGAACCCAGGGGAATTACCACACTCTTCTGGCTATCATCTATGAATGAAAGGCAAGAACTGTATGTAAACCATGAGCAGTGACTATTTTAACATTGTGGAAATCAGGAACTTTGAAATATCCAAACACTAAATATTCTTGACAGTCTATTACCATTTCTCCAGAGCAACATAACCCATAACACAAGAAATATGCTGGTTTTGTTTGACTTGGAGGCACGTTTGGATTGTGTTTTTGGAGGGAGAGTAAACAATGAAGGTCTCTGCTCTGTAGCCCATCTTGGTGGAGAGGAACCCCAAGAATAAAGGTACACAGCAGCAGCTCTGAAATGGTGGCACAGGCTCATAATCTCAGTACTGGGGAGGCTGAGACAGGAGGATCACAGGTTTATGGCCAGCCTCAGCTACTTAGTGAGGCCCTCCACAAAGTAGTGAGATCCTGTTTCAAAATAAAAACCTGGAGCCGGGCATGGTGGGCACGCTTGTAATCCCAACATTTGGGAGGCTCAGACCAGAGGATCGCAGTTCGCGGACAGCCTCAGCTACTTAGTGAGGCCCTCTGCAACTCAGTGAGACCTGGTTTCAAAATAAAGAATAAAAAATAGGGCAGAGGGTGTAGCTCGGAGGTCGAATGCTCCTGGGTTTCACCCCCAGACCCACAAAAAACAACAAACAAAATAAATAAATAAAAAGCTGGGCAGGGTGGTGCATGCTTGTAATCTCAGTGCTTGGGAGGCTGAGATGGGAGGATCGCAGGTTCACAGCTAGCCTCAGCTACTTAGTGAGGCCCTCCGCAATTTAGTGAGACCCTGTTTCAAAATAAAGAATAAGTGCCAGACATGGTGGCGCACGCTTGTAATCCCCACTCTTGGGAGGCTGAGAGAGGAGGATTGCGCAGGTTCGAAGCCCCTCGCTGGCTTAAGAGACCCTGTTTCCAAATAAAAATATAAAATAGGTCTGGGAGTGTAGCCCAGAGGTAGAAGGGCTTCCATCCCCAGTACCACCAAAATACTACTACTACTAATAATAAATAATAATAATAATAATAATAATAATAATAGAAAGAATAAAACATAGGGCTGGGAGTGTAGCTTAGAGATAGACTGTCCCTGGGTTCAATCCCCAGTACTGCAAGGAAAAAAAAAACTGTTGATGAATTGATAATTTCTCAAGCCTTCCCTGGTGGTAGGAATATAGGGAGGGGTTCCAATAAACTCTTTTCCCTACACTTGTTTATGTTTGGAATTTTCCAGTAATAAGTTAAGGAAAGAACAAAAAATTAAAGCAAGGATCGTGGCGCACACTTGTAATCCCAATACTTGGGAGGCTGAGACAAGAGGATTACAGTACTTAGGCTCTCCACAACTTAGTGAGACCCTGTTTCAAAATAAAGACTAAAGCCGGGCGTGGTGGCGCACACTTGTAATCCCCGCTCTTGGGAGGTGGAGACAGGAGGATCGCACTGGTTCGGAGCCAGCCTTGCTGGCTTAAGAGACCCTGTTTCCAAATAAAATATAAAATAGATCTGGGAGTGTATCCTGGAGGTAGAAGGGCTTCCAGGAACCCCAGTACCACCAAAATTAAATAAATAAATAAAATAAAGACTAAAAAGTAGGGCTGGGCATGGTGGCACACACTTGTAATTCCAGCATTCGGGAGGCTGAGACAGGAGGATTGTGATTCATGGTCAGCCTCAGCTACTTAGGCCCTTTGCAACTCAGTGAGACTCTGTTTCAAAATAAAGAATAAAAATAGGGCTGAGGGTATAGCTCAGAGGTCAAATGCCCCTGGGTTCCATCCCCAGTACTGCAAAAAAAAAAAAAAAAAAATTGGGTTGGGGATGTAGCTTGGAGGTAGAATGGTCCCGAGTTCAATCCCCAGTACCATTAAAAAACAAACAACAACAACAAAAACAATAAAAAATCAAGCTGAGCTGGAGGTGTAATTCAAAGGTAGAATTTCCCTGGGTTCCATCCACAGTTTTGCAAAAAAAAAAAAGAAAAAAGTAAGAACAGATACTTTTAGTGGCCGTTCCAGTCACTGAGCTTTTTTGCTCTGCTCATCCTGCCCCCGCCCGTTGGCAGGGAACAGGGTCTTCAGCTGCCGGATCAGGGCCCTGTTCTCACCTGCATATGTGTAGTCAGCTTCTGGATCTCCAGGCCGAGCTGCTTCTCCACCTCCAGAGCTAACCTCTCCTCTGAGGCCAGGCTGGACAGAGCTTCCGCCTCGTGCAGTAGAGGCTTTGGGTAGAAACAGGCAATGAGGACACAGCCCAGCCCAGGCTGCTCCTGTCCCCACTCCCCAGCCACTCACAGGTAAGTCCTTCTGGGTCAGGAACAGGAAGGAACCTGGGGCCCACGCTGCCAGGTGCCGCTGAGCTCTCTCCAAGAACCAGAGCAAGGTGGTCTGCAGGGTACAGAGCCCCAGGGCAACAGGCGCAGGACCTGGGAGGGGAGCAGCAGAGAGTCTTAGAGGTCATGGAGCACCGTAGGGATGAGGGGGACTTCAGAACAGAGTGAAGAAATAAAGGTGATCTCCTCGGCTATTCTATCCTCCTCTTCTCACCTGGAGGCTGGCAGCGGATCAATCCTGATCTCTGTTCTCGGAGTGCATCCGATAGAGGAGGGAAAAGCTGCTTCCACAGTTGAGCAGTAGGAGAGGTTGAGGCCGGGCTGCTCTGGTCGGCAAGGGCTGATCCCAAGGCCTGGCAGAAACCTGCGGGTCAGAGGGTGGAGTCGGATGGGGCACAGGCAACCTGGAAACTGAGTCGCTGCGATATCCCTTCCTTCTTACCTTGGTCCCAGCTCCAGATAAGAGACTGATGAAGCAGACTGTGACACAAAGAAGCCAGCTCCTCCTCACACTCCTGAGGCAGGGATGCTAGTGGGAGAAAGGACTCTGGAGCCTGAAAATAAGGCCTCCTTTCCCACTATCCCTGCCCACTAATAGGTGTGTCCTCTAAGACTCAAGACAGAGAGAAAGCAAGACTTTGTTCTGGAAGCCCAGAAGCTATTATTGGAACCATGGCGGGGGAGGGGGGTCATTCTAAACTGCCTGATTCTGTCATCAGGCTGGGAGTTGGGTGAGCTGAGTAGGGAGAAGGAAGAGACCCTGGCCCTCCCCATGCCCACCCCGGCCCATCACTCACCCTGACCCAGTGCCTGACTCAGCTGTTGTGCCACTACCCTGAGGTCCCTCCAGGGCCCCAGATTTAGGTCCAGACTCTGAGCACAGGATGCCTGTAGCAGGGTCCAATACTGGTTCCACAGTCCACTACTGGCTGTACCGGCCACACCCCCTATTAGGCCCAGCAACTCCGGCAGCAGCTCCTGCTCCTCGTGGCACCACCTGCCGAGGTGGTCCCACGAGCCCGACCCACTGAGTGCCTCATCCAGCCGACTCGCCACCTGGCAACCCCGTTCCCAGGTCAGGAGGCGGAGCACTCGGGCTGGGGGGAAAGGACGCGCTGCCCTGGGGAGGTGGCCCATGGCTTTTTCTTGCAGCCTGTGATAGACGGGAAGCTCCAGTAGCAGTTCAGCGAGCTGGGACCTCAGGCCCAGGCTGGCGGGTTCCCGGCCCAGGGCGCGAAGCTGCATCTCCATGGCAGCATCCAGGCGCTGGGCTGCTAGTCCGACGGGACGCGCTAGGAGTAGCGGCTCGAGAGCATCCCTAAGGCCGATTCGCAAGCCCGCCCTTCGGGGAGGGTGCAGCTGCAGGTCGCGGCACAGCTGGGACAGGGGACCAGGGCTGCGGGCGGGTGTGCCGGGGCTCGGGGTCCTTAGGAGGTCCACTACCACCTGTAGGTGGCGGGCGCAGTCCCGGGCCTGGAGGAGCTGCTCCCGCTCGCGGAGCAGCCGCAGCAACACCACCCGGAGACGCTGCAGCGCGGGAGGCACCGGGCGCCCGGCCGTGGGCTCCCGCTCCCAGTCCGCAGCGCCGGGCTCGTGGTCCTCACCTGCGTCTGCAGACCTCTGCTGCCCCCCGGGGCCTCCGCCGGGCGGGGGGTCCCGGCAGGAGATGCTCCCCGCCCCCGCCAGCCCCCGCCAGCCCCGCACCTCCCGGAGGAGGGCGCCCGGCCGCCCGCCCTCCCGCCGCTCCTCCCCAGAGCCCCCGGGCTGCGCCCAGCGCCGGGGCGCCGCAGCCAGCGGAGGCAGAAGGCCGTCGGAGCGAGAAGCCTGGGCCATGGGGCGGCGGGTGGGAACAGAACCAACGACCCCCGCGTCCCGGCGCCGCCCAACGCCCGCGGCAGCCGGGACTCCGCCCGGTCCCGAGAGCCCGATCGCCTGCGCGGAGCCGCGGGGACCGCCGTGGACTCTCGCGCGCTCCGTAGCCGGCGGCTTCTGCCCGTAGTAAAGATGGCCGCCCCCTCGCTCCCCTACCCCGCCCTTTGGCCGATAGCAAGTTCTACACTATCTTTCACTTTCGTGTCACTGTAGACCGGAGATGGCGCCGGTTCCGAAGACTGTAGGGCGGATCAAGCCAGGTGCGTGCTGTGACAGGACGGTAGGGGACTAGTGGAGGCAGCCCTGCTTGTGTCGTCTGTGGTCCGGACGGTTTTAGTAGGGTCTTATGCTTCAGGGAGAGGGTGGAGGGTTCTGGCTCACCCATCCCAGCCCCCTGAGCCGGCATCACCTTCCTTTCCTGCAGACAGCCCTCTGCGGCCTGGCTGCCCGCTGGGGGTCGCTGCTGTCCCCAAACTCTGCACGGAATTTGGTCCCGAGGACCACCGAGAAGAGGTAAGAGACCGCCAGCCCCCTCTCGCCTCCGTCCGGGTTGATTCGTTCACGCCTCCTTTCGATCAGCTGAACTGAGACGCGCGGGCGCCGCCCGCCGGGGACCTGGGACCTTGAGGGTGGAGTAGCTTCGGGATCTTAGGCGGAAATCAGGAGGACTCCCCGCTGTAATAAGTGCTTGAAGTGGGCAAGATTGAGCAGATCAGGGTTTCTGAATTGAGGAGTACAAGTGTCTTAGGGAAAGATATTGTAGACAGAGAGGACAGCGTGAGCAAATACACTAAAGCAAAGAAAAGCTGAGAGGATATTACTAAAGTTACACCACAGCTGGAGGTTGAATGGGAGACTGAGACTAACCGAAGAGAAGGCGGAGAGTGGCCAGAACGGACTCGGTTGACAGTGGGGTTTGGATGCCCTTAAGTAGACCATAGGGTTACTAAGGGAGGAGAAGGATCAGATTTGAGAACATTAAGGAGTTAAACTTCCAACTTCTAGAATCTCAAACTCAACAAGCCCAAAAGTTAATTCATCATCTTTGCAAACTGGTTGCTTTTCTTCTAATCCCAATTTTAGTTCATAACACAAACTTCTGTCTAGTTCCTTATTCCCGAAACCGGAATGTCACACTTTAATCCTTTTTCTTTTCCTTTAGTCAGGGTTAGTCATCAAATTTACTTCTGAGATGTCCCTTGATACAAACCCCTCATTTACATTCCTGTTCCCACTGCCACAGCCTGGCCTGAGCAACTGGCTTGCTAACTAAATATCCCACCATTAGATTCATGTCCTTCCCCAGCACTGTGAGCAGCTCACAGCCCAGATCAAACCCACTCCCACCACTAATAAGATAAAGCCCCTATTCAGTGGGTCATACAAGGCTCTTCAGACAGTCTCTATCTTTGTTTCTACCAGAATAGCCTCCTCACCAACCTTCGCTACATAGTGAGACCTCTCCAACTTAGTGCGTCCTTGTTTCAAAATAATAAAAAATTAGGGCTGAGGGTGTAGCTCGGAGGTAGAATGCCCCTGGCTTCCATCCTCAGTACTGCTGCCAAAAAAGAAAAAGAAAAAGAAAAAGAATAGCCTCCTCACATACACTTACTGAGCACTAGTTATGAACCACACATTGTTGTAGGTGATGGGAAGAGAGCAGGAAACCAAACAGACAAAATATTTTTGTTCAATAGATTAGAAGTATCTAAACAAACAACTTGGTAGGTCACATATATGAGCAGTAGGAAAAGAAACAAGAAAGCTATGGAACACTGAGTGGAACTGAGAGGTTTCCCTTTTTATATTTATTTGTTTGTTTGTTTTGTGGGTCTGGGGATGGGACCCAGGGGCATTGACTCCGAGCTCTACCCCCTGCCCTACTTTTTATTCTTTAGTTTGAAACCGACTAAGTGCAGAGGGCCTCACTAAGTAGCTGAGGCTGTCCACGAACCATGATCCTCTGGTCTCAGCCTCCTGAATGCTGGGATTACAAGCGTGTGCCACCACGCCCAGCTAGGTTTCTCTTTTTAAAGAAAGTGGTACTGGAGATTGAACCCAGGGTATTCTGCCTCTGAGCTGAGTACTAAACAAACAAACAAACAAAACCACCTGGATCCAGCCTTAAGAGTCTTGCCTCATTTTGTCCATGAGGAAGGAACACGGTAAGTTTAAATGAGTTCTCTATAATGAAATGTCCAAGCCAGGCGTGGTGGCGCATGCTTGTAATCCCAGTACTTGGGAGTCTGAGACAGGAGGATCGCAGCCAGCCTCAGCTGCTTAGTGAGACCCTCTGCAACTTAGCGAATCCCTGTTTTAAAGAATAAAAAATAGGGCTGGGGGTGTAGCTCAGAGGTAGAATCCCCCTGGGTTCAATCCTCAGTACAATAAATAAATAAATAAATATATCCAGCAGTGACAGTCAAAACTGGGATGCCAGTGGCTCCCCTCTCACATAGCACTCTTTCCAATTCCATGCTGCCTTACCAGTTAAGAGCAATAAAAAGCTATGAATAGCTGGGTGTGGTGGCCCAAGCTTATAGTCCAAGTCCTAGGGAGCCTGAACAGGAGGATCATAGGTTCACAGCTAGCCTGAGCAACTTAGTGGAGGCTCTCTGCAACTTAGTGAGACCCTTAGTGGGTGTAGCTTAGAGGTAGAATACTCCTGGGTTCAGTCCCCTGGAAGAGCAGGTGACAGGGCTCCATTCCGGGGGCCTCGGTGCAGCTGACCTAGTGGCAGGTCAATGGGAGAAGACTGTGGATGGGGAGGAGGCTGGGCTGATGCAGCGCTCAGCCTTGGGAATGCCAGAGAGCAGCGGAGGGAGGTGATGGGACAGGAAGGCCAGAGCAGCAGGTTTTAGGGATGGAGGGGGAGAGGCCAGGATTCTCTGGCTGGGTGATGCTTTGTGGTCAGGATGGAGTGATCAAGCTCTCCCAGAGCTTCCCCCGACACCAGCCTCCGTCCCCTCTGCTCCCCTCCCAGGCCGCAGTGGATTTTCTTCGCCAGCTTGTGGAGAGTGATCCCCAGGGCCTGCACTGGACCCGGATCCAGGGGCATGAGCGCAGCGGGCCACAGCAGTGGTGCCATGGTGGGGAGTGCAGGGACCCGACGGGGTCAGGTCAGTGGAGCGGGGTGGGCTGGCCCGACGCTCCTCTCGCTCACGTTCCTCTTCCTGTCCTGTCTCCTTCTCCCTCCTGACAGGTTACCTCCTGGACTGTTCATGTGATGAAGCAAACGCAGTCGGACAGAGCGACCGGAGCAAGGGGGCTGAGGGCCTGGGCACCTACTGTGGTCTCCGCAAGTCCTTTCTGTGCCCTCCCCAAGGGACTGAGCCCTGCCCTCAAAGCCCCCCTGCCACTGCACCCCTCCCCAGTGCCTCGCACAGCCTGTTCCAGGTGGTCATGCCCCAGAAGCGTCAAGTGACCGAAGAGGTGAGACTCAGGCAGGAGCTGTCCCCATGTGCTCAGTGCCTTTCCAGATCCTTCCCTTCAGCTGGCTGCCGTTTTGTTTCTCTTCCTCGCCCATCACTCATCCTTCCTCCTCCAGGAAGCCAGCCGCCTGGCTGAGGAGCTGGTGGCTGAGGAAGAGCGCCTGAAGCAGAGAGCAGAGAAGAAACGGCGCAAGAAGAAGGTGTCTGGAGGCGGGAGGAGGGGAGCCCAGCGAGGGTGGGAGCGGCCAGCTGTGGCAACCTCAGGGAGGTCATTGCAATGGGCGCCCTGAGGCGGCCGAGTGGTCCAGGGACTGGCAGGCTCCCAGGGCCCACCTGTATGGGTGGCTCTGGAAGCCCACTCTGCTGCCCGGGTTGGATCCTGCCTCCTCCTGACTGTGAGGCCTCTGGCTGGTAAAGCAGGCTGGTCTGCTTTTTCATCTATGACATGAGCCCCTTCCTCATGGAGTCGCAAAGATTAGATGAGAACGTATGCAAAGTTTAGGTCAATACAAGACATAGAGTAAGCGCGCAAAATTCATCACCGTCATATTGCAGCGTCAAAAGGAAAGAAAGCAACAGGAGCGCCTGCGGCAGGGTGCCGGAGAGCCCGCGGTGAGTCCTGAGGCCGGTACACAGAACAGCAAGGGCCAGGAAGGCGGGCTGGAGGCAGGAGGCTCAGGATGACCGGCTCTGTACCTGCTCCCTTCCATCTAGGACGAGGCTACCCCACACGGGGATGAAGGCCCGCCAGGCAGCGCTGGGGACCCCGCTCAGGAACAGTGTGGCGAGGAAGAGGTGAGGGCCCTCTTTCCCTTCTCAGTTCCTACCCACTCTCTCCTCCTTCTACTTGAGGATGTAATTTATCCCTACGTCTTCCTTAGCTTTACTTTTGAAGTTTTAAAAATTTATTTTTAAATATTTTCATTTTCTTTCTTTCTTTTTTTTTTTTTGATGGTGCTGGGAATGGAACCTAGGGGCTTTCTACCTCCGAGCTACAACCCCAGCCCTATTTTTTATTCTTTATTTTTAAACAGGTCTCACTGAGTTGCAAAGGGCCTCACTAAGGAGTGGCTGAGGCTGTCTGCGAATTAGGATCCTCCTGTCTCAGCCTTCCAAATGCTGGGATTACAAGCATGTGCCACCACACCCGGCAAATGTTTTTATTTTTAATTGACACATATTAGTCATACATAATTATAGGGCACAATGTGACATTTCTTTTTTTTTTTTATTTGCGGTTTGGGGCTGGAACCTAGGGGCATTGTACCTCCAAGCTATACTCCCAGCCCTATATTTTAGTCTTTTTATTTTTGAAACAGGGTCTCACTGAGTTGCAAAGGGCCTCGCTAAGAAGTAACTGAAGCTGCCCGCGAACTGCAATCCTCGGTCTCAACCACCTGAATGCTGGGATTACAGGCGTATGCCACCACACCCAACTTGTAGTGTGACATTTCAATACATGTATTTAATGTGTAATGATTAGGTCCGGGTGATCAGCATATCCATCACCTGAGACATTTATCATTTCTTTGTGTTGGGCACAGTCAAAATCCTTTCTAGAAAAGCTGGGCGTGGTGGCGCAGGCTTGTAATCCCCGCGCTTGGGAGGCTGAGACAGGAGGATAGCACAGGTTCGAAGCCAGCCTTAGCTACTTAGTGAGGCTTTCAGCAACTTAGTGAGACCCTGTTTCCAAATAAAATATAAAAAAGGTCTTGAAGTATAGCCTGGAGGTAGAAAGCCTCTGGGTTCCACCCCAGTACCACACACACACACAAAAAATCCTTTCTAGAAAATCCTGGTGTGGTGGTGCATGCTTGTAATCCCAGCATTTGGGAGGCTGAGACAGGAGGATCACGGTTCATGGACAGCCTCCGCTACTTAGGCCGTTTGCAGCTTAGTGAGGCTCTGTTTCAAAATAAAGAATAAAAAATAGGGCTGGGAATGTAGCTCAGAGGTAGAATGCCCCTGGGTTCCATCCCTAGTATCACACATTAAAAAATCCTTTCTGGTAGCTATTTTGAATAGTCAATTAATTATTGTCAACCATAGTTATTCTACCATGATACCATAAATTAGAAGTTATCCCCTGTATCCATTAATCTCCTTTCTACCCCTCTCCCCCACACCCTTCCCAAGCTCTAGTAACAATTCAATTCTCTGCTTCTAGGAAATCAACCTTTTAGCTCCCACTCATAAGTGAGAACACATAGTACTGTTTTCTATGTTCCTCTCATTTTACCCACAGGACTCGCTGGATCTATCTAGCACTTTTGTGTCTCTGGCCTTGCGCAAGGTTGGAGACTGGCCCCCCAGTGCACACAAAGAGACGAGAATAAGCCAGGACACTGGCGTCAGGGTCCAGGGCCCCCAGGAAAAGACGGGCCAAGAAGAAGGGAACACTCCAAGAAAGGGAACACTCCAAGAAAGAAAGGAGAAGCCCAGGCAGAGCCATAAGACCCAGGTGAGGAGCCAGAAGGCGCTGGGAAGGCACATGATCTAAGGACTGAGGGGCTGCCCACTAGGATCTCTCTGGCCTTCGGGTCAGGAGACTTGGGGTCAACCTTTATCAACATCACCCTGACCCTGGTAATCTTCTCTTTAGGAGGGTAGGGCTGATAGCCCCTTGCAGGGTTGTCATGAGAATTACAAGTTGGGTGATGCTGATTACAATGTAACTAAAAGAAAAAAAAATGAATTTGGGGAGATTGTGGCCTAGAAACTGACTTTGCTTCCCTTCCCCAGGCATCTCCGGGACTGCTGGCAGCTGCCTTACAGCAGAGCCAGGAGCTGGCAAGTAAGACCCTTTCTCTCTCCTCTGTATCCCCCCTTCCCTGGGCCATCCCCGCCAGAAACTTCCCACCCTCTCTCCTTCCCAGAGTTGGGTACCAGCTTTGCTCTGAATGGTTTCTACCATGAAGCCATTGTCCTCTTCACCCAGGCCTTGAAGCTCAACCCCCGGGACCACCGGTAGGTGGGAATCTGGCTGCTGTGTTGAGAGGTCAAGACTGGGCAGGGCGTTGGGCACCCAGCCCTTTGGCCACTTTTTGTGTTTACCAGGCTATTTGGAAACCGTTCCTTCTGCCACGAGCGGCTGGGTCAGCCAGTATGGGCCCTGGCTGATGCCCAGGTGGCTCTTACCCTACGGCCCGGCTGGCCCCGGGGTCTCTTCCGCCTGGGCAAGGCCTTGATGGGGCTGCAGGTAATAGAACTGAGGCTGTAAACAGGGGGATCTGGGTGGGATGGGGTAGGGAGTGGGTCTACACTGACTTCCAGATAAGCTCCCAGTACCACAATACCACAGTGGTGGTAGTACGAGGAGATGAGGCCAGTTTGAGGAAGGGGTCAGTTTTAAGTTCTTTGGACCCGCTGATACCTAAACTTTCTCCTTTACAATCACTCTGGGACCATAGCGCTTTAGAGAGGCAGCTGCCGTGTTCCAGGAGACCCTGAGAGGTGGGTCCCAGGGGGACGCAGCCCGAGAGCTCCAGGCTTGCCTTCTCCAGCTCGCTCTGGTAAGGGGGCTGCGCCCATCTCAGCTGAGGGCCATTGGGGACTGGCAATGGCTGGGACCGAGACACCAAGCAGTGCTATCTCTGTCTCAGATGAGGAGGGGTTACAGGATGGGGGAGGATCATGAGTTCCCCTCTCTGCTTCCTCAGCAGGATCAGCGAGGAAGAATCTGTGTGCCACCTGGATTGACTGCGGTCCCCCAGCCATTTTCCCACACAGAGCCAGGAACCTCAGGCCTCCCGTCCCTCAGTCACCCTCCAAACACTGCTCCAGGCGCCCCTGGCCTGGCTCCACCCTGGCATTGCCCTCCATGTGACCTGAGCCACCCCAACTGGCCCTTCCCCCAGACGCAGAGTAGAAGACCCTATCCTCCCCGTCTCCAGGACCCCTCAGAAGGCTGGGACATCCTGGGATAGGGATCCCAGCATCTCCCTCAGACCAGATGAAGGAGGACCTGTCCTCCATATGGCAAGGCCATGCGTGCATCTCACGGGGGTGGGGACGCTGCGGTGACAGTACACTATGTGTTTTGAGACCTTGTACTCTGAGGTTAAGGTCACCCAGGCAGTCATTTCTCTCGCCACAGAGGACCTTCTGCTGAGAGAAAGGAGTCCCACACCCACTGAAACACCTTTCCTTTGGTTCTCAAGCAGATGGCTTCTTCTAGGGGCAGTAAGGAAAAAGGAACTGCACCCAGCCTCAAAATGGGAAGTGTGCAGAAGTTCAGGTCCTTAGTCTAGCGCCAGCAAGGAGGCACCTGGGGCTTGCTCTGTTCTTGGCCCTGGGGGACTCATCCACCCCTGGAGCTCTGTGCTCAGGAAGAGGGGTGGGGGGGGAGGTATAGTGATGAAAGAGGTTTGAGTCCCACACCCAGTCCACAGGCACTCACCTTCCTCACCCCAGCTCTATAGCCAGAGCCTTCAGTTTGCTCCCAGCCCCTCATGTCATTTCCTGCCCGCTCTGCCGTGCACACTCTAACCACTCCTTTGTCCGATAGCCCACCATTCTCCCACTGCTGGAAGATTCTCCAAGGGTTTGCACTGGGAAGGTCCTTACCAGCTGCTGCTGGAGCCGGCAGGGCTGCAGATCTCCAAGCTCCCCATGGCTAGCTCTGGGGCTGCACCACACTCAGGCTGCTACTAGCGTGGGTGCTCTTTGACCACCGGGCACTGCAGTTAGCTTTTGCCCATGTGAGATTTCCCAGCTTGGGTCTGCCCTGAAGATGGCTGCAATTCTCTCCTTTCTGTGTCAGGATCATGATCTCCTTTTGGCTTCTCGTGGCAGGTCCTGGCAGCTACCCTCGGCTGGGTCCTTCCTGGCCCTGCCTGGGATGCACTGCTCATTTAAATGTGGACGTTCAGGGAGGGGACTTTTAGCGCCCTGCCCTAATGCCTTCCTCAGAGGAACCATCCATGAAGATAAATGATCCTTGCTGCTCTGTGGGTCCTTTCCAAATACAGTTTGCACTTGGAGATAGGAGGTGCTGAAACATCTCTTTTCCCTTAATTTTTGTTATTGTTTATGATTTAGGCCCATTAAACACTGTGTGGCAGAATTAAATCTGTCATTACTTTCCAGGTCACCTTGGGCAGTTCTCTCAACCTTTAAGCCTTATTTCCCTCATTTGTAAAATGGGGGCAAATTTCTACCTCATAGGGCTGTTGTGAGGACTGAAAGAAAATACCTACTAAGTGCTTAGCACATAGTAGGTGAGGAATAAACCAATTTTCGCTTATAACCATCTTATATATGTGTGATTCCTAGAGTGGCTATGAGTGAATTGCTGCTTAAATTTATAAAATCCAAACCTTGTGTGGTGACACACACCTGTTATCACAGTACTTGGCAAGCTGACACAGGAGGATCGTGGGTTTAAGGCCAGCTTCAGCAACTTAGCAAAACCCTTGGTAACTTAGACCCTGTTATAAAATAAATAAAATAGTGCTAGAGGTGTAGCTCAGAGATAAAATGCTCTTAAATTCAATCCCAATACCACCAAAAATAAATAAATCAAAAGGCCTATATCTGGACTTGATGGTGAATGCCTGCAATCCCAGTACTTGGGAGGCCGAGACAGAAGGACTGCAAATTCAAGGCTGACCTTGACAATTTAGAGGGACTCACAGCAACCTAGCAAGACCATTTCAAAACAAAAAAGCCAGCCATAGTATGCCTGTAATCCGGGTACTTGGGATGCTAAAACAGAAAGATCACAGGTTGGCAGCCAGCCTCAGCAACTTAATATCCTCCGCAATTTAGTGAGACCCTGTTTCAAAACTTAAAATAAGCTGGGCATGGTGGTACACACTTGTAATCTCACTAATTGGGAGTGTGAGACAGGAGGCTCCGGGTTCACAGCCAGCCTCAGCTACTTAGGCCCTCTGCGACTTAATGAGACCCTGTTTCAAAATAAAGAATAAAAAAATAGGGCTGAGGGTGTAGCTCAGAGGTAGGTAGAATGTGCCTGGGTTCAATCCCAAGTACAGCAAAAAATGAAACAAAAAAAAAAAAACTTCGAATGCCCCTGAATTAAATCACCAATAACGCCAGGCGTAGTGGCGCACGCTTGTAATCCCCGCGCTTGGGAGGTGGAGACACGAGGATCGCGCAGGTTTGAAGCCAGCCGCACTGGCTTAAGAGACCCCGTTTCCAAATAAAATGTATAAAATAAGTCTGGGAGTGTAGCCTGGAGGCAGAAGGGTTTCCAGGAATATCAGTGCCACCAAAAAAAAAAAAAAATCACCAATAACACACACACACACACACACACACACACACACACACACACACACACACACACACGGAGGGCCGGCGTTGTAGCTTGGAGGTAGAATGCCCCTAGGTTTTATCCCCAGTACAAAAAAAGTTTTTTTAATACAATCCAGGGTTCCTGGGACTGTGAGTCTCTTAGTGTCTGGATCGGTAGCATCAGCATCACTCGGGAACTCAAGACAAAAGCAAGTCCTAGGCCCCGCCAGGCCTCCTCAGTCACAGATGACGTCTGGTAGCATGCCGAGATTCCTACCGTTAGCCCTTTCTCCTCTCTCCTCCTTCCTCTAAATCCTGTTCTTTAAGTTAGACAGTTACCTTTACAGGGACAGTACCTGAAGTGGCCCAAAGCATGTACATCTGAGCTAGACACGCACAAAGCTCAGCCCACCTTACCACTTACACACAGCACAAGCCGGCCAAGCTTCCTGAGGCTTCTGTGGTTCAGTCTCCATATCCATAAAATGGGAACCAAGAGCCGGGCACACCTGGAATCCCAGTACTTGGGAGGCTGAGGCCAAAGAATTGCAGGTTCAAAGCCAGCCTCAACCACTTGTGAGGCCCTCTACAACTTATACCCAGCCTCAAAATAAAGAATAAAATAGGGCGGGGGGTATACCTCAGGGGTAAGATGCCCTTGGGTTCAATCTTTAGTACTGAGGGAGAGAGAAAGAGGGAGAGAGAGAGAGGACAAGAGGAGAGGGGGAGAGAACAAGCCAGGTATGGTGGTACATGCTTGTAATCCCAGTATTTGGGAGGTTGAGGTTGAGATAAGAGGATTGCAGGTTCAAGGACAGCCACAGCAAGTAATGAGACTCTCATCAATCTAGTGAGACCCTGTTTCAAAATAAAAATTAAAAAAGGGCTGGGGGTATAGCTCAGATGTAGAATGTCCCTGGGTTCAATCCCCATACCACAAATAAGGAAGGAAGGAAGGAAGGAAGGAAGGGAGGGAGGGAGGGAGAGAGAGAGAGAGAGGGAGAGAGAGAGAGAGGTGTAGAGAGAGGTGTCTGTGTTTTGTTGGGGTAATCTAGATTAATCCGTGCAAAGCACCTAAAACAGCTCAATAAGGGGAAGCTACTGTCTGAAATTGCCAGGCTCCCTCCTGCCTTCCAGCCTTACTCATTCTCCTTGGAAAAACCACTACTTAGCCCTCCACCTACAACTGAGGGCCTGGCTAACCCCCTTGGGCCCTCACGGCATCTTTGAAAGTGATACTGTCCCATCTGGGCAGAGGCAAAGTAAGGTCTAACGGGGCCAGGAGGACTGAAGGGAGAGAAAGGAAGCAGGACAGAGCCTAAGTGTGGCCTCCTGAAGATTGCTGGGTGGGCAGGGGTGGAGGCCTGTAATTATGGAGTGTTTCCCCCTCCCTCTCCCAGGACCCTGCAGAAGCAAGGAGTGTCAGAGATGTCAGCAGGGGAGCTGGGCTGGGATCACCACCAGCAAGCCTAACTACTCCAGGCTCTGCCTCAGCCCACCAGGTCTTCCTACCCCCACAGTTCTGCTGAGAACCTTTTCAACACAGGAGGTAAACAGAGGGCCCAGAGGAGCCAGACAGAGGGCCAGGGATGGGGGTGTGCCCTCTCTACAAACACTTTGCCCTAACATGTTTTTTTAGAGCCCAGGGACATGCTACTTTGAGCTACACCCTCAAGCCCTATTTTTTATTCTTTATTTTGGGACAGGGTCTCACTGAGTTGCAAAGGGCCTCACTAAGTAGCTGAGGCTGTCCCCAAACCGTGATCCTCCTGTCTCAGCCTCCCAAATGCTGGGATTACAAGCATGTGCCACCATGCCCAGCCTAACATAGGTTTCTTAATGCCCAAAGGAAGAAGGGAGGGATCTTTTTCCTAATAACCTAATTTTGGGGAAAGAGCAGATAGTCAAGCATGGTGTCTTCAATCTGGGGCCAGTGTAGAGGTTAGTATATAAGCATCCCAGGCTTCTGCAGCTCGGAGTCTTTTTTTTTCTTTTTTTCTTTTTTTTTTGTGGAACTGGGGTTCCTGGGGTGAGGTCTACACTCCCAGACCTATTTTTAATTTTTTTTTAATTTGGAAACAGGGTCTCTTAAGCCAGCAAGGCTAGCTTCGAACTTGCGCTGATACTCCTGTCTCCGCCTCCCAAGCTCGGGGATTACAAGTGTAAGCCATCACACCCAGCTGCAGCTCGGAGTCTTAATGGAGTTCAAAGGCCACCAGTAGGGGTGTGGTGGAGGGCAGCTGCCCACAGAGTCCAGCCCTTTCAGCCTCTCCACCCAGGTCTGCCAGGCAGGATGCCAAGCGCCAACTGGCTCTGAAGGCTGGCTGAATAGCTAGCTGGTCTGACTCCTGACCTCCGAGTTCTTCCTTTGTAAAATGGTCATAATTGTACACCTACCTTAGAGGGTCGCTAAGAGGGTTACAGGGTCAGCACCGAATTGCCCGCGTTCAGCACATTTGCTGTTGTTGGCTCCGTGCATTCAGATAGCAGTATCTTGCAGCAGAGCCTTGACTTTATTCTCAAAAACTGGGAAAGTAGGCCTGGAAGGACCTCCTCCCTCCACCCCAGAACCCCAATGAAGGCAAGGAGTCCAGGGTCCCGGAGCCCAGGGCCAGCAGCAGCTTTGCCTTCAGTCGTCCACCCGTATCTCTTGAATCTCTTCCTCTGACAGATGGGGCCCGGAGTCCGGAGCCGTAGGACAGGGGCTGGAGCCGGGGCTTTGAGCGTTCCGAGGCAGCCCTAGGTTGCACAAGACTCCCGGAGACAAGGCTCCAAGCGAGGCTACATCTGCGCGCATCTCCTCCACGTCGCGCTTCAGCTTGGCCCGGCGGTTCTGGAACCAAGTGATGACCTGCGAATTGGCCAGGCCGAGTTTCGCAGCCAGTCCGTCGCGCTCCGACGGCGCCAGGTACTTCTGGAAGACGAACTGCCGCTCCAGCTCCAGCACCTGCTGCGCGGTGAAGGCCGTGCGAGACTTGCGCCGTCTGCGGCCGGTAGGGCCCGGGCCCAGCGCTGCTGGAATCGCCCTGCCTGCAGGGATTGAGCAGGAATCAGGCTGTAGCCGGGAAGGAAACACTGTGGTAGGGTCAGGTCAGTGGGGCAAGAAAGAGATGGGGACCAGAATCGCAATACCTTACAGAACAGAGCGGTCAGACAGGGCCTGGTGAAGGTAACCGGGCCTCCCTAGGCTGGGCCGTGCAGGGCCCAGCTTACACTTCCTTAGGCCACCGGGGATCTCTCCGCAAGCCCAAAATAGATATGCAGGAAGGTGGGAATGCTGGGGCCCGCGCCCAACCCACACCAAAGGCTCCTCGCGCCCCCCAGGAAGAGCGACTCGGAGCGCAGCTTGGAGAGCAGAGCCTCCCTGCCCATCTCTTTCAGCTTCGCCCTAGACATGGCTTGCTCGCTCGCTCGCTGCCTGTGGCTCAAATCTTTTGTCTCCTACTCTTCGGGACGTTCTCTTTCGAGTTTACCCGCCTACAACGACGGGACCAGCGGGTGGTTCGATTCTCGGTCCCGCGGTCCCTGCCCGCAGCGCGGCGCCTCCCGGAGCCGCAGCAGAGTCTGGGGGCTCAGGGAGAGGAGGGGAAGAGCAGGGATCCGAGCCCTGGCTCGTGGGCTGAGGTCAGGCACGGACTAAGGTGACCCGGCAGCGGGCAGCGGGCAGCGGGCAGCGGGCAGCGGGCAGCGGGCAGCGCGAGATGAAGGTTTGGGACCGCGAACCAGGCAGGGGGAGCCCGCGGCTTTGCGCGCGGCGTACCTTCCGAGGGCTGCGGAGCGCGCCCGTCCAGTCCGCGGAAAGTTTTACTAGTCAGCTCCTCCAGGGCGCACAGCGGCGACGTGGGGTCGCGGCCCGGCTCTGGAGGCTGTGGTCCCGAGGGTGCTCGAGGGACCAGGCGCGGCCCGAGAATGTCTGCGATGCTGAAGGGTGTCCGGGGCTGGCGTCCCGAGTTCATGGCCCGCTGGGAAGTGGCGCCACCCGCCGCGCTCGGCTCCGCCGCCGCCCGCCGCCGACTCCCAACCCCGGCCCCAGCCTCGGGCCCGCCCCCAGCGCTGGAGCCCCGTGCGCCCCTCCTTCTGCGCCCCATCTCCCCCTCCCCAGTGCCGCGGTGGGTCTGGAGTCGGTGGCGAGCCTTACTTCTACGGGGTGAAGGAGAAGTCTGCGATCAGCCCGCCACTCCAGGGCTGCGGTCCTACCCGCCCAGCCTCCTCTCTGGCTCAAAAATCGTGGGCCATAAAATTGCTTTCCTTGGCCCCAGTGGCTGGGGATTTGCCAGGTCCCACGGACGAGGGCACTCTCTGATTGTGCTACAGTCCCTGATCTCGGCTAGGCCCTCAGTGTCCCAACTTGGCCGCCTCCTCTTCACCCAATTTGTCACAGGCTCTTAAAGAGGTCCTGGCTGCCGCAAGTGATTAGTGTCAAAGGATTTCGGGGACCTGAGACTTGGGAAGATTTGGCGACGGTGTGCACACCACAAAGAAACAAGGGCAGGTGAGTGGGCCTGAGTCTGCCCTACCCTGGCTTAGAGGTCCCACCAGGTCAAAACACAGCAGAGAAGCAGCTGGGGACCTGGGCCTCAGCAGAGAAGATGTCTGGAAGCCCCAGCTGTTGCTGCCTGCAGCTGCTCCAGAGAGGTCTTTGCCACTAAAAACTGACCTCCTGCTCGCTCCGTGGGTCTATCAATCGATCTTTGCCCTTGTATTAAGCTCCTATAACTCAGGTGCACTTTTCCCAGGCTGCAGAGGCTCAGAAACAGCCAAGGTGGACAGCACCTTGTGACCAGGGTGGGTCATCCCAGTGGAAGACGACAGACTTCATGGACACACCACCAGCCCAGGCACAAAATCAGAGGCCTCGTCTGTTCATTCCTGCTTTATCTGGGTCTGTCTCTTACCCACATCTAACAGTAAGTCTTGCCTGTCCTTCCTAGGTCCCACTGCAGATAGCTGGCGGCCTGGAGCCCAGAGAGGAAGCCCCTCCACTCTCAACATGCAGCTTTGTTGCCAGAAACTGCTGTTGTAGTCTGGGGGGTTTTGTTTGTTCGTTTTTGGACAGTACTATGAAGAAACAGACAGATCCCTCTTGGACTGCCCATTATGCTCCCCTCCCTGTAGACCTCTGCGTCTCCCACCACCTCTGCAACGCCCCTCTATGTCTCTATTCCCTAGGGCAAGCAGGCCCTAGGCAATCCTCAGCACCTCGGCCACAGATTCCTTCAGGAAGACAGGAGGCTCCTTTAACTGGGGATCTTCTTGGTAAAGGGCTCCCTCCAACAACATCCTAGATTTTAGACACCCAGACCTCCATATAGATCCTTTCTGGCAGCCTGGGCAACACACTAGAAATCTGATGGGGCACTGCTGGGTCAGAGAGCAGAGCCAGGCCATGGGTGGAAAGCTGAGCTGTCTCAGGACCTTGTTAATTGGTTATTAATGGTGAGGCTCTGCTCTGGGCCTCAGCTCTCAGCACCATCCTTGTGGTTTCACTTAATCTGCAATTAAAGCAGATCCCAGGAGGCAGCAGGAACTGCCCTACCGCATCCCAGACATGTCACCAAGCAGACACTGCAAGCTTCACTCATGCATCCGCTGAACGGCTTTTATGTCCATCTCTACCTCTGCTCTCAATTACTGCTGTGGGTCTGTGTGGAGCGTGCGGCTCTCCTGAAGGGCCTCTGCCTCCCTCCCCGCCCACCTCTCCCCCACCTTCTCTTCTCTGCAGCTGGGTACAGGTAATGGCATTGAGTGGTCCCCAGACATGAGTTTGGGGGAGGAAAGGGAGGTGGAGTCTTGTAAAGAGAAGATGCCTGAGACAGCAGAGGCCCAACATCCCTGCAGCCAGGGATTCCTCCAGACTCTCCAGAGGCCACAGAAGGGGGCTTTTCCCCAGTGAAGTGTCTGCAACGCGAGCTGGGGCGAAACCGGATCCTCGGAGCGGGGCAGGAGGAGGGTGAGTGATTAATGAGGGAGATTAAGAGATTAAACTTTGGTTCTGGTCTTGAGGAGGGTGCTCAGCGGCCTGAGAGATGGCCCCCAGCCCGGCTGGGGCGTGGGTAGCTCTGCGGTGGCTGAGCATTTCTCTGGGCCATGGTACCTCCATCTGGGTGCTCCCTGTTCCTGGAGGAGCCACGCAGCCATGTGGGGACAGCAGTTTTCCTTTCCAGTAATTTTTAGAGGACCTCTCAAGTCTCTTCGAACTCTTTGGATCCCCCTTAGTGTCCTGACAGTCATTTCGGGGTGCGGTGGGGCTTGCTCCCTCCCCTGTGGAGACCCTCACGTTCCAACCACCGCTCCCTTGGGAGGGCAGCGATTACCATCTAAGGACACCTTCACCATTACCTCTGTTCATTCATTTTCCTATTCTCGCCCCCACCCCTACTGGACACCCTCACGCCCCCCCCCTCAGATTCCTCCACCCCCTCGGCACCGTTGTCTGCTTATCGAGGGATCTACCGCCCTGCAAATTCCTCTGAGTTCTGATGTACCCGGGGACTGGGAAAACTCTCAGAATAACCCCCTCGGTGTGGTGGCCAGGAAGGGCTATCTCAGAGCTGGCCATGCCCCTCTCCGCTCCACCCTTAAGAAAAAAGACGTGAGTCTGCGTGAGAGGGAATTTAGGGAGGAGGAGCCAGAGGCAGGGTGTCAGCCCATTCAGCACACTTCTGGAAGTTTATGAAAGAAAAAAAAGTGACCAGGTGCAGGCTTGAATTTTGGTTTTGTTGCCCAGCGTGGTGGCGCATGCTTGTAATCTCAGCACTTTGGGGGCTGAGACAGGAGGATCAGGGTTCACGGACAGCCTCAGCTACTTAATGAGGCCCTCTGCAACTCAGTGAGACCCTGTTTCAAAATAAAGAATTAAAAAATGGGGTAGGGGGTGTAGCTTGGGGGTCAAATGACCCTGGTTTCCATCCCCAGACCAGCAAAAAAAAAAAAAAAAAATTATTTTTGCAGCGGGGAATCTGTGAGCTGCTTTGCGCCCTATTCGCTGGTTCTAAAGGAGCTCTGCGCGCGGCCACCGCCGCCGGTAGAGTGTGCGCCTGGGATAGAGTGCGCCGCGGGGAGCGGATACCTACTCTGGCAGCTCCGTTCTAGGAAAGTCTTTTTTCCATCTCATCCCTCCCCTCGAGCCCTGGGAGAGAGTGTCCAGGCGGAGAGAGGGCGAGTAAGGCGGCGGGGCGGGTGGGAACTCGCGCCCTTCCCAGCAGCACCGAGCGGCCTGGGCGCCGCGGGCACCTCGGGGCCGCGTGGCTGCCGCCGCAGCTCTCTGGGTTCCAAAGATCGCTGCGCTCCAGTGCGTTTTACAGCCGTGCTTGCGATTCGCCAACCCAGGCCGGGACGGAGACCCAAGCGACCCCGGGGTCAGGGTGGGGGGACTGGGCCCGCAGGCCAGGGCCAGCTGCGCGGAGCCCACAGCTGGTCAACATCAGCTACCCTGGGAGACTGGGAGACGCGGCGCAGCTGCTTCGACCTCCACGCTGGCGGACTAAAGGCCGCGGCGCCGCCCTGGGTCCGTACCCAGCGCCTTCCTGCTCCTTAGCCTCTAGCGAGTGCCATTAAAGGCCTCTTCCCGGCGGCCGGCCTGGGCCTCCGGTCTCAGGGCCTTGTTTCCCTTAGACTTCAGGCCAGTCTTTTATGTGGATGAGTGGACTCGAAGCCCCAACTCGATCGCCTTTGGAGACTCCCAGGGCCCGGCACCCCGAAAGCCCCCCGGAGGGCTTCTACTCTCTGGTACCCCAACCTGCCCCCGCCCCTGCCCCAGCCACTCCTAAAGAATGCCTGTTGGTGCACAGACACTTTGATAGTAACCTGGGTGCCTCGTGCTCACGTGGGCCGCAGGGTTTAAACTCGGAAACAGTCATGAATTAGAAACCTCCATTGCATCAGCAACGAAGGTCTAGAAGCTCCGATTCTGATTTTGACGGGGATGCCCTGGAGGTGAGGGGGGCACCGGGAGATGGGATGAATTCCCGGTATGAGGCCCTGGAAAATAGCCGGTGGCTCCGTAATACCCCTTCCTGGGTACCGATGGCCTAGTACTTGAGCGATCCTTCTCAGCACCTTCAGCCTCTCCAGGCTCACCTTCCTGTTGGCCTTACACTCTTCAGTGACCACCCTTGAGGGGCGGCGATTTCCAGGAAGCAGATTGTGGCTCCCCGCAAAAAGCTCCAGGTTTGAGCTCAGCACACTGCCTTTTCCCCATAACTTCCTATCCTCTACCACCCCCTCTTCATCCACCAAAACTTAACTCAGCCCTCAACATTACACAAAATGACATTCTTAATAAAGGCAGAGACTAGCCGGGCATGGTGGCACACGCTTGTAATCCCAGCATTTGGGAGGCTGAGACTGGAGGACTGCAGTTCCCAGACAGCCTCAGCTACTTAGTGAGGCCCTCCGCAACTCAGTGAGACCCTGTTTAAAAATAAAGAATGAAAAATAGGACAGGGGGTGTAGCTCTGAGGTCAAATGCCTCTGGGTTCCATCCCCAGACCCCAAAATAAATAAATAAATAAATAAATAAATAAATAAATAAATAGGCGGAGACTCCAGTCAGCAGCATGGGATTGGGGGAACATTTATTTTGGTAACAGGAATGCTGCCCAGTCATCTGCTGGCTTGTCCCAGATTCGTAAAGCCACACTTGCTCCCTTCACAAGTCTTTGCTTTGGCCTCTCCCGGTTGGCTGTCCCACTCAGAACAAGGATACTGGCTGGTTTAGCGCCAGAGCCCAGCGTGGATGGCCAGCCTTGCACAGGGAATGTCTGCAGAAGCCATCACTGCAGTTCTTGCCTTGATCTTTCCTTTTGGTTCTTTGAAGTTCCTACATCAGCTCCCTCTCTTCCTCAACTACCCTTTCCCCACTCAAAGGGACAGCCAGACTTCCATCTGTGCCATTTCTGCCACCCCACCTCACCTTCTTTTTGTTTTGGTGTTTGTTCTCTGGGTACTGGGGATTGAACCCAGAGGGCACTCTACCACTCCATTAAGCCCCAGTCCTTTTTGTTATTTTGAGACAGGGTCACGCTAAATTGCCGAACCTAGCTTCAAACTTGCTATCCTGTGGCCTCAGCTTCCTTAGTGTTACAGGTGTAAGCCACTGCCCATTTTTTAGATTTCTTGCCCCTTTCAATCCTATTGCCCAGGTTATAGAACCAGAGTGCAATTCTCTGGGTTAATAATTTAGTAGAACTGGGGATTGAACCCAGAGGTATTCTACCTCCGAGCTACACCCCCAGCCCTATTTTTCATTTTTTCTTTTGAAACAAGGTCTAAGTTGTGAAGGTCAGTAATACCTGAGGCTGGTCGTGAACCTGCCATCCTCCTGTCTCAGCCTCCCAAGTACTGGGATTACACACGTGCAACACCACGCCCAGCTCATAAATACTTTTCTTTAATGGCCAGTTCATCCTTGCCCTCTTCTCCCGGAACTGAATTAGGACATGTCCACACAAGTCTGTACTATATGCTGTAGCACACAAGGACAGTGAGCGCTGCCCTCTGGAAAGCATTCCCTTCACCAAAAAGCTGGTGTGGGCAGCTGGGCTTCAGTTAGCTTACTTTCTGAATTGTATTTATTTATTTATTTATTATTTATTTATTATTTTTGCAATACTGAGAGTGGAACCCAGGGGGAGTTTGCCTCTGAGCTACACCCCAGCCCTATTTTTTGAGTCTTTTTATTTTTATTTATTTATTTATGTGGTACTGGGGATGGAACCCAAGGGCATTCCACCTCCGAGCTACACCCCCAGCCCCATTTTTTTAATTCTTTATTTTGAAAGAGTGTCTCACTGAGTTGCAAAGGGCCTAAGTAGTAGCTGAGGCTATCTGCAAACCACGATCCTCCTCTCTCAGCCTCCCAAATGCTGGGATTACAAGTGTGCACCACCACGCCCAGTTTAGTCTTTTTATTTTTTGAAACAGGGTCTCACTGAGTTGCAAAGGGCCTCGCTAAGTAGCTGAGGCTGTCCAGGAACCGAGAACTGCAATCCTCCAGTCTTGGCCTCCCGAATGCTAGGATTACAAGCATGTGCCACCACACCCGGCTTACTTTCTGAATTTCACTATGGAATCCTCTTGCCCTCACCCTTTTTTGGTGTGGTACGGAGAATTGTTCCACTCTGAGATACACCCCCAAGCCTGATTTTACTTATTTGGAAACAGGGTCTCACTAGGTTGCTGAGAGCCTTGTTAAATTGCTGGGGCTGGCTTTGAACCTGAAATCCTCTTGTTTCAGCCTCCCAAGTACTAGGATTACAAGCGTGGGCCACCATGCCTGGCTCTTTCTTTCTTTCTTTCCTTCCTTCTTTCCTTCCTTCCTTTCTCTTTCTTTACTTTTTGGCACTGGGGATTAAACCCAGAGGCATTTACCTCTGTGCTAACCCCCTCAGCCTGATTTTATTTTTTATTTATATTATTTATTTACTTATTTATTTATTTATTGGTGGTATTGGGGTTCCTGGAATCCCTCTGGGCTTTGCTCCCAGACCTATTTTATACTTTTTTATTTGGAAACAGGGTCTCTTAAGCCAGCATAGCTGGCTTCGAACCTGTAGGATCCTGTCTCCGCCTCCCAAGTACTGGGATTACAAGAGTGGACCACCAAGCCCAGTTTACCTTTTTATTTTTTAACTTTTTTTCTTTTTTTGCAGGTCTGGGATGGAACCCAAGGGCATTCGACCTCTGAGCTATACCTCCTGTCCTATTTTTTATTCTTTATTTTGAAACAGGGTCTAAGCTGCAGAGGGCCTCACTAATTAGCTGAGGCTGTCTGCGAACCGCAATCCTCTGGTCTCAGCCTCTCGAATGCTGGGAATATAAGTGTGTGCCACCATGCCTGGCTTACCTTTTTATTTATTTATTTATTTATTTTGGTGGTACTGGGGTTCCTGGAAGCCCTTCTACCTCTGGGCTACACTCCCAGACCTATTTTTACATCTTTATTTGGAAACAGGGTCTCCTAAGCCAGCGCGCACGGCTGGCTTCGAACCTGCGCGATCCTCCTGTCTCCGCCTCCCAAGCACGGGGATTACAAGCGTGCGCCACCACGCCCGGCCTACCTTTTTATTTTTAAACAGTGTCTTATTAAGTTTCCTTATGATCCTCCTGTATCAGACTGCCAAGTACTGGGATTACAGGTGTGTGCCACTGTGTCCTGGCTACCTCTCTCTTTTGCAAGACATGGAGGCCCCTGGCAGTAAGAGCCCCGCCCCCGTGGGGTGGGGGGGATGGAACCAGGGGCATTCTACCTCTGAGCTACACACCCAGCCCCTATTTTTTATTCTTTATTTTGAAACAGGGTCTCACTGAGTTTGAGAGAGTCTCATTAAGTAGCTGAGGCTGGCCATGAACCACAATGCTCCAGTCTCCCAAGTACTGGGATTACAAGTGTGTGCCACCACACCCAGGGAGAGAGGCCCTTCTTTACAAGGGAAGTAAGATAGAGTGTGTGGTAGGAAGAAGAGAGATGCTTTTTTAAAGCTTTTATTTCAAAAAATAAAGCCACAGTTAATTTCACATAAATATCTGGGGAGGGAAGGGGAGAGGCATGGGGTGGGGCTTGGCCCCTACCTCCGCTTTTCTTTTACACTGTACTGTAAAAGCAAAGGAGATGGCTGAAGAAAGAACATGGGAAAGAAGTAGTCAGTGGGCAGCGCTATCATCGGAAGAGCCCCTCAGCCCACCTTTGTTTTGCTTACCTTGCCGAACCAGCGGGAGAGCCATATCTGCTTCATCGTCATGTGATCAGGGAGAACTTCATTGTCGAAGAGGAGCTGTACCTAGGACGGAGATGGAACGCTCCTCTTTGGTCTAGAACCACCCCGGTCCACTTTATCCCTCCCTTCTTAACGCCTTCAAAAGAGGAGATCAACCCACTGAGGAATCACTCACATGCTGTGGATTTAGCATCAAGCGGTGACATAGGACCCTCCGGAGATGGCGCACCTCAGCTCTCACGGAACATCGGACATACTTGTTCTAGGGGCACAGAGGGGACAGAAGACAAGGTGCATAAGGGAAGGGCCATGGGGAGACACAGTCTTAATAGAGATGCTCTCCCTTCAGCCCCTCTCACCTGTAGGACACTTTTATTCTTGTCTTTGCCAGAACTGGGGGGAAACAAATACAGGTTAGGGAGCCCCACCTTGACTCCTCTCTCCCACCCAGAGTCACTGAATACTCCCTCCAAGAGAATGGCCATTGCCTGGCTGCTTGATTCTCCCCTCCCCTCACGCTGGGTTATCAGCACCACCGTCGCCTCACACCACCTCACCTCACCTCCCCCTCACCTCAGCCGCTCCAGGCATAGGCTCAGCTGCTCATCGTAGCGATAATAGTGGGCTTTAGAGTGGTCGAAGCTGCTGAAGGGGAGGCCAAGGTTGCTCAGGGCTGGCTCTGAGAAAACAGGGCACTGAGCAGGCTGGTACGGGTCCCATAGCACTCTCTCCCCAGAACGCAAACTGGGTAGAAGGAATACTCAGGAGGCTTCGTTTTTACCCTCCCGCTGCCAGCTGCCAGGGACGTACCTTCCCCACTGGGCTGAGTGACCCTATCCAAGCCCCTTGACTGGTAGAACTCTCGAATCCGTTTCTCTTCACCTGAGTGGGGAGTATGGGAATAAAGTATAAGTCTTCTTTGTTCCTTTGTTGTTGAACTCTTAAACTATGTAGTTCCCACCCAAACCTTTGTTGTCTCAAGCTGCCACCCGGCAAGACAAGTCGGTCACTCACTGTCTTGCAAACCAGGCACTAGTTTGTACACGATGTCCTGCATGACCCGGTCCAGTTTGAGGTTGAGCAGCGGCTGTGTCTCGTGGATCTTGATGTTGCACATGGGGCAGTACTTACTGGTTTGGAGGTACTTCACGATACAACTCTTGCAAACTGCAGGAAGACAAAGAGCAGACTTTCAGGCCCCGAGGCACGGGATGGGTGGGGCAAGCTGCGCAGAGGGTTAGGGCCTGGGAGAACGGGGCAGGATCCGGTGCACTCACAGGTATGAAGACACTCAGTGATGGTGGTGGCGTCCACAAAGTAGCCGGCGCACAGGCAGCAAACGATGTGCTCATTCAGGTCTTTGATCTTTACTCGGACCTCCTCCTGCGGACACACCCTCTGTCACCGACAGGTCCTCGTCGGTTCTCCCCTCACCCCAGCCCACCCCACCTCTGGAGCCTTCCCAGCTCGGGGCTCGTCTCTGTCATCAGACTCCACCGTGAAGCCCAGCGCCCTGGGCTGTCAGCAAGGGACTAACTCCCGAGGGCTGGCACTTCCCCTCCGCCCAGCAGAGGGCTCCGCGCACAGCAGGGGTTCCCTTCACGTGGACTCGCCTGACTCTCCTTTCCCAGGGCGGACAACGCGACGTTAGCCGCACAATGCGCAGGCGTCCTCGCCCGGAGTTTGGCAGCCCGACCGCGACCGCGCATGCGCACCGGGCACCCTGTCCCTGCGCAGGCGCACTGGGCGCCCGTCCAGCCGCCGCCCGTCCTCTAGCCCACCCGGGTTCGCACCGCCAGCGGACCACGGCAGTAACCCCGCCGCCCCTGCACCTCGTTCCGTAGCGGGTCCATCTTGTACACTGACTGGAGCTGGTTCCGAAGCCTCATCGCGATCGCAATCTGGCCCCCCTGAGGAGACGCCATCTTAAAGGCTGATCCCGGCCTGCCACTTCCGGTGCCGCCTGCGGGGCGGGACTTGTCTCCCAGCAACGAGGGTCTAAGTCTGTTTGGATTCGCTCACACTCCGTGAGGCCCCGCCCACTTCTCTCACTCCCCCGTGCGCTCACCTGAGCCCCATGGCCCCTCCCCCTCCCCTGTCCGCGATCAGGGGAGTGGGGGTGTGTGTGGGGAAGGGTCCCAGCTCTTAGATCTCTAGAAGTCTTCAAAATAGACCCCACCCAACCTCAAGACTAACTTTTGGAGTCTGCGAAAGACTGCCCCCTTCTACCCCCAAAAGGCCTGGCGGTCATCGCCCGGTATCGCCCAGGGACTTCAGCCTCCGGCGACTACGACCCCGCTGAAGAAGCCCCTCCTGGGTCCTCTCCTCCAGAGGCCGCCTTGGTGGGCTGACTCGTCCGCGCTGCGCAGCTCACACGGATGGCTGGCCTTCTCCTAGCTTAGCTGCGCGAGTTTCTAGGGGCTTTGCGGAGTCTCGGAGAGGGTGCCGGGGCGGGGTGGGTGGGGAGGGAGAGACCCCCAGGGACCCGGTTACGATCTTACCCCCCCCATCCTCTCCTGCTGCCGGGGAATGGGGGGGCAGGCCCTGGTTAATGATGATGATTTAATCATCGGCGCCTGCGGAGGCCTGGGACAGACTAATGCAGAGCAGATGCCGAAGGAGGAGGGGAGGACGACTAGGACACTGCCGCACCGAGGGGCGAGTGCCCGCAGGAGCATAGGCCCAGCCCCACACTTGGGAGCGAGGGAGCCGGGTCCGGACGCGTGCGCTGCCATCCCTGGGTCCTTAAGGTGAAATTCAAAAAGAATTGAGTTTACTTTGAAGTACTGACCCCAAGTGCAGTTGGTGCAATTGGAGATTCGAGGAGGGGGCGATCCCAATGGAGACCTCAAAAGGCTTTCTGGAGAAAGTGGGACTTTGGGCACATTGAGACATGGAATTGCGGGGAGAAGTGATGAAAATAGAGCCAGCGTGGAAGGGAATGACCAGGAAAAGACAGGAAGGAAATCAAGACGTGGATTTGAAGTAGGGTGCGCTGGCCTAAACTGGCCATCTCAGTACTTGGAAGACGGAAACGGGAGGACTTCAGGGTATGGCCAGCCTCAGCAATTGAAGACGATCCCCAGCAATTTATCAAGACCTGTTTCAAAATAAAAAGGGCTGGGGATGTAGCTCGAAGGTAGAATGCCTCTGGGTTCAATCCACAAAAGATGTGGATTTGAGGTTGGTGATAGAAGCTAGAATTAAAGGAATTGGGTTTTATAGCTTGAGGGCAACAGGGAACTAGTGGAAGTGGGGGCCTGGAAGGAGGGTGAAGTGTTACCCTATGAATGCAACAAAATGTCTACATCTCTTTATAAGGAACTGACATGGATAAGCAACAAGGAATTATGAAATTAGTTATTTATTAACCAACTATTTATTTTAACCACCTATTTCTAATAGCCACTGCTTACCTCCCTGGTTGAAGCCACCATTCTCTCTCCTCCTTGACTGCAGTGCTTCTTGATTGCCCTCCTAGCATCCACCTGTGCCCTTCTTTAGCCTGTTCTCCACACAGCAGCTCAGAGTGATTCTGATAAATCCTGAATAAAAAAGGACACGGAGTTTTGCTGTTTATTATTTTGATTGTGGTGATAGTTTCATGGGTGTATACATATATTAAGATCTATCAGATTGTACATACTTTAAACATCTGCAGTTTGGATGTTAATTTTACTTCAAGAAAGCTGTTAAATATGAAACTGAAAAATAAATTTGCTTTTTTTTTTCTGTCTAAAACCTTTAGTACAGCTGGGCATGGTGGCACACATTTGGAATCCCAGTACTTGGGAGGCTGAGAGGAGGAGCACAGATTCTCTGCCAGCCTCAGCAATTTATTGAGCCCCCCTCAACTTAGTGAGACAATGTTTCCAAAATAAAAAGAATAAAATAGGGCTGGGGATGTGGCTTGGAGGTAGAATCCCCATGGGTTCCATCATCAGTATCACAAACACCACCACCTTTGGTATGCCAGCTGTAGTGGTGCATACCTATAATCCCAGTACTTGGGAGGTTTAGGATCACGGGTTTGAAGCCAGCCTCAGCAACTTAGTAAGGCTTCTCAGTAATTTAGCAAGACACTGTTTCATAAACAGGGCTGGTGCCAGGAGTGTAGCTTAGAGATAGAATGCTTCTGGGTTCAATCACCAATACCACATAAATAAGTAAATAAATAAACAAACCTTTGGAAAGCTGGTCCATGGTGGCACATGCCTGTAATCCCAGTACTTGGGAGGATCACAGGTTTAAAGGCCAACATCAGCAACTTACTGAGACCCTGCTTCAAAATAAAAAAATAAAATAGGGCTGGGGGTGTAGTGGGAAAGTAGAATGCCTTTAAGTTCAACCTCTAGGACACATACACAAATACAAGAAGAGAAGGAAAAGGAGAAGAAAATAATCTGGAGCAAGAGTCAGAGGTAGCTCTGTTGTAGAGTGGTACAGGGCCTGGGGTTATCTCCAACACTGCAAAACAAAACCTAGAGAGAGAGAGAGAGAGAGAGAGAGAGAGAGAGAGTGTGTGTGTGTGTGTGTGTGTGGCTATACCCGCAGCCCTATTTTATTTTTTATTTTGAAACTGGGTCTTACTAAGTTGCTGAGGCTAGCCTTGAAGTTGTGATCTCCAGCACCACCACACCCAGCTAGAAACAAACCTTTTGATAGGTTCCCTGTTCAGTGAGAATAAAAGCCAAAGTCCTAGCTGGACAAGGTGGCACACACCTACAACTCCAGTACTTGGGAAGCAGCGATAGGAAGATCACAGACTTGAGGCCAGCCTCAGTAACTTAGACTATTTTGAAATAAAAAATACAAAGGGTTGAGGGTATATAGTTGAATGCCTTTGGGTTCAATTCCCAGCACCCAAATAAATAAGCCAAAGTCCTTATAATGGTCTCCAAGGCCCTGCAGTCTGTCCAGCCACAATGAAATCCTCACTACTCGGTCCACAGGTGCACCAGAACATACTCCTGCTGGGTCACCTATTTGAAATGCTGGATATTCAAATGGATCTCCTTTCAGGTCTTCATCCCATGAGGCTTCTGTGATCACTTTGGATAAATAACAACCTATCCAACCCACCATGTCATTCCTTGCTTTACTTTTCTTCTTAGCATGCATTAGCATTGTTAGCGTTTATTATTATTTACCTCTGTTATATATTCTTAATAACTATTTTGCCAATTTCTCATCTGCCTTTCTCATTAGAATATAAGCTTCCCAGAGGCAGGGACCCCTGACCCACTGTGTCCACAGCTCTACACCCAGTACCAGGCACACAGTGGGTTTTTGTTCTGGATGAACAAATGAGTGAATACAAGGGGCAGCAATGACAGCCTAGTTTAGGGACGAGCCATGGAGATGTAAATGGAGGGCTGTGAACTCTGCAGAGGGGAGCACGGGGAAAGGCATCAGCCAGGGACCAGGGTTAGTAAGCCCCAGCAGGAGGGTGAATGAGGAGGCTGGGAAGCCAGTATGTCCTGCAGCCTGCTAGACTTACAGTGGCTTTAGGAAAGGCAGGGAGCTGGCTAGAAGGCTCCGAAACTGTAGGGCTGAAAGGTCACGTCCCAGAGTTGTTTGGGAGAACGTGAAGGCTGGGACTATTGGAATAAATGAAACGCAAGCAGATGTAGAAATATAGAAGGCTGAAGTTACTTGTTGTGTTACAGCCCTGTAATCCCAGCTACTGGAGAGGCTGAGGCAGAGGCTTAGCAAGTTCAAGGCCAGTCCCAGAAGTTTAGGGAGACCCTGTTTCAAAATAAAATTTTTAAAGGGAGGGGCTGGCTGGGGACATAGTTCAGTGGTAGAACACTTGCCTAGTCGGCTTATGGGTTCAATCCCCTGTATAAAAAGAAGAAGGAAGGAAGGAAGGAAAGCTCAAGTCTAGATCTGAAGAATGTTCACTGTCTTCAGCAAAAGAACCAAAGTCAGTGGAGGAAAAAACAAGTCTAAGATATAGAATAAATTGATATTATAGAAGAAAAATGACATTTCAAGAAATTGTTGGTAGCTGGGCATGATAGCATACACTTGTACTTGGGAGGCTGATACAGGATTATTTCAGGTTTGTGGCCAGTCTTAGCAACTCAGACCCTTTTTCAAAATAAAATAGGGAGAGCTGGGTGTGGTGGTACAGGCTTGTAATCCCAGCATTTGGGAGGCTGAGATCGGAGGATTGCGGTTCCCGGACAGCCTCAGCTACTTAGTGAGGCCCTTTACAACTCAGTGAGACCCTGTTTCAAAATAAAAAATGGGTCTGGGGGTGTAGATCAGAGGTAGAATGCCCCTAGGTCCTATTCCCAGTACCGCAAAAAATTAAAAATTAAAAAATTAAAAAAAATAGGAAGCTAGATGTGGTGGTGCAGGCTTGTAATTCCAGCATTCAGGATGCTGAGACAGGAGGATTATGATTCAAGGATAGCCTCAGCTACTTAGTGTGGCCCTTTGCAACTCAGATCTTCTTTCAAAATAAAGAAAAATAGGGCTGGGTGTGTCACTTGGAGGTGGAATGCCCCTGGGTCCCATCCCTAGTACCACACACACACAAAAATAGGGCTGGGGGTATAGTTTAGAGGCACAATACCCCTGGGTTCAATCCCCAGTACCACTCACCCACACACACAAAAATGGTGATCAACAAACTAAAACATGTCAGAGAAGTCCTGAAGAAGGTTATACCAAGCACTGGACTCCTCAAGGAAGGGTCATAGCTGGGTGTGGTGGTGTGTGTTTGTACTTGGGAGACTGAGACAGGAGGATCACATGTTCGTGGCCAGCCTCAGCATCTTAGGCACTCCGCAACTTAGACCCTGTTTAAAATAAAATTAAAAAAAGGTCTGGAAGTGTAAGCTCAGTGATAGAATGCCCCTGTGTTAAAATTCCTAGCACCCCGGGGCGTGGTGGTGCACGCTTGTAATCCCCCGCGCTTGGGAGGCTGAAACAGGAGGATCGCACAGGTTCGAAGCCAGACTCAGCTACCTGGTTAGGCTCTCAGCAATTTAGTGAGACCGTTTCCAAATAAAATAGAAAAAAGGTCTGGGAGTGTAGCCCGGAGGTAGAAAGCCCCTGGTTCTACCCCTATTACCACCAAAAATAAATAAATAAATAAATAAATAAATAAATAAATAAATAAAATTCCTAGCACCAAAAATAATAAAAATAAAAAAATGGTCAGTGTAGGGAAGCCAACTGGCACCGTATTGAAACAAGAATAAGTGATGGGGAAATGAAAGCTGTGGGCATGGACAGTAAAAGGCGTGTGTGTGGGAAAGATCTAGGGCAGAGCTAGGCATGGCAGCACACATCTGCCATCCCAGTCAGCACACACCTGCCATCCCAGCATTTGGGAGGCAGAGACAGGGGGATGGCAGGTTAGAGGCCAACCTCAGCAACTTAAACCCTTCGTGACTTAGTGTTTCAAAATAAAATAGGGTTGAGGTAGTGTAGCTCAGAGGTAGAATGCCCCTGGGTTCAATCCCCAGTACAAAAAGAAAAAAAAAAAATCTGAGACAGTTGGGCTAAAATGATGAGAAAGGTGACCAGGTAGGAGTGAGGACCATCGGGACTAGGAACCATCAGAAGGAAGGAACAGAAGCGTGGCTCCTTCCTGTGACACTACAAGACTGAAGATCTGGAGACGTGAGGGGCACAGATGCATGGGGTTTGGCGAGAGTTCAAAGTGGTATGTATGAGGAGTGCTCACCCCAGGGCTCCCGGAAACCATCTTTTCCCTGAGAATCGGAGGGGTGGAGGGGGGAGAGAGATTCCTGCCTGATAGTACTGGATGCCCTCTGTCCTTGAAGTGGGGCACTAAAATAATTTTTTTTCTTAAATCCCCCCAAATTTGTATGTACTAATGAGTTTGTGACCATTTTTCCCAAAAAATTAGCTGGGCAATCTTTGAGTGGCAGGACTATCTGTGCAGACCTCAAAAGGTAGAGGTGCACCGTGAGCCAGATCTCCACATTGTCTTTTCCTCTTTCATGGAGTAAATGGAAGGAGGGGTCATTCAACTTGGTTGGAAACACACCTGTCCTAGCGCCCAGCCCCAAGCACCCTGACAGACTCCTTATTTGGTCAGAGGCTGCGTTTTTTTTGGTTTTCTCTTTCTCTCTCCACTCTCTGTTTTGGTTTGGTGAAGTCTATATAGCCTATGCTGTTTTGAAGGTTTTGGCAGGTAGCCTCCCGCTAAGAAAGGTGGAGGCTTCCTTCCTTCCTTTCTTCGTACTGGAGATTGAGCCCAGGGACATTCTACCTCTGAGTTACACTCCCAGCCCTATTTTACTTTTTGTTTTGGCACAGGGTCTCACTAAGTTGTGGAGGGCCTCACAGTAAGTTGCTGAGGCTGGCCCAGAGCCTGCGGTCCCTCTGGTCTCAGCCTCCCAAGTACTGGGATTACAGGCATGCACCACTACACCCCGCTGGGTAAAGGTTTCTTTGAGGGGAAAAGGGAGGTGATGCTGCTGCCTGTATTCACCACCAAGATTAAAAAAAAGAAGAAGAAAGAAAAAAGAAAAAACAGCTGCCAAATTGGTAGGAGCCCTCGCTGTTTGAGAAGGGGCTGTGGACTGTGAAAGGAGCTGAGGAAGGGCTGGAGAAATTAGATGACAGAGGTGGCCGAAGTGCTCCCCCAAGGGTCGCTCCCTTCAGACTGGGGCTTCTGGTGGAGGGAGGCTGGTGGCTTCGGGTGAGGCGAGAGCCCACTCTTTCTTTGGTGAGCTCAGATGCCCAAGTATCATTCCTGTTTCCCAGGAGGGAAAAGACCCCTTCACCCTGCCCCAGGCGCCAGGCTGCCAGCCCATCTGCCGGGGAGGAAGGAGGGGGAGTCTTTCCCAGGGGACCCTGGAGAATCAAGTGGGAGACCAGTGCTCCCAGGAAGATCCATCCACTGGTCTTGGAAGGCATTTCGGTTCACACGGGAAGCCGGCAGGGTGGGGCTGAGCTCCGGAGTGGGCTGGGGGTTGAGGGTCGAGGGCTGGCACCGCGGGGCGGGGTCTTTTGGCCAAGTCGTGTTCGGGGCAGGCTGGGCAGCTGATCGGTGCCCACCCGCTGTGGGGTAGTGGGAGCGCCCCCCTCCCCGCGCCCAGTCTCACCGGCTCGGAGGCGCCAGGGCCCCCCCCAGGGCCGGGGCGGGCTGGGGAAGGTAATGTAATTCCGGCCCAGCTAACCTGATTATGGCGGCCTGCACCGGGCAGGGTGGCGGCGGGGGCGGGCCTAAGGCTCAGGGGCCCGCCCGGTCGGGGTCCCATCCCCGGGAAGCACGCAGAGTTCACACACTCCCAGCTCTGGGGTCCGCGGCCAGAGGTCACAAGGTCACTGGCTCACCCCTCTTTCCCGGCCCGCTTCAGGCGCATTTTCTGGGGCCCGGGTGGGGTGATGTGTGTAGGAGGCGAGGTGGCCGGGATCCTCCCGAGGCCTCTGCCAGTCACACGTGTAGCCCGTGGCGATTTCGCCTGCCCGCCTTTGAGAGGGGAGAGTGGGTGGGGAGAGACAGCCTAGGCACAGACCCCCACGCCGGGAGCCCCTGCACTTGGGGCTGACTTGGCCCGGGGTTGAGCAACGGGTCGAATTTACAGCGATTTCGGAAAATCGAAATCCTAAGACGTTACAGGACTCCAAGGTCGCGCCCAGACGGGGCCGGTGGGGGGGGGGTCTTCACGGAAGAGATCGGGAGGTACCAGGACCACCGGCGCCGGGGGAGGCTCCCGCCCGGGCCCGCCGCACG
This sequence comes from Muscardinus avellanarius, assembly GCF_963383645.1. Taxonomy (NCBI): domain Eukaryota; kingdom Metazoa; phylum Chordata; class Mammalia; order Rodentia; family Gliridae; genus Muscardinus; species Muscardinus avellanarius. The sequence goes on from NC_137801.1 coordinate 69,142,758, forward strand.
CCCCCCAGCCCCTTCCCACACCTGTCCTCGGGCGCGGCCTCCAGAGCGCGGCTCGCCGTTCCTCTGCCGCGTTTTGGGCAGCCGGGAAGCCACAACGAGATTTGGTCTCAGCGGCCACTTGGGTAGGGGCCACAACGAATCCGGGCGTTGGCAGGCAAGGCCCATCGGGAGGCGAAAAGTGGGGGCCGGGGGGCGAGGCACCTGCCCAGGAGGCCGGCGAGGCGAGGCGGCCCGAAGGCGGAGGCCGGCGAGGACGCGGCCGGGGCGAGCATCCCGGCTGACTCAGCTGGCCGCGCCGCCCCCCCCCACCCCGCGCCGAGCCCTGGCCCCGCTCCGCCTCCGCCCCGCACGGCGCGCTGGGGCGGGCCGGCGTCCCTTCCCCTTTAACAGGCGGGCCCGCCCCGCCCTCCCCCAGCCCCCACTGCCCACCCGGGCCGCTCCGTCAGTCACTGCCCCCGCCCGAGCCGGCCAGCCCTCCGCACCCGCGGCTCGGACAGCGGCCCCTCCGGGATGCGAGTCCCTGCGCGGGCGCCCGGCAGGGGCGGACCCCCGCGCGGCTGCTCGGGGCGCACCGGGGTGCTGCGGGGCCCCGGGCCCCGGCGCCCGGCCGTGGCCAGCCCCGCGGGCCGCTGAGCCGCGCGGGCTCCCGGCGCCGTCCGAGCGCGCCTGCCGCCGCCGAGCCCCCGCCGCCCTCCCGCTCGGGCCCATGGAGCCCGCGGCGCTGGCCCCGCACAGCCTCCCGCACCACGAGCCCATCAGCTTCGGCATCGACCAGATCCTGAGCGGCCCCGAGCCCCCGGGGGGCGGCCTCGGCCCGGGCCGGGCGGGCCAGACCCACGCGGAGAGCGCGGCGTTCGCGGGCGGGTTCCCCGGCGCCCCGGGCTACGGCCCCGCGGGCTCGCTGGCCCCGCTGCCCGGCGGCTCGGGGGGGGGCCCGGGCGGCGTGATCCGCGTCCCCGCGCACCGCCCGCTGCCCGCGCCGCCGCCCGCCGGGGCCGGGCCCGCGATGCCGGGGCCCTCGGGCTTGGGCGGCGCCGGGGGCCTGGCGGGGCTCACCTTCCCCTGGATGGACAGCGGCCGGCGCTTCGCCAAGGACCGGCTCACAGGTGAGGGCGCCGGGGCGCACGAGGACCCCGGACTCCGGCTGCTCCCCTCCAGGCCCTCACCTGCGCGCAGACCCTCCGGGCCTCCCCCCAGCCCGGCCCCCGGTCCTGCACGCGAGCCGGGGGAGGGGGCTGCCGTGGAGTGCGCCGCGGGGCGGGCAGGGCGCGGGGCCGGGGGTCGTCTCTTTGCCCGAGGGGGAGGGAGGGCCGTCTGGAGGTCTCCGCCAGCGCGCGGTCGAGCCTGGCGCCGGGGGCGCCGCTCCGCAAGCCCGCCCGCTCTCTCGCCCCGGCAGCCGCGCTCTCGCCCTTCCCCGGGACGCGCCGCATCGGCCACCCCTACCAGAACCGCACGCCCCCGAAGCGGAAGAAGCCGCGCACGTCCTTCTCGCGCTCGCAGGTGCTGGAGCTGGAGCGGCGCTTCCTGCGGCAGAAGTACCTGGCCTCGGCCGAGAGGGCGGCGCTGGCCAAGGCCTTGCGCATGACCGACGCGCAGGTCAAGACCTGGTTCCAGAACCGACGCACCAAGTGGCGGTGAGGCGGCGGGGCGCGGGCGGGCCGGCCGGGCGGGCGCGGGGGGCGCGCTGGGGGGAGCCGCCCCGCTGAGCCGCCCCTCCGCCCGCCCAGGCGCCAGACGGCGGAGGAGCGCGAGGCCGAGCGGCACCGCGCCGGCCGGCTGCTCCTGCACCTGCAGCAGGACGCGCTGCCGCGGCCGCTGCGGCCGCCGCTGCCCCCGGACCCGCTCTGCCTGCACAACTCGTCGCTCTTCGCGCTGCAGAACCTGCAGCCCTGGGCCGAGGACAACAAAGTAGCCTCGGTGTCCGGGCTGGCCTCGGTGGTGTGAGCCGCGCCCGCCCGTCGGATCGGCTGAGCGCTCTTGCTGCGGGAAGCGCCCGGTGCGGGGCCGCGGGGCCGGCCGCCCGCACCCACGGCCCGGTGCCAGCAGTGTCCGGGGAGCGGCAGGCCTTGGGACCCTCGCGGAGGGCACAGTCCCAGGCCCCGTGTTGCCAGGATGCCGGGCGACAAGCTTAGACGGCCTTTCCCCGCCACAAGTCACTGAACTGCAGTGAAGCCGAGGCTGGAACCTGGGGCCCGAGAGGGCGGGACCTGCCGAACAATAGCCAGTAAGGTGCGGGGAGCGGGGACGGGCTGGCCAATGGAAGCTGCTCTGAGAGACTGGTGATTTGGTGGTTATGTGGGAAGGAGCGGCTGCTGCAGCAGGTGCTGTCTGAAGCTGTACTGAAGGTGTGAAGGAAGGAAGATGGCAACCACAGCCGAGTAATGGAAAAGGTGCCAGAGCGCCAGAATCTGGCTGACTGCAGGGACCAGAGGGTTGTCCACCTGGGCATCTTGTCCCTCAACTGTAAAATAATGGCTAAGGATTCCTCCTTGACTCTGAGTCTCGTGTTGTTCTGGGTGTCCAAACCTGCTGGTCACGTTTGAGTTTCACAATGTGCCTGGGCTGTAGGTGAGATGCACACTGATATCACATCTAGGAATAAAATCTGGCTCTGGGGCGTGGTGGCGCACGCTGGTAATCCCAGCATTTGGGAGGCTGAGACAGGAGGATTGCGGTCAAGGACAGCCTCAGCTACTTAGTGAGGCCCTTTGCAACTCAGTGAGACCCTGTTTCAAAATAAAGAATAAAAAATAGGGCTGGGGGTGTAGCTTGGAGGTAGAATGCCCCTGGGCTCTATTCCCAGTACCCCCCCCACACACACACACAGAAAATCTGGCTCAGGTGTCCCATAGGGACAGAGGACAGAAGCAAGTGGACAAAGTTAATGGGCCAGTGGTGCCCGCCTGTAATCCCAGTGACTCAGCAAGGAGGGCAGGAAGTTTGAAGTCAGCCTTGGCAACTTAGTGACACCCTCTCTCAAAATCAAATAAAAGTCGGGCATGCTGGCGCACACTTGTTATCCCCGCGCTTGGGAGGCTGAGACAGCAGGATCGCACAGGTTCGAAGCCAGCCTCAGCTACTTAGTGAGGCTCTCAGCAACTTAGACCCTGTTTCCAAATAAAATATAAAGTAGGTCTGGGAGGATAGCCTGGAGGTAGAAAGCCCCTGGGTTCCACCCCCAGTACCACCAAAAAAAAAAAAAAAGTGGGGGGCTGGGGATGTAGCTCAGCTGTAGAGCATCCTTAGGTTAGATCCCCAGTATAGGAGGAAAAAAATTAAGGGCCCATCCCATGGAGTTAGGGTAAGCAGAATTTGGCAAAAACTTTGGAAATTACAAAGCTAAGAAGAATCAGAGATAATTTCAAGATTGGAAAAGTGGAGGATTAGTTAATGGTGATGTGGATGATGAAGGGGAAATTGGGACATCTGTGGCAAGACTAACTCTAGGAAAAACTACATGCTAGATGGAGAAAGGAATTCTGGAAAAATGCCTTGGAGAGAGAGCAGCTGACATCCACCCAGAGGTGGGGATAGACGGACTGATGAGGACAGACAGACTTGCCAAGGGAGGGAACTGAGGAGGAAAACCAGAGTTCTAAGGATTGCACAGTTCTTTCCACCAAACTTTACAAATACATTCACAGCGTGCAAGATGATGCAGGATTCCAATGTTAATAGCCCAAGGGCAAGCCAGGTGTTGTGGCATATGCCTGTAATCCCAGCGCTTGGGAGGCTGAGACAGGAGGAATGCAGTTTCAAGGTCAGCCTCAGCAACTTAATAAGACACTGTTTCAAAAGTAAATAAATAAAAAATATAGTTAGGGCTGAGGGTATATCTTGGAGGTAGAATGTTGCTAGGTTCAATCCCCAGTACTCCATACCCCCAAAAAAGTCCAAGAGCAGAAAAGGGAAGGGGTACCCACGTATGCTGGGTGTGCTTGGAAGGCTAAGGCCAGCCCCAACAATTTAGTAAGACTCTCAGCAATTTAGCAACATCCTGTTTTAAAGTAAAAAATAAAAAGGACTGGGAATGTAGCTCAGAGGTAGAGTGCTGCTGGGTTCAGTTCCCAGTACCCCTCAAGAGAAAAAAACCATACGTTGCTAAGGTTGTTAGCCTTAAGCTTGAGGGTGCACGAGAGGCTACTGGGAAATTGGTTGATGGTGAGTTACATTATGGATGGCTGCAACAACTTCCAGGTTTAAAAAGAGTAAGGTTTACATTGTATTAAGAAGGGAAATTTTGCTGGGCATGGTGGCACACACTTTGGGAGGTTGAGACGGGAAGATCACAGTTCGCAGGCAGCCTCAACTACTTAGTGAGGCCCTTTGCAACTCAGTGAGACCCTGTTGCAAAATAAAGAATAAAAAATAGGGCTGGGGGTGTAGCTCGGAGGTAGAATGCCCCTGGGTTCCATCCCCAGAACTGCAAAATAAAATAAAACAAAATGAAGAAGGGAAGTTTTAGCTGGGCGTGGTGGCATATACTGTAATCCCAGTACTTGGGAGGCTGAGACAGGGGGATCACAGGTTTGAAGCCAGCTTCAGCAATTGTGAGGCTGTCAGCAACTTAATGAGACCCTGTTTCCAAATAATAAAATAAAAAGGGCTGGAGATGTAACTTGAAGGTCGAATGCCCCTGAGTTCAATCCCCAGTACCCCCCAACCCCCCGGAAAAAAAGAAGGGAGATTCTGTCTGATTCCTCTAGTATTCCAATTCTTCCTCCCCCAGAGGCTGGAACGTTGTGACAGAGGGAAGAGAAGCAGGATCAGGGAACAGCTGTAGCCACTACTCATGTTCTGTGCTGGTCACAGCTATGTCGTTATAGCCTCAAGGCTTGAGCACAGGTGTGAGCCAGCAAAGGGCTCCAGGACTTGGCCCTGGATCTTTGCTATCCTACCATTCTCTGGCTCATGGATGTTAAATATGGTGCTGAAAAACCAAAATCAAATTTGATACCATAGGAAAATCTTTTATAGACCATCAGGAGTACAAGGATGGTTTGATATAAGTTGCTGCAATGGGGAGCATGTCAGTTTCTTGTCAATAAATAGACGGCTAAGGAAAGGGTCCTACCCTACACAGACGGTGGCTTATCCCATCACCTCCATCCCTAGCCCACATTTCTTGGGACTAAAGTCCAGGATTTACATTTGACTCTAGCTGGTGCCATGACACAGGCCTAGACTCTCAGCAACTTGGAAGGCTGAGGCGGAAGGATTGCAAGTTCAAGGCCAGCCTAGGCAATTTAGTTAGAGACTGTCTCAAATAAAAATTAAAAGGGCTGAGGATGAAAACCCCTGGGCTCAATCCCCAGTACTGGAAAGCATTGATCCTAACTTTGGGTTTCTAAGTCTGCAGTGCCACCAGATGAGTGTAGCCCCATTCCTTCGGGAGGCAGGTCACTGCAGGACACAGGCATCTCTGAACTCCTGGGTGGAGGAAGATTCACTCTCCGCTGACGACTCAGCCAGTCCTTCCTTCAGCTGGTTCAGGAGGTCTCTGCTCTCACTGGGGGGCAAATTACTCAGGAAGTATGGAGGGGCCAACTCCACCAGCCTACAGAGAGAGTCGCAGTTAGATGACCTCTATCTTTTCTTATAATAAAGCAGACTCTTGAAATTCCCACCACCTTCCACAAGCCCTCTCTCCTCAAACCAATGTTAACAAACAACTAAGTCTTTTTAACTCCCCAGCTTCGGTTCTGATGCAAGGGAGAGAAACAGGCAGGGTGGAAGGGGTGCAAAGGGAACTCACATCTCAGGTTGAATCTCGGAAACAATGGAAAGGCAGTTGTCTGTGGATATGGAGAAGCTGTGGTACAGCACCCATTGCGGGGGTCTGGCCGGAGGCCGGCGGTCACGATAGCAGCAGTTTGAAGAGAGCTGGGCCACATGCTTATGGGTTAAGAGCAGGTAATTTCCAGTCCCATCTGTGTCTCGGGCCACCTCATTGAAAGACAAAAATATTGAAGGAATAAGTAAGAGAGAAGCGGAAGAGACAAGAGAAAAAAGGAAAGGGGGCTGGGAAAGAATTAAAAAGAATAGTAAGGTATTGTCCGTGTCCTAGTATACCATATGACATTTCCCATAGCCCCTTGGACTCCAGAGACTTAGAGAAAAGTCACTCCTGGTTCTAAAGAATCTTTTTTTTTGGTACTAGGGATGAAACCCAGGGGCCTTCAACCCCAAGCTATACCCCCAGCCCCATTTTATTTTTATATTGAAACAGGGTCTCATTAGGTTGATGAGTCACTACTCGCTGAGGCTGTTCTCGAACCTGTGATCCTCCTGTCTCAGCCTCCCAAGTACTGGGATTACAAGTGTTCCCCACCACGCCTGGCTCTAAAGAATCTTGAATAGCCACCGGGACCCGTTTCAGAGAGGACATACTAATATTTGTCCTTTTATTGCCCCAACCCTTCCCCTAACCTTGAGGAAGTATCCCGACACCAGTGCTTTCTGAAGGTCTTTGCGATTTTGCTCAGAACCAAAGGCTGGTTGGGACAAAGGCAGTTCAATTTGCTGCATGAGGTCCAGGAGTTCTCCCCGAAGTTTGCGGGCTTGGCACAGCGCTACCCAGTTTAGACCCCGAGCCTGGCACCAGGCCTCATCGGCTCCACCTAGGAGAGGGAAGGAAAGAGACAAGCCACATCGTAGGTCCCTAAGAGCTCTGACAGCGTGCGACCCGTGGCCAAGGGCCCTCCTCTTCCTGGGCACAGAGCCACTCACTGTGAATGAAGGCTTCATAAACCTGTATCAGGGAGCTGTGGTCACCATCAGCATGTTCCAGGGCCCTACGGAGAGCAGCTTCTTCCGCACAGAGTGGGGGACGAGTAAACCCAGGGGCAGCTGAGGCAGGTAATTTGGGGAGTGAGAAGGGTTAGTAGTACAGGTGGAACACTAAAAAGGTAGAAGGAACTTTATTCAAAAGCTATTAATGGGGGTGGGCGTGGTGGCACACACTTGTAATCCCCACGCTTGGGAAGTGGAGGCAGGAGGATCGCGCAGGTTTGAAGCTAGCCTCCTTGGCTTAAGAGACCCTGTTTCCAAATAAAATATAAAATAGGTCTGGGAGTGTAGCCCGGAGCTAGAAGGGTTCCATCCCCAGTACCAATAATAAAAAAAAAGCTATTAATGACTTTTAGGTGCTCTACACTTTATTAGAATTGTTTTTTTTTTTTCAGAACTGGGGATTAAACCCGGGGTATTCTTCCTCTGAGCTACACCCCCAGCCTTACTTTTTATTCTTTATTTTGAAACAGGGTCTCACTAAGCTGCAGAGGGCCTCATGAAGTAGATGAGGCTGGCTGCAAACCTGCGATCCTCCTGTTTCAGCCTCTCAATTCCTGGGCTTACAAGCGTGCGCTACCATGCCCAATTACTTTATTAGATATTAAGGATAAATATAAGACAGGTGTGGTGGCAAAAATTTGTAATCCCAGTACATGGGAGGCTGAGACAATAGGATTTCAGGTATGAGGACAGCCATAGAAAGCAGTGAAACTCATCAATCTCATGAGACCCTGTTTCAAAATAAAAATAAAAGCTGGGCGTGGTGGCACATGTCTGTATCCCAGTACTTGGGAGGCTGAGACAGGAGGTTGTCAGGTTTGTGGCCAGCCTCGGCTACTTAATGAGGCCCTCCACAATTTAGTAAGACCTTGTTTCAAAATAAAAGAATAAAATAGGGCTCAGAAGTAGAATGCCACTGGGTTCCATTCCCAGTAACACACACACACACGAACCATGATCCTCCTGTCTCAGCCTCCCGAATGCTGGGATTACAAGCGGGTACCACCACACCCAGCTTTACATGGACTCTTAATAAACTCTCTAATATCTATTCTTTACCTTCAAAACAGATTGTCAACTCCTTTTTTTTTTCTAAATAAATGAAATAGGGTATAGCTTGGAGGTAGAATGCCCCTGAGTTCAAGGTTCAATAACACAATAACAGTAACACAGTAACACAATACAACACACACACACACACACACAGAGTGCATTCATACTGAACATTTATAGGCTTTTCCTTACTGTTCCTTGAAAAATGCAGTATACCATTTGTACAGTATTTATATTGTATTAGGTATTATAAATAACCAAAAGATAATTTAAGATATACAGGATGATATGCATAGGTTATATGCAAACACTACATCATTTTGTTATCTATGAATAACAAATGAGTCACTGCCCTCAGGAAGACTAGAATCTCTCCAAGAAAGCCGGCTTGATAAGTGTGGTCAGTGAGTATACATGGTACTTTGGAAACAGAGTGGAGAGCAGTGAGTCCAGGCTTTGGGGGTTAGAAACAAGGGTGATGTGGGAGAAAAGATCGAGGGTCCTCGGGTCAATTTTTGAAATTTGAGTGAAGTTTGGTGCAGAAAAGTCAGGGGAATATTTTAAGGTTGTAGAACAGCATGGAAGATTTGGGGCATATTCGGGGCCGAATGGCAGAAGATAAATAGAGAGGCAGGTGTAAGTCAGGCCAGGAGAGGCCTGATGTGCCGTACAAAGGAGATGACAATCAGCTGGGCATGGTGACTCACGCTTGTAGTGCCAGGACTTGGGAGGCTGAGACAGGAGGATCACAGGTTCGCAGCCAGCCTCAGCTACTTAGTGAAGCCCTCTGCCACTTAGTGAGACCTTGTTACAAAATAAAGAATAAAAAATAGGGCTGGGAGCTGGGCGTGGTGGCGCACGCTTGTAATCCCAGCATTCGGGAGGCTGAGACAGGAGGATTGCGGTTCGCAGACAGCCTCAGCTACTTAGTGAGGCCCTCTGCAACTCAGTGAGACCCGGTTTCAAAATAAAGAATAAAAAATAGGGCAGGGGGTGTAGCTTGGGGGTCAAATGCCCCTGGGTTCCATCCCCAGACCCACACAAAAAAAATAGGGCTAGGGGTGTAGCTCGGAGATAGAATGCCCCTGGGTACCATCCCCAGCACCACAAAAAACAAAAAACAAAACAACCAAACAAACAAACAAAAAAAATCAAGGAGTTGAAAATCTGTCTTAAAGGTAAAGAATAGGTATTAGAGAGTTTCTTAAGAGTCCATGTAAAGCTGGGTGTGGTGGTACCTGCTTGTAGTCCCAGCATTCGGGAGGCTGAGACAGGAGGATCATGGTTTGTGGACAGCCTCAGCTACTTAGTGAGGCCCTCTGCAACTCAGTAAGACTCTGTTTCAAAGAATAAAAAAGAGGGCTGGGGGTGTAGCTTGGAAGTAGAAGGCCCCTGGGTTCCATCTCCAGTACTGCAAAACAAAAACAAAAACAAAACAAAACAAAAACATAAAAGACACAAGAACCAAAGATAGAACCCTGAGGACCAATTTACGAGGAGCCCAAGGAGTGGATGAAGGGACTGGCTGGCGAGGTAGGATGAGACCTGCAAGGAGTGGCAGCACAGAGCCACAGGGAGGGGGCAGTGTCAAAGTTCCTGAAGAAGGCTCAAAAGTGCCCATTGGGTTAGGTATCTGCAATGTTGCTGCTGAGCTGTGGTATGTGAGCCTGAGACGGGATGCGGTGGCGAGCAGCACCTTAGCTGGAATGGGCTAGACACTATGTCGTATAGCTGAACCCGGGAGGATAGGTTGAGGTGTATGGGTTTTATTTTATTTTTGTGGTACTGGGGGTGGAAATCAGGGGTTTTTCAATTTCCGGGCTATACTCCCAGTCCTATTTTACACTTTGTTTGGAAACAGGGTCTCACTAAGTTGCTGAGAGCCTCAATCAGTATCTGAGGCTGGCTTCGAACCTGTGCGATCCTCCTGTCTCAGCCTCCCAAGCGCGGGGATTACAAGCATGCGCCACTGTGCCGGGCTAGGTGTGTGGGTTTTAGTAACAATGGTTGGGGGGCAGGTAAGCATGTTGAAAAGCAGGAAGCAACAGGGAGAAAAGGCTACAGAGACTGGAGAGGGACCAGTGGTTATGTCTGGTTCTTTAGGTACTGCGAGGGACACCAGAGCAGAGAGGAAAAGGCTAGCCTCAGAAGCACCAAAGCTCAAGAGGAAGGGCTGCAGAGGGCCAGGAGAGCCCTGATTCAGAGCAGTGATTTGTACCAGTGAGGGGCTGGGGATGGAGCATCTCCGAGATGCTCCAGCACCCCCCCCCAACACAACACACCCCTCAAACTACTGACAAGTGAAATTATTTCCAACCCTGTTGTAGCTTAACGCTTTAAATATACCAGTGAGCATGGCAGCAAGGGTGAGCATCTCATCCACACAGCCAAACTCGCAGGAGGCCAGCAGCGCTTTGGCCAGTTCAGGGGCCAGGGGAAACTCTGACAGGATGATCCCCAGGTCTGACAGGTCCCCATCATCATCCAGGGCTGCCAGATAGTCCAAGTCTTCGAGGGCCTGCATCAGTGCTTCTGGAGCTGGTGAGGAAACAGGGGCTTACTGGCCTGAGGTCTGCGCCAGGGGGTGGGCGGGCGGCACTGGCGCAGGGTGAGCGCTTACCAGGTGGGTCCAGGAAGTGGCACTCCCCTGGCTCTGCGATCTGCTTTCTCTTTAGTAGTAACACCAGGGGGCTCAGATTCTCTTCCCAGACCCTGGGCCGGGGCAGTGAGGGCGCCTCTAGTTCTAGGATGGACTTGGGGTACAGGCAGAGGCAGGATCCTGGGGAGAGAAAGAGCTGGGAAAATAGACTTCTTGGGGCTTTCTCGTGCTTGTCTCTGTGAGGGCAAAGGCTCTTACCTGGTGGGAACCCTCTTGCCCGCCGTTGTCTGGCCTCTGCCTGACACTTGCTAATTGGTCTCAACACTTGGGATTCTGCTCGGATCCGGGGATTGTAAACCTGTTGTCCACCCCCCAACCAAGGCCAAGACGAGTCAGAATGGGCCATTTCTATCTTTAGTCCCACTCGCTCCCCCTCATCTCTCACTCACATTTCGAAGCTCTAGTCCTGAGTCAATGACGTGTCGGATGGTAGGGAGGGAGAAGGAGAAGTCAGCCAGCCAATGAGTGACCACGACCTTCCGGGCACCTGTGTCTGTGTCCTCGTATACAGCCTGAATGGCTTGGCCACAGCCTGGGTGAAGGGGCAGCACCCGTGGTAGAGGCCCTGGGTGAGCCAGGGCCCCCATTTCCCTGGACAAGGATTCACAGCACAGGGAAATTTCCTGAGGAGAGGGGTGGGGCATTAGGGCACTTCTTAGGGGTCAAAGACCCATCAGAAAAACTGATGAATGCTATGGCCCCTTCACTCTGGAAAAATGCACATCCTCATAAAGTTGGGGGTGTTATAATTTCAGGAGGAATTAAATGCACCACCGATCTACATTAGAAGGAATGTAACAGTTGGATGCGGTGGCACATGCTTGTAATCCCAGTACTTGGGAGGCTGAGCACACACATCCAGCCTCAGCTACTTAGTGAGGCCCTGTTTCAAAATGATGAATAAAAATTAGGGCTTGGAAACCAGGCGTGGTGGCGCATGCCTGTAATCCCTGCCCTTGGGAAGCTGAGACAGGAGGTTCGCATAGGTTCAAAACCAACCTCAGCTACTTAGTGAGGCTCTCAGCAACTTAGTGAGACCCTGTTTCCAAATAAAAATATAAAATAGGTCTGGGAGTATAGCTCGGAGGTAGAAAACCTCCGAGTTCCACCCCAAGTACCACACACACACACACACACACACACACACACACACACACACACACACAAATCGGGCTTGGGATTTAGTTTAGAGGAAGAATGTCCCTAGGGGTTCAATTCTCAGTATGGCAAAAATAAATAAATAAATAAATAAATAAATAAATAAATAAAAATAAATAAATAAAAGGAATGTAGCCAGTTGTGGTGGCACTCACCTGAAATTCTAGTACTTGGGAGGCTGAGATGTGAGGATCACAGGTTTGTGGCCAGCCTCAGAAACTTAGCAAGGCTCTCAGTAACTTAGACCATTTAAAAAAAAAAAAGCTGGGCGTGGTGGCGCACGCTTCTCAGCATTCAGAGGCTGTGACTTGAGGATCACGGTTAGTGGACAGCCTCAGCTACTTAGTGAGGCCCTCTGTAACTTAGTGAGACCCTGTTTCAAAATAAAGAATAAGCCGGGTGTGGTGGCGCACACTTGTAATCCCTGCACTTGGGAGGCTGAGACAGGAGGATTGCACGGGTTTGAAGCCAGCCTCAGCTACTTAGTGAGGCTTTCAGCAACTTAGTGAGACCCTGTTTCCAAATAAAATAATTTAAAAAAAGGTCTGGGAGTATATCCCGGAGGTAGAAAGCCTCTGGGTTCCACCCCCAGTACCACCAAAATAAAGAATAAAAAATAGGGCAGGGAGTGTAACTTGGAAGTTGAATGCCCCTGGGTTCCAATGGGTGCCCATTGAACACTGAACCCAGGAACATTCAACATATATATAAACTTATAAACTGAAATAGGGCTGGAGGGTGTATCTCAGAGACAGAATATTTCTGGGTTCAATCCCCAACACTACAAAATAAATAAATAAATGAAAAATAAATCTAGCTAGGCATGGTCCCATTTGCCTATAATTCCAGTACTTGGGAGACTGAGAGAGAATTGCAAGTTTGAGGACAGTCTCAGGCACACGCTTAGCAACCTAGTAAGACCTGTTTGTTTGTTTATTATTTATTTATTTGGGTTTTTTTTTTTAGGGCATGGGGATGGAACCCAGGGGCATTTGACCTCCGAGCTACACCCCCTGCCCTATTTATTTTTTATTCTTTATTTTGAAACAGGGTCTCACTAAGTTGTGGAGGGCCTCATTAAATAGCTGAGGCTGTCCACAAACTGCGATCCTCCAGGCTCAGCCTCCCGAAGGCTGGGATTACAAGCATGTGCCACCACACCTGGCTTATTAGTCTTTATTTTTGAAACAGGGTCTCACTGAGTTGCACAGGGCTTCACTAAGTAGCTGAGGCTGGCCACAGACCACGATCCTCCTGTCTTAGCCTCCCAAATGCTGGGATTACAAGCATGTACCACCACACCCATCTTAAGACCTTGTTTTAAAACACACACACACACACACACACACACACACACACACACACACACTGGAGATGTAGCTCAGAGGTTGAATGTTCCTGGGTTCAATATCCAGTTCCCCCCAAATCAAACAGAAAAGTGGGTGGCAACTCTATAAAGACCTGAAATCGCTGCGCTTTCCCCTCAAGACCCAGCAGAGTAAACATGCCACTCCACTGTTCCTATCAGCACTTCTATCCCCTGACACAGGTGGTATACACGAGCACCTCTTTTGTAGTCCATTTTTACCTCCTCACTGGGCAGGTACACAAGCACATCTCCCGGAACCTCCTTCCGACACAACTCAAGCACAGCCTGGCAGGCCACCCCCACCCGATCAGTAGGGAGAGTGTCCTGGTAGACTGGCGTGGGACTCCCACCAGGCTCTCTGGGTATGTGCACAGTCGGAGGGTTGCCCCAGAAGGCTTGGAGCTTAGGTTCAAGGGCAGGGTCGGTCACCACAACCACCCGAGGGTCTCCAGGAAGGTTCCTCAGCCCGGCATCTCGCAGCAGCCCCTGGAGCAAATCTGAGGCAACCGACCGCTCCTGAGCCTCATCCACGACCAGCACGCTCCAGGCTCCAGTGCCCCGGGTCGAGGCCACCTCCTGCAGAAGCAGCCTGTCCCAGCAGAACCTGTTGGCATTGGTGGTGGGCAGAGGAATCAGTGTAGACACTGCCCAGAAGCAATGTCCAGGGGAACTTCTCCCAAGGGATCGAGATTTTGATACTGGTCACACAGAAAAAGCTGCTGCTACTGACTTCCTGAGCTTGGGGACCCCTAACTGTGACCCACACCCCACTGAGGACACTCGGTTCACAAGCGATAATCTTATCTGGGAAGCAAGATTTTCCTGGTGAGGGTGAGGTCATGTGTGTGGCCCCTGGCGGGTTCAGGGGCTTTATCGAGCAGTTGCACTGTGCATGATTTAAAGGGTGGGCTGGGCTCGGGGAGGGCATGGTGAGATGCCAGATAACTGGACTGGTTTCCACCTGGTGAGGGGAATTAGGCTGGGGCCAGGCCTGCAGAGGGCCCCACCTGAGCATGGTGTGGGGCCCCGTGCAGTCCTCCTGAGGGATGCTGTATCCAACCTCGTGACCCAGGGTCAGGTCCATCTCATCAGCAACCTGCAGAGCCAGGCTCAGGGCCGCCAGGGGGTGGGGCTGAGTGACAGCAACCTGGCCCTTCTGGAATCCCCGGGCCAGTGCAAACTCTGCACACCACTGAGGGATCTGGGGTGGGGTAGGAAAGAATAACCAGTCAGAGAGATGTAGGACTTCAGTCAGAAATACTGGGTGAATTATGGTCAGTTTAATCTCTCCGGATTTGGAGATTTCCTGGTCCTTCACAGCCTACCTCCCCCATCTATCTCTCATAGCCCCTCTCTTACCCAGGGAACAGCCAATTCCTCAGCCCCTCCCTTTGCCACACCAGGATCTCCCTGCACCTGGGTGCTCTTGCCAGAGCCAGGCTTCCCAGACACTAGCACCACTCCAGAGGGGGTACTCTCCAAATGCTCCAGGAAGATGAAGCGAGCAGTCCAGATGGGCAAGGCTCGGCGCTGCTCAAGCAGCTCGTAGTAGCGGGAAGAGAAGGGGAGCCCATCAAAGGGGTTCACAGCCAGCTCAGACTCCCCAGGATTTGGGCCAGACTCTTCTGCCAGCCCAAGAGGCTGAGAGGCCATGGTGGCTGTCCAGCAGGACCTACAGAAGGCAGGGCAGCCAGTAAGGTCTCCTATATGGTAACTGATACTGCCTCCCCACCTCAGCCCTGCTTCCTAACCTCACAGGTGATAATGCCCTGTGGTCCCACATTCCCAGCATTTCTGGCTTGCCAGGAAACAGAACTGGGTGCTTCTAAGTTGCCACCAAGAGCGGGCTTTCACCTCTATTTGGGTAGTTAACAGTCTTGTGACCAACACAGGGCCTGCTGGGGGGTGGGGGAGAAGTAATGTGAGGCACAGAAACTCAAGGGAAGGTCCAGAAGAGGAAAGAATAAAGAAATCTAGGGAGGAGGCAGAGATGGGGTGTGGGACAGAACCGCAGGGCCACAAGGATCTTGGATTCAAACCTGCTTGCAGTTGAGACGTGTCACTGTCAGGATGGCAGCCAGTTCCAGACCCACCCAGCCAGTTACCACAAACCCTAACCTGCCTCAAGTACAAAGGTAAATTCCTGTTCCAGCCTGGGGCTAGGCTCAAACTCCAATCCCAAAGCTTGCTTTTGGGGTGGGGCCATTTGCTCCACCTACTTTAACCTATCTGGGAATCTATGGAAAACAGGCTCCTGCCAATGAACAGAGCATGTGCATGTGATAGATGGTGCTTGTGAAAGGCATTCTGGGAGCTGTAGTTCCGCTGCAGCAGCTTCATAAACCCGGGCTGAACCCCTGAGCTGGGGCCCAGGGGCTGCCCTCTTCAGTTCACTTCAGCATCCTTAAGGCACTTATCTCTTGGCACGAGATGACTCCAGACAGTTCATTCTGACTGCCCCTCACAAACCTGCGTGGAGACGCTCACCCCCTTACCCTCCGACCAAGTGAAAAGGAACCTGCTCAAGGGGCATTTGAAACCCAGAGAGGCAACAGAGACCTTGAATGAAAACCCTGAATTTAATGTGAGATCGGGGAGCCCCACCCCTCCCTTTTTACCACCCACTCATCCGGCCTTTGTGAGTTGGGTGAGGGCTGCCCCCAGTCTCCGTCCTGCGGCTCTGGGTGCCATCCTGTTCCTTTGAGCTCAGTCAGCCTCCTGGGCCTGTCTCTCTCTGAATCTCCTGTGGGACACAGGAAGAGACGTCGTGTAGGCTTTGTCGTGTTAGCTCTGTGCTGCCTTTTCCAACGTGCCCGCTCCAACTCACGTCCTCTAACCCCTCACCTTCTTGCATATTCATACAGCGCCTGCTTGCGCTCCTGCAGGCTCTCCTGACGGGCCCAGGAAGACTTGGCAAATGTTAGGGTTGTGGGCTGAGGGGTCACCAGGCCAGAGCTGGGGAACTGAGGTGATCACAATGTCAGAGGGCTTGCGAAGTCATCATCATTAAACACGCATCGAACGCCTACTTTGCGAGAGAGGCACTGTGCTCGGGTCTCAGGATCAAAAAGAGAAGCCAAGAAAAGGGAGGAGCAGACTGCCCCAACCTCCCCTAACACTTTGACCTGACACTTCCTGGGTCTCACCTTTGGGGCAGAGGCTGTGGGCATGGACTGAGTTCCCTCAGTGGTCTCTTCAGGCATGAAAGCCACAGCCCCCTCAAGCAGATTAGTGATGGTCAAGTCTACACAGCCAGTCCTAGCTGGGAAGAAAGGAACAGAGAGAGGACTCCATTCTCTGCTTGCCTTCTTCCTTCACAACCCGCTCTTCCTCTGTGCCTGTTACTCTGTGTGAGGCTACCCTTCCCCATACCCAGGTCTCTCTGGATGATGCCCAGTGGCACATGGGGCAAAACCTCCTTGACTCTCTGAGCCAGAGCTGCCAGCTGTGTGTCAGGAGAAGGGCCAGGAGAAGAAGGGAAAGAAGACTGGGCTGCAAAAAAGAAAAAAAGCAGAAACACGTTAAATAGAGAAGCAGGAAGAAGGAGACTGACTAGCTTTGGAACAGGGGAGAAGTCATGGTAAACTGAAAAGACAACCCCCCCAAAAGCTCTGTCGACAGAGACCACACACCTGGCGAGGGGCGCGATCTGGGGTGTCTCTGTCGCTTCATGTGTTCTGCTTTGTCTGCGGCTGTGAGGCGTGTCCCTATCTGGCCCAATTCCTTGGCCAACAGCTAAGAGAATTAGAAGGTTTTAAGTATCAGAGTCTCAAGCCTTCCTTCTCTCTCCCTCAGGAGGGCTGCACCCCACCCTGCCTATGTCCCTACCACCTGCTGTACACGTAGTGCAAACTCCTCATTCTCCTCCCCTGGCTGGCGATGAACAGGATGCAGCCACCTGCAAAAAGCAATCCGGTACCAGGGTGGGACACCCAGTGAATAGGCTGTCATCTCTCCTCTACTTTGGTACTTCTTTACGTGGAACAGTGAGGGAGGGGAGAGAGCAAACAGTGATGTCTTTGTGGTGAAACCTTTATATTAAAGTCTATGAATGGATAGGACAGAGGCCATTACTTCCTTGACTTTGACGTGAGCCTCTTCCCAGCCACCAAAAAGTGAGGACAGTTAATACCTTACTTGATACACCGTGAAAGGGACGAAAAGTGACCACAGCAGTTCTGAGACCCAGGAGGCATCTGACACCGTCTGAGGGAGGGCATGAAGTGAGGCCTAAGCCAGGGCCAGGGGTGGGACTCTTCCCTCCAAACCCCAGAGATTCCCTGTCCAACAAACACTCACCACAGAGACCAGGGGTCTCTGAACTTGCAGGGTAAGAGGCTGTACCACATCCTGGATAGAAAATGGCCAGGAACTAGAAGGGAAAAGAGTAGACGGTGGGAGGGGAGCCCAGCTAGCCAGGTCAACAGCTCATACCTGACATAAGACAGGAAACTACCAAACTGCACAAGCAGATAAATGGGGAAAAGATGCAGTAGGAATGGAGGGGAATCGGGGCTGAAGAGGGATGTGAAAGGCCAAGGGACCACAAGCTGGATCAGTTGGAGACAGATACCTGTGCTCACCCACCTGAAGCGCAGGAGCCCCTCCCGACCATTGGTGGCCTCTTCCTCGGGGAACAGCAGCAGAGGGGTGGGGGGAAGCCTCGTGGACGCGCAGAACCTCTTGAGTGACTCCACCAACTCCCCCCTCCTATCCATTTCCATGAAGCCCCGAGACCAGCACACAAAGCTGGGGGGGCTATTGAGTAGAGGCTGGGAATGGAAAGGAGAGAAAGTAAGAATAAAAGGAAATGGGGGGGGGGATGACGTGTGGGGTTGCGGGGTTAAGGATGATTAGGCTCCGTGTGTCCCAGGGATCCACTCGGTGGCGCTCTCCGCCTGCCTCCACTCACGGTGCTACAGGTGGTGAGCAGGTTGACTATGTTGTGGTCAAAAGGTGTCACGTGGTTGGAAATGAGGACCCTGACGCGATGATCCCTGAGTCCGGGGTCCTCCTGCCGGGCCACGAGCCCCAGCACCGCACACATGGTCCGCACCACGAACCTGGGGACACAGGCTGGTGACGGGGCGGCCTCGGGCCGGGCCCAGCCCAGACACCCCCGGGCGCCGGAGTCGGAACCTGCGAAGGACGCTGTCTGGCAGCGCGCAGCTGACCAGGAAGACGTGGATCCCGAGAAAGAGACGCAGGACGAAAAGGCAGAACCCGATGGGCGCGTACAGCAGCAGCGCGAGGAGCAGGAAGCCGTCACCCGGGAGCCTGGGGGCGAGAGGCGAGGTGATCGGGCGCCGGGGCCCGGAGGACGCGGGGCCGGCCTCTCTCCTCCGAGGCCCTTACCGGTGCGAGTCAAAGAGCCGCTCCGGCCCCGGCGCTGGGGGAGGCTCCATCGCAGCTGTCTCAGGGAAGCCGGGTCGTCGCCGCCGCCATCTTCGCGCCGGGCCGCAGGGGCTCCTGGGAAGGCGGAGTCTTTGGGCATCAGCCAGGGTGCCGGGACCCGAAGTCCCAGGCGCCCCGGAAGGGCTAGCGGCCCCAGCATGCCCCGCGGGGACCACAACTCCCGGCATTCCCGGGGCGCGGGGGGCGGGGCCGGCCTCCGGGAACCCTGGTCCCGGCGTGCACTCGCCGAGGACTTCAGGTACCAGCGTGCCCCGCGAGCCGGTCTCCCTCCCGCGTCCCGGGCGCCGCCTCTGAGCAGGGCGGGCGAGGAGGCCGCCGAGGCGGAGTTGATGGCTGCGCTGAGGGCGGGGCGGGGTGCAGGCTGGAGCCTGCGGGGATGGCGGGCTTTGGGAAGCATTCTCCGGGGAAAGGGACCCCTGCTGACCCCTGACCTGCGGGCCCTGCTGACGTCAGGAAGTGCCGACCCCCGGGCCCGGGTGGCTTGTGGGTCCCGCAGCCTCCGGGTCCGGCTGTCTGTGGGAGTCGCCGAGCCTCGGGCATGCCTGACATCTGGGAGCCCGGATTCCCGGGCACGACTGACTGCGGGAACCCCCGGCCCCCGGCCCCAGGAGGCCTCGGGGACCCCTGGGACCCGCACGCGCGTGTGGCTGGCGGTGGCGCTGGGCGCCGGCGGAGCGGTGTTGTTGTTGTTGTGGGGCGGGGGTCGGGGCCCCCCGGCCGTCTTCGCTTCGGTCCCTGCTCCGCCTCCCACCTCTCCCCGGAGCCAGTACAATTTCATCGCAGACGTGGTGGAGAAGACGGCACCTGCCGTGGTCTATATCGAGATCCTAGACCGGTAATAGTGGGATTGCCCGGGAAGCGAGGAAGCCGCGGGCTGGAGGGCGGGTGGGCAGGAGCACCTCTCCTCGCTCTTCCCTCTCCAATCCCAGGCACCCTTTCTCGGGCCGCGAAGTCCCTATCTCAAATGGCTCAGGATTCGTGGTGGCTTCTGACGGGCTCATCGTTACCAATGCCCATGTGGTAGCTGATCGGCGCCGAGTCCGTGTGAGACTCCCTAGCGGCGACACTTACGAGGCCGTGGTCACAGCAGTAGATCCCGTGGCAGACATTGCCACGTTGAGGATTCAGACCGAGGTAGGGGCCGAGTAGGTCAGATCGAGTTGAACGCTGATCTTACTCATATCTCTAGATAAGAGATTTCTTTTACCCCTTTTTCTCCTTAGGAGCCTCTCCCCACACTGCCCCTGGGGCGCTCAGCTGATGTCCGGCAAGGAGAGTTTGTTGTTGCAATGGGAAGTCCCTTTGCACTGCAGAACACCATCACATCTGGCATCGTCAGTTCTGCTCAGCGTCCAGCTAGAGACCTGGGACTCCCCCAAACCAATGTAGAATACATTCAAACAGATGCAGCTATTGATGTATGTCCTGATACAACAGAAATGATAAACTAGATAGGGGAGGGGAGAGAGGCTGTGTGGCATGGGCACCAACTGATACATGGTGGATCCAGAGGCTGGGCTATGAAAATGTTGCCACTCACACACTGGGAAAGGAATTTGGAGAATTACCTATGTCTTGGTTATGCCCCTGGATTTAGCATTCCCACATCTCTTCCATGTTTTCTCTTCCTGCAGTTTGGAAACTCTGGAGGTCCCCTGGTTAACCTGGTGAGTGTAACTTTTTGTGTGTGTGTGGTACTGGGGATGGAACCCAGGGGCATTCTACCTCCAAGCTACACCTCAGCCCTATTTTTTTTTTTTTTTTATTGTGAGGGCTTCACTAAGTAGCTGAGACTGTCCTTGAACTGCGATCCTCCTGTCTCAGCCTCCCAATTACTGGGATTACAAGCATGCACCACCATGTCTGCCTCGATTTTATTTCTTATTTAGAAACAGGGTCTCGTTAGGTTGATGACAGTCCCACTACTTGCTGAGGCTGTCCTCAAGTCTGCAATCCTCCTGTCTCAGCCTCCCAAGTATGGGATTACAGGTGTGCACCACCCCACCTAGCTGACATTCTTTCTTTTAAGAATCCCTGCCCCAGGTCAGTGTGGGAAGAGTGAGTTTCCTTTAATTCAAGGATGTTTGGTCAACTGTTGCCAATCTCCCACAATTCAGCTGATCTTCTCACAGTCTCTGCTACTGTTGTTCAGGGGGCCCCATTCATTGCTGTGTCTGGGCTAGGGAACGGGGGGGCTGTCTCCTTGCAGGATGGGGAGGTGATTGGCGTGAACACTATGAAGGTCACGGCTGGAATCTCCTTTGCCATCCCTTCTGATCGCCTTAGAGAGTTTCTGCATCGTGGAGAAAAGAAAAGTGAGCTTGGTTTAGAGGGAAGGGGCTACTTTAAAATGGTGGATGGGGCGTAGGGGAGGGGCTTTCATTGGGACTTGCTGCAGGGGGTTTAGTGGGAGGAGGGTGAAAGGAAGAAAGGATGTAGGGGCTCATGCGCTCTCTTCAACAGACTCCTGGTTCGGAATCGGTGGGTCCCAGCGCCGTTACATTGGCGTGATGATGCTAACTCTTACTCCCAGGTATGGTGTGACGTGTAGGACTAGCTGTGTAAGCAGTGCTGAGCACCTGGCCGCTCTGTCAAGCTTTGTTCTCACATCCGTCTTTATCTGAGCCACATCCCACTGTCATAAGAGCTATTCCCTCTCATCATCTTGACTTTCTCATCCTACTCTTACCTTGCCCCGTTACCAGATTGATTCCATCCTGTTACTGCTGTGATTTAAAGCCTTCAGCCCATCACTCTGGCACTTAGGGACCACTTCCCACCTGTCTCTAAATCAGCCTTCCAGACTTGGCTTCTGTTACTTCCTGCTGGAATACTGTTTCAGCCAACCTGATTTCCCACTCACGTCTTTATTTATGCTGTCCTTGCTTTATATAGTTAATATCAGACCCATCCTCGTAAGAACAGCTTGAATTCTACTCTTCCCGTCAAGCTTTTACAGTTCTAGAGTTATATCAGTGCTGTTGATTTAACAGTATGTAAATGTCATTTGGAATTAGTTTTTTTTTTACATACTTCTACTTCCTAACTTGGAGAAGGTAGAAGGCCTTTGTATCTGTAGTACCTAGTGAATGTCCTGGTCAATCATTTGTCAGTGTATTGATGAAGACTTAAAGTGAACCCGAGCTGGGGAGAGTGCCTGGGTATGGCTAACGGGGTGATCTGTGTCCTTTCAGCATCCTTGCTGAACTACAGCTCCGAGAACCAAGCTTTCCTGACGTTCAGCATGGTGTGCTCATCCATAAAGTCATCCTGGGCTCCCCCGCACACAGGTGAAGGAGACTGCTGAGTGGGGTGTGCGGGGGAGGTACGCATGTGTCCTGGGAGCAGGCTGTCTACTCCCTCCTTTCTGTCCGTCTCCTCCATAGGGCGGGTCTACGGCCTGGCGATGTGATATTGGCCATTGGGGAGGAGCTGGTACAAAATGCTGAAGATGTTTATGAAGCTGTTCGAACCCAGTCCCAGCTGGCAGTGAAGATCCGGCGGGGACCAGAAACTCTGACCTTATATGTGACCCCTGAGGTCACAGAATGACTGGATTAGCAAGAGATGAGGCTCCTGCTCGGATTTCCTCTTTGCCTTCCTAGCCCAGGCTCTGAGTGTGCCTGGGCAGAGGATTCAATGAACCCGTGGGGGGCCGGTCCCTCCAACCACCAGCACCAACCCCTGGGCTCTGAAGACTCGCAAGAAGACTTTTTATATAAAATAAAATTATGCCTAACATGTTATAGTAAAAAATGAGAAGGGGGACTGGATCTTTTTCCTCGCCAAAAGGCTAGAGGTAAAGCTGTGGCTCCCTGAAATTAAAGGAGCTATGTGAGTGGACCATCCCGACCTCCCTCTTCAAGAAAATGAGCTGCCGCCATCTGTCACTCTGGGCAGCTAGTCAGGACTATGCTCTGGTGTGCTCTGCTTGGTGCTGGGCCCAGTGGCAGAGGGTCCCTTGCATGGCCACAGACACCAGCAGCTGGCCTGGTACGGGCGTGATGGTTTCTCCTTGACAGTTCCACATCCCTAGTGCCCAGAGGGTGAGTGCAGGGGCCTGCTGACACCAGGGGTTCCGTGGTTAGCTCCTGAGGTAATGGCAGCCTCAGACCCCTGCCATTGGGGGGCCAGTGGTGGTTTGCAGAGGAGGGTGGTGGCACTTTAGATGATCTGGTTGCTGGTCTGGCCAGGGTAGCGCTCAAACCTCCTGTTGGCCTCTTCACTGAAGGCGTCACCTGTAGAGTGGACAGGCAGTGTGGGAAGCCCTGCACGGAGGCAGGAAGACAGACCGGCTGTGGGGAGGGGTCAGCAGAAGTGGAGAGGCCCGGAAATGGGTGGGAAGATCAGGAAACACTCAGGGAAAAGAGAACGCTCAGGGAAAAGAGAACGGAAGCCTTTCCCTCCCACCCCCATCTTCCCAGCTGCTCTTCCATCAAATACCGATATGACAGTTGTGCACCCAGATGCGATGTCCATCATATTTGCAGTTACATTTCATTGCGTTGTTGGTGAAGTCACTCTCTGCTACTTCAAAATTTGGGTTGATGACCACCTGTGGGTGAGAAAGGCCGCTTGACCTAGCTGCAATCCTTAAATCCGACCGTGTCTTTAATATTCCTCCCACCTGCCACCTGGAGGCCCTAGACTCCAGGCACCTGGAGGATGTAGTTTCCTGGCTTCACGTCTGTGATGTCAATCCACTGACAGTCGATGTCGTGCCTGTAGAGATCCCAGCAACCCACGGTGATGCCCTGCTCTCCAAAGTTGGCACACTCGTACCTCTTGGAGACATCTGAAGCGATAGGCATGTGTCAGTGGGTGGGAAGGCTGTGCCTTGGGGATGCCCAAGTCTACTCCAGGCCCCAACTCACCCTCCTGACACTCGGTATCTTCTAGACAGAAACTGGCTTTGTGGCCCTCAGCCACCTTGGTGCCGTTGGGGGTCAGAATGTCGTAATGAGTGAAGATGTCCATACTGTGGTAATGCCTGTGGGACAAGGGAGCGCCTGCTTCTTCTCCCACCTGGCAGGCTTGCCCCCACCCCTGGAGCCTTGCCCTTCTCCTTGACCCCTCTGCCCTCTTACCCATGGCACTCATGCCACACCCAGGAGTGGCGCCCAGCCTTGGGCCTGAAGTCAGCTCGTCCCAAGTTGTGGATCTGGGAGGAAAATCGGAGCAGGCGCCGGTGGCCATAGGGCCAGTTGGCCAAGCGGGCGGAGCTGGCCAGGCAGTTCTCTTCCGCAGCACAGTACAACATGTGCAGGGGCCGGTCCTCGATATAGGCAGTCTCCTGCACCAGGGCTGAGTGCAGCAGCAAATCCGAGGCAGCTACACGAGAAGGAAGGAGAGAAGGAAGTGCTGCTGAGGCGCAGGGGCAGACGGGATGCTTCGACTTCCTAGAGTGCAACTGATTCTCTGTGGGGAAGGACCCCTCCAGACTACAGCCTCCTCTCTCTACAAAGGGTGACCAGGGCCTCCCTTCCTGGCTCGTGACGCTTCCCCCTTCACTCACTCTCAGAGCAGATGACCCCGGCAGTGAAGCGGGTCCCCGGCCTCTTGCAGGTGATGTGGGTGCTGTGATGGTCACATCGGTCCAGAGACAGCTCCGTCCCTGTGCAGCGCACTCCACTCATCACCACCTCAGTGACATTCCCTGAGTCCCAGTACCAGGTCTCCTGGCAACAAATGTAGGTGTTTCTGTGAGGCCCCAGAATCTGCCTCCTGGGCCAAGGAACTCGATCTCATAGTCCTTGGTCCAGAACTTAGCTTCCGAGATAGTGGCTTTGGCTCCCCTCTCCTTCCTGCTTACCTGCAGACCGTGGTTGGCGTAGCCCAGACCAAGTTGCCTACAGGCCACCATGGCCTCCAGTGTCCCCCAGTCATCCCCACAGATGAGGCCCCAGCGGAGGTGCCCAGGTTCCCCTATTTGCACCTCAACTCGCCCCTCGTATCGGCTGCGGCCCCCACTGAGCCGGATCTGTAGTGACACAGGGAAGCTTTAGGGGACAGGGTGGTGGGGCGACCCAGAGACACATGAAGGGCTGGTGGGTCAGATGGGGCTGCAGGGGGCAGGGACCTGGGGCAATGCGCTGGGGCCATCAGGCGGGAGGGCTCAATAAAACGAAAGATGGAGGCCCGACTGGAGGTGGAAAGTCTGACTGACCTTGGTCTCCACCCCAGTGTAGGGGAGATTGCACCGGACTGCAGCATCTTGGCTGTGTGAACAGCCCTCAGCTGTGATGTTCTTGTAGGAGCACTTCCAGAGGGAAGGCTCTTGGCCGGAGCATCGGACTTCACTCAGGTGGATGGCACCCATGCCTAGGGTGACAGGTCAGCGCTCAGGAGGTGGTAACCAGACCATCATTGCTCAGGGGCCCTTCCTTTCAGGGCTGTCAACATCCCCCTCCCTCGGCCTCCCATCTCCCTGCCCCTCACCCTGCCCCATGCGGGCGCCACTCAGAGCCTCCCGAGCGCTGCCGAAGCCCAGCTCCCGACACACCACGCTGGCTGCCTGCAGGTCCCACTTGCGGTCACAGACTGTGCCCCACGTGCCGGCCTTCAGGACCTCTACCCGGCCCTCTCCAGGGTGGGCTCCGCCCTTTAGGCGCACTCGGGCCTGGAGAAGAGAGAGATGCACCCAGCAGAGGTGAATGGGCACGTCAGCCCAGAGAGGAATAAGCAGACCTGGGAGACAGATGAGATTTTGGTGGGAGGGAATGGGTGGAGTCAGGTCTGTGGTCCCCCCAGAAGGGTTAACTCTGCCCTCAAAGGTCAGGGCTGTGTTTGGTCAGGGGTGGGGGGAAGAGGCCAGGCTAGGGGTTGGCCACCTGGGGTGGGGAGGGTCGCAGGCACTGTCTCACACACCTCCCCCTGAGGCTTTGACTGTTGTTGCTTCTTCTGGCCACCGGACGCAGTGTAGAGAGGGCCGGGCACACAGCTCACCACCGCAGGGCCCCCCCCAGGGCACCTGGTGGTGTCATTGGCACGATAGAACTCCAGAGAACAGAGGGAGAGGTGAGCCTCCGTGCCCACGCACGCCACCCCATGCAGACCAAAGGAGTGTTGCTGCCGCTGGGCCAGCAGCCTGGGGGGACAGGAGTGGGGGCAGGAGGGTAAAACAAGGCTCCTGCCTCCATGCCCTGCAACCCTCCGCCCACTCCATGCCCCCGCCTTCCCTCCAACCACTCGTGACCATGTGCTTTCCTGGCAAGAGGGTGGCTCCCAGAGCCTTGACTACCCAGACAGGAGGGTCCTTGGGGACCTTCGGCAGCAAAGAACCCTAGGGGAAGGATGGTCAGACTTGCCTTGCCTGACAGAAACCTTGTTCCCAGGGGTTTTGGGGTGCTGGCCCTAGAAGAGGCTGAGGCTACCCAGTTAGAAGACATGGCCAGGGGAGTGGCTGACACAAACCAGAAGCCTGCACAGTCAAGTGAGCAGACCCTCCTGCCCTGCTGAGCCGGGAAACTGAGCAAGCCCGGATCCAGGATGAGGAAGACTTGGATCTGAATGGCTTCTCAGAGGCCGGAGGGGCTTCCAGGACAGGAAGCCTGCACGGCAGCCTGGTGAACAGGAGCAACAGAGCAGGTGGTGGCCATAGGAAGGACCGGTGTTGGCAGATGCAGAAATGAAGGCATGAATGCGGGACAGAGTTGGAGGGACCTCAGGGCCAGAGGAGGAAGGTGGATGGGACGGCAGAATGACGAAGACAACGGGGCCTGAGACACGCTGCGGAAGTCTTTAGTGAGGTCTCTATGGGTCTGCAATGGCAGCCTCGCTGGCCGAGCAGGAAATGAGACTGAACTAGAGAGGTTCACGCTTGGAAACACTGCAGAGGGCTGCTTAAGAACAGGGGACTTGTTTATAAGTTCAGATGCAAGAAGATTTTGCGGTGAGGTGTGCGAAGAGAACTTCTCTCTTTGTAGAGTAGCTGGGTGGAGTCCAGAGAGAAAGGGAAGCAGGTTGGTGGAATGGGCCCGCGAGGCTGATTTGAATTATTGCAGTGGCGTGCCCTGTCGCTTCATGTAGGCAGAAGGAAGGAATGTGTTGACTTGAAGGAGCTGGCTAGGAAGACACAGAGAGGAGGAACTTCACCTAGTTTCTCATACAGAAACTAGGCAAAGGAATCCAGGAGACGTTACAGAATACCTTTGGAAGCTCAGGATAAATGGTTCCTGAAGGTCAAAGAGATCAAGTACTCCCTCAAACTCTTGTTCAGCTGCAAATAAAAGTCAGAGGCCATCACAGGAAAAAGACATCTATCTTCTAGGCCCTCTCCTTCATGTTCCCGATAATAACATAAACAGGGCAGTGTGTGCCTTAATATGGGGGAGCAGGGAGGTCCAGGGCATGGCCACGTTGGGTAAAGATGGCCCGAAGCTGGAATGGCACTGCTAGAACAGTCCCAAATTATGAACCTTGAAGCCCCCTGCGGGAGCTTGAAGCCACCAGCGGGGATACTGCAACTTGCTGAGAGGAAAGGACACTAGAAAGAGAAGAAATCTCTGTACCTCGGCCATTGCTGAAGAAGTTATCAGGGAGACTTTGAATGTGCAGGCTATCATTTGGAAACCAATTAGATGGAAGAGTTGGAAGCTTTCCACCAGAACCGGAGCCTTACTGGGTAAACTGAGCCAAAGGGGCAGGGACTCTCACTCCATCCCTGGAAAGGTTCTCGGGTAAAGTGGTAGCATTTATTAAAAAAAAAAACTTGATAAAATAAAAGTAGGACAGGAACTTTTGATCCTTTAGGCAAACTTAATCTCTATGGAGGACAGGCAAGTACTGCATCTAAAGGAAAAAAGGGACAGATTATCTAGATTTCCTGGGGGCTGGGGAGATAAGCATGTGGAACAAACCCCCCAGGTGCTATGCAAACACAGTTCCCCAGAGACCACACAGGGCCAGCCGTACATAACATTTCCATAAAGGATCTGGAAGGTGGTTGGTCATGGCTCCTGCTCCTCCTCCACCTCTTGGTCAGCTCTTTCAGCCAAATGGACCTCTCTCTGACCCCTCTGTGACCACAGCCAGATTCCCCCAACTTCATGGCCCTGGGCTTCCTCTCCTCTCCACCCAGTCCCAACCTTATTTACCTCTTGATTGGCCCCCTGCCCACTCGGGATTTGGGTTTGACTTTAAGCTTGGTGATTGCTCTGCAAAAAGGAGAAAGATGTTGGTGGAGGTGATGGTCAGGGATGCGGCCCAGGAAAGGCAGTGGGTTATTTTTTCTGTTTCTGGGAAAGACCCTGCATGCACCGTGTGGGAAGGGATAAAGTGAAGCATAGCCAGATTTCCCAGGCAGGCTGCCCGATCACCAGGGGAAAGTGTTACTTCAGGAACTCAGGTTGTTCTCTGGATTCCTCAATAGTAAAACAGGAAAACCCAGGTCGGGGAGAGGAGGGGGGGTCTGAGGGAAGGTGTCGGGAGGAGAGGGAATGGGAAGGGAGGTGAACTAAGGCAGCAGAGGAGTGGGGGTGGGGAGCGCAGGTGGCTGAGGGTGCCGTGCATATTCTTTAGGGGAGGTATAAAGACAGGGTCTCCTCAGTTGTCCTATGTCATTTCTTCTTTGTGTTTCCTAAAATCAAAGGTTGCCCTTCTCCGTGCCTGCCTCCCCACCCTCCCCGGGAAGGGCCTTTCTCCAGGCACATCCTAACCCATCAGCGTGGGTCCTGGGATGGATGTGGATGGGCTGCCATCCATCCATCCACCTCCTGGGGCCTCGTGGGCAAGCAGGAGGTCCCGGGGCTCTTGCCCCATTACCTTCCAAGGGGCTTGGGGCGCCGGGCAGAGGCTTTGGCTGCTCGCTTCCTCAACTTTCTGTGAGGGTAAGACAATAGTAGTCAGGATCAGTGTAGAACCCAGTGGGAAAGGCTGGTGCAGCCGGGACCAGGGGAAGGTTTCTTTACCAGCAGTCCGAGGGTTCCTGATGGTAGGATGTTGTATCATCAGATACTCGCAAGGCCCTACCCTTTAGAGCTGTTTGGCCTCAAGACCAGGTGGGTGAGCGACAGTGAAAGCTGTGGACTCAGAACAGATCGTGTCCTGATACAAGGACCCCGAGAAACTAGACTGAGGCAGATGGGTCTGGGTGTTGGTGTTAAACCTCAGGGGATGGCTAAGGCAGGGCATTAGATTGTTAGGATTGACAGACAGGAGGAGGCAAAGACACACTGGTTAGGACAGAGAACTAGACTGGGTCAGTCCTAGGGAGGCTGACTGTATCTCCCCTGCCCACTCCCAGGGGGTTCTGTCCAAGAAAGGCTTCTGGAGTTGTCCAGACCTGAGACAGCCAGACCACGGCCAAGGACCAAGGCTGGATATCTGAGGATGCTGATTTGGTTGGACAGGGGAGTGCCCTTCTTGTTTAATATGCTTTGGTCATTTACAAATTGAGCTCATCTGCAAACCTTACTATGAGGGAAATAAATCTTATTTCTTTTTAATTGGCCCAATTAATTATTTCATTTTTAAAAGGGTTCTTTAAGTCTAATGGCTTTACAGACAAAAACCAGCTCTGTTTCTCCTCTTACTCTCCCTTTAACTTTGAAGACTTTAATTACAGTCTCTCTTTGTGCCATCCAACTATATATAGATGAATGCAGGTTTTGTCTGTCCTTCTAAATTTATGGAGTTCCCTGTTATCATCTTTA